>NC_083707.1:47225000-47842291 GCF_033118175.1 Dama dama
GGCCACCGAGAGGCTGGCGGCGGCGGCGGCCGAGAGGCTGGCGGCGGCCACGACGGCCGCCTCCTGCAGCGAGTCGTCGTCGTCCTCGAAGCGCGGCCGCTTGTGATGCGGCGCGTGCGGCGCGCCGGCCAGCTCGGCCAGAGGCGGCGGCGGCGGCGGCGGGGGGGGCGCCCCCAGGAGGTGCGGGCCCAGGAGCCCCCCGCCCCCGGCCACCGCCGCGGCCGCCGCCACCGCGGCCGCCTTGACCGAGCTGAGAGGGTGGCAGGCGGGGTGCGTGCCGGGCTGGGGCAGCGCGCGCTTTCGGCTCCCGCCGTTGAACATGGCCTTGACGTCCTCCCAGGCGAAGACGAGCTCGTCCTGGGGGCTCTTGTCCGTGAGCTTGAGATGACGGCGCCACGAGTTGAAGTTGGCTGCGTCCGGCTGCGTGTACTTGGCGTCGGGGGTGCGGTGGGAGTGGAAGATGAACTTGTTGGGCGAGAAGTACATGTTGCAGTAGCTGCATTTGATGCACTTGGCGCGCGAGCTGTTGTAGCGCGCGGGGATGAAGCTGCCGCGGCAGCCCCAGGCGCACTCGTGCGAAACGTCGAAGGCGAAGTTGTCGGGCAGCTTGGGCGGCCTGTTTTCTCCTAGGAACGACTTGCACAAGCGCTCAGCCTCGCGCTTGGTGATCATGCCGCAGCGGCGCGAGGAGATGGGCATGGCCCCGGCGCGCCGCAGGATCTCCAGCTGCACCGGCGTGCACTGTACGCACGTGATGCCCAGCGCCACGCGGCGGTTGTGGATCTCGTTGTAGCTGAAGTTCTTGAGGAGAGTGTTGGAGATCTGCGCCAGGCATAGGCGCTCCTGCCCGTCGATCACCAGCGACACGATGGGAATGCCGTAGAGGATCACCTGGCCCACCTGGTTGGGTTTCAGGTTGGCGTGGCCCGGTCGCGGCTGGCTCAGCGCGTCGGGCTGGAAGGCGCTCGACGGCGATGCCAGCAGGATGTCGTTGGGCCCCGGCAGCGGGCTGGAAGCCATCTCCTCCGCCGGGGAAGCCCGGGCCGAGCCCTCCGGGTCAGCCTTGGAGACTGGAAGGGAAAGGAGAAAGCGTTGGCTAGAGCTCTTCAGTTTACCAAAGAGAGGGGTGGGTTGTGCGGTTAACTGAAGAATTATCATAGTAACGTCCTTCGGTTAAGATACAATTATCACTGGGCAAAGGGACCAAGTTTCGGACACAGGGAAGTCCTCCGTCTTAAATTTCTTCAGGTGATCCTTTGGAAACGCGGGGATTTGGAAGTACTTCAGTTCTAAATATCCCACGTAAATTCTTCCTAAGAAGTAAATTCACTTCCTAAGAAACTCAAGACCTTATCCCGGATTTATGGAAGCCATTAGAATAAAATGGCATGCCTGTTAGAAATTAGGAAGTAATGATGACAACCGTAACTAGGACAGGTTACAGAAGTTATGGAAAACTGAGGCTTGACCATTGAAACCCAAATTGTAAAAGAGAGACCATTCACATTTGCTTGAAAATAGATTGATTTTGGTTAAAACAATAAACCCAAGCCTTTTAAAAAAGCAATGTTTGTGGTATCTGTGGTTTCCTTGGGGGAAATTCACTGCTGGTTGAGACATAGCTCATTAAAGCAAACGAAAGCCCTTCTCCCTGATCTTTGCTATTAGATATTTTGATACTTCAGTTAGAAATTTTGGGGGAAAATGTACAGAGCTATATGCAAGGTTACACCAAAATAGGTGTTTCAAGTTTTCTAAAAGCTACTTGCAAAATTGAGTGGTTCTGGCTCTAATAGGTCAATTAAAGAGATGAAGTTGTAGAGTTGAAAATATTGATACTGTTTTCCTGTCATTTCCATGACAATGAGCAAATAAGTCCAGGCTAGAGTGTTAAGCCCAGAATCAGTGCAAAGAAACTGAACAGTCTTGGGGATCCTTACTGGTGGGCTTGAAAAGGCAAATTTAGGTGTAAGGTGAACCACTTTCTGTGACATTTCTTTTTCTGATTTGTGTAGATATCTCTTCACCTTATACCGGGAAAACGTGCCCCACGGTAGGGATAAACCTTGGCCTTGATAATCTGTGGGAGGGCTGAAAGCCGAAAGCCCTGGGTTGGGCCTGCAGTAAAATTCCTGTCATCTCTGGTCAGTGGGGTACTTAATGGGGGAAAACAGCCAGTAAATTGAAAATACACCAAAAGCAAGTGAAAGAAACCTTTGTGACGACACTAAGTCAAAACAGGCAAAGTGGCTCATTCCCTGAGAAACCGACGGTGACCTTTGCACAGCTACTTGTCCAGGGCAACTGCTAAGAGTATGGTTTGCCCTGGAAAATCACTGGTGGCAGTGGCATCGCCACCCTCCCCCAAGTCCACTGGAGTTCGTTACTATAGAGATTTCACTGAATACACTAGCATACCGCTTTACCCAGATGGTCATATCCTTGTCCTCTCTGGGTCCTTGTGACGTCTATCCTGACAACCTTCGCCCTTCTGACCCCTGGATCCTCAGTTCTCATTACATTCCGTGGCCTCCAGGAAGGTTGAACAAACGCGATCAAAGAGAGGAAAGCTGGGCTTGTCACTTCGGATGGATCAGTATTTTCCAGGGGACAGGGCGTTAAATGGCACCGTGATACCTGGGCCTGAAATAACCAGCCCTAGCTTTGCCAAATGGTCCTTCAGTGCTCATCCCCGCCCCCAAACAAGATTCTCATCTTATTAGACCCTGGGATAATGGCAACTCTTGCTCCGGAGCGGTGTGCTCAGCAAGCCTGGCCCTATCGCGGAGCTGCTCTGCGTTAGAGACCCGCCGCCTCCGCAGCGCTAGATCGGGCAGACGTGTGTCCGACTGGGTGTGATCCAATTTCACCCCAAGCGCTCCCAGAAACTCCTGTCAGAGCAGACACAAACAAGAGCTTTAGGTAGGGAGTTTTTTTTTTTTTTTTAAGTGAGTGAGGGAAGAAGAGACAATTAAAAGTTAGTTGATCCGAGGAAGCTGTCGAACTTCCTTATCCGACTTACGAGCCAACGACCCCCAGCTAAACTCCCCTGGCTCCCAAACCAATCACCACCGAAGCCTTCCTCTGCCCCTCAACCTCACCGGGAAAATCCCACCGCTGGGGATCCCAAATCATGTACCGCGAGCTGTGCGCCGAGTGGGGGCCGGCTGGTTCCGGCAGTACCTGGTAACCCCTAGCTGTCTTTACTCGCGTGGCTGCGGGCCCATCTTCCGAGGTCGCTCGGAGGCGAAGCATCCAAGCGGGTCCTCGAATCCAGCGGGCGGGACTTCGGAGGGCTCCGCGTGCAGATGCTGGCGCTCGTCGGCGCTAACGGCGCTGGTACCCCGGCCGGCTGAGAAGGACCGCCCGAATTGCGGCGGGGCGTCCCCTCGACCGCAGAAAGTGTGGGCGCGCTGAAACCGCGGCAGGCAAGCCCCAGGTGGAGCGCAGTCTGACAGCGCCTTTCTCTGTCTCTGAACTCGTGTCGGACCGAGGGGACGCCACCCAGCGGGCAAGGTGACGTCACCGTCTCCCTGACACTCCACATTAAAGGGCTGGCATGTTACAGGGAGGGAGGAGGGAGAGCGAAAGGCAGAGCGAGCAGATCCTTTCTCAGCAGGCACGAAAGCTAACACCTAAACCCACCAGCAATCGACAACACCTCTCCAACCCGGAGCAAGCGCAGCCGCGGTGCTGGAGCCGCAGATCTGATTCAGCCGTAGAAAGCCCTGTAGTCTGCGTGCATCCCGGGGACCTGGATCCTGGAGGCCCCGGATTCCAGAAGGACGCCTCTAAATTGACTGTATCCCTGCGCATTATCGTCTCCTCCCCTCATTTTTCTGAGCCACCCTCCTTTGCGAATGCTCCCTCGGGTACGCAGCGCAAATCTGTAGCCTCACTGTGTCTCGGAAGATAGAGGAACCGCACTTAGCCCGGGAATAGAATAGTTTCAGCGCTCCATTGAAACACTATGCAATGAGAAAAGCGGGGGAGGAAGGGACTTTTTGAATAGCGTGCCCAATCTAAAAACTTGGAAGGAAGCATGGAGAATGTCTTCACTTTGGAATATACATTTGCCCTTTTTTTAGGACAGGATGCAGAGCGGCATTCTCTATTTTGGAAAGTGCGACTGAGTGAGGACCCCAATGAGAGCATGTGTGCACTCATCAATCAACTGCATTCAGATTAGTTCTCTAACCCATTTTGTAAAAGCCATGCAGGCTACCTCAGCACAAGGAAAAGCTGAGACACGAAAGCAGGGAGGGCCCCAACCTTGACCTGCACTTACACAAGTTGTGGATGCTCCCAGGGAAGTAAATTCTCAGGGAATTATGTAGAAGCAAGCCCTTTTAAGAAAAGGGAACAACAACAATAATGATGATAGGAAAGGACCATTTCCCATAACTTCCACAAAGAAAAGCACACATACGATATAGTGAAGTGTCAGTGTATTACCCCCTAATGGATCAGCTGTTAGGAGTCAAAATGACCACCTCTCCTTTATCAGAAAGGGATAAAATTGCCTATTTAGAGGACATTCTAAGAAGAATACGTACAGGGAGTGTGATTGGGAGATCTTTTAAGTTTTTCCTTTACTATCAGAGCCAAATTTTCGATTGCCGCCTGGTGTAACACACAGGCTTAGAGCTGGGTAGTCACATTGTGGAAATGGTTGAAAAAACAACCTCCACTAACCCGGAAGCCCGGCGGGACTACCTCATAGCATCCACATACTGTCACTAAATTCGAGTATGAATGTATGAAAGCACTTCAAAAGGTAAGTAATACCAAAGAGTCAATTGAACAAAAAGTGAGGGATAGAGGAATTGTGGCTATTTTAAATGAATATGCAGAAAACAGTTTCAGAGCCACAAAAATTGTAATGTTTGTTCGAGCATGTTTCAAATGGCAGTGAAGTAATATTTCACCCAACTTCTAGTTTCTGAAGGCATTATGGGCACAAATTGGGCTCTGTCTTAAGGGGCTGGAATCAACCAAATGCTCCCTAAGTACCCTCTGAGCCTTCTATCCTAAAAGAAGGAAAACTCACAGGGCACCTGCCCAGCTCATTTGCCAAAAGAGCATCATTTTCATTCACAAATCCATTCCTGTGGAAAGCTGAAGGCTGCCCACCCACCTGCTCTTCTGGAGTTTCCAGGACCTTGGCCTGATTCTGCCTCTTCTCTGAGGTCAGATGATGGTTTAGTCACTAAGCTGTGTCTGACTCTTGTGACCTCATGGACTGTAGGCTGCCAGGCTCCTCTGTTCATAGGATTTTCCAGGCAAGAATACTGGAGTGGGTTGCCATTTCCCTCTCCAGGGGATCTTCCCGACCCAGGGATCGGAACCTAAACCCCGATCTCCTGCACTGCAGGCAGATTCTTTACTGATTTAGCTATCAGGGAAGCCCCTGAGGTCCGAAGTCAGGTCTGAGGTCTGAGGTCAGGGGTTCGCACAAAAGGAGGGCTCGGCTTCCTCATACTTCCTAGAACCCAGGCTACTAGAAAGAAAGCCTGAACTGCATGGAAAGAAAGCCTGGAAATGGGACAAATTTTAAGACCAAAAATGGGAAGCAATGAAAAGCCTGTCCCGTCATTAATGTACTACAGGGAGATGTGTGGTCGCTGCCAAGCAGGAAGAATCAGGGGATCTTCCCTTTTGGTTTTGCTGTTCCCATCTGTACCCGTCAAAGGCTCCTTGTCCTCTACAGATCCCTATAAAAAAATTTTTTTTTTGAAAAGAGAAATGGGATGAATCTTTGCCTTTCCTCCCATCCTTGGTACTCTGAGGACTGAATCCACACCTGAGTGGTACCTGTAGCCACCCCCTTACATCATCTTTCAACATAAACTTTTATACTTTACCTTGGTGACTTACTGGCCATACAAGCCTGAGATTTTTTTTTTTTTTTAATGAAAAGAAGTTTCATTGGAAAGAGAAATGTGTGATGTAAAGTACTTTTGAACCAATAATTCTAAAAATAGCATGGCATTTTATTACCCCAGGGAGTCTAGGCCGTCTGTTTGAGCTGTCAGACCAATCACATATTTGAAAGATTAAGGTGGAGAACTGTTATTCAAAGCTAGACTCTGCTCCAGCAAATCCTCACCACGAGTCTGGAGCTGGACTTTGGAATTACAGCCTGATTATACGTTTTGAGTTGGTGAGCAACTTTCTGCCACTCACTATCTCTCTAATTCTTTGCTGTCTCCTAAGCTTGAACAGGCCTCCTGATGGTTCTGCACTGCCTTTCCATTTTCTTCTTCCAGACCAGGGGAGCCTGATCCTTGTCAGTCCCTGTCCTGGCCCCTGAGAGTTTGGCAAGCTCAGGGAGGAGCAGGCGGTGGTGGGAGGCAGCGGGTAGGGGCCGAGTTAATCAATGCTTTCCTATTCGAGCTGACATGCATTTTACACGTCGGGACTCTCCTCAGCCGGCTAATTGATTCAAATTGTTTTATTGGTTAAACTGGTGTCACCCGTTTGCATGATCTATCACCGCACGGAGGAGAGCATTTCCACTCTCATCTCCGTTCTGGGCGGCTGCGGTTTACCCAGGCCAGGGACAGGTAAAGGAGCCTAGACACCGGACCCAAAGGAAAACCACAAACCGAGCTGGCTGCCTCTGAACTGGAGAAGCGACGCCTCGATGCAGGCGCACGCAGCGGGCGCGGCTGCGTGGATGAAGGTTTCCAGTTTCAGAATTTAACAGTCGGTTGAAGCGAACCCACACCTGACCGGGGCTTCCTCCATCTTGGAAGCTGACTATTTCCCAGAGGCGGCCTGTGATCTCTGGGGTCTGAGTCGAAGGCCAAAGCAGAGGAGCTGTCCGCGGTGCTGACGCGGTGCCGCGCTCCAAGGCGTAGCAGATCCTACCGCGTTCAACGCTCTCCCGGAAGAAGCCTCCCAGCCTATAATCACTGGAGCCCTTAGATTGGGCTCTGGGCTCCAGAATGGCCTTGCAGACTTAAGAGGCAGGCAAGAGGCGACACAGAAACACACCCCCCACTTCTGCCACACCTGCTCCATCTCAAAGGACTCCATCTCCAGTCACTCCCCACCCCCACGCCTGTGTTTTGCATTGACCCAAAAGGAAGATAAAGGCCTTCATATAAATTCATTAAAATCAGAAACAACAGATATTCCCTCTCTTTCTACTCCCAGCCTCGGTACTGGAGAGCCCATGACAGTACAGATCAAAGAAACAGCCTCTCTCTCACTCATTCCCTCTTATCCCATTCTCAGCTCTTAGGCAGAAATATTACTGCTTCCGTGTCCCTGCAAGAGGTGTCCTTGGCATTGATGTTTCTGCATCAGGTAAGGCAAGAAATGGTTTCCTGTTAGTTCCAAGTCTGCAAAAGGAGACCTACATGGCCCGGAACGAAACTGGGAGACTAGCAGAACTAGCAGGGATGGAAGAATTCTTGTATATCAAAAAGTACAAGCAATTCAGTTAGACTGAAACTGGGTACAAATTTCTCCTCAATCACTTAATAGTTGTGGAATTTTGCTTTGATACCTAACCTCCCTAAACCCCCAGTTGCTTCATCTGCAAAATGAAGAGATTGATATGTAACCCACAGGGGTGTTGTGAGGATTAAATAAGATAATATATGTAAAATGCTTAGCACACAGTAGTCACTTAATATGTGCTAGCTTTAAAAGCACTTTCCTTGGAGAATGGAGACAAGGGTTATACCTGAACAGTTCCAAGGTATGTTTGGAGTCTTTAATAGCTCCAGAATAAAAGATTTCAAAGGCATTTTAGTTTCATGGTGAGCAGAGAGGGAACCAGGTTCCCTGGAGGAACCTTAGTTCTTTTCATTAAAATTTTATCCTGCCCCCTAATTGGTCTAGTGTTTATTTTGTATACGGGTGGCCAGAACCTTAGCTTCTGTTTGTTCAACCCATTTAAAATAAGTTGATAATAAAAATTAGCAGTGGTAATTGCTGTAATGATAATAATTGCTGATAGTCCTTAGTTCCCCCTTTCTACCCAAAAGAGCTTTCTGCAACCTAGAAAGCTGAGCTTAGACTCCCTGGTTTTTCCTCCATTGCTCTGGCTGGAATTACATGAAGGAAACAAAGGACCAGGAGCAAACCAAAACGCATCCATTATGGAAGTCATAGGAGATATGAGAAAATCCTCGGAGCCTTCTCTAAAATACTATCCATAAACAGGAACCCTTTTCCTGGGGCCAGAGTATCCAAAGGGAAGTACAATGAGAGCACAGACCTAAAAATCTAAATCAGAATTGAGGAAAGGAAGAGAAAATGAATACATTTTGCACTGTATCCCAGCCCCAGTGACCCCTTCAGTTCCTCATGCAGCAATGACTATGGGAATCAGTGAGATTCTTTCTTATCCTTCAAGCAAACCTTTATAAGAAATAAAGACTGTAGGAGAAGGAACCAATGTTTAATTTCCCTTAAAACATTCTCCCAAGAAAACTTGCCCTTGGGTGAGTGGCAGAGAGAGCTCTTACACTACCAGTTCACAGAGGCCAAGGACTAATGGAAACATTGTATACTGGACTTTCTCCTTTATAAAAAAGAATTCACATTTCTTCATAAGTCCTCACAAGCTTGTAAATACAGCAAAGTACACACATGCGCACATAGTTTACATGAAGTAGTAAAATCCAGAATGGAACATGAACTTGGTACACTGGGTGGTTAGTTAGCAAAGATTAGTGGACCAAGATAAAAGGCAAAGGAACACAAAATACCCAAGGACACACGTAAGGCTACGGATGCATGCTCCCTGAACATACCTAGGAATGTGCATCAAAGAGGGACATTGGCGTAAGGAATAGCCCACTAGGCTCTCACCCTTCCTTCTCTTCTCCTTCCTCTCTCTCTCTGCATGCATACACATATGTACCCGCCCCCTCCACTTCCCTCCTCCCCATGTTGGGAAGGAGGGAGTCCTTTGAAATGGAGGTGGTCCCAGCTGGAAAACCCCAGAGCTCATTTAGATCACATCACTTCAGGCTTTTGTCTCTGCTCCTGAATAACCTAGGCCGCTACAACAAAAGGATAGGCATCTACATGGAGTTTTCATTGGCAAAGATGCGTCTCAAAGATGCTGCTATAATAATGAATAACAAGGCAAGATGCTTGCCTTTTTTGATTGCCATTCCTAAAGAAGGGAGAGGAGAAAGGAGAAAAGGAAAAGGAGAAAGTGGAACAAGAAATAAAGACTGTGGGAGAGAAAACTAAGGCGAGTATTTTAGTGGATTTATGCAAAAAGAGTCTAACTGTATTACGACTTCAGCTACCACCAAGAACAAGAAATGTGGTTTGAGGCTTTAAAAAACAAAAAAAACTGACTCTTGTTTCAGGGAAGCAATTTAAGAAGTAACTGAGGCTGAGGATGCAGAACGGGTGTGGAGCAGGATCTTTTATATCTTGAAGAGGGGAGGCAGAGGAATAGGAGTAGGGGGAGGGACTGTAGACTGTCTGTTGACATGTCACAAGAGAGAAAATGACATAGATATACATTTAACATCTCCCCAGCTGACACTGGTGAAAGGAACATTGGATTTTATTTCCTGGGGAAATGAAGACATTCCTTCCCCCCCTATTTCCTGTTCTTTTCCCTCTCACTCCTCCCTATTTGAAAATTTTTTCCTTTGCCATCAAGCTTGATCCCATTAGCTAATACATTATTAAACTATCATGTGCTCTCAGGCTGCCCAATAAGCATCATGACTTCAGCTTTCCTCCTGCCTGCAGTCGTTAGCTCAGTGGTAGCAAAAGGTGAAATTAGATATTAGCAAAATAAATCCCAGGGTAGAGGAGGGTAGAAATCTGAGTCATTGATTTTTTTTTTCCCCTGAAAAGAATAGCAAGCACTGAATATTCAGAGAGAATATTGAGAGGAATTTTCTATTTTTGTGTACTTAAAAGTACTTTTTAAGCAAAAAGGCTTTCCCTCTTGAGGTTAGGGGTTCAAAGTGAAAGCAGAGCTAACCAGATCAAAGACAATAACCAGTTCCAAACTTTTGCAAGATGCATTATGGTATCATCGACAAACTCTTAATGTTGGCAAATAATTAAATTTTCCATCTTTTAGAACTGTGTAACCTTGGGTGTCTTAGAAACAAATTGTACAAACAAACCATGGAGATGAGCACTGAGGGTTTCAGAGGAGATATAATGAACCAACTTTAATTACTAACTTGAAATTAAAAATGTAATATACAGATTTAAATTTATTTTCACCTAAATTGTGTATAAAATTATATGGCTTTTGCAGGCTAAGAAATGCTTTGTAACCAGCCATGCTACTAAAAAGTCTGAAGTAGTTTCCAAAACCGAGTTCCCAGACTCACACAGTAATAATGATACATTTATCATTACTGATGACCACCTACTGGGTAATTATTGCTTTGTTACTACTATTACAATCAAGAGATTTCTTTATTTACTGTTAACATTCACTTAAAACTGAATGTTAATGACTGTTCTGAATTCACCAAAGAGAGTTTTCTGTTATATTTCAGAAGTACTTACGTTCTGATTCAGAAATGGAAAACCATCTTATAACAGAAAGGAAGGTTGGGCAAGCACTCGGGCTCTCACCCTCTCGTGAGAATGAAAACAGCATTTGGAGGAATTCTGGAGCAAAATTTTCCAGCTCGGAGTTGCAAAAGGTTAACATAATGCAACCACTTGACTTGTGCTAATTATGTAAGTATTTTATTACAGGAGATTCATTCATTATTGATACTTGTTTGCAGTAACTTCCTGCTTGGGGGAGTTATATTTTATATGAGAAGTAAACAACCCTCGGCTCCAGGGCTGGCCTCCTCTCCTCCAGATCTGATTTCCTCCCACCCCTCTGTCTAGTTTCACAACCCTATTGGGTTGTTGTGTCCCTATTGAGGCAGAAAGACAATTCCCTAAACTGTCCTATTCTTTCTCCCTTTCCCTTCCCCATTCAGAACTTCCCAGTTCTTTAAAAGGTAAGAGCTCAGGGTTTGGAATGTTGGGATGGGGATGAAGTAGATGAGAAAAACTGGTTTTAGTGTTTTCTTTCTTATAACACAATGACAAGTAAGAATTTTCATTAAAAATCTAGACTCCTTGAGGCCACCAACCTACTTTGGAAGCTCTTCTCTGCTCCCACCCAGAAAAGCCAGGCTGGCCTTTGGTATATCCAAATCTGGTCCTTAGGGAAGTAGGAGTGGTGGAAGCTGTTAACCAATGGAAAGGCTACAAAAAAAGGCTCCTGCCTGACCCTAAGTCAGAACCCAACCTCTCAGCCAGTGGTGGTTGCTACAGTCTATAATATTTTCTTCCCAGGTTCTGTGACAAGTTGTACTAGGAAAAGACAAGACTTTGTTTGCAGAATGGATTCACTGAAGGCCTGAGGATTGTGCTAGATCCTTGGCTTAAGGGTCCTCAGAAATTTCACTCTGAAAGCATATGCTGGCCATCTGAGCCTGGCCATCTGGTGAGAGGTCACTGTTTCCTAAAGGGGTCAAAAGACTGGCATTGGCCTCCAACCTAGGAGCAAGGGTTTCCTCTTGGGCTTTCTTCCAGATTCTGAGACCCCTGCCTAAAAGTCTCAGTTCAGAACTGGGGTGAATACAAGGTGCCAGAGGTCAGCATG
The DNA here is from genome assembly GCF_033118175.1 of Dama dama. Taxonomy (NCBI): domain Eukaryota; kingdom Metazoa; phylum Chordata; class Mammalia; order Artiodactyla; family Cervidae; genus Dama; species Dama dama. The sequence goes on from NC_083707.1 coordinate 47,236,618, forward strand.
CTTAAGACCCTCAAAGAAAGTCAGGAATTGGAGATGACGGAGGGGCAGGATAAGAGCATTTAGCAGTGGTGTGTGTGTGTGTGTGTGTGTGTGTGTGTACTACCATGTTATTCAAGGTTCTAATGTGGAAAGATGAGAATGAACCAGCAAGAGGCTGAAGTCCCGAAATTTCAGACAGGTTTTAAAATGAATGAAATGGTATAGTTTGGGATGGAGTGAGGAGGTGGCTTTCGGAAGGTGCCTGCAAGCTGGGATTGGGCAGAATTTGCCAAAGGCCTGGGCAGAACTGACGGAGCTCAAAGCCTAGGTTCACCCCTGCGTCTACTATTTAGCCTAGAACGTCAGCACTTTGGGAATGACAGATGGCTGGAGGGTGACTAGAGGTTCAGAGGGCTCTGGGAAGATAGGTCTGGGCCAGAGGGGAGGGAATGGGTAAAGTGCTGAGACTGGGTCTTGGATGGGTGCTCTAGGCTTGGTCAGCACAACCCCCATTCCCCTGGGTGCCTTGCTTCCCTGCTTCTACCCCATGACTGGGTGCCTGGGTGGAACCGCTCTGCCATCTACAGAGAAATGCCGTTCCCAGCAAGGCTTACTTAATGGTCCTTTAACAAACTCTTCGATTTCTCTTTGGCCGCCCTGGCTCTTCGGTGCCTCCTCCTCCTTCCTTTCTCCACTACCTCCATCAGTTATTTATGACCAGCGTTAATTATTCACGAAAAGAGAAAACTCCAGCTTTGGGAACTTTACTAGGAGCATTTGGGGGTTTCTGCCTTTCCCGCCTCCGGGTGGGCTTGAGTCTTGGGGATTTTCAGTTTGGTTGGATCCTGCTTTGAAGTGGGGAAAGAGAAGCCCAATGGCTGGGCATTGGGGACGCGGGAGGGTGTACTCCTCGTCTGGGTCAGCTCAGGCCACTGCCTGCGAAGTGTAAACTCCGGGTCAGCGCCTGCTCTGCTGGCCAGGTGTGAATTCCCGGGACCGGAAGTTACCAGGCGCGCTCGAGGGAGTCGCTGTCCCAGCTTAGAGGTGCTGAAGCCACACGTGGGCTCTGGGGCTGCGGGCTGCGGGGGTGTGGGAGGGAAGATGCGGCCGCAGTCCCAGGCAGGGAAGTCTCTTTCCACAGCGTCTTGAAAAAAAAAAAAATCTTCTCTATCTCTCTCTCCAGTCCCCGCCCCACCCCCGCAAGTGGCACTAGAACGTTGTAACCAAAGATTAATTGCCTTAATCAAATCGACCCACCCTCTGCAATTAATCTTTTAGCAACAAATTAGAGACAATTTACCTCAACCTTCCGGGTCAGGCGGAGAGAGGGGGTAGGATAGGGTGGAAGAGTTTGACAAAATCCACAAACGGTGCGGGGTGGGAATTGGGAATGGGTGTGCGTTTAAAGCGAGGGGGGTTGGGGAGTGAGGAAGGAGAGGAGGTAGGGGTCAGCTCTAGGGCTGTGGCGGCGATCAGAAGTTCCTGGAGTCCCCTTCAACCCAGTTTTCTCCAAAGGAGGGGAGGCCGAGCGCTGAGGACGGGGCCACTTACCTGTCTGCGCCGCCCTCGCGGTCTTCAGCCGTCCGCGCGCGGTCCGCCGCTCCTGCCTCGCGCTCCGCGGCGGCTCTGCCGCTCTCCGCCGCCCGCGGTCCTCTGCGCTCCCGCTCGCAGTCGGGTTTTCCGCCGCGACTCTGTCCCGTCCGATCTCTCCCGTTCTCTGCGGTCTTCCGCAGACACCTAGCTCTTCCTACTCCCTTCCTGGCCAAGTTCGTAAGTTTGGGGTGAGGGTCGCTCTTCTCGAGCCCAGCTTCTCCGCTTAGCTTGCTCAGGTCCGCACCCCCCACCCCACTCCCCAGCCCAGACCTAGGTCTCTGACGCCGCCTGTTGGTCAGGCAGGGCAGGGCAAGCAGAGGAGCGCTGCGCCAACCTCGGCTTCCCACCCGTCACCCTTCCACGCCCAGTGGTACAAACTAAGGGAAGGCAGGCCAGAGTTGGAGGCCTGATAACTGGAGCGGGGCCAGAGGCAAGAGGGAACAATTTGCTCTGGGGGCGTGCAGCCCGGGCAGGCAAGCTTGGGCTCCCTGCCAGGAGAAGGGTTATCGCAGGGCGCGCAGGTGCGCGTCTCTCTCGCTGCCCGAGGGCCTAGGCTAAAAGCCGGCACCCTCCCCCAGTCCTCTGGGGAAAAGACCACCTGAGGTGAGGTCAGGCCCGGAGGGCGGAGTCCACAGGGAGCGCTGGTCGCGGGCACCCTTTATGCGTCTTCAGCAGGGGATGGGGCGCGGTGGGGAGGGGTGCCAGGAAACTGGCGAAAGGAGAATTAGTCCATCTCAGCACCACCAGGGAGAAAAGCTCTGGAACCAACTCATATGCTGCTTTTAAAAGTTAGCCGAATCCATCTCGTTATGAGTATCAGACGCTTGGAGGGGCGAGTCCAGTCGAAGTCCGGGGGGATGGTGGGGATATGGGCCACATTTGGGAGTACTGGGGTGTCACAGAGGTCATCTTTCTGGCTCCCGCCTGGTCTCTCCCTAGGCAACTTTCCAAACGCCGGTCCCTCTTCCCTTGGAACTTTGGGAAGCCTCGGTCTAGCCCTGGGTCCACGGATTGGAAGTTCCTCCCTCACCCCACCCCCCACCATTCTCATCCTGTCTTTTTCATTGAAAGAACTGATGGACTGTTTCTCCGCTACCCCCTCCTTCTCTAATAAACGCTTCCCATAGATTATTCGACGCAGAGAAGGAAGGCGGCTGCTTAAAAAACAAAAAGCCATAGCCCTAATGAGTTCAATTACAATGTGGTAAACACATTGCCTCTACGCTTTAATTAAGCCTGCTGCCCAATTTTAACTCATTAGTAATTCATTAAGAGAACAGCCCGGTGCCGGCGGGTGGAAGGCACCGCAGACCGACTGTGCGCCTTAGTCAACACGCGCGCAAGCCGCTGCCGGCTCCAGCGCTGCGTGAGAGCAAGTCCGGTTTGTAACCCTGTGACTTCAAGCACTAGACTGCCCTCTCCTAGATGTACGGGTCTCAAGTTCCCTAGGCTTGAGGCCGGGTTTGCAAACCTGTTGGGTGGGTAGTGGTGGTGTGGGGCTAAACCGCAATGGCGGGGAAAATCTCTAGATTAAATGCGTCTTTCACTCCCAAAGTCAAATCTAGTTTCCGGTTATGGTGCACTTTCCCTCTTTCTTTCACTTTGTACTAGCTCCTGGGGGAAAATCTAGAGCTGACCTTAGCGCCCAGCTCTGGATACCCGCTGCAAGCTTCGGGACCCTCTGACCCGGAGAAGCTAAGATATAAATCAGACAGTGATTTTCTTTTTCTCCGGGATGGGGGCGGGAGACTCGGAGGTGGCGGAGGAGACTGTTGGCTCAGAGAAATGGATATCTGAATGGTAAACTCAGACCTATTCTATCTTGCGATCTTTACTTTACGCCTGAGAGCAGGACTGGGGTTACAGCCACATCTGAAACTTTGTCAGTTGAGACCGGCCCTCTTTACGGAAAAGAAACGGGGACAGAGAGTTGCAGAATGAATTACGCACAGGCAACGAGAACTCTTCTAGTCTTTCCACGTAATAATCAAGGAACAGAGTGCAAACATTTCAACTCGAGTCGTTCCTCTCTCCTTCAGCCCCGCTTCCGCGGCGGGTTCTCGGAAGAAAGTGCTGGCCTGTTCTGAGCGTCCCACCTTTCGGGTAGGAAGCAACTCGTAGGTCTCTAGGCTCCAGTGTAGAGTTTCCAAAGAGAAGGGAAGGGCCAGTTTTAAGCGGTGCGGCTTTGGTTTACAAACGGGTCTTCCGCCCCTTTTGTATTTCTGCTCTGGGCGCCTTCTTTCGCTGGGAGAAAGAATTTGGCCTCGCGCGGCGGCCTACCGCGCCCGCTGGGTATTCCTATTTCTTTTCTCTCCGCGCAGGGCTAGCCCGGCTCCGCCTTCCGCAGGCGGCCCGGGACTCCCCAGGCTGTGGTGTGTGCGGACCGTCGCCCTGCCCCCTGGGCCTCAAGCAAATGCCAGAAGCCGTTTTCCCTCTACATCCTGAAGCTTCTCCTTAGGCTTGGCAGTGCCTCTGCAGGCCCTGGGCCGTTCTCGTCTCTGTCGTGAGCGGCAACTCGTCTTGCAAGGCAGAGGATGGATTGGATTTCTTCTCCGCGGAGGACATTGCATCTCGCAGTCCAGCCGGATGGTGCTCCAGAAGCTCAGGGCGCGAGTCCGAGCTTCTCTGACTAGTTTCTGTGCAGTTGGAAAGCTTAGCAGGGTGGGGATAAAGCCTTTAACTTTCAGTCTACCCCACCCCTTTCCTCTCTGCCTAGACGCAGGAGTGCTGTTGGAACAGATTGGGAAGTCTGAGCACAGGGGTCATGCCAGGCTTCGCTTTCCCTGGATTCCCCAGAGTCGGCTGGGGAGAACCGTGTGGCCAAGCACCGTTTCGGCACTGGAGATTCGCGGTGGACCGAGTCACCGCAGGGCGGAGGCGGGGCGGGAGCTTCCTGGCGGGTGTGGCGCACACGGGTGCAGACCTAGGTCCGCGATCCAAACTCAGCAGAAGGTTTCGTGAGTGTTGCTCACTGCTGCTTTTCGCCGCTCGGCCTTGGTCCTTTTACCGCGGCAACAGCGCCTTCTCGCGCTCCGAGGACTGGCCGGGCGGGATTTGCCTGGAGGAAGGCCTCTCTCCAGCCCAGAGGGCTTTGAAAGTATAAAAAACCGGATGCCTACTTTAGGTGATCAGGGCGCCTAAACTGAAGGAGGGCGGCAGTGGGATGAGAAATGCGTGTGAGTTGACAGCCTCGCAGGAAACCGCTCTCTTTCTTGGGATTTCCGCGTTTGGAGTCCAGTTAGATGTCTGAGGGGGAGCTCCAAGGCTCTCACCCTTTTATCCTCTGCCAGGGGGAAAGTTGCCGGGGCAAAGGTTTGGGAAATGTCCCTCAAGCCCAGTGTTAATTACAACGGAAATAGATTACATTCCTTCATCCTCCCCCCCCCCCCCTTTCCTTAATGAAAAAAGACAGGGAAGAAGGATATAATTTATTTCTGTTGACAGTGGGATAAATAAGTACGTTTTTGGATTACTAAGAATTGACTGCTGGGGGAGGATGGCTTCCTGACATTAGATGGAAACTTTACAGTTGGCTTTGGGAAAAGGAGGTGACCCTGTTTATCAAGTACTTTTGTCCAAGCTCCACTCCAAATAGTCCCTACCCTCTTTTTTTCTACCTGAGAACAAAGGGAAAGGAGGCCGTTTAGGGTGCATAGCTGCTCGGGATTTGCCTGGGTCAACTTAAGCTAACATTTTGGCTTCTTGCAGCTTGCCTTCCTTCTATTTGTCTTGCAACCATCCATAATACAAGCTACTGTGAAGATATATCCTGAGATATCAATTAACTGTTAATATGCTAAAATTATTTTTAGCTTTCTTGTAGGGTGTCTTCAGTGGCAGCCCTATTACCCCCATAGTTTAGGTCTGTAAATTGAGAGAGAAGAATGGGGAGAGAGGAGGGGAAGAAATAGGAGAGAATCAACTCTTTGGAATGGGATAGAAAGCAAAGACATTTATTAGTCCTAAATAAGCAGGCTAGTAACTATGTACAAGCCTGGTTTAACGGGAACTGAGGGAGCCTGGGCACTTGCTTATAAAAGGGAAGACTGAAGCTGGGAAAAGCATTGTGAGGCTGTTCTAGTAAAACAGGAAGTGTACTCTGACTCATGTTAGAGATATTTATTGAAGAGAAGGAAAAAAATGTGTCCATGATTAAAGAGTGTGGCTTGGAAGGGGGTGGGAAATACAATCAAAGAGGACACATATCTGGACCCAACCGATGTATACAGTTCAAGAAAAGCTCTAGATCAGGGGCTATGGGAATGTACATCGGACCTGAACAGTTGGGACTTCCCCTCTAGGTGTGTGTGGGGCCTAAACTGTGCCCAGAGCTGTATGCGTGGAAGCAGATGGGCTCTAGCTCCACCCGGCACCAATAAACCTGGCAGGGTGATGACTCTTGTGTTCTTCTGTCACACTAAACTCTGTGAATGTTCTAACCAAAACCTCCCACGAGCAAGTCTCCTGTTTCTGTGTTTTTAGGCCCAGGCAAATGTTTATCACTAAGATTAAACCAAATTACTGTCTTAACCCTTGAAAAATGGGATCTGTGAAAGCAGACAGTAGGAGATTTTTACCTGCCTCGTCAGTCCTGTAAGGTTGTGGCAGAAACCTAAATATTTTAGGCCCATAATCTAGCTTGGCCCTCGGGCATATCAACACTCTCTTGGTCTGTTCAGGCTGTTATGACTAAAGTACCAAAGACTGGGTGGCTTATAAACAACAGAAATTTGTTTCTCAAATAAATTTCTGGGAAACTGGGAAGTCCGAGATCAAGGCACCAACACGGTCAGATGAGGGTACTCCTCCTAGTTCACAGTTGACACCTGTGTGCTGTGTCCTCTCCTGGTGGAAAGAGCTAAGGATATCCCTGGAGCCTGTAATCCTGTTCATGAGGGTTTTACCATCCTGACTTAAGCATCATCCAAAGGTGATTAAGTCCCGATACCATCACCTTTGAGGAGGGCGGGGGTGGGGGTGGGGTGGGTGTGTGTGTCAAGATTTCAATATGAGTTTTGGGGGAACACAAACATTCAGACCATAGCACTGTCCTAACTGTGACATATATATTTGCAATGTGCATGAAATAATTTGACACATGTAGTTTTAATAGCACATTATTAACTCAAGCTGGAATCGAGATTCCTGGGAGAAGTATCAATAACTTGAAATATGCAGATGATACCACCCTAATGGCAGAAAGTGAATAGGAACTAAAGAGCCTCTTGATGAAAGTGAAAGAGGAGAGTGAAAAAGCTGGCTTAAAACTTAACATTCAGAAAACTAAGATCATGGCATCTGGTCCCATCACCTCATGGCAAATAGAAGGGGAAAAGTGGAAACAGTGACAGATTTTATTTTCTTGGGCTCCAAAATCACTGTGGATGGTGACTGCAGCCATGACATTAAAAGCACCTGCTTCTTGCAAGGAAAGCTATGACAAACTTAGATGTGTATATAGCAGAAACATCACTCTGCCAACTAAGGTCCATATAGTCAAAGCTATAGTTCTTCCAGTAGTCATGTAGAGATGTGAGAGCTGGACCATAAAGAAGGCCGAGTGTGGAAGAATTGATGTTTTTAAACTGTGGTGTTGGAGAAGACTCTTGAGAGTCCTTTGAATAGCAAGGAGGTCAAGCCAGTTAATCATAAAGGAAATCAACCCTGAGTATTCATTTTAAGGACTGATGCTGAAGCTGAAGCTCCAGTACTCTGGCCACCTGATGCAAAGAGCCAACTCACTGGGAAAAAACCTTGATGCTGGGAAAGATTGAGGGCAGAAGCAGAAGGGGGCAACCGAGGATGAGGTGGTTGGATGGCATCACCGACTCAATGGACATGAATTTGAGGAAACTCCGGGAGATAGTGAAGGACAGGGAAGTCTGGCGTGGCAGTCCATGGGGTCTCAAAGAGTTGAATACAACTTAGCGACTGAACAACAACAAACTCTTAAGTGTTGTGCTCATCTCTCCTGACTTTTGGAGGACACATATTCTGTATTTATCCGGCTAGCTCAGAAGCAAAAATGTATTTAATATAACAACAATGCCAGATTTCACTCTTCCATTTTTATATCATATGATGTGAAATTACTTGATAGTCAAGCTATCCTACTGCAGTAGGGCATTGAAGGAGGAGTTGATATAATTTCATCTCTTTTTTTCTTGCTCAGGGAGACTATAAATACCCTACAGATTTTTTTTTTTTTTTTTTTTTTAAGCTTGCTATAAGCAGGAAGTAGTAAGAATTGATAGAAAGGATTTTGTATAGGCCCAAAGTGTTAGATGCAGGAGGTGCTTAGTCACTCAGTTGTATCCGACTCTCTGTGACCCCACAGACTGTAGTCTGCCAGGCTCCTCTGTCCATGGGGATTCTCCAGGCAAGAATACTGGAGTCCGTAGCCTTGCCCTCCTCCAGGGGATCTTCCCAACTCAGGGATCGAACCCAGGTTTCCCACAGTGCAGGTGGATTCCTTGCTGTCTGATCCACCAGGGCAGCCCGGATATAGGAGGAGCCAGAGGAAATTCTGGAATTTCAGGGGCTCAGGCAAAAACGTCTGCCCCTCAGAATAACTTCCTTGCTACCTTGCTAATACTTGAAATTCTGCTTTTGGTGATTTGCTTCTTTGGACATTTCTTTAAACTCAAGTAACCATTTATAAGTTAGGATAAATTAGTTTATCAGATTTTCCCCCAAGATTATATAAATATATTTAAAAGTTTTTTTCCATATATTTAAAAGTTTTTTTCATGTGGACCATTTTTAAAGTCTTCATTGAATTTTGTTACAATTTTGCTTCTGTTTTATGTTTTGAGGTTTGTTTGTTTTTTTTTGACCATGAGGCATGTGAAATCTTACCTTCCCAATCAGGGATAGAACTCAAACTCCCTGCATTGGAAGGGGAAGTCTTAATCACTGCACTGGCAGGAAGTCCCACCGAGATTATACATTTTGATTAGCTTGAAGGTGTAAAATGTGTAACAATGGCAGGTAGCTGGGATTAGAGAGAACATGGTGCAATCCACAGAGGGAAAGAGAGCAGGAGGAAAGGGACCTAGAAGAGGAAGCACTTACTTTTCCAATTTCCAGGTTTACCCCTGCCCAGCGTTGGGGGAGGTACCTAGGGGTTCAAACAATGTCAACAAGACCCCTTATCTTCCCCTTATAGCATCACTGACTCAGTGGACATGAATTTGAGCAAATGCTGGGAGACAGGGGAGGACAGATGAACCCGGAGTGCTGCAGCCCATGGGGTCACAAGGAGTCAGACATGACTTGGTCACTGGACAACAACAAACTGGCAAAAGTGGAACTAAGTGGGAGGTTATTTTAATTGGTGGCTTGACCAACTTAGGGAAGAGTGGGTCACCTGGTCTAGCCTCTTACTAGTGTTTTTCTGTGTGTGTGTGGGTGTTGAGATTTGGCGCCCAAACGGAGGAAGTCATAATGTAATTCTTTGCAGGACACTTCTTTCTGTTCTTTCCTGTACCCCATTCTCTGGGGACTTTCTGGGGAGAGTGGACTGGTTCATGTTGTTACCACTTTTTATAAACGTTTTCCATTTCTTTCTAAGGATAATTTTGTGTCACCATCTGAATTTCATCGCTGGTTCCTCCTCCTTCAATATGACCATTTCGGTCTTTGGCGGTTTTTCCTCCCTTGGATCTTTTCCAGCACCTGGATTCTCTCATGCTTGCTTTATCATTTACAGGCTGCCTTGTTGTTTGCTCTACTTTCCTGTGTCTTAGAAAGTAGACAGAAGTACAGATATCTCAGTGGCCTATGTGGCCTGGAAAGCAGAAAGCAGACAATAGCTATCTGTTATGTGTAAGCTTTTGTGTTGATCTTTTATTATTTGACATCTTTCCTCCCTGATCTTTGAGGTTATCTTTCAGTTTGGCATTCACTACAGCACACAGAGAAGAAGTGAAGTGAAGAAATGAAGTGAAAGTCACTCAGTTGTGTCCGAATCTTTGCAACCCACAGACTATATAGTCCATGGAATTCTCCAGGCTAGAATACTGGAGTGGGTAGCCTTTCCCTTCTCCAGGGGATGTTCCCAACCCAGGGATTGAACCCAGGTCTCCCACATTGCTGGCAGATTCTTGCCAGCTAAGCCACAAGAGAAGCCCAAGAAGACTGGAGTGGTGGCCTATTTCTTCTCCAGCGGATCTTCCGGACCTAGGAATTGAACTGGGGTCTCTGCCTTGCAGTCGGATTCTTTACCAACTGAGCTATCAGGGAAGCCCACATAGAGAGGAGATGGTCAGTAAATGGTCACTGACACTGACTTATCCTAACATTTTCCTGTACCTGTGATCCTCAAGGGAGTAGGCTGGCCTAGAGGAAAATTTGGGGGATTCTAGCACTGCAGTTTTATAACCAGAAATCTTTCCATGGCAGTAGGGGACTTGGTGTGTGCTGAACACTAAAGTGACATAAGCCCTTTGAGACTCTTTCTAATAACTTGGCATCTTGGGTGTGGGCTCCATAATAGCCTGTAACTCTCAGTGTCAGTTAATTCTGTTGGCATCACATAGAATATTCTCTTGGCCTCTGATTCTTAGCATTGCATATTATTGAGGCATTTTGTGGTTTCCTCTTCTCTCGTCATCCAACTAACTCACACTTCAGCAACATTTCTAATGATGATCTCTCTTAAAGTCCCCTTGAAGAGCCAGCACACTCCAACAGGCTTGGCCATGTAATTTGCTTTGGCCAATTACATATTTGGAAATATGAGCAAAGATCACTTTGGGAACTTTAGGAGCCCTCATGTTCTTTACCATGATCTCTTCTAACTTTGACCTGACACTGGAAATATTTTGAAACTTTCATCAGTCTGGGTTGAAAACAACATGGAATGGCCCTGCAATGGACGTGTTGCTTGACTGGGAAAAGAACTGGGTAGGCTGTGTGTCTATGCTGCCCTTTCCTTGAATCTGGGCTGGCTTGTGATTTTCTTTGACTGTTAGATTGTGGTGGAAGTGACATTGAATGAGCTCCAGAGTCTAGGCCACAAGATGCTTTCACTCTCCTGGGACCCAGCTGCATTGTAAAGAAGCTTGGGTTAGACTGCTGGATGAGAGACTTAATGGAGACCATTCCACCTTCTAGCTGTTCCTACCAAGGTGAGGCTGGATAGACTTGCAGCTCCCACTGACCTAGCAGATGAATGCCCATGAGCACTCATGGATGTAGATGAGCATGCATAGAACTGCCCAACCAGACCACCGTATCATGAACAATAAGAGATTGTCATTGTTATAATCCATTAAGACTTGGGGTAACTTGTTGAAGCAATAAATAACTAAAACAGATCTTTGTTGTTGTATGCAGCTAAGATTTTTGGTCACTTATTTTTAACCTCAGCCTAACTTGGCCTTTATTGACTAATGAAGCTAACAATGTGCTTTAAAATTTTTAAAATAATTTTTGATGTTTCATATCTTATTTACTTTATTATTTAAATCACAAAGAGTTGGACACGACTTAGTGAATGAACAATAATAATAATGAAAACAAAACTATAAGTTTGTTTTCTATATCAGTGAGTCTATTTCTGTTTTGTAAATAAGTTCATTTGCATCATATTTTAGATTCCATATGTAAGTGATATCATATGATATTTATCTTTCTCTAACTTGCTTCACTTTAGTATGATAATCTCTAGGTCCAGTCACATTGCTGCAACTGGCATTATCTATTCTTTTTATGGCTGAGTAGTATGCTATTGCAAAGAAGGCAATGGCACCCCACTCCAGTACTCTTGCCTGGAAAATCCCATGGACGGAGGAGCCTGGTAGACTGCAGTTCATGGGGTCGCTAAGAGTCGGACACGACTGAGCGACTTCACTTCCCCTTTTCACTTTCATGCATTGGAGAAGGAAATGGCAACCCACTCCAGTGTTCTTGCCTGGAGAATCCCAGGGACGGGGGAGCCTGGTGGGCTGCCGTCTATGGGGTCGCACAGAGTCGGACACGACTGAGGCGACAGCAGCAGCAGCAGCAGCAGTATGCTATTTCATGTATATTCATCTCGTGATGGACATTTAGGTTACTTCAGTGTCTTGGCTATGTGTTTTAACAAAATAATCTGGCTTATTTAAATGGATTTATTTTGATTAATGATATATTTGCATTTATTTCTATCATTTGATATTGTTGATATTTCTCTGGCTTTTACGTTTTCCTTCCCTTCTTTTGGATTGAGTTTTTAAAAAATATCCTCATTTTATTTTTCCCTTCTTTTATCATTTATATGTTCTTTTATGATTACCCTGTTCATTTATAATTGCCTAGTTAGCTTAACAAAGCTTAAATATCTTTATCATCTTCTTGAACAGTACAAAGATCTTATAATGCTTTAACTTTGATCACCCCTTGTGGCTCTTATTGGCCACTATTGCATTATATTTAGTTCTGTTGGATTTTAGTTTTGTTTTTTGTTTTAGTTTTGATTATTTTTTAGTTTTGTTTTCAGTTACACAACTTGGACATTATTAATATTGTTCATATAACCAATGCTTGTTTATTTTACTCACACATTTATCCATATTTATTCATACGCATGTGAATATTTTTGGTCTATTACTCATCATTCCTTTTCGCCTCTGGAAATTATTTTCTGTCTGACAAAAGGACATCCTTAGGAGTTTCCTTTAATGAGAATTTCTTGGTCGTGTGTTCTTCCTTTTTCCTTCTCTCTCTTTGGTTAAAAAACTTTTTGTTTTCAATGAGTTTGTGAAAGATAGCTTTTCTGGCTGTAGGACACTAAGGTGACTGTTGTATTCTGTCAGCTCATTGATGATATTAGTGCACTGGGTTCTGACTTTCACTGTCGTGCTGAGAAGTCAGCCGTCATTCAAACTGCCACTCCTTTATAGGCGTACTCTCACGTCTTCCAGCCTATTTTGAATATTTTCTTTTTGTCTTTGGTGTTTTTCCAGTTGTACTATGATGGCTCAACTTATTTCGGGCTTCCTGATTTTGAGGATTGATGTCTTTGCAACAGTTTTGAAAAATTATTAACCATTATTTCTTCAAATATTTCTTCTTCCATACTCTCTCTCTCGTGTCTTTTAGGAACTCTGGTTAGCCATATGAGAAACCTTCTCAATCTACCCTACATGTCTTGTAAACTCTCTGCCCTGACTTCTGATTAATTTCTTTAGATCTACCTTCCACTTTACTAATTCCTTTTTAAACTACTATTAACCTATTATTTAAGCAGGCCATTAAAATTTCAAGTTCAGGGATTTCCCTGGTGGTCCAGTGGTTAAGACTCCACCTTCCAATGCAGGGTCTGAGGGTTCGATCCCTGGTCAGGGAGCTAAAATCCCACATGTCTCGTGGCTGAAAAACTGAAACATGAAATAGAAGCAATATTGTAACAAATTCAATAAAGATTAAAAAAAAATAAAATTTCAAGTTCAAGCTTATGTGTGTATATAAAATATATATAAACTTCAGCCTTCAGAATTCTTGCTTTCACTTTATCTGTATTGTCACTTTATCTTTGTATTTGTGTGTTTCTTATGCTCTGTGGTGCATTTAAAAATATAATTTTTGGGAATTCCCTGGTGATCCAGTGGTTAGGACTTGGCACTTTCACTGCCGTGGCCTGGGTTTGATTCTTGGTTAAGGAACTAAGATCCTGCAAGCTGTGCAGTGTGGCCAATATAATTATAAATTATTATAATATGTTTTATATATGCAATTTTACATTTTATGTATAAATATAGTATAAATAAATAAATATATAATATTTCTGGAATATCTCTTCCAAATATGCTTGGTAGAATTTAGAGCCTTTTGTTGCTTGCACATATTTCCAAGTGTCTCTTTTACTTCATAGTTATAATTAATAAAGTTAGCAATGTAGTTGTTATTTATTCTGTCAGTTAATTCCATCATCTGACATTTATGTAGACTTGATCTGCTATTTATGTTTTTGCTAGTCCAAATTCATAATGTTTTGGTTTCTTGTGTTTTATGATATTCATCTATGAGTTGTTCATCTTATTTGGAATTTTATCTGTGGGAATTCTTTCTTAAGTTTTATTTCTCTAGTGAGGACTTGCACTCCTTTCGCTGGTCGCCTGTACACCTGGGACAATTTTTAAAAACTAATTGAGGCATCACGCACATACCACAAAATTCTAAACATACCATTCAATGAGTTTCAGTATGTTTACAATGTTGAGCAAACATCACCACAATCCAGTTTAAAAACTTTTCTGGAAGGGATAGTTAGGGAGTCTGGGATCGACATGTACACACTGCTATATTTAAAATGGATAACCAACAAGGTCCTACTGTATATAGCACAGGGGTCTCTGCAGAACGGGAGGGGAGTTTGGGGGGAGAATGGATACTTATATATATATATATATATGTATCCTGAGTCCTTTTGCTGTCCACCTGAAATTATCACAACATTGTTAATTGACTGTAGTCCAATATAAAATAAAAAGTTAAAAAAACTTTCCCATCATTCCCCAAAGATCCTTTTGCCCACTTATAGTTATTCAGCATTTCACCTTTAGCCCCAGGCAGTCACTAGTCTTCTATAAATTTACTGTTTCTGGACATTTCATATAAATAGAATCATATAATATGTGGTATTTTGCATCTGGGTTTCTTTCATTTAGCATAATGTTTTTGAGATTCATCCATGTTTCCAGGATCAAACCTTAAGATTTACTGGACTGCATAAGTAGCATGAATTCAGACCAAAATCCTGTGTGAGATCCAACTTGTAGATATAGGTTCTGATGGAAGAAATTTTTTTCCACCCAACACTAAGGCCGAAATAGACAGGTTTACTTGTTGACCTTTTCTGAGCAGCAGGTTTATTTACCATTTGCCCTTTTACAGAGTATGCAATCCCACCTTTATATCAGAGTCGCACATGTAGACTTCTTACCTTATCTCCAAAAAAGCCCTCAAAATTAAAATTCAGGGTCTTCAGATTTCAGAAGAGACTTTCAGGGCAAGTCTAGCCTTGGAACCCATTTAGCTGCCAGAGTTCTGGCTTTCACTTTATCTTTGTTATCTGTGTATTTCTTTGATTTTGATACTTTAGTGGTATTTTTAAAATATAATTTTTATATTTTATCCAGAATTTTTTATTTACATGGAAAGGGAACTTCAGAGCCTTTTTTTTCCCCTGCCTTACTAAGCAGAAATAAAAGGTTGGCAAGCGCTGCATATAAGAGTCATCTGCTCACTTTTTCAGATCTCAGATAGGTGGATAGTGAGAGTAAATTATTTACTTTCTGAGCAGAAGACCACTGCAGTCCCTGCCTGCCACCCCCTCCTCATCCTCACTTACCTGCATAGCAATGGGGAGTCTCATTCATGGGTCCATTGTGTTTAGCGATGATCTGCAGTCCCATCTGCATGTACTTCCGTCATGGACCTTTGCTAATTCTTTTGCCCTCCTGGTCAGTAAAAGCAATCATTTCTTAGAATGGATTGGGAATTGCCAGTCTCTGATATGCTTAGCTCATGTCAATATTGATAACTGAGGTGGAAAAGGCAGGGATTAGAGATGAGGAAACTGAGGCCAGAGAGGTGAGGTGGCTTCCCTAGTCTCATAGGAACTGGAATTTGAGCCCAGTCTGCAGACTCTCTGGGACAATGCTCTTTCCTCCATGACAGTCTTCCTCTTGTTGGTGACTAAGGAAAATGGAGTGGGAGGGGGTAGCATTGATACAGTCATTGATAGAAGAAGTAATGTTTTTGGAGATTCTGTGGGTTTTCTTCGTCTTTGATTTCTCGGTCTCATCGTCCCTTGTTATGTGAGAGTAGTTAGTGGTTGACAGCAAACAAAAATACTGTGGCTTAATATTTCTGTTTTTAAACATTAAGAATCATTTCACAAGGGAATTTCTGACTTCTCAGCATGTTAGAGCTGCCCGCCTGGTTTGACCCTTTAACTGGAGGAGAAGGAGGGAGCCCAGAGTTTCAAACCCAGTCTATCAACCCCTTTTCAATGAAATTCTTACCCTATTTTGAGGGAAGGATAACGTTATTAATGTCCTTTCTAGCAATTTGAAAAAACAGACAAGCATGGCTTAGAGGGAAATCCTTGGTGATTGAAAATATCATTAGAAACAGGCTCCTGGTGTTCACTCTGTCATTTCCAAGTGTTCTGATGAGTTTCAGTTGAGCACTGCACTGTACAGAGTTGGCTGAAGCCCACAGCAGTGCATGTGTGTGTGTGTTGGTGATGGAGGAGGCAGAGGCAGGCAGGTGCCATTCAGTCACCTGCATGTGAAACTGCGACAAGCCCCAGATGGATTTGGCAGATTTGCTTCTGGTGCAGTAACCAGTCACTGCCTGCAAATCACCTCAAGTGGTGTCTGCACATTACCAAAACGGTGCACTGATGAGGAAAAAAATCAGCCAGGATGGTCATCTGAGTCATGGAGACAAACAGTCTCAAAGCAAGAAAAATGGCAACCAAAAACACAGTGGCTGGAACAAATTCACTTGTAGGCGGAAACAGGAGAAAGAAAGAATGTAGTGAGAACACTGGTTTTATTTCTCTTTTTTAAAGGAATAAGTACTTTTAGGGAAAATTGTATTCTTTGTCATTAAAAAGGCTTGCCTGCATAGGTTAAAAAAATCCAAGGCGATATTCAGTCCCCTTTTTTTCATCCTGAAGAACCAGTTCCTTAGAGTATCATTTGCATAAAGGCAGATTCAAAACAGTTGAAGTTGTACACATTTAATTGGATGGAATTCGAGTCCTTCCCTGAAGCTGTATAAGAAGAGCAGGACCCAGAAACACAATGAAGTGGTTTTCAGGCAATCAAAATTTTAAACTGCTGCTCCGAGCCCTTGCAGGAGATTCTTGTAGCAGCCTTCAAGGCCACACTACTGAGGCAGTGTCGAATCAGCACATTTTTTGTCTTTTAGAAGGAAGGAATGCACAAACGAACACAGGGCTTCTCTGGTGGCTCAGACAGTAAAGAACCTGCTTGCAATGCAGGAGACCTGGGTTCAGTCCCTGGGTCAGAAAGATCCCCTGGAGAAGGGAATGGCTATACACTCCAGTGGTGACTGCAGCCATGAAATTAAAAGACACTTGCTCCTTGGATGAAAAGCTCTGACAAACCTAGACAGTATATTAAAAAACAGACACCACTTTGCCAACAAAGGTCCATCTAGTCAAAGCTATGGTTTTTTGTAATCATGTACGGATGTGAGAGTTGGACCATAGAGAAGACTGATTGCCAAAGAATTGATGCTTTTGAATCATGGTGTTGGAGAAGACTCTTGAGAGTCCCTTGGACTGCAAGGAGGTCAAACCAGTCGATCCTAAAGAAAATCAACCCTGAGTATTCATTGGAAGGACCGATTGCTGAAGTTGAAGCTGCAATACTTTGGCAACCATGTGATGCGAGGTGAGGTGAAAGTCGCTCAGTCGTGTCTGACTCTTTGAGACCCCATGGACTATACAGTCCATGGAATTCTCTAGGCCAGAATACTGGAGTGGGTAGCCTTTGCCTTCTCCAGGGGATCTTCCCATCCAGGGATCGAACCCAGGTCTCCTGCATTGCAGGCAGATTCTTTATCAGCTGAGCCACAAGGGAAGCCCCTGTGATGCAAAGAGCCAACTCATTGGAAAAGACCAAGATGCTGGGAAAGGTTGAGGGCGGGAGGAGAAGAGGGCAACAGAAAATGAGATGGTTGGATGTTATCACCAACTCAATGGACATGTGTTTCAGTAAACTGCAGGAGATAGTGAAAGACAGGGAAGCCTGGCATGTTGCAGGCTTCATGGGGTTGCAGAGTCAGACATGACTTAGCGACTGAAAAACAATAGCAACCCACTCCAGTGTTCTTACCTGGAGAATTCCACGAGCAGAGGAGCTGGGCAGTCTACAGTCTATGGGATCTCAAAGAATCAGACACAGCTGAGTGACTAACACTTTCACTTTTCACAGAAGTAAAAATCACCATGAGTAATTCCAGGCATTGCCAAATCTCAAGATCTGATTTTGCTTGCAGTTGACTCCCTGGGAATTAGTAGGACCAAAACCAAGAGGTAGGAATGTACCCAGGTAAGTCCTCAGATTGTCACTGATGCTGTTGACACCCTGCCCGTATCCCTTTGGTATTGTTTGATCACATGCCCAAGTGGCTTCCAAGGGCAAGCATCTGTGACTCTCCTTGCACACTGGACCTGTTGGAAGCTTCCTCCTCTTGGGTGTTAGTCCCCAGCCAATGTTTGATGGAAGTAGGTGTGTAAATCTCTTCCTTACCTGCTTCCCAGTTGGTGCTGGTGGTAAAGAACCCACCTGCCATTGCAGGAGAAATAAGAGATGCAGGTTTGATCCTTGGATTGGGAAGATCCCCTGGATGAGGGCATGCCAACCCACTCCAGTATCCTTTCCTGGGGAATCCCCATGGGCAGAAGAGTCTGGTGGGCTACAGTCCATAGGGTCGCAAAGAGTCGGACATGACTGAAACGACTTAGCACGTATGCATACCTGCTCCTCAGGTAGCAGAACTTGGGCATGTTCTACACCATCTGCCAGCATGACTGAGTGTGCCCACAAGTGGTTACTTGATTGGGGGCTCACCCATTGTTACTTTCCTTCTTTTCCTTGTCTTGCTTTTCTACTTCACTACTGCTGCTTCATAGGGGTCATCTCTCAAATAAAGTATTTGCATTCAAATCCTATCTTAAAGTCTATTTCTGGGGAGATCTAACCAAGACACGGTGGAGATTTTTCTGTTAAATGATCATTTTTGTGACATTTGATTCTCTATCCTACTGATTTGGCCATAGAGTCAACATGTGTTAAAGCTGAGAGTGCAGAAATCTTGCTCCAATGGTGTATCTCATGGAAGAGGAAACAGGCTCAGGGCACACAGCCAAGTGGCTATAGAAATGAGGCCAGAAGCCAGTGGTGCTGACCTCCAAGCTGGTACTATCCCAGCCCCCACAGCTGAATGTCCTGGGCATCCTTTAACTCCCATATTTAGTGAAATATTCCTTACCCCACGGTTGCACATTGAGAAACCACTGATTTCCCCCTGTCTCTATTAGGCAGGACTTAAAGCTCCTCTCTCTTCTTTTTTTTTCCAAATTCTTGTAAATCATGTTTCCTTACACTGGCAGATCATCATGTGATTCCAGTTTTCTTTTGCTAATTTGACAAACATTTATCTATGTTTGTCATTGATACCTGACTGGGCCTAGGCATTGTGCTGGGTATAGGAGATCTCACAGAATATCATAGTTCCTGCTTACACAGAGCATACAGCAAATGCTAACCTTTTTACTGTCTCCAAAGTTGTGCCTGTTCCAGAATTTCTCAAGTTGGGATCACACAGTATGTGATTTTTTTTTTATGATGGGTGTCTTTCACTTGGTAATAAGAATTTAACTTCCTTCATGTCTTTTCATGGATTTGTATCTCATTTTTTAGCACAGAATAATATTCTATTCTTCAGATGTACTGTAGTTTATTTATCCATTCATCTAGTGAAGGACATCTTGGTTGCTTCCAAGTTTTGGAAATTATAAACAGATCTGCTATAAACACCATGTGCATGTTTGTGTGCACACAAATTTTCAACTCCTTTGGGTAAATACAAAAGGAGTGTGATTGCTGGATATCTTTGAATATTTAATCTATAGGTTTCTCTTCCATCTCTTTTTATCCTTGCAACTTATCTGTAGAAGAAACTAGGTTTTTGTCTTATAGAATTTTTTCAGTTTGGATTTTTCTAACTACATCTCCATGGTGTTGTTTAATGTGTTCCTTTATCTGATTTATTTCCTATAAATTGGTCATTAAATCTAGAGGTATGACTAGATTCAAATTTGATTTTTCTTTTTTTTTGGGGTAAGAATACTTAATAAGGGATATTGTTTTCTTCCAGAAGCCTTTTCATCAAGTTGTCCTGGAGATGGAGTGTTTTAAGGCTGGTGAGGGAGGTAATGCTGAGTGATTTGTGGAGGGATGTTCCTTACGTCTTCAACTTATGCTAGACCAGTGGCTACTGACTTCACCTATGTGTAAAACCAGTTACCAGTTGGATGTGTATGTGTGTGTGTCTGTGTCTATGTGTCTTTACAAATTTGGTCTCTAGGATGAGAAAATGATGTGGAATTTAGATGGTAGCTTAACCGTGCAAGCTCAGCCCCTTCAGTCATGTCTGACTCTTTGGACCCCATGGACTGTAGCCTGCCAGATTCCTCTGTCCATGGGATTCTCTAGCAAGAATACTGGAGTGGGTAGCCATTCCCTTCTCCAGGGGATCTTCTTGACCCAGGGATCGAAACTGGGTCTCCTGCATTGCAGGCAGATTCTTTATCGCTGAGCCACTGGAAAAGTCCACTAATAAATAAAATATTCTGATATTAACAGTAAAGATTGTGTGAAAATAGTATTACTATACTAAGGAGTTGCGTTGACTTCTGCATACATTTCCACTGAATCACATACATAACTAAGTAGTTAAACACAAGTAATCATGGATGACTTCTAAACCATCTTGGTGGTTCTTTCCTAAAACTCAAATATATCAGCCTTTATTTCCTATCAAAGATGTTACTTAGGGTGGGAGGGGGTCCAAGAGGGAGGGGATATATATATATATGTACATGTAGCTGATTCTGGAGGACCAGAATTCCAGTACTCTTGCCTGGGAAATCCCATGGACAGAGGAGCCTGGTGGGCTACAGTCCATAGGGTCACAAGAGTTGAATACAACTTGGCAACTAAACCACCACCACCACCATAGCTGATTGACGTCAGTATACAATGAAAACTAACACAGCATTGTAAAGAAACTATACCCCAGTTTAAAGAAAGGATGTTACTTATTTTCAGCACTCACTAAATATTTGAATAAATAAAAGAGATCAAGATGTTCTAACAACAACAAAAAATAAGGAATTGTGTCCACAAACACCAAGGAAAAGTGTTCCAGTTTCTGAACTGACATTATTAGGCAAGATTCTAACCATCTATCTCTTTAGTTTTTCCATCTGTATGGGGTAATTACATTAGTTGTTTTATTTAATACATAGGATATTTGTTCTTAGACTTTTATGACTGCTGCTAATTAACTGTATAGTCTTTTATTAGTGTTTGAAGTTCTCATTACTGCAGTACCAGGAAGTTTCAATTTTGTGTAGAATGTCTAACTTCTTTATAGATTTCTAGGTTTTTCAACTCAAGTTATGAATCTCAGTGAGTTAATTTAAAAGAGGACACCCCAATTTAAATCCTTTCTCCACTGTTAGTGAACAAGAGTAGAGAAACAATTTTTTTTGGAACTGAGGTTCACATTGAATAGCCTCTTGTACATCCAGTGCCAGTGGCTGATTTTCAGATGAGTGAATTTCTGTGCCTAGAAAAGAAATGCCTATGTAATACAGCCTACCTACTCCTGGCAGGCTGGTTCTTCTCCTGACCTGCCCACAGCACACGTGTTCTCTCAGTAGGGCCATTTTCTTTGTTTTCTAACAGACATTTAACCTTCTATTTAGGTCTTATTCAGCTATTACTTTCTCCATGAAGCCTTCCCAGTCCAAACTCCTCCAAACTCTCTAGTTTAAACCTCAGTTTAGCGTGTGAATTTTTCTCATGCCATTCATCAATTGTCTCTGGTGTTTTACTATCACACCTCTAACTGGAATGTAAACTCTGGGAGGGTAAAGAGTATCAGCTCATGGACGTCTTCAGAAGACCCACAATCCTGTAATGGTGCAGATGTTCAATAATAGATTGTTCCCTATTTGTGGAAGATGATGGGTAGAGAGAAATTTCAGAATAAAAATAAAACTTATGATCTATGTCAATAGCTACGAATATAAAATCATAAGATCATTGGCAACTGGTTCAGACAGGTATTGGGCTTCCTTGGTGGTTCAGATGGTAAAGAATCCCCTGCAATGCGGGAGACCTGAGTTCAATCGCTGGGTTGAATGGCTACCCACTCCAGTATTCTGGCCTGGAGAATTCCATGGACAGAGGAAGTTGGCAGGCTACAGTCCATGGGGTCACAAAGAGTCAGACATGACTGAGTGACTTTCACTTTCACTTTCAGACATGGATTAAGGACTATCCAAAAGTCTTGTATTTCTTCCTTTCCCCAAAATACACATTGGACACCTCCTGGGAATCAGGTATCATGTTGGCACTAGGGATGCAAAGATGACAAAGGCAAAGAACTCATACTCTGGTGGAAGAGAGGCTGTCATGAAAGTGTGTGTGACCATACTATGAATGGCTTTTGACATTGTAGATGTAAGCCATAGGTGATGGGATGCCAGAAGAAAGGGTAAGAAAATCCTCCTGGGGGTTTTCCTTCATCCCTCGGCCTCCTTAGTGACTTTGGTTGGTAACTTTTTCTTAGAACAGGATTTTGTGACATTACTGAGTGATAGTTTCTGGCATCCCTTAACACTGGGAAAAAGCAGTTTCCTATGTAGCTTTAGAGCACAAACCCTGCAATGAGATCTGGGTTCTAGTCACAATGCTGCCACTGTCTAGAGATGGCTTTGAGAAAGCTTTTTAAACTCTCCAAATCCCAGTTTTCTCATTTGAAAAAGGAAGATAATTATTATCCAATCATAGGATTAAGGAGAGGAGGCAGTAAGATGACTCAGGAGTTGCAAGTCTGGTGCATTATACTGCTGTTCAGTCACTAAGTCATGTCTGAATTTTTGCGACAGTCAAAGGTTTTAACATAGTCAATAAAGCAGAAGTGGATGTTTTGTTTTTTTTCTGGAATTCCTTTGCTTTCTCTATGATTCAAAAAATGTTGACAATTTGATCTCTAGTTCTCTGCCTTTTCTAAACCTTGTTTGTACATCTGGAAGTTCTCAGTTCACATACTGCAGAAGTCTAGCCTGAAGGAGTTTAAGCATAATCTTTACCAGCATGCAAAATGAGTGCAGTTGTCTGGTAGCCTGAGCATTGTTTGGCACTGCCCTTCTTTGGGACTGGAATGAAAAATGACCTTTTCCAGTCCTGTGGCCACTGCTGAGTTTTATAAATTTGCTGAAATACTGAGTGCAACACTTTAACAGCATCATCTTCCAGGATTTGAAATAGGTCAGCTGGAATTCCATCACATTCACTAGCTCTGTTCATAGTGATGCTTCTAAGGCCCACTTGACTTCACACTCCAGGATGTCTGACTCTAGGTGCATGACCACACCACTGTGGTTATCTGGGTCATTAAGATCTTTTTTGTTAGTTCTTCTGTATACTCTTGTCATCTCTTCTGCTTCTGTTAGGTCCATACCGTTTCTGTCATTTATCCTGTCCATCCTTGCAGTTCCCTTGATATCCTCAATTTTCTTTCTTCCTCATTTTTTTTTTTTTTTAGTTTAAAAAATTTTAATTGGAGGATAATGGCTTTACAATGTTGTGTTGGTTTCTGCCATACATCAACATAAATCAGCCATAGGTATATGTATCCCTATATATATGTGTGTATATATAGGATATATATATATATAGGATATATATATATATAGGATATATATATATATATATATCCCTGCCCTCTTGAATCTCTCTCCCACTTCCTAACCCAACCTTCCCCTCTAGTTGTCACAGATCACCAGTTTCCTTGAAGAGATCTCTAGTCTTTCTCATTCTATTGGTTTTCTTTATTTCTTTGCATTGTTCATTTAAGAAGACACTTCATGAAGGCTCAGTAAACGTTGACTGTTATAATGTGGCTAGAGAATGTTCCTTTTTCCCCCTCTCCTTACAACTTAAGCTCCCTTTCTCTGCTATCGTGCATGCCATTCAGTCTCAGAGAAATATCTAATTGGACTCTAGGGCTTTAATTTCAGTACCAGGAGCACTACATAAACGTATAGAAGACTTGGAAGTCCTTGGTCTGAGCCTGCCTTCCATCATGCTTTCTGCCTCTGCTGGACTTACTCTTTACCAAGTGCAGAACCAAGGGGTGAGGATTTCTGTCTGTCCCACTGGGACAAAGGGGGTGAGTGAGTTAACATTTACAAAGTGCTTTGAGTTCCTTGGAGAAAAGGCACAATCTAAGTATTCTCATTAGTGCATGAATAATAGATAAGCATAAAGCACTTTGCAAATATGAAGTTCTTTAGCAATGCTAAATAATAATTGCACCGATCCACCTGTGAGTGGAGGGGATGGTTCTTGGAACTCTGATGGTTCTAGTCTTGTCACTAATTTGAGGCATGATCTTAGGCAAAATCATATCCCCCCTCTGGATCTCAAGAACAAAAGGGTCAGACTGGCTGATGTTGAAGACAACTCTTGTTTAATTCACTGCTTCTTTTTAAGAGTTCTTTGTTTAGATTGCCCAAGAGTCAGGGCAATGCCATTTGCAGGAGGGTGATAATAACTTCTCCAAAGCAGGGCCAGATACTGGGCAGAGCTTCTGAGCAGTGGCTGTGCTTGCTCCTTCCACCTCCCTGATGCCCCTGAGAATGGGTTTGCTTTTCCTCTGGGTCTGGAAGGGATGAGGGTCCTTGTACCTAGGACTGTGAAGGAAATATCTCCTGGATCTGGGTCCTACAAAAATACCTAGCAACCATATCCCTTAAAAATTGTGGTAAAAATATATAAGATAAAATTGGCCATCTAAACCCCTTTTATGTGTATAATTCAATGACATTAGGCACATTCACACTGAGATGCAACCAGTTGCAATAACTCTTTTCATCTTGCAAAACTGGAAATCCATACCTGTTAAACAACTGTGGCCTCCATCATTCTACTTTCTGTCTCTGTGGATTTGGCTATTCTTGGTACCTCACATAAGTGGAACCATACAGTATTTATTTATTTAATTTTAGAATTAAAAAAATTATTTGACTGCCTTGGGTCTTAGTTGCTGCACTCAGGATCTTTGATGCATTGTGCATGCTCTCTAGTTACGGCACTTTGGGCTCAGCTGTGGGATCTTAGATTCCCAACCAGGGATCCAATCCCGCATGTTGCAAGGCAGATTCCTAACCACTGGACCACCAGGGAAGCCCCAGTATTTATCTTTTTATGATTAGTTTATTTCACTTAGCATAACATCCTCAAAGTTCACTCATGTGGCATGTGTCAGAATTCCTTCCTTTTAAGGCTGAATAACATTCCATTGTATGCATATACCACATTTGTTTATTCATCTATTAATGACATGTTGGTTGCTTCTACCTTTTGCTATTGTGAGTAATGCTATTATGAACATGTGTGTACAAATACCTCTTTGAGAGGTACCTGCTTTCAATTCTTTTGAGTATATACCCAGAAGTGGAGTTGCTGGAGCATATGATAATTCTATTTTCAACTCTTTAGAAAATGACCATGTTTTTTGTTCTCCAAAAATGTAGAGTTTGAAAATAATTTTTGATGACCTCAGATTCCCTACTCTGCATTCTTACCTCCATCAAGGGCCTCTGCTATCACCCATTTTCACTAAATTATGATCCTAAAGATAATTTGCATTTTTTTCAAGGGGAAGACATAATTTTATAATCTTGGGCTTCAATAGAGCCCTCTGTGTGTATGTGTGTTAGTTGCTCAGTTGTGTCCAACTCTTTGTGACCTCCTGGACTGTAGCCCACCAGGCTCCTCTGTCCATGGGATTCTCCAGGAAAGAATACTGGAGTGGATAGCCATTCCCTTCTCCAGGGGATCTTCCTGTCCCAGGGATTGAACCCAGGTCTCCTGCATTGAGGCAGATTTTTTACCATCTGAGCCACCAGTGAAGCCCCTGAATGGAGGGGTTGAAAAGGCCCACTATTCGATGAAGAATGCTTTACTTTGCACACATTTGCTGGCCCAGAAGCTCATAGTCTTATAGCATAAGCATTCCTGGAGTTGGGCAGATCTCTAGCTAAAACTTTCCCCACTGGTTCAATGGGACCACACAGAACAAGTCAAAGCCCTCTTCCACACCCAGACCTAATGGCATTTTAAGGCCATACGTTGTCTCCTCTCCAGTCCACACACTTGTCCTAGACCTTTCCTTATGAGGCACTTCTCACCATCTTTGGCTTCAGAGGTAAAGTTAGGAATGTGACCCCTCTGCAGAACTCCTGGCATCTCCTGGCCTCTCCCAAGAGGCCTGGGCTGCTTTATGTGTGCTTACTCTCCTGCTTGACTCAAAACACAGTCAGGCCCCGCTTGCTTTAAACCATAGCTCACTGCTCCTGAAAAGTCTGCCAAATAAAATATTTGGGGAAATGATGGGAAGGTGGGGGAAAGATGACATTCCTCTCAAGACACCTGTAGGAAAATGGACAACTCCTTTCAAGGCCGGCCAGGTTAAATATTCTATCAGCCAGGAAGAGTTTGAAAGTTATGTCTGACTCACAGTGTTTAAAGTAGTAAAGACCTTTAATGAACTCAAATAGCCAGAGGTCTGGGCCGTCTTAGCTTTGGTGTGGTGGCTCAGCTATCCGAGTCAGCCAGAAACTGGTTCTTTCTCCATATTGCTCAATCAGCCCTATCAAGCAGAGTGTCTGCTTGTCCTGTCTGACGGTCACAGTGGCTGCCTCAGCTTGCAGACAGCACATCCTCTTGTTTAAGATTAGAGGAGATGGAAGCCCTTGACCTTATCTCTTTCTCTCTCTCTTTCTATAACAGGGAAAATTTTTCTTCCAGGAGGCTCCTCCAAGCAAACTTCCCCTGTTATATCTTTTCCCAGATCTGAGTCCCACTTACAGCCATCACTCACCTCATTCCAAGAAATGCGGTTTCTGTGCTTGTCTTGGACCAATCACAGCGATCCTTTGGGGATAAAGGCGCCATGCTGTGTGAACAACGGGATCCCTAAGGAAGCAGGGTTCTCCCTGCCTATGGGTCAGCAATTGGCAGTGTCGACCACAAACACGTTACCCGGAAGAAGAAAAGAGAGTTGCCACAATTTTATTTAAAAACTTGTGATTTA
The DNA here is from genome assembly GCF_033118175.1 of Dama dama. Lineage (NCBI taxonomy): Eukaryota > Metazoa > Chordata > Mammalia > Artiodactyla > Cervidae > Dama > Dama dama. The sequence continues at coordinate 47,263,114 of NC_083707.1, forward strand.
TGGAGTCAAATTTAATTAAGGCACTTGTAACGTTGTCAGTTAAACTTATCAAGACAGAAATATGAGACACCTTGGTGTCTCAGCTGGTAAAGAATCCACTTGCAATGTGGCAGATCTAGGTTCAATCCCTGGGTTGGGAAGATCCCCTGGAGAAGGGAATGGCTGGGTACCCACTCCAGTGTTCTGACCTAGAGAATTCCATGGACTATATAGTCCATGCGGTCGCCAAGAGTCAGACATGACTGAGCGACTTTCACTTCACTTCACTTTGTATATTTCTTAAATATTTCCTTCAGCCCCCGACTCATTGTTTCTCAGATACACTGTAAAAATGACGACTATACTGATGTCTCTATGTAACATATCACAGTTCACAAATGATTTTTACATACATTATTCATTTCATCCTCACCAAAATTATGTGGGGGTAGGTAAAGTATTATTATAACTTTCATTATTTTTTAATTGGGCTTAGGTTTAAGGGGTTGAGTTCATCACACTTATTACATAGCACACTAGTTAGTATCTATACACTGCCCTCTCTTGTTTTCATAATAATTAATAAGTACGTTATCTTTTATATCTCTCTCCCACTCCCACTTTTTTGCTCCACACAAGCAATCATTCTAAATATGTCTGATGTATATTTTGTTGTGTATGTGTGCACATGTAAAAGGTATATTTTGTTGGCATGTGTGCAATTTTCATTTACGTTAAGTGGTGCGTGCACGCTAAGTTGCTTCAGTCCTGTCTGACTCTTTGTGATCCTATGGACTGTAGCCTGCCAGGCTCCTCTGTCCATGGGATTCTCCAGGCAAGAATCCTGGAGTGTGTTGCTGTGCCCTCCTCCAGGGGATTTTCCTGACCCAGGGATCGAACCCCAGCATTGGCTGGCAGGTTCTTTACCACTAGTGCCACCTGGGCAGCCCTTTCATAAGTGGTAATTTTCTTTAACCTTCACTCTTGTTTGCTTGTTTTAACTTAATGCTATGTTTTCAGGAGTGTTCTGTGTTACTGTGTGTATCTACTCCTTTGTCTTTGAAAGTCGCTCAGTCGTGTTGACTCTTTGCAACTCTGAGGGCCAGAATACTGGAGTGGGTAGCCTTTCCCTTCTCCAGGGGATCTTCCCCACCCAGGAATCGAATCAGGGTCTCGGGAATTGTAGGCGGATTCTATACCAACTGAGCTATGAGGGAAGCCCCCTTTGTCTCTAAATGCTGCATTATATTCCCCTGTGTGAGTCCCTCGTGGTTTACTCATCTACGCCCCCTAGTGGAAGCTTTGTGTGTTCGTCGCTCAGTCGTGTTCAGCTCTTTTGCGACCCCATGGACCATAACCCACCAGGCTCCCCTGTCCCTGGGATTCTCCAGGCAAGAATACTGGAGTGGGTTGCCATTCCCTTCTCCAGGGGATCTTCCTGACCCAGGGATCGAACCCGGATCTCCTGCACTGCAGGCAGATTCTTTACCGTCTGAGCCACCAGGGAAACCCCCAGTAGCAGTGGAAACCATGGTGGCTTCCAACTCGGGCACAAGCGTCAGTACTGCTGATGGGCCCGGGTGGGAATTTCTGTGGGATACAAACTCAAGAGAACAGTGACTGAGTCATAAGGCAGACACTTTGGATAAGCACCACCAAAAAGTCTCTCTAGCAAGGCTGCACTAGTCTGTACTACTAGGAATTGTTCACATGTTACTGGAAGCTGAGTGTGGAAGACATTTCGGTTGTCCAAGTTTACACAAGCAGAAAAAGTGAATTGGGATGTCAAGTACCCAAATCCAGGTCTTCTGACTCCAAAGCCTTTTCATTTTCCAGGGCATCACTCTGTAAGTCTCTGGATCATAATATTGAACACTTAAAAGATTTCTTGGGGCTTTTACTATTTAGAGAATACCTTGAATTTCAGAAATGGCTTTGCTGGTGTTAGTGGCAAACTGCAGGCTGAAGATTGAATGAAAGCAAATGGAACCTCAAGTTCTATGATCTGATTCAACTTGCCTGGGTCCTTTTGGCTGCTTTATACATGCTATTACATTCTTCTGGGCAGTACTAGAGAAGGAGGAAGTGCCGCTAAATTCCTTCCCTCCTGCCTGCCAAGGGCTGGAGTGTAATGCCTCTATGCTTGTTTGGCTTGAGAGTCTTTGAGGCGTCCTAGAGTCAGAGAGAGTTACAACTAGAAAGGACGTTAGCAACAATCAAGTTCAATACTCCCACTTTACAGCTGGGGAAAGGGAGACCCCGAGAGAGAGGAAGCCACTTGCCTGAGGTCACACAGTAATAGATCATCGGAAAAACCAGCCCGTCTCCCTTTCCACTTCCCCAAGCACAGCAACTTTCCCCTGCTTGCTCAGGAATTCACACTGTACCTCAATAGCCTGAGACATGTGTGTTCCAAACAGTGCTCTACTGGAACGTGTTCAACAACGACCTTTCTGGTTGGGGGCTCGGGGAGACCTGAACGAACGTTATGTGTGGCATTTGCCAATTTCTATGATCTAAATATTCCTACCATGGCCATCTCAAACTGTCGAAGGGATGTCGCTAAATGTGGCATAAGGAGTGACAGGCCGCAGTCACTGTTAGGAGGCATTTTCACCACAGAAAAGACAGACATAATACCTGCAAGAGCAGAGATAAGAGTAAAGTCTCACAAAATGATTAAGAAGTGGTGTTTTGAGTATTTACTATCTTTGTCTTTAGTATAAGTTACTTGAGTATAAGTTTATATAATTCAATGTCTAATAACCAACCCTGAATATTCATTGAGAGGACTGATGCTGAAAGCTCCAATACTTTGGCCAGATGATGTGAAGAGCTGACTCGTTGGAAAAGACCCTGATGCTGGGAAAGACTGAAGGCAAAAGGAGAAGAGGACCACAGAGGATGAGATGGCTAGACAGCATCACCAACTCAATGGACATGAATCTGAGCAAACTCCAGGAGACAGTGAAGGACAGGGAAGCCTGGGGCGCTCCAGGTCACGGGGCTGCGAAGAGTCGCACATGATTTAGCACCTGAAGAACAACAACACCAGCCCATAAAATTCCTAAACATGTAACACTCAGTTTTCCTGAGCTAAGGTGACCAGCTCCAGGATACCATTGCCTGAAAAGTAATGAAACCAACTTCTCAATGTGACATCCTGCCCTCCTAATATACAAATTTATCCAGATTCGTTTGAACACTCTGTGGTGGAAACAAGAAATGTGAATGTATTGCAAGAAAAAAAAAAAACAAAACCCCAGAGGATAAATTAGTTCTTCTGGAGATACATTTTCTGGATAGCTGAAGGCTTAGCTCTAAGCTCCCAAACTATAAAAGGTTTAACTCTTACAGATAGACTTTTCAAATCTTTGTGTTTCACACCCTTTCCTGCTTCATTACACATGAGACATTACGCTTATCACCTTTTTTATTGACCGCTGGGGCATGTGCTGGTGTGGGAGGCTATTCACCCCTGATATAAATGAGCTGGGCTGCTGTGTGGTTGGGGTTCTTGGTGCTCTTTCCAGAATTTAAAAATTATTCTCACTCACCATCCAGAGCTATGACTTCTTTGGATGGTCAGTTTCTCCTCTGCTGTTTCTAACTGACCGGAGGTACAGAGAGCCAGACGTACTGGAATCATGTTAAAAATGTCATTAACCTACTGGAATAAGGACTTGATGAGTAAAATGCTTAAAATGTTAGTGAAGTTGTTTTCTGGCTGCTCAGAAGTCTTTTGGTTTTAACTTTTGCTTCTTGTAGAACTTCTGGAGTGGAGGCATTCCTAGATTACTATGCTTCGGATCAGTGAGTAACATTATACATCAGTATATACTGTATTACCATGCACATATTCCACAGAAGAGAGCAAAAATTATCTCTAGGCCACGCGGTATATTAGATAAAAAGTAGAGCAGTTCTGGCCTTCATTTTGAGGGACTCCACAATGCCATAAGAATATGAGGTGTACCACATGATGAATTTTGCAAAGAACAGTAAGAATTCAGATGGTAACTTTCAGGGTGCATCTCCTTGCTCTAAAGGGAATTCTTGGACTCTTTTCAGACCCAGGCGGTGGAAGGGGAGGGAGAGCTAGTGTTGCAGAGTCCCCCACCTGGAGTGAGGCTGGTCCTCTGCGCACCTGCCCATCCTCAGGGCTGGGAAGGAAGAGGACCGCATCTGACACTGCCCTTCAGCAGAGACCCTGCCCTTGTTCCACCTGTCTGTCCATTCCTTTGCATGGAACCTTAGGTATTTGTCCCCCTGCTTCAAAGAGGAAGTGGTTTTACACACTTGTGTCTTCTTTTCTCACTGCAAGAAAGGCAGCCTCAGGTGCTGCGGCCAACCAGCTCTTCGGTGCAGAAAGAGGACAACTCTCCCCCATTCCCAACACCTCCCACCTCCTTTACAAATTTGTCTTGCCTCCCTTTGAACCCTTAAAGCTTTGGGGAACCCTCAAGGGCCCCTTTCTCATTATACTTGCTCTCCTTAAGCCTTTATTAACTCCTCGGAGAAGATTCACTGGATGAGTCCAGGACAGAAGCGGAGCCCAGTGCTCGGGGTGGCGTGCAGGCAAGAGCCAGCCGGTGAGCAGGCCCAGAGACGCACTTCCTTTCCCCGGCTGGCCTTGGGCTGGTGGACGGGTGGCTGTTGACATCATTCAGGCAACTTCTACAAGGTCTCTGGAGCTGGGGTCACCCCACATAGGGCAGTGCGGAGCCCAGTAACCAGGGCTTGCTCCCCCACGCCCCACCTCCCTGGTCTAATTAACAAGTTGGGTCCTTTCCAGCTCTTTCACGTGGCTCTCGCGGGGCTGGGCTCCGCTGGGGGCGGGCAGACAGTCTTACTTTAAGCCGCGCATTGATCTTCACGTGGTCATCTGCCCCTCTTGGGGGAGCACTCTCATGTTTTAAGTGCATGCAGTTACTCTCTTGACTGGCTTGTAAACAGGTTTTAATGGGGCTATTAGTGTAAAAGGACAGGAAACTTTCAAAAACAGCCTCTTAAATATTCATGAGGATGTTAAATCTGGCGCTTAATCACCAGTGTTTGCACACAGCTAACGGGGAGGGAGGGCAGCTGACAGGCTGCCTTCACTCTGAACAGTTGACAGGGCATTAATAAACGCTCTTACAGGCATGATTAATGGCCAAGAGAAGGGTACTTATTTTTTTTAAACAAACGACCCCCCTCCGCCCCGCCCCGCTCCTTTGGGGACTCCTTTTCTAGGGGGAGGAGTGTCCACGTGGAGTATTGGGGTGGGATTTAGGGAGACATGGAGACTGGAAGGGGGCTCAGATGGGACATATTTTTTTTCCCTTCAGAAATAGCTAACTGGGCAGCCCTTCCTACCCACCCATCCAATCTGACCTGTCCACTTCCCAGAGAATGGTTTCCTTGGGGGAAATATTCCAAAAACTTAAGCAAGAATCTCCGAAGAATTCCCTACCTGGAGAATTCTTAACTCAACCTTGGCAGGGCCATGAGGGAAGCACCTGGGCCCTGATCATGGGCACTTCTTGGAGGGTCATTATCAGCTGCCTCTTCAATATCTGAGCTCACTTGCTTTCATTTTTAAAAAAATTAATTTATTTTAATTGGAGGCTAATTACTTTACAATATTGTAGTGGTTTTTGCCATACATTGACATGAATCAGCCATGGGTGTACGTGTGTTCCGTATCCTGAATCCCCTCCCACCTCCCTCCCCATCCCATCTCTCAGGGTCATCCCAGTGCACCGACACTGAGTGCCCTGTCTCATGCATCGAACCTGGACTGGCGATCTATTTCACATATGGTAGTATACATGTTTCAATGCTATTCTCTCAAATCATCCTCGCTTGCTTTCAGATTGGAGTTAAATGCAGACAAAGGTGGTCCTCTGTGACTGACGGGCTCCTGCAAGCTGCTTCTTTCCCCCCAGTGAGCCTTTCTTTTCTCTCCCCCCCCCCCCCCAACCTATCTCTCCGTGTGTGCATTTTAGTTCCTGGAGCAGTATCATTCTCTTTTTTTCTTGGTAACATTTGATGTAAAACCCCGAGTAAAATAATATGTTTTTTAACTAGTAGATGGTCTGTAATTCCAGAATGGATCTTGGAGATAGGCTTTTTCTGGCAGGACCTTGCTCCTGCTAGAAAAAGGAACTGAGGCATAGAGAGGTGAACAACTTGTTCAAGCACACATACTGAGGTAGCCACAGAGGGCTTTGGACTCCAGGTACCCTGACTCCTAGCTGACCCCCACATGAGCATGATGTGACTTCTCCAGAGAGAGCCGGAAAGAACAGGCACCGTCTTGTTCCTTCAGAAGTACTGCAGCTTCAACTATACCAGATCTGGTATCGGGATCTCTGCTACCAGAGTCCCAACCAGTTTAAGCATGGAAAATTCTGGAAAATATCCACAGTTTCTACATAGCAGGAAATCCCAGCCCCATTATCTGAGACCAACTCAGAAATGAAAAACTCTTCCCTCTCTAGAAGTGTCAGTTGGGATTTCTGGTTGACAAGTTCCATTTAGAAATGCAACCAAGGCATAAAGGCAGAAATACATAAAAATCTAGTTTTTACAAGCTAGGAAAAAACCCCACTATGCTTTATAATGGTAGATCAGGGCAAAGAAATCAGTGTCTTTCATAAAACCTTTCCCAGTCCCCCGCCCTTGCTGCCCACATTCACAAGCTTCTATCAAGCCCTTCTTGTGCACATGCTGCCTCATTAGGGGCTGGGGTGGGGAAGGTTGTCATGAAGATGAATCACAAGTGTCTCCACCCACAAGACACACTTCCTCTAGTCAGCAACTTAACTCTAGGGCCAGGTCAGAAGGCTGAACATAGTACCAGGCCAAACGTTTTGCAAGTTTTGCTTTCTTCACCCCTGCTCAAGAATCTGAGGTGGCTCCCATTACATCTGGGTCTAGCCCAGACTGGCCTCCTCTGCACAGCCAATTTTAAGTTCTCCTCCGGGCCCAATATGTCCTTTTCTTTCTAGTCGGTGGACCAAGGAACATTCTACAGGCACTTTGGATAGTGATTCTTAATCATAAGATTTGTTCAGAGACTCAGTGCAACAATATTTTTTTTTATGGAATGCCAACTAGGAATGAAAAATCAGCCTCTCTTGCTAAACAGTTTGCATTAATAACTTCCATAAGAGCCAATTTATTGATTAAAAAAAAACACAACTCCACTTGTCTCTTTCATCTGAATATATAGCTGGTAGGTGCTGTTGAAAAAGCAACCATTTTGAGAAATAGTTTCCTTTTTGTTATTAGGATGAATGTATTTTGACAGTTTTTACCAATAATGGTTGCAATGTTTGGTACAAATGGGAAGCACAGATGAAGTTTTAAAACCCAGTGGGATTGGGCACTGTTTTCTCAATGGTTGTCAGCTCTGTGAAGTACAAGGATAGATTCTACATGCTTTGTTATGTTATCAAACTGACCCCAAGTATTGGACGACACAATGTTGATTTCATAGCACACAACTTTGGATTGCATTATGCCTTACATCAAAGTCTCTTATTCTATAATTTTTTTTCTTTGGTTTGTTTGTTTAATCAGCCAAGTGTAGGAGGATTCAGCATGGTTTGTTTAAGACAGACTAGGATGTGGGATGTTTAAGTTCTACTGCCAGTGGTGGTGGTTTAGTCACTAAGTCGTGTCCAACTTTTGCGAGAGTTGGACCCCCTGGACTGTAGCCTGCTAGGTTCCTCAGTCCATGGAATTCTCCAGGCACGAATGCTGGAGTGGGTTGCCATTTCCTTCTCCACTACTACCAGTAGTTTCCCTAAATTATTGTATATATTAGGCCAACCTCACTTTCCTTACCTGTAAAATGGGTACAGTAAAACCTGTCATATCAATTTGTTGTTTTAAGTGAAGTAATGCATACCTGCTTGCTGTTTCCATTTGATGTCTCATAGGCATCTAAAATGGTTTCCCTGGTGGCTCACATGGTAAAGAGTCTGCCTGCAATGCGGGAGACCAGGGTTCCATCCCTGGGTTGGGAAGACCCACTGGAGAAGGAAATGGCAACCCACTCCAGTATTCTTGCCTGAGAAATCCTATGTATGGAGGAGCCTGGTGGGCTAGAGTCCGTGGGGTTGCCACGAGTCGGTCACGACTGAGCGACTAAACGCATAATGAATAGTAGTGAACACAGGCATCTAAAAAGGAGACTTTCCTATATTGAGCTTAAAATGTCCCCCCGCCAAACCTATTCCTTCTCTAACATTCCCAAATCAATCAGTGGCATCACAAACTACTCAGGTGTTCATGTCATAAACTTGGAGTCATCCTCTCTCTGCATTGTAGCTGATCAATAACACATTCCATTCTGTCTTTTAAGTAAGTCTCAGATCTATTCATCCCCCTGACCAGGCTAGTCCATGCCATTACCTTCTCCTGCCTGAGTGTCTGACTGCAGTCACCTCCTTACTGTCCTGCTGCACCCGATATTGTCTCCTCACATTTGGACCCCACAAAAAGCCAGAGTCATCCTCTTACAACGCAAACCCATGTGCATCACTCTCCTACTTCTGCCACTGGCTGCCCAAGACCATAACATGGGCTGACAGGGCCTGACAATCTTATTCCTACCTGCCCCTCCGTCTCATTTCAATCTCATTCCACTCCGAACACATTCCCTCTTTTGCTCTAGGTGCTTCTCTGTAGACTGGAGCCTCTACAGTACAGTCCCCTCTCTGGGAAGCTCATTATCTCATCATTGCCTGGATGGCTCCCACTCATCTTCGAGATTTCAGTATTAATATCAAATGCTACTCTTAGAGAGGAGACTCCCTGCTTCCACTCCCATTCCCCAGTAGGATGGATTCTCATTATCTTTTGTAGCATTTAAAGAAATTGTAGGAAATTCACTGGAGGTTCAGAGTCTAAACCCACTGCTGGGGGCCTGGGTTTGATCCCTGGTTGGGGAACTAAGGTCACAATTGGCAAGGCATGGCCAAGAAAATGTATTTGAGCATTTGTTTTTGTGATTACTTGGACTGTAAGCTCCATGAGCACCACTTTGTTCACTCCTGTGCCCCCAGGGCCTTGGCAGAGTGCACATGGCCTGGTAGATCCAGAAAGATAATAAGATGACTGCCTCGAACACTGACCATTAGTGTAGATTCAAATTATTTTCATCCTTGTATCTGTGGGACACCAAATCGAGTGGCAAGATGAGATGTTTCCTTGAGTAAGAAATTCTTTGGTGGTGGGTTAATAGAAACTCATCTTGAACTAGTTTAAATGTTAAAGGGGAAGTTTATTCACCCCTGTAAGCTAACTATGGGTTTCCGTGGTGGCTCAGCCATAAAGATTCTGGCCTGCCAATGCAGGAGATACAAGAGATGTGGATTCAGTCCCTGGTTTGGGAAGATCCCCTGGGGTAGGAAATGGCACCAGTATTCTTGCCTGGGAAATTTCATGGGCAGAGGAGCCTGGTGGGTTATGATTCATGGAGCCTCAAAGAGTCAGACACTAGTGAGGGAGCACACACACACACAACCTAACTACAAAGGATAAGACTGGAGTTGGCTTGAATTACTCAAAAGATGGTAGTCAATTCTGTTTTTTTCCCCTCTGTCTTTGTCTCTTTCATTCTTGTTTGACTTCACTGTTCAATGTAGGCATATTTTTCCATGGGATAGAGAATATGGCTGTGGGAAACCCTAGGTTCTCAATTTTTTAGTGCTTCCTGCCAGGAGCTCCCAGGGAGAGATTCTGCTTGACCCTACCTTGGGTCATGAGACCATCCTTGGTTTCTGTGTATGCTGTGCCCACTTTGGTTAAGAGGATGGAGCCATCACTAGTCCATCCCAGAGTTTCTGGGTTTAGGATCTGTTACTGGAAGGGTTGGGGAGAGATTCGGGCCTGACAGTTAAAGACTGTGGCCACAAGACATATGGATTTTGTAGAAAAGGAGACCCTTGATTTGGATTCTAAAGATCATGAGTTGAACCTCAATTTTTCTGGCTCTGGGCATAGTTCAGTTTCATCAGAAAATCCAGACAGAGATGACTTTACCTGCACACAGAGCGGGCAGTCAGCCTCTTGAAATTTGGGTTAGGGCAAGAGTTCACAATGGTTAACCACAATTCAGGAACCCATATAAGGAAGTCAGCCTTGTAATTCATCGTGTCAATAGGCAACCCAAACATTGTTTTCCCTTATTTCTAGGGTTTTAGTGGTGGAGACTTAAAAAGTCTTTTTATGGAGGCATAAAAAGACAGTGAGCTTCCTGCCTGGTGGCAGTTGAATTAATAAATGAGCTGTGAAAGATGATATATTTCCACCAATCCTTCATAGCCCAATTAAATGTCACCTCCTCTCTGAAGCTTTTCACTATCCCCTCATGAGGGTTAATAGTCCAAGTTCTGTTCATAGAATTGTTATGAGAATTTAGTGAGTTAATACCTATGAAGCACTTAGAATATGCCAGGGCACATTATGAGAACAGTAACTGTTGTTTTAATAGGACAGAAGGGAGAAAATAGTAACAATGGGTGACCAAACACAGATGTCACAGCCTTTGTTGGTCTTGGGTCTGTATATATAGTCTCCCACTTGATACATGTCACTTCTTAGCATTTTTTAAAAAAAAATTATTTATTTTTTAACACAGAAAATATTTTGTATCGGGATATAACCAATTAACAATGTGTGGTAGTTTCAGGTGGACAGCAGAGGGACTCAGCTATACATATACATGTATCCATTCTTCCCCAAACACCCCTCCCATCCAGACTGGCACATAACATTGAGCAGAGTTCCACGTGCTAGGCAACAGGTCTTTGTTGGTTATACATTTTAAATATGGCAGTGTGTACATGACCTTCCCAAAGTCCCTAACTACTTCCTCCCCCTAGCAACCATAAGTTTGTTTTCTAAGTCTATGAGTCTCTTTCTGTTTTATAAATAAGTTCATTTGTATCATTTGTTTTTAGATTCCACATATAAGGGATGTCATATGATATTTATCCTTCTCTGTCTGACTTACTTCACTCAGTATGACACTCTCTAGGTCTATCCATGTTGCTGCAAAAAGCGTTATTTCACTCTTTTTTAATGACTGAGTAATATTCCATTATATATCTGTACCACATCTTCTTTATCCATTCCTCTGTTGATGGACATTTAAGTTGCTTCCAGATACATGCAACTTTAGCTTTAAGAACTTGTCTGGGAACCATACTATGGGAAGTTCTGGTCCAAAGTCACTGTGCTGGGAGAGGGGTGGTCATCCCGTGCAGTACTCAATTTTGGTGGAGCAGCTACAAAAACTTTACAACATTTAGATGGTGGTTTTCACATTTGGTACTTACGTCTCACTGACTAGTAGAGTTGTTTAAAATGTGGTTTTCCTGAATCTCCACCTGGTAGATCCTGATTCAGTAGTTCTAGGGGAGGGGCCCAGGAATGTCAGAATGTCGATTTCTCAGCACAGCTTTAGTGATTCTGCCATAGGTGGTTGGTTGCATGGGAGAAACTGAACCAGAGGAAGGAGCAGTAAAGCTGACGAAGGATGAAGAAAATAAGAGGCACTTATCCTATAGTTGGGACTTACCGAAGTCCCGAAGTGTCCCCAACCAGGAAGAGAACTCCATCCTATTGCCCTCATGTGCCAGCTAGAATGAGTGTCATGAATGTGTAAAGCATTTCCTGTACCTACTGGTTCCCTTGGCCTATGAACATCTGGGCCAGGGTGACAGCTCTGTCAAGCCGTAAATTCAGCCTTTATGCATGGTTGTGCTGCCCATTTGAAAGAGAAGATGGTAGTGGGCGGGGGCAAGGAGTGCTGGGTGTCCCACAGAATGGATGTCATTGTGGATACCATGGTGGGTGCTCCCCTAGGGTCCTTGTTCTCTTGTATGAAGAGAATTCTGGAAAGGCTCAGAAATAGATTTTGAGTGGTCAGATGCAATCCCGAGGACCCTGCCCTTTGGGCAGGAGTGGGTGTGTATTAAGGCAGCCTGTCAGGGGAACATGCATTACCAACTCTTATGCTTTTGTATTAAGCTTTATGTTCCATCTTTACAGTCAGATTATTGGAGATTAGTGGTCCCACTTAAGAGTTTAAAACATTGTGCTGACCCAAATTGTTGGAGCCATTGTGATATGGTGCTATATATTCAAAGACTGGACCAGCTGGTAGTCAAGTGGGGGAGGGGGAGAGCTCCCTTTTCACAAAGTGATTTCGTTAATTGTTTTGTGTAAGAAAGCTGGGGTACCTCTTTTTACATAATGTGTGTATGGCACTGTCCCTACTTTCTACTCACTTAAATGCCCATCAGTCCAGTCTAGTGATGTTCTTTTGCTTACAGGGCATTTAATAATCAATGGTCACTCATGTTTGCCTTCTCTTGGCTTCTGTGGGTGGACCCCGGTCCCAGAAGTCTCAGATAGTTTCATTAATGTCTTTTATCCACTTAAAATACAAAAATAAGCTTCTCTAAAGCTCTTAGAAAACCACCACCCTGTATGTAGAGAGAAAAAGGAGACAGCTGTTAATTAATAAGGTTAAATATCTCTGCAGGAGCACACAGCTATGATCCAGAGTACATGAGAACCATACCCAGCCTGCCTTTCAGATCAGAGCTACTTTTTATCCACTGACAGATTTAGTAATTGAAAACTCTATGTCTTAGTTCAGGCTACTATAACAAAAGAGCAGATTCAGTGACATAAACAGCAAACATTTATTTCACATGGTTCTGGAGGAGGGGAAGTCCAAGACCAAGGTGGCGACAGATTCTTTGTCAGTAAAAACCCCTTCTTGGTTTGCAGACTACCATCTTGTCGTGCGTCCTCATGTGGCCTTTCCTTGGTGAGTACATATGAGGGAGGGATGAAGAAAGAGACAGAGATCTTATGTCCTTTCTTCCTTTCTCCTTTGTATAAGATATTAATCCCATCTTGAGGGCCCCATCCTCATCTGAACCTAATCACCTTCCAAACTGAGGGCTAAGTCTTCAACAGATGAATTTGCAGGGTGAGGAGGTACACAAGTCAGCCAATAGCATTCTATGGCTGTTATAAAGTTGAAGAGGCAGCCACATGTGAATTTTACTTGAGAGTAAACTGCCTGTTTTTCTTAGCAAGTGTACTCAGGGATATTAGGATTTTTGCTTGTATGTCCTCAAAGTGGAAGAACTTAGTTGGAAACAGTCAAAACCAATATTTGGGTCAAGTCTGGTGAATAAGATAAGTAATCAAGCTGGAGAAGGGCATACTTGGCTAAAGGAAAAATAATGTGACTGGTTTTGTTGCATGGCCAGCAGGAACCAGAGCTTACCAGGAAAGGAAGCTCCCAGATGCTTGGTATAATGGCCACATCAACAGAAAAAAAGCTTAGCATGGGGCAGAAAAGGGATTAGGATTTGCTGGAGGAGAGGTGTGTTTAAAATGAAAAGTCTCTGACCATCCCCTCTCCCCTAAATCCAGTTGTGAATCACTGGTCTAAACTGTCAAAGGGATGTTCCAGAAGGTGAGCACTCATTTGATATGCAGTATTTGTTCTAGGAAATGTTTTCTTTACCTTATAACCACACATGGCATGGAAGAGATTTTAAAAAAGTGGCTTCTACTTCAAAATTTTTTAAGAGTCTTTATAAATATCTTCATAATTTCATCTTTCATAAAAAATTCCCCACCATGCCAAGTATATGTAAAATGTATAAACTGTTATTTTAACTGCAACAGCATCAACTGATTCTACAAAGGCTGATGGTGTCATAGTGTTGTTGAGAGAGGTATCCACTGACATTATTTTCTCATGTTATAGAGGAGGAATCTAAGATTCAAGGGGGGAGAAGTTGCTTGGCAAAGACCACATGGTTGGTAAATGACAGAGTCAGGATGAATTTACATGTGTATGACTTAAAATTCACACTGATGGCAGTAAGATTTGTCTTTGGTTCTATTTCTTGTCAACCAGGAGAGAAGGGAGGTGGGACTTGTTACAATCAAGCCTGTTTGGTTAGAGTTTTCCTCTTGGCCTGGTTCTTCTGGGGAGCCCAAATGGTGTTCAAAGTTCATCCTCTTGAGGCTTCAAGATTACACTTGCAGAGTGTTTTAAATGTTGGGTTGGAGATGAAACTTCACTAATGCCCAAAGGCCTGGAATTCTTGCATACAGCCAGGAAACTGAGGGAAGTAAAGTCATACCATTTTCTTACTTCTGATGGCCATGATTGTTTGAAATGTCTTTGCTGTGAAATGTTAAAGTAGCAGTTGGGTTCCCTGTTATGCATTACTCTTGAACTCTTCTCTGCTTCTGATGGACTGATATTCTTGCTGTCTCCCTGACCTGATGCCCCACTGCAGTGCTAAATCTGTTCTCTGAAATTACTGATACATCATTGACCTCATGCAGTGCTCCAGAGTTCCTTTTTACTCTGCCTCTTTCTTGAAGTAAGTCAATTAGCATACTTCAGGATTTAACAATTTCTCTCATTGGAGATCTTCCCAGGCCTTGCTACAAAATGTGTAGCCAGCAGACAAGCTAGAAGCATCATCATCAGCAACAGCATCACCTGAGAGCTTGTTAGGCAGAGCTTAGGGTCCACCCCAGACCTACTGAGTCAGAAGCTGTATTTTAATGTGGTCCCTTGGTGACTTTTATAATTTGAGAAGCAGCTATGATGAACCCACAAAATACTTCTGTGCTGGTGGATGTCAGCCTTCTGATACAGGTAACACTCCCCAGGAGTCTGTGGTTGGTTTGGGGTGGGAGGAAGCCTGGAAGAGAGGGAAAGCTTGGGTTGGGAAACTCAAGTATTCCTCTTTCTTTCTTTCCTTCCTTTTTTCTTCTGAGAGTCAAAACCACCCATATGAACTCTGGATATCGTCCCATATGTCCTAGGCAAGGGGAAAGAAAGGTAAAATAACTGTATTGTGTGTGTTTTTTTTTTTTTTTTTTATAATCATACATTCTTAGGAAGGAAAGAGATTTGGGTGTCCTCTGTTTACTTTCTTGAGTACAAGTTACTTCTGTAGCATCTCAAACACATAATACCCTGCCCTCAACCAAATACTTCCAGTGTTGGGGAGTTCACTGCTTTCTGGGCAGTTGGTTCATTTTTCCTTTCCAACAAGCATTTATCAAGTGCCTCCTGGGAGTCAGGCCATGTTAGGGTATAATGAAAAAAATGTCAGTCTGTTCCTGTCCTCAGGTGGTTAATAGTTTATAACTTCAACTCTGTGTATGTATTGTATCCTCTCTAAGTCTTCCCCAGGCCAGTTAAATCTATGGTGGTATATACACACCAGTAAGAGTTTTGGAATTAGTGGTGAGTATAACTCCTGGCTGTATAATCTTGGATCCGTCTGAGCCTCGGTTGTTTCATCCATATCAGGATTGCTGTTTATAGCAATAATACAGCTCTGATTACCATTAGCATAAAGGAAGATATATTGACCCATGGAATCAAAGGAATCATTGAACAGGCAAACTAGTGAAGCAACTAGGCTTCAGGAGCTTCTACAAACCAAGACTAGGAATCCAGGTAGTTCTCTCTGTCTCTTTCTGCTTGTCTTGACTACTGACTTTAATCTCTCTCTGAGTTTAATTTAATCAGACTGGGAAATATGACTACATCGTACAACTCTAAGGACCTCCAAGGAAGTAACTAAGGTTAAATGAGGTCATAAGTATCTGTGAGGATTCATGGCTTTTTAAGAAGAGACACTGGAAAGCTCTGTTTCTCTGTCGTTGCACATGCACAGAGGAAAGGCTGTGTGACAACACAGCAAGAAGGCAGCTGTCAACAAGACAGGGGAAGAGACCTCACCAGAAACCCACCATACTGGCTTCTTGGTCTTGGACTCTCACCCTCTAGAACTGTGAGAGAATAAATTTCTATTGTTTAAGCCGCTCATTATCTACTACTACTACTACTGTGAAAGTGCTGCTCTCAACATGCCAGCACATTTGGAAAACCCAGCAGTGGCCCCAGGACTGGAAAAGGTCAGTTTTCATTCCAATCCCAAAGAAGGGCAATGCCAAAGAATGCTCAAACTACCACAATTGCACTCATCTCACACGCTAGCAAAGTAATGCTCAAAATTCTCCAAGCCAGGCTTCAACAATACGTGAACTGTGAACTTCCAGATGTTCAAGCTGGTTTTAGAAAAGGCAGAGGAACCAGAGATCAAATTGCCAACATCTGCTGGATCATCAAAAAACCAAGAGAGTTCCAGAAAAACATCTATTTCTGCTTTATTGACTAAGCCAAAGCCTTTGAATGTGTGGATCACAATAAACTGTAAAATTCTGAAAGAGATGGGAATACCAGATCACCTGACCTGCCTCTTGAGAAATCTGTATGCAGGTCAAGAAGTAGCAGTTAGAACTGGACATGGAACAACAGACTAATTGCAAATAGGAAAAGGAGTATGTCAAGGTTGTATATTGTCATCCTGCTTATTTAACTTATATGCAGAGTACATCATGAGAAACGCTGGGCTGGATGAAGCACAAGCTGGAATCAAGATTGCTGGGAGAAGTATCAAAAACCTCAGATATGAAGATGACACCACCCTTATGGCAGAAAGTGAAGAAGAACTAAAGAGCCTCTTGATGAAAGTGAAAGAGGAGAGTGAAAAAGTTGGCTTAAAGCTTAACATTCAGAAAACTAAGATCATGTCATCCGGTCCCATCACTTCATGGCAAATAGATGGAGAAACAGTGGAAACAGTGGCTGACTTTATTTTTTGGGGCTCCCAAATCACTGCAGATGGTGACTGCAGCCATGAAATTAAAAGACGCTTACTGCTCGGAAGGAAAGTTATGACCAACCTAGACAGCATATTAAAAAGCAGAGACATTACTTTGCCAACAAAGGTCTGTCTAGTCAAGGCTATGGTTTTTCCAGTAGTCATGTATGGATATGAGAGTTGGACTATAAAAAAGCTGAGTGCCGAAGAATTGATGCTTTTGAACTGTGGTGTTGAAGAAGACTCTTGAGAGTCCCTTGGATTGCAAGGAGATCCAACTAGTCCGTCCTAAAGGAGATCAGTCCTGGGTGTTCATTGGAAGGACTGATGTTGAAGCTGAAACTCCAACTCTTTGGCCACCTGATGCAAAGAGTTGACTCATTGGGAAAGACCCTGATGCTGGGAAAGATTGAAGGCAGGAGGAGAAGGGGACGACGGAGGATGAGATGGTTGGATGGCATCACTGACTCAATGGACATGAGTTTGAGTAAACTTTGTGAGTTGGTGATGGACAGGGAGGCCTGGCATGCTGCAGTCCATGGGGTCGCAAAGAATTGGACACAACTGGGCGACTGAACTGAACCGAAATCCACTCAGTCTGTGATATTATTATGCTGCTCTGAGCGGACTAATGCAATTTGCATTTCTCCAGTGACTAATGGAGTGGGACTTCTTTTCATGTCTTTTATATACTTTCTTTGGAGGAAAAAGCTAGTTCAAATCCTTTGCCCATTTTGAATTATTTTTGTCTTTCTGTTTATGAGCTGTAGGAGGTATTGTTTTTCATTTGTTTCATAATTTTGAACTTTTATTGCAGATCATTTCTTTTTCATCCTCACATCCAGTCAACCAACACTTCTCACTTCTTGAATGTATCCACATAGATCCTGCTGTTATCCAGGCTACAATTCGCCCTCCTTTACTATTTATACCTGTTGTCTGCCCCTGCCTGGATCCATTTTTCATGCCATAAACAGGGTCAGGTTCATCTTGTAACTGCCATACTCAAAACCATTCAGTTGATCTCTAATTCAAGGAATTTTCAATATTCAGTTCCTTTACATGGTTTTTAAGGCCCTCCATTCTTTGCTCCTATCCACTGCAGCTATTCTCCCCCTAAAAATCTAGAGCATCTCTCTCTCTCTTTCTTTATCCAGGGATGCATTGGGGGTACATCTCAAAGTCAGTTCAGACATAAGTATACTTCACATACAATCATTTCAACATGCATGTGTCATTTATTCAGTTTTTAAGGTAACATTTATACAGAATAAAAAGTACAAATCCTAAGTGTATTATTTGATGACTTTAACCAATGCCAGCAACTGTGTATTCCAACCCCCTGCAAGATCTAGAACATTACTAGCATCCCAGAGAGTTTCCTCACATCTCATCCTGTCAATCCCCACCTTAATGGCCCCTGTCTACATACTTCCAATTCTCACCTCAACGAGGGGCTGGAATTGTTCTGATTTCTTCCTCCAAGAATTAGTTTTGCCTTTTCTAGAACTTCATTCTTTTGTTAAACCTTCATTTTTTCCCTCAGTATGATGTTGAGATTCATCCAAGTTGTTGTGTGTATCAGTAGGTTTTGCTGTTTTGTTACTAAATGGTAATCTACTGTATGTCTGTAACAGTTTAATTATCCATTCTCCTCTTGACAAACATATGGACTATGGGTAGCTTTTGGCTTATATGAATAAAGCTGCTAAAAATATTTTTGTACAAGTTTTTTCTCTGTGGACATGTTTTCATTTCTTTTGAATGGATATCTAGGAAACAGATTTCTGGGTCATATGGTAGACATGCTTTGTAAGAAAGTGCCCAACTGTTTTCCAAAATGGTTGTACCATTATACATTCCCACCAATGATGTATGAGAGTTTGTTGTTCCATATTATTGTCTAGATTTGATGTTGTCAATCTTTTAAATTTTAACCATTACGGTGACATTGTGGTTTATTTCCCTAATGACTAAAGTGGGCTTTCCTGGTAGATCAGTGGTAAAGAATTTGCCTGCCAATACAGGAGATGCGGGTTTGATCTCTGGGTCTGGAAAATACCCTGGAGAAGGAAATGGCAACCTACTCCAGTGTTCTTGCCTGGGAAACTTCAAGATCAGAGAAGCCCTGTGGGCTACAGTCCATGGGGTTGCAAAAGAATTAGACACGACTTACTAACTAAACAATAACAAATGACTAAGTGGTGTTGAAAAATATTCTTAGTATTTATTAGCCATTTGTATATCCTCTTTTGTGAAGTATTTGTTGAAACCTTTTGCTTATTTATTTATTTAAATATGGGAATAAGGAATTTTAGTTCCCTGACCAGGGATCGAACTCGCCACTGTAGAGTCTTAACCAATGAACAGCCGGAAAGTCCCTCTTTTCCTTATTTGAAAAGCCAGGTTTAATGCAGTATGATTTACATACAGTAAAATTTATCTTTTTTAGATGCATTTTTTAAATGAATTTTGAAAATGTGGTCATTTGACTATCACAGTCATCAATATAGTTTCCATCACGGCAAAAAGTTTCCTTGTGTCTCTAATTTATACATTTCTTCCCATCCCCTGCTCCTGGCAACTGCTCATCTATTTTCTGTCCCTAAGGTTTTACTTTTTCCAGGTTGTCATGCACATAGAATCATGTAGTGTATAGATATTTGAGTTTACTGCCAAATTTTAATTTGGCTGTTTGTCTCCTTATTGAGTTGTAGAAATTCTTATGTATCCTGGATAACAGTTTTCTTGTTAGACATATATGTTTGTGACTATTTTATTCCAGAGTGTAGCTTTCCTATTCTTTTTCTAAATGATATCTTTCGGTGAGCAGAAATTTAAAATTTGGATAAAGTAAAATTTCTTAATTATTAGTATTTTTTGTGATCATTGCTTTTTGTGCTCTAAGAAAACTTTCAGTTCCTTTCAGTTACTCAGTCACGTCCAACTCTTTGTGACCCCATGGATTGCAATACGCCAGGCTTCCCTGTCTATCACCAACTCCTGGAGCTTGCTCAAACTCAGGTCCATCAAGTCGGTGATGCCATCCAACCATCTCATCCTCTGTCATCCCCTTCTTCTCCTGCCTTCAATCTTTCCCAGCATCAGGGGCTTTCCCAATGAGTCAGCTCTTTGCCATCAGGTGGCCACAGTATTGGAGCTTCAGCTTCAGCATCAGTCCTTCCAATGAACACCCAGGACTGATCTCCTTTGGGATGGACTGGTTGGATCTCCTTGCAGTCTAAGGGACTCTCAAGAGTCTTCTCCAACACCACAGTTCAAAAGCATCAATTCTTCAGCACTCACCTTTCTTCACAGTCCAACTCTCACATCCATACATGACTACTGGAAAAACCATAGCCTTGACTAGACGGACCTTTGTTGGCAAAGTAATGTCTCTGCTTTTTAATATACTGTCTAGGTTGGTCATAACTTTCCTTCCTAGCAGTAAGCGTCTTTTAATTTCATGGCTGCAGTCACCATCTGCAGTGATTTGGGAGCCCCCAAAAATAAAGTCAGCCACTGTTTCCACTGTTTCTCCATCTATTTGCCATGAAGTGATGGGACTGGATGACATGATCTTAGTTTTCTGAATGTTAAACTTTAAGCCAACTTTTTCACTCTCCTCTTTCACTTTCATCAAGAGGCTCTTTAGTTCTTCTTCACTTTCTGCCATAAGGGTGGTGTCATCTTCATATCTGAGGTTTTTGATACTTCTCCCAGCAATCTTGATTCCAGCTTGTTCTTCATCCAAGGTATTACAGGTCTTATAGGGTATTACTAGATACTGAATATAGTTCCCTGTGCTGTACAGTAGATCCAGTAGGTCCTTGTTAAGACTGGCAGTCTTAATGTGATGGCACTTACCTCAGTTCATGACACTAATGTATTTAGTAATATTTGACACCTATGGATGTGTGCTAAGTTGCTTCAGTCATGTCCCACTCTTTGTGACCCTATGGACTATGGCCTGCCAGGCTCCTCTGTCCATGGGATTCTCCAGGCAAGAATACTGGAGTGGGTTGTCATGCTATCCTCCAGGGGATCTTCCAGACCCAGGGATCAAACCCGTGTCTCTTGAGTCTCTTGCATTGGTATTGGCGAGCAGGTTCTTTACCACTAGCTCCACCTGGGAAGCCCCAATATATACAGTAGACACCTAATAAATATATGTTCGATTTAACTTTAAGCTCTTTAACTCTGTAATGGGGGAAGAGGAATAAAGCTATAGGTAGGAGGAGTTATAAAGTATAATAAAGAATTTGGCCCTTGATGTTATTGAAAATGTTCTTTTCAGAAGTGAGGGCATTTCCTGCCAAGTGCAAACTTTGTGTTGAAATAAATCCTCCTTCATGGGTAGAAATGCTCCTGGAATGATGCTGGATAGGCTTTGGGGAGATTGAGGTCCTTCAAGACGAACAGTGGGCTTAGTCCTAGGGTTAGTGGACCAAAAGGGAGATACTATGCACAGTTCTGCTTCAAATAATGTAATTTAAACATTTTTTTTTGGTCTTTTTTTCTTTGTGGTCTGAGGAATTTTAAAAATCTGGGTGACCTCTTGCAGAAAATATTTGGTGTTAAAGTGCCCCAAGAACCACATGACTTGGTTCCTAACCCTGGCTCCTATCTGGGGCCCTCTCGGGAGTCTAAATTATTTCCCCACCCTGCTTCTGACCACCCTAAGGGCCCAGATCCCAGGATTATGCTTCCTGATCCTCTGTAGGAGGGGAGTCAGGGCGCCTTCAGCCCTAGGTGATATGGCTGTGTCTAGATGTGCTTAACAAATTGCCTGTTCACTCAATTACATTTTATTTAATCATCTGTAATCATATAAATTATGCCTGATGGTAGTAAATGTTCATGTCAGTTCCTAATTACAGATTGATTAATTGGCTGGGGGTGATCTGTATTACTACTTATATAAGAATATATGAAGATGATGATAAATTAGGGCTGGTGATGCTGAGCCCAGGAAAATGGAACATTTCCAATTGTATCCCACTTTTTGGGCGTAGGGAAGCCATTCCCCCACTCTAGTTGTATTCATATCAGATGCCTCCAGGAGGGTTTGTGTTCTATTGATTGGTTGATTTGGGTAACATCTGAGTCAAGAAATACTTATTATTATTTAGTTAGTGTATGTGTGCATGTAAAATTTTGCCATGCAGTGCTTTTCTTTTTGGCTGTTGGCAGAAATGAATAATGACGAGCTCATTAAGTTCAGTTGGGCTCATTACAGCCTGCTGGGCCTAGAAAGTTCCCAAGGTTGGATTTGGCCTGGAGAGCAGGAATCCAGAGAATGTAGCTGGGGGTAGGGGAATTTTATTAGTGCCTGTGGAATGATTCCCTATTAGATGATTTCCCTTTTGTTTCCTTGAAAGATAGCATGTCCAGTGATCCAGAATACACCTTGAATTTTTTTTTTTTTTGGTAACATCAGACCTTTGTGGATGTCTTTAAGGCAACTTACCTTGGATGTGTAATTATTAGTTCTCAGCTTGTGAGAACAAAACCTAATTAGAATGTACTCTGCTTCCGTCATTCTCACTCATACCTGAGGCTATAGATAAAGATGGGGCAATGTGGAGTAAGATGAAGAATCTGATAATCCAGAAGTGGACTCTGGTTTTAGTGAAGGGACTAGTGGCTTTATCCCAGGATCCTTACTTCCTGAGAAGTGATGGTCAGAGGAAGAATGGCAGAAAGCCCATGGGTGTCCTATGCTCTGAAAACACAGCATCCCAGGGGGTTGCTCCTGGAGAAGAGCATCCCCTTGACAAACAAGCTGCAATAGGAGCTCTTTCCCTTTACTGTATTGGCTGGATTTCCCTAGCTGACTTTTTGTCAGGTCCCACTGGCCAAGAATGGCAGGCATGTCCATCCTAAATCAGTCGTTGTCGAAAGGACTAAGACAACTAGGACAGGCCCAGACCAATCACGACTGACTGTCTGTGGTCTGCGGAGGAGGGTCACCTTTCCTGAATACAGGACCCAGCAGAGGGTGACAGTTGAACCAAACTGAGGCTCTGTCAGTCACTAAGAAGTAAGTGTGTGTGTGTATGTGTGTGTGTGTGTGTGTGTGTGTAGAATTAGGGGCAATTGGCTGGTTGTCCCAGGAAAATCACATAATGACCCTGAAATACAGGAACCCTGAATCTCCCAAATCAGATCCATAGGAAGGAAGATTCAAGGGCCTCAGAAGAAAAACAATAAATAAGGCACATCCTCCAATATGACTTGGCTTTTATTCAGTTCTTCTCATTTTGCTCTTCATAATAATACCTTGCAGTTAGAGATGGTGATCACAACTTTATTCGGCACATTGCCTGGTGATGTCAGACAGTTAGTCTATTAAAGAAACCACACTAGTGTATGTGATGTAGGTGGGTTGTGTGGAGGACTCTGTTAGCAGCCTACCCAGCATTCATTTTCCTTCCTTCAAATTTAACTTTGGTTGACACCATACCCAGCATACGAGGAGGACTCCCATGACTCTGAGCCAGTAGGAACTTGGCAGCCCCTTGGTGGTGGTTACAAGTTCAAGGATGGGCAAATTGGCTTAATCACATTGAAGGCAAAAGCTGGAGTCCTGCTTGGGGAAGAAGTATTTCTTTCTTTCTTACTGGGTGGGAACAAGGAAGCATGTAGCCCTGCCTGCCACTGGCAGCCATGTTGTGAACATGAGGGGAGCAAGGACTGAATTAAATAAGAGCTGAGAGAGGGGAAGAAATTAGGGCCTCAGCGGCATCACTGAGCCAAACCTGGAGCCTCTGACATCACTAGGTATGATGACAACTTTCCTTATGACTTAGGCCAATGTGAACTGAGGTTTTTGGTACTTGCAGCTTAAAGCCTTCCCTTAATATAACAGCCATCCATTATTATTTTCTTTTACAAATGAAGAAATTGAGCAAGAAAAGGTAGGTGAGCTGCCTCAGGTCTTGTGGCCAAAAGTGTGGGGGAAGAATAGTCTTTGACTCCAGGGAGACTTTTCTCCCCCACCTAACTACCTCCTATCATGATTACTTCTCAGTGATCACAGTTATCTTGAGTTGATCTGGGGAGTCTGAGTGGAAGGGTGAAATGTTTCCTAGGAGTCCAGTAGGGTCGAGCTGAGAAATCTAATTCCCCCTGGGTTGGCTGCTAGCTGCCATCTGGATGAGATAATTATTACCCTGCCCTGTCTTTGTTTAACTGGCTCTGTAGCGGGAACAATGGATTCCAATGAATTGTGCTGGTAAATAATATCTTCTGCTTTCTGGGGGAAACATCCAGAACAAAGGATGAGGGTGCCTCCCAAGAGGGAAGGAATAGGCTGGAGAAGGAGAATAGACTCAAGAGCCATGGCAACAGAACCTCTGAGGTTGGTCAAGGGGAAAGGTCAGGCTCATGCAGACCCAGCATGTAGAGTCATTGCCAGCTCCTCTCCTTTGGGGCTACACCACTTCATTCCCTGACCCCAGCTGGGGTGATTCCATGGGGACTCACTGGGGTGACCGATGGGGTGGGAGGGAGAGGAGAGCTCCTCACACAAGACTGTAGGTAGGAAGAATGACCCGGTGACATGTCTTTGTGTATCTCCAGGAGGAAGAGGACATGAAACAGTCACTTGGGAGAAATACCCTTGACACCAGAAAGGAAAAGAGATTCCCACTAGAACATGGGAAAGACCACAGTGGACTGTCCAGAGGCCCCAGATTCCTCCTCATGGTTTTGTGAATGGGTCTCCCTGGTTCCGGCATCAGTTAGCTATGACATGAGGCCAGAAGTGCTTCCTTTGGTTAGCTGTCTTAGATACAGAAATACTATCCAGGAATTTATACAGGCCTTTAGTAAATCCTTTCATATTTTAGCATGAACTTCATCTTGGGGCATCAATCACACAGAGATGCAAGTGTCAATTCCCCGTTATGATCTACCTGCCAGAATGGACACCATAAATGACATTTCACTTGTTTGCTTCCTAACAGAGTCCATTACAATTACCAGGGGGCTTTAAAAATTAATTTTATATAATATAAAAACTGTAAAACGCTATGCCGTGACCAATTTTCCCCCTCCCCCATCAGTGCATTTCCCTCACTGTTAGCACTGTTAGTGGTTCTATGGGACCCTCTCACAGTTTCTCATAAAAACAAATATTAAAATAGATTCTTACTTTCTTTTACCCAGCTTTTGCACAAAATACAGCATTCTGTACACACTGTTCCACATTTTACTTTTTTTTACATCGGCACATAGGGACTTCTGCACTCCACTTGCAAGGTAGAGATGTATCCGGGGGGCATTCAAGAAATTCAGATTCTCAGGCTCCACCCTAGGCTGATTGAATCTGAAATTCTCAGAGACTTAGAATTTTTAGAAAATTCTCCAGGTCATTATAATGTAGAAAAAACTCTTATCTGTTGAACCCAGATTAGCCATGTGGGTCAGCTAGGATGGTGTCCTTCGTCTGCCTCTCCTGGACAGTTGTGGGAGGCTGAGAAACGGCCCTCTAAGGCACGGTCAGTTCCCAATCCCTGGGACAGGTGAATATTATCTGAGATGACAAAAGGTGAGATTCATTGATGATCTTGAATGGAGGTGATTAACCTGGGTTATCCAGATAAGCCCTAAATGCAATCACAGGTATCCTTATAAGAGAGGGGCAAAGGGAGATTATAGAAAGACTCTGAAGAGAAGACCAAATGAAGATGGAGGCAGAGACTGGAGGGGTACAGCCACAAACCAAGGACCCCGGCAGCCACTAGAAACAGGAAGAGGCAAGAAATAGTCTCTCCTTTAGAGCCTCTAGAGGAATCAAGACCCCTTGCTTTTGGTTCCCTGGTGCTGACGTCATAATTCTGGCTTCTAGAAGGGTAAAAGAATGAATGCCTGTTTCTTTGGACACTAAGTTTGTGATCATTTGTTCCAGGAGCCTCAGGCAATGAACACAAGTCTCTACACACGCTTCTGTTGCTAGAGAGCCTTTGATTAGCCTGTCTTCCTCACCTAGAGTCCCTTTCCTCCTCCTTTCTGCCTGTGGTATTCTTCTAGTCTTTAAAGCTGACCAACTCTTACCTCCTCCATCAAGGGTTCCTGGGCAGCCTCTCTGTGACCTGCTATAAGGTCTATTGTTGGTTCCCATCATGGCCCCGTATTTTCGGTTAACCTTTTGTGTGTGCCTGGGCTTCCTGTGGAAACTGTAGGCTCCCTGGGATAAGAACCATTTCTTGTTATTGTTGTAAAGTCTGGGGGGTGTGGTATTATGATTCCAGGTATTTTTGCCATAAGAATCTTTGCCATGAGCTGCTTAAACAGAGGCAATTTCACTGTACAATTGGCCATATGACAGTTTTGCCATAAAAGTTAAAATAATGAAAATAATTTTAAAAGAGGGATATTAACAGGAACATAATGAAATACAAAAAATCAGTAGAAAAAGTTTTAGAAGATTTTATTGTCACAAGATGAAAATACAAAAAAATATTTGAATATATTTCGAATGTGTGTAGATTCATGGCTATAGTTGTATTTGGGTCAGTCATTAAGAATTTAAGGTCTAATGTTGGGTCTTCTTCATGATATTAAAAAATCTGCTGAAAGTGTCTCCAGATTTTCCTGGAAGTAGGGCATCTGGTTCCATCACTTCATGGCAAATAGAAGGGAGAAAGAGGAGACAGTGACAGATTTTATTTTCTTGGGCTCCAAAATCACTGTGGATGGAGACTGCAGTCATTAAATTAAAAGATGCTTGCTCCTTGGAAGGAAAGCTATGACAA
This sequence comes from Dama dama, assembly GCF_033118175.1. Taxonomy (NCBI): domain Eukaryota; kingdom Metazoa; phylum Chordata; class Mammalia; order Artiodactyla; family Cervidae; genus Dama; species Dama dama. The sequence continues at coordinate 47,289,581 of NC_083707.1, forward strand.
ACCAAGACAGAGTATTAAAAAGCAGAGACATCACTTTGCCAACAAAGGTCCATAAAGTCAAAGCAATGGCTTCTCCAATAGTCATGTACAGATATGAGAGTTGGACCAGAAAGAAGGCCGAAAAAAGTGAAAATGAGTCAATCATGTCTGACTCTTTGCAACCCCATGGACTGTGTGTAGCTCACCAGGCTCCTCTGTCCATGGGAGTTCCCAAGCAAGAATACTAGAGTGGATTGCCATTTCCAAAGATTTGAAGCTTTTGAACTGTGGTGCTGGAAAAGACACTTGAGAGTCCCTTGCAAAGCAAAGAGATCAAACCAGTCAATCTTAAAGGAAATCAACCCTGAATATTCACAGAAGGACTGATGCTGAAGCTGAAGCTCTAATACTTTGGCCACCTGATGTGAAGAGCCAACTCATTGGAAAAGACCCTGATGCTGGGATAGATTACAGGCTAAAGGAGAAGTGGGCAGCAGAGGATGAGATGGTTAGATAGCATCACTGACTCAATAGACATAAATTTGAGAGAGTTCGGGAGACAGTAGAGGACAGAGAAGCCTGGCTGCAGTCCATGGGGTTGCAAAGAGTTGGACAGGACTTAGTGACAGAACAACAACAAAAAACAAGCAGATGAGGGATGCTGCTATTTCTTACCAATACATGTAACATCTGTAACTGGTCATACATATCTGGACTACATTTCAATGTTCCATCACATGCCCAGTCCTTTTATTTCACCAAATCATGTAAGCCAGATTCTGTACCAAATACCCAAATTGTGTCTACATCATGTTCTCCACTATCAATTGCAAAACAAACAAAACTCCCATTTTTCAAGAAAATTCTATTTATCAGGAATCACATGGCCATCTCTTTTTGGGGGGAATAGGAGGCCTCCAACTTCTAATACTGTGTGATGAATTTAGTAGTAACAGCTGCTTTTTAGGATTTTTATAGCTTGATGAACTTTTGGTTCTGATGGGTGGGAGAGATGACTGTGGGCACTGAAAGATCTGCAAATTGTCAAGTGACCATTTTCTGGTCTTGTGTGCAGGTTGGCTTTACATTCTCTTATTTCACATTTCTGGTAATTTTCTCATCATCATATTTTCTATCCAGTTGATATATATATGTTGACTGATTTGACCAAATTGTCAAACCAAACTATTAACCAGTTAGTTTAACTTTTACAGCAAAATTGCCTGACAAACTGCTTGTGGTGAAGATGCTTCTGGTGAAAAAGACTGAAAATGACTACTCACAGAGGACTTGGTGCATTGGTAACCTGATTGTATTTCTTCCTCTTCCTTCTCAAGCCTCTCTTCCTCTCCACCTGCCCATGTAATGTTGGCTTCTTTTTGCTTTCAGAGTCAGAAAATACTCAAGTTAGAAAGTATTATGGCTGGATTGTCTCCCTCCCCCACCTTCAAATTTTTACATTGAAGTCCTAATCCTCAGTACCTTGAGATATGACTGTATTTGGAGAAATGACCTTTGAAGAGTTAAGGTGAAATGAGACCATATGGGTGGGCCCTAATCCAATATGACTGGTGTTCTTAAAAGAAGAGGAAGTTAGGACTCAGACAGATACAGAGGAAAGACCATGTGAGGATGTAGAGAGCAGCGGCCACCTATAGGCCAAGGGGAGATGCCTCAGGGGAAACCAAAGCTGCCAACACCTTGGTCTTGGACTTCCGGCCTCCAGAACTGTGAGGAAATAAATTTCTGTGGTTTTAAGTCTTCCAGGCTGGGGCACTTTGTCACAGCAGCTCTAGCAAACTGGTATAGAGGTGGCCTGCCTCCTCTAGGCAGGAACCCCTTGAACAGTGTTTCAGTGTTTTGGCCTGGCTGCTGTCATCCAAGAGGAGCCGACCACTTCCCGTGGCGGTCCATTCCATTGTCAGACGACTCCAGTGGTTCAGTCTGGTCACAATCAATGTTTCGTGAGTGCCTGTCACGTCTTAGGCACTGACTGACTGGTGAGGGCACAGCCCTTGTCCTCAGGGAGTTCACAGCTCGTTGGAGACAGTGGAAAAGTCAGGTCAACTGTAACAAGGACTGAACAAGAGCTTAACCTAAGTGTGAAGGGAGCCTAGCGGCAGGACCCCTGGCCCAGCGTGGGAAACAGTGTGAGGGTAACACCATGCTCCCAGAGGAGGAGATACTCAGCAGCATGTTAAGAAATCTGTATCAGCTTCAGTCGGCTGCAGTAACAAATTGCCACTACCCTCCTGCCTTAAATTACAGAAATTTATTCTCTCACAATCCTGGAGGCCAGAAGTCTGGAATGAGTTTCTCTGGGCTGAAATCAGTCGTCAGGGCAGTGTTTTCTCTGGAGGCTGGAGGGGTGAGCCCACTTTCTGCCTCATCCAGTTTCTGGGGGCTGCCATGTTTCTTGGCTTGTGGCCACTTCACTCCAGCGTCTCCTTCTGTCTTCACCTTGCCCTCTCCTCTTCTGTGTGGGTCAAGTCTCCCTCTGCCTCTCTTATAAGGATGCAAGTGATCATATTCAGGGCCCATGTGGACCATCCAGGGTACTTTCCACATCTCAAAATCCTGAATCACATCTGCAAGGATCTTTTTTCCTTAAATAGCAACATTTACATTTTCCAGGGATTTGGTCCTGATATCTTTGGATGGCTGTTATTTGGTCTGCAACAGAGCAGTGGGAATGGCCTGGAGAAGGTGAGGAAGGCCTTCCAGGGAAGGCATCAGCATGTGTAAAGTCTTCCTTCCATGGAGGAAGCAGCATGAAACCTGCAAGCCCTCTCTTCCAAAGGAGCAATCTTCTGATGTGAAGAAAAGGGACAGGTTCCTTCTCAGTTTCGCTTGCCCAGGTGGGCCCTCCTCAGTGTCTTGGCTGATTCTTAACAGGCTGTTCCCATTCAGGGTGTGGACTCTCACAGACAGACTAGAGCTCTCTGGTTCCTGGCCCCTCACAGTCTGCGCTCATGCCTGACCCTCCCAGCATGTTCTGGGGGCAAATCTGATCCTTAGGAAAATCATGATGTGAGAGATGTAGTTTTCACTTTCTTTCAGTGGTCCTTTCTCTCTGCTCTCTTCAGGAAATTTCTCTCCTTTACTTGGCAAATATTTATTCAGCTCCACCATGGGCTGTTCCAGGTACTGGGCATAAAATGTTGAACAAGACAGGCAGGTCTATGTCCCCTTGGAGCTTATCTTTTAGGGGAGGAGATGGAGAGGAGACACAAGTGAACAAATAATAAATAACTTGGCTGTACAGCAGAAATTAATACGTTGTAAATCAGTTTAAAAAATTGATAAAAAGTGAACATGAGAATTTATGACAGTGAGAAGCACTACACAGGCAGTGACACAGGGTGACGGAATAGTAAGTGAGTAAGTTTACATGGGGAGGCCCTAGAAGATGTCTCAGCCAGGTAGTATTGAGGAAAATCTGAATGACAAGGAGTTCAGCGTGGGTAATTCTGGGGTTGAACACTCAAGCCAAAGCCCTGTGGAGGGAAGAGCTGGTGAGTTAAGGGAATACACATGAGAGAGGGAACTGGGTGAGGGGGAATGACATTGGACAAGCAGGAAGGGGTCAGCTCAGGCAGCTTTAGGACTTAAGTTTTTACTCTACAGGAGCCAGGAGGTTGTATTAGCTGAGGCTCACCCAGGTGTGCAGATAGCAGATGCCCATGTTGGGGGCAAATGTGTACATGAGTGTGGCCTTCAGGGGCTGTGATGGTTAATTTTTTGTGTCAATTTGGCAGGGCTAAGGGATGCCCAGACAGCTGGGAAACATTCTTTCTGGGTGTGTCTGTGACGTGTGTCTGGTAGAGATTAGTGTTTGAATCAGTAGACTGAACAAAGATCCCCCTCCCTTCCCCAGGGCAGGTGGGCACCTTCCCATCTACTGAGGGCTTGACTAGAACAGATGGTGGAGGAGGTGTGGATTTGCTCTCTCTACTTGAGCTGAGACATCCTTCGGCTCTCAGACACTGACGCTTTTGCTGCTCCTGGTTCTTAGCTTTTGAATTTAGACTGGGACTCCAGACCATTGGTCCCTTGATTCTTGGGCCTTTGAACTGAAATTTATATCATCAGCATCCCTGGACCTCAGGCCTTCAGACTTGGACTGAATCACACTGTTGGCCTCCCCAGATCTCCATCTTGCAGATGGCAGATCCTGGGACTTCTTGTGTGTGCTCAGTTGCTTGGTTGTGTCTGACCCTTTGCAGTACCCATGGATTGTAGCCCGCTAGGCTCCTCTGTCCACGGAATTTTCCTGTCAGGAATACTATAGTGGGTTGCCATTTCCTCCTTCAGGGGATCTTCCTGACCCAGGGATCCAACTTGTGTTGCCTGTGACTCCTACAGTGGCAGGCAGGTTCTTGACCACTGAGCCACCTGGAAAGCCTGGGACATAATTATGTGACTATCACTCATCTCTTATCTCTCTCTCTCTATCCATTGGTTCTGTTTCTCTGGAGAACCCTGAAGGGGATTCTGAAGATATACATCTGGTGGTTACAGACACGCTGGAAGTAGTTGAAGACTTGGGCCTGAAAAAGCTCATCTGAGGAGCAGAGACGGAGATACAAAGGAATTCCTTGACTGAGCTCCAAGTGGCCGATATTTAGAGCTTGAGTAGAAGAGCAAGTCTCAGAGAAGGAGAGGTTGGCAAGGCAGGAAGGAAACCGAGAGGGAGGAGCATATCTCAAGAGTGGGGAGTGGTCAGCATTTGTCTGCCTATCTCTCCTGATAAGGAGAGTTGCTGATGAATGAATTCCTCTGCGTTGTGAAGTCTCCCTGTGAATGTTTTTGGGAGAAATCAAAACCTTGAGTGAGAGCTGCAGTGTGAACATAGTACTGCAGAGAAGTTTTTCCTGTCATGACTCTGGGTCTTTGTCATGTCAATTTCTGACCTTTCTGAGGTGAGCCTGTTGAGATAGTGTCAGGAGACTGAATCAGATTGGCAGAGAGGAGCTTAGGATGCCATGTTTATAATCATTTGAAAAATGAAACTCAGCCTGTGATGTGGGTATTTAGAGGGTTACCCCTTGTCTTTTGGGAAGTTCGCCTGTAGCACTTGTGTTGCTTCTGTGTCAGCATGTGCCATTGTCCACCTATCGGACAGGAAACTAACCATCCAGACGTCTTCCCCAGCTAAACCTCCAACATGAATAACAAGACTTTTGAAAACAATGTCAAATGCAATTATAAATACTTCTACAGAAATTCAAATGTAGATTTGATTCATTCAACCCCTGAGAGAATGGCAGGCCTGAGCTGGGGGGGTGCTGGACTATGACTCTAAGGCTTTTTCAACTCTGGGAGCCCAAGATCCTGTGATAAATTTCTGGTTAAAATGATTGAATGATGACCAGGTAAGGATTCATAAATGCAGCCATGGCACAGGATTTCTTAATCAGCAGAATCAGTCATCACTACCTCATCAAAGTGGTGAGGTTGCAGGCCAAGGCATGGAAAAGGCAACCTTTTTGTGAACTGACCATCTATGCATCCTTTTAAAAAAACTAACCATGAGATGAAGATCAAGTCCTTTGGTGTGGCAGCTCAGTGTGGCCCCAGCCTCCCTCTGCTGAATGGTGTTGGCACTGCCTCTTTGCACACCTGTCTTCATCCTCCCCACCTGACACTCCAGACTCTTTCTGTTCCTTCTCCCCTCATGCTCTCCGCCCACTGGTCATCCAGGACCTCCTTTACTGCTTGCCTAGTGGCCACTTGGTCATCCAAGAGGATTTTCTCCTTTGATTACAGCTGGACCTGCTCTGCCTCCGCAAAGCCCCATGTGCTTCCAGTTCCTGGCCTCTCCCCCAACCTTCATGGCACTCACCCTTCCATGAGATGGCACATTTTGCAAACACACTGCTATTGTCTGGCCCATCTCCCCACGGTGTGTATTTATTATGCTTCCCTGGGTGGTATCTTTGCTTCCCATATGGATCCCTCCTCTCTCTGCTCTTCCGACAAGTCTCTCAAGGGCTCCTTTTCCAGGAGAATGCTGCAGCAGCCCTGGGTAAGCTTGTCTTTCTCTCCACTTACTCTCTGTAACTTTCATTTGGCCTATATACCATGTTGTCTGGTGACAACTTTTGTATCTTATTAAACACTCTTATTGTTGATAATTCTATGGATGAAACTGTGTCACCTCAAAATTTACATGTTGAAGTCCCAGCCTCAGTGTGACCGTATTTGGAGGTAAAGCGTTTAGGATGTAATTAAGGTTAAATGAGATCATAAGGGTGGGGCCCTAATTCAATAGGATTGGTGGCCTTATTGAAAGAGGAAGAGGAGAGATATCTCTGTCTCTCTCTTTCTCTCCATCTGTGTGCAAGGAGTGAGGAAAGGCTGTGTGAACACATTATGGGGAAGGTGGCAGTCAACAAGCCAGGAAGCAAGTCCTCACCAGAACCTGACCATCCTGGCACTATGACTTTGGGCTTGCTGGTCTCTGAACTGTGAGAAAATAAATTTCTGTTGTTTAAGCCACTCAGTCTATGGTATTATGTTACCACAACCAGAGCAGACTGAGAACACCTGTTAGCATGTTGACTTCTTGTCTGCCCCCTCAAACTGCCATCCTAGACCAGCATAGTTTTTCTTCTTTTGCAGTTAAAAATGCAGATAAAAAGATACATATATCATAGGTGTGTAGTTTGTTGAACACTTACACACTGAACACAGCACGTGATAGTGCTGGTTCAAGAAACAACATGTCACTAGCGCCTACGCAGCCCCCTCCATGCCACCCTCCAGCTTTTGCCAGCCTCCAGTCTGACTCCTAACATATACTAGTTTTGCCTGATTTTGTACTTTATGTACAAAGAGTTACAGAGCAAACTCCAAAGCAATGGAATTTCATCGCACTCTCCTCAGCACATGTGAGAAGAGTTATTTTTTTTTTTCTCCTTATGCCCTTTGCACAGGGGAAAGGAGATACGGGGTATCCAAGAAATGCTCATTAGATGAGTAAAGAGACAAGGATTTTCTTGGAGTGCCGGCATTAGTGGACTCAAGGATACATGTATGAATGAAATTGTTGTTGTTCAGTTGCTCAGTCATGTCCGACTCTTTGCAACCCCATGGACTGTAGCATGCCAGGCTTCCCTGTCCATCACCACCTCCCAGAGTTTGCTCAAACTCATGTCCTGCAAGTCGGTGACGCCACCCAACCATCTCATCCTCTGTCATTCCCTTCTCCTGCCTTCAGTCTTTCCCAGCATCATTTCTAATGAGTCAGCTCTTCACATCAGGTAGCCTAAGTACTGGAGCTTCAGCTTCGGCATCAGTCCTTCCAATGAACATTCAGGACTGATCTCGTTTAGGATGGACTGGTTGGATATCCTTGCAGTCCAAGGAACTCTCGAGAGTCTTCTCCAACACCACAGTTTAAAAGCATCAATTCTTCAGCACTCAGCCTTCGTCATGGTCCAACTCTCATATCCATACATGACTACTGGAAAAACCATAGCTTTGACTAACGGACATTTGTCAGCAAAGTAATGGCTCTGCTTTTTAATATGCTGTCTAAGTTAGTCATAGCTTTTCTTCCGAGGTAAGCATCTTTTAATTACATGGCTGCAGTCACCATCTGCAGTAATTTTGGAGCCCAAGAAAATAAAGTCTGTCATGTTTCCATTGTTTCCCTATCTATTTGCCATGAAGTAATGGGACTGGATGCCATGATCTTTGTTTTTTGAATGTTATGTTTTAAGCCAACTTTTTCCACTCTCCTCTTTCACCTTCATCAAGAGGCTCTAGAGTTCCTCTTTGTTTTCTGTCATAAGGGTGCTGTTATCTACATACCTGAGACAGGTGGGATTAATTAGGACCTCAGTCTCCTTGTGGTCAGAAGATGCAGGAACCCTCTTTAGCTGTTGAAAACATGCTCTTTTTTGTTGTTGTTTGAGTCCTGGTTGCAGAGGCTGTGCTCCCATCACTGAGACCTGGTTTCCTGATGGCTGTATTAACCACCTGCAATGGAAATTCATTTGGAGAAGGCTCCTGTCACTGCAATGATGTGGATCTTGGTGCTTTCCTCACACCAGATGTTTCCACACAATAAGCCAGAAAGTTGGAAGGAAGTTAGAAGCAAGGAAGACTCAATCACGCATGCAGCTTTGAAAGCCAGGTTCGGAGGATGACTGCTCTGTGTTAGGGCCTCCTGGGGAGGAGGAGAGAAATGGCAGGAGGGAGGAAGGCCTGATCTTCCAAGCAATTCTGACCATTTGCATTCTCCACAAGAGTGATTTACACCTCAGCAAAGCCCCCAGAATTCAGAAGAGGAGTGACGAATCTAGCAGGAACTGATAGCTACGTCGAAAGTAATCAGTTCAGTCAAAGAATACTGAAGTTCTTGCAAGGAACCTTTGAGAATTTATAATTCCACTCTTTCACACAGAAGGAAACTCTTAGCATCTTCTCATCCCCATTTCTCTGGAAACACACTAGGCTTACTGCTCCTTCTAAAATCTAGAGGCCAGAAGAAGGCAATGGAAGTGCAGGTGTGGTTTCTCTAATACACAGCACAGTGGTGCCTTCACCTTCCTTGATATGGAAATTAAAATCACATAAATATTTTAATTTGTTTCTTCTTCTTCTTCTTTTTTTTTGCAGCTTTGTTAATTCACACTGAGTTTATGGTGACCTGAAAAACTCACCCACCTCTTGTCTTAATATAAACTGTTATCTTGGTCTGTTTGTGTTGCTGTAGAAACTACCTTCAACTGGATGGGTTTAACAACAGTTATTTAATTCTCACAGTTTTGGAGTCTGAGACACCTAAGATCAAAGGACCAGCAAATTCAATGTCTAGTGAGAGTCTATTCTTGGGCTAGAGATCAAGAGCTCTCTTCTCGCTGTGTCCTCATTGTGGAAGGGGGCAAGGGAGCTCTCAGGGGTCTCTTTCGTAGGGGCACTAATCACATCCACGAGGGCTCCACCCTAATGACCTAAGCACCTAAATCTCACCTCTGATGACCATCTCATTGTGAGCTGGGCTTCAACATAAGAATTTTAGGGGGACATGAACTTTCAGTTGAAATGGCTGCTGTCTTTCCCAGTTGGCCCCTGTGCAACCGTCACTGTTTTTAGCTTAATGGTAACACTTACATATACATTTGTTTAATTTCTTCTTGAACACTTTGGCCAGGAGCCTCAGTCTGACCTTCAAGGTAAACTGAAATCCTGTTAATTTCCTGTCTTAAATTCTCAAATCCTTCCACTTTTTGTTTGATATACGCTTTCTTTTCCTGTTTCCTCCTCTGGAAGCTTCTCTCCTCTTTCTCTCCACACCTTCATTACCAGCCTTAGCTTATAGGTAATTCCTGCTCATATGTTAGTACCAAGCTCAAATGTCCTTTCCTCCAGAAGAGTTTCCTTGTACTTCCATGTTAGGTCAAGGCTCCCAACTCTATGCTTTTATTGGGCTGTGAACATCTCCTTTTGTTTCTTATCACAATTTGTAATCCATTGAACAACGTGTTTAGCTTTGGTTCTCACTAGGTTCTCACTCTAGTGCATCAGCCCCATGAGGGCTTGTACCACGACTGTCCCTCTCATTCACTGTTGCATCCCCGGGGCTCAGCAAAGTATTCACAGCTGTTGTTCAAGTCATGCATCTGTGGTGTTTTGTTATGGCAGTCTAAGCAGGCTAAGACAGATTTCATTTAAAGAGAGGAGTCTATGACCAAAAGTAAAAGCTTGAGAACCTCTGCTCCAGTCCAACTCACCCATTCTGTACATGAAAAAGTTGATTATGGTAAGACAAGTTGTTAGTTGATAGTACTGGACTAAATTTTGATTCCTGCCTAGTAGTCATTCCATAAATGTCATCTTTAATAGTCGTGTTATCAGTGATAAAGATCATACTATTATTAGGAAAAGGGAAAGATGACTTTGTAAGGTGGAAACTGAAGCACAGGTATTTAGGACCATGTTCAGTGACCTAGCAGGAGAAGCTCATAGAAGGAATAGTGAGAATCATGAGAGGGAAGGATGAGGAAGCTGAATGGGATCTTTGTTACCCAGAATGTTTTGACTGTGCTCTTGAATGAAGGGAAGGCTTTGAAATACATTCTCAATGTAATTCAACCCAATATTCTAAATTCTACTGAAACAATGAAAAGAAGAGTGAAATCCTAGGCTGGACTGGAGAAAGTTACCAGGAGGGGTGTCCCCACAGTGTCAGACTCAGAGTCTCTCTTCAACGATGGGTGTCTCAGCTTCAGAAGGCTCTGGCAAACACTGGATGTCCAGCAGTTTCGGGGTGTGTCTACAGGGTTCCTGCTGTACATGGGATGCTGGGGTGGTTTTCCTGTTGAATGGAAGTTTCTTAGATGCTGTGAAAAGAAGCTGATCTCTTAACATGGGTCTTTTTAGGAGGTGGAGGTGTGGAATGAGAAATGAGTCAGCAAGAAATGGAATGAGGAATAGACTTTGAGAATGGGGCAATTACGAACTAAAGGAGAGAGTTATCAAGAGGCACAGAGTCTAGGAACAAAAAAGTCTGGATTGACTCAGGAAGGAGATACTGGAGTTGAAGCCAGAGGGAGGAGAATATGGTAGGATGTGCCTCTCCTAAGAGACTGTCAGAAAGTTGAATTGATTGGTGCTCAGTCTTGGGGGATTAGGAGCAATTCTGCCTGAGGCAGAGGGTTGGACCAGATGACCTCTCAAGATTTCTTCTCTCCTGATGATTCTGGGAAGACATTTCTCATTGTCTTGACAGTCTTGAAATGTCTTTTCTTAACGGGAAATTTATCTGCTGGATTCAATTTAACTGTTGCATTTGTATTTTGTACATGCACCTGCCCTGGGGCAATAGTTACATTTTAAATAAATCAAATAAATCAATAAATATGATACACTTCATTTTAATCATTACATAATGCAAAAAATTATGATAATGCCACATTAAGTTGCAAATTAAGACATGCAAAAGTAAGGAAATGTGGAAATGAATGTTCTCCCAGCAACATTAACTCCCCTGCCTCGTGATGTGGTATAATAAAGTCTATATTTATATCTGCCTACCTAGCAGTCTCTCATTTTGCATGGACCAATGTGGAGGATTACTGCCATTATGAACCTTAACTTTTGTATCTGATAGCTTGTAAATGTGCAGTATTAAATGAAGCATTAGCTTGGCTCTTGCCAGGAAGACAGCAGGAGCATAAACTTGGGCAGGACTGCCTGGGTTAGGATCCCAGTTCTGCCCCTGAGTAGCTATGTGTCCTACTCAATTTACTCAGCTCTCTGGACTCTTGTTTTCTCAACGGTAGTATGTAATTTTAAAATAAAAATTTAAAAACTTGTTTGCAGCATCTGGACCCTTGACCTCTCCATCCCCCCGCCAGCGTCAACAAAGACAGTCTCATTTTTATTGATTTTATTTTAGTTCATTTATAATTTCATTTTGAAGAAAATGATTTTGCTGCTTGAAACAATTTCCCAGTCATCACTCTAGTCCTAATTTTCCAGATGAGAAAGTTCAGGGAGGTCAAGTAACTCGCCCAGGATCACACAGTGGATTACCACTTTCAAGGAGACCTCCACCCCAGGCCCCAAGCCATGACTTTCTCCTGAGTCAGCAACTTTCCATTGACCTTGCTCTTGACCCCCCAAAAAGCTCCTTTCTGGCTAGTGCCTTGCTCTTGGCTGGCACTTGTTGCGGAAGGGCAGATTGACTGTATGCATGCAACATACAGGAGGTCCCCAGAGGAGCATGGGGTGATGGGACAACCTTAGGTGTTAGAGTAAGGTGGATGTGTATTCTCTCTCCACCAGTTGCTGCTCTGTGACCTTGAACCATTTGGAATCTCAGTTTCTTCTTCTGTAAAATTGTGGAAGAGAACCCAACCTTTCAGCATCAATGAAATCAACTATGTAAAATGCTTGTTGTAGTGCTCAGCTCCTTATAAGCACTGAAGAAATGTTAGCAGAATTTTCAAATCATGCTTGGATTTAAAGAATAATTATGTTTCTCCAATTTCCCCTTGAGTTGCCTTAAAAATTCCACTATGGAAATTCCCTCAATAGAGATGCATTTGAAGAGGTTAAACATTTTTTCCTCCCCATTAAATAACCTTACCTTTCTCTTCAGTGGTGGAGAACCAGGACAAGGACCACCCTTGAGCCCCCAACACCTTTAATGGCTCCCATTGCTTGTGGGATTAAGTAGAACACTGCTCTTTATAGCCTTCCAGGAGGAACAACCCCCTGCTCTCTCAACAAGTCCTCAGGTTTGCCATCTCTCTGCCTTTGGCCCAGCTGATTCTCCCTCCTGGCAACCCTCTCCTCCAGCCCCGTCTCTCTTGTACTCCCTTCAACACTGCCCTGTCTTTGCTTGTCAAACCCAGACTGCCATCAAGGCCCATGTCCTCCTGTATGAATCTTTCCAGACTGACCCCAAATAATGCGCCATCTCCCAGCTCATATACTCAGAGTCCCTCTTCTGCTTCCCAAATGAGCATCACTTTATCCTCCCATGTTAGCTAGTGTAATCCTGTACCACTAGGTCCATAGTTTCTTGAGAACATGAGCTAGATCATGCTCATCTTTACTGCCCTGTAATTATGATGAGCATAGAGTTTTCCAGGCTGGATAAATACTGAAATGAATCATAACTAAGTGTTCTTCACTTTATGATCATTTTCTTATTACAAGAGCGGCCGGGGCAAGAGAAATGTGCTGGGTGCTGGGGAGACAGGGCGGGGCTGGGAGACAAGAATTGGTTTACGAAGGCCAAGACAAATGTTGAAGTTCAAGCTTTTGGGCACCACAATCTTGCCAAAGGTGGGATCCACAAAAATACAACTAAGAGTCTCACCAAAATCAACCAGAGCCTGGGAGAAAAGAATGTTTGTTGTGTTGTTTACTGTTCATTACTTCTCTGCAATCTTTGGAAGCCAATCAGTGTAATTATCCCAGCCTCTCACCACAGCCTGGAGTTTTTGAGTCCCATGGTTGGCATTATTTGGGCTCAAACTGGAGAAAACATAATTTGCTTTTCCTGTTTGTTTTACTCAAAGTCTACCAAATGGGGTTCATAATCACACTTGGGCTGAACCGCAAGGAGCCTCATGTTTTATAGATCCCACTTCCTGCAAAGGAGGGGGTGGGTGCAGGATTGGGGAGGTGACTTCCTGCTTCCTAAAAGAGGCATGAGGAAGGACAGGAGGCTTACGGCAGTATAAGAAGTGAGGCTTTTGTGGGCAGAGTCAGGGCCAAAGCGGACATCAGAGAGGCAGAAGATGCACAACCTGTTCCTCAGGAACTTATACTGAACCGGCTCCCGACTCAGTTAATCAGCTCCATGGCAGGAATTTATTGGGTGCCAGCTACACACCCAAAACTGAGCTAGGACACACCTGTTTTGACCAAATTATGCTGATATAATTGTGCTGCCAACTTGTCCTGTTGGGTTATCTCCTCTCTTCACCTATTTCCACATATCCAGGAGGATTCCACTTGCACGTAATCCAGGCTGCAGACCAACCACATACATGTCCTTCCAACCTTTAGGGCAGAGTCAAGGCCCCCCTAAGAGGGCTCCATGCTGCCTCCCTGGTTTATCTCCATGCTCCTTCGTTCACTGGCAACACCTCTTTCCCCATGTCTACCGTCCTGCCTTGGCTTATGGAATTCCATTTGCTTATTCCTCCCTTCCTCCTTTTCTTCATCCCCAAATTCTTATGCTAACATTTTCCTGTAACCTGGACATCATTTCCTGCATCTCTCTCCTTGTGTAAATCTTTATCCTTCTGGTTCTTTCTCTTTCTTTTTTCCCTTTAATGATCAAAGATTATAACTGTACAATAGTAAGTATAGAACAAAATACAGTTATTGGAGGACAATTGCTCTACAATATTGTATTGGCCTCTACACACATCAGTACGAATCAGCTACAGGTATACATATCCCCTCCCTCTTGAATCCCCCTCCCATCTCCTGCCCTGTCCCACCCCTCGAGGTTGTCACAGAACACTGCTTGAGCAAGTTCTCACTTGCTATCTATTTTACATATGGTGATATATATGTTTCCATGCTATTCTCCCAATTTGTCCCACTCCTTCCTTCTCCTACTGTGTCCACAAGTGTGTCCTCTAACTCTGTATCTCCACTGCTACCCTGCAAATAGGTTCATCTGTACTCTTTTGCTTTTTCAATGTTTTCTCAATTTTTATTTTCTTTAGATTAAGACTATTTAAATTGTTTACAAGAGTTCAACATTTACTTAGATTTTTAAAACTTCTTCAGCCTCTCTACCAAATTAAAGAAAAATTGTGATATAATTGACATATACCATTATATTAGTTTCAGGTGTGCAATATAATGATTTGATACTTGTATACATTATAAAATGATCACCACAATAAGCCTAGTTAATATTTATCACCACATACAGTTACAATTTTGGGGGTTCCTTTTTTAATTGAAGTATAGTTGAGTCACAATATTATATTAGCTTCAAGTGTACAACATAGTGATTAAGCATTTTTACGGATTATATTCCATGTAAAGTTATTATAAAATATTGATTATATTCTCTGTGCAGTACATTACCTTCTTGTAACTTATTTATTTTATACTAGTAGTTTGTACCTCTTATCTTATCTTGGATGGACATTTGGATGGCTCTCATAACTTGGCTATTGTAAATAATGCTGCTATGACTACTGAGGTACATATATCATTTTCAATTAGTGTTTTCACTTTCTTTGAATGTATACCTAGGAGTGAAATTGCTATTTTTAATATTTTAGGGGAATCGCCAAACCGTTGTCTGCATCAATTTACATTCCTACCAACAGTGCAGGAGGGTTCAGTTTCCTCTACACCCTCCCTAACACTCGTCTTTTTGATGATAGTCATTCTGAAACCTGTGAAGCAATAGCTAACTGTGGCTTTTATTTCCATTTCCCCAGTGGTTAGTGATGTTGACCAGCTTTTCATCAGCTTGTTGGCCATCTGTGTGTCTTCTTTATAAAAATGCCTCTTCAGGTCCTTTACCCATTTTAAATCCAGATTTTTAAAAAATATTAAGTTGTATGAATTCTTTATATATTTTGTATGTGTGTGTCCTCAGTCGCTTCAGTCATGTTTGACTCTTTGTGACCCCATGAACTGTAACCCTCCAGGTCCCTCTGTCCATGAGATTTCCCACGAAAAATTTCTGGAGTGGGTTGCCATCTCCTCCTCCAGGGGATCTTCCTGACCCAGGGATTGAACCCAGGTCTCCTGTGTCTCCTGCATTGCAAGTGGACTCTTTACCGCTGAGTCACTGCAGAAGCCCATATCTTGGTTATTAATTCTGTGTTAGACATGTCATTTACCAATTTCTTCTCCCGTTCAGTGGTTTGCCTTTTTGTTTTGTCATGTATGGATGTGAGAGGTGAGAGTCCCTTGGACTGCAAGGAGATCCAACCAGTCAACCCTAGAGGAAATCAGTCCTGAATATTCATTGAAAGGGCTGATGCCGAAGCTGAAACTCCAATACTTTGGTCACCTTAGGCAAAGAACTGACTCATTGGAAAAGACCCTGATGCTGGGAAAGCTTGAAGGCAGGAGGAGAAGGGGACGACAGAGGATGAGGTGGTTGGATGGCATCACTGACTCAATGGACATGAGTTTAAGCAAGCTCTGGGAGTTGGTGATGGACAGGGAAACCTGGCGTGCTGCAAGTCCATGGGGTCGCAAAGAGTCAGACATGACTGAGTGACTGAACTGAATTGAACACACGTGTGCAAGAGTGATGACAGTGTCCAGCTTTTCATCCCGAGGGAAGCAATGCTGGAGCAGGAGGGGCTGCAGCAGGAGTGCAGAGCGGGCTAGGGTGTGTGTTGGGGCCACTTGGCAGGCTGGCCAGAGCACAAGGCAGTTTTCAATCTGCATCCTCTGTGTTGGGACTGGAAGTGTCAAATCTGTGTGCATGCTCTTCAGGAGTTGAACTTCAGTTTCTTCAAGCCTTCTAGTAAGCCTCACTTGCTTTCAGACCAGCTACGGGGGCTTGTCTTCCCTGGGCCGGATGCTAAGACTGGAATGTCTAATATGAGCTTCAAACCCTTTGCTTCTTAGGGAAGCTCCCCAAGCCTGTGATATGCCCCTCCTCTTCTGGGTCACCCACTAGGGGTATGGGTCCTGACTATATTGCTTGCCCTTCCTTTCTACTAGGTTCTGTGTGGGTCTTTCTTTATAGCGTTGGTTGTAGAAAAGCCATTCCACTAATCTTCAGGTCCTTCTCAGTGAGAGCTGCTATACATGTAGCTGTAGCTTTGATGTGTTTGGGAGAGGTAGGCTTAGAGTCTTCTGATCCTGCCATCTTGATCCTGCTTCTGGTTCCTTTTTGAAACTTTTATGGTCATCATCCCATCACTGCCCTTTCTTTTGAGGTTCTTTTCTACTCTCAGCTCAACATTCAAACAGCACTGTCGTTATTCCACACTCAACAATTCTTGATTCAGTGTCTCTGCTGCCCAGGGAATGTTCCAGGTGATAACAGAAACAGAAAATGCCCAACACAGATCCTCAGAGAAGCTTACAGTTGAGTCTTGATTTGATCTCTTTTTATAAGAGTGTTTAAAAAATTATAAAAAGTAATACATTGATATATTAATAAAAAAATTGGGGCAGTATAGAGTCTAAAGAGTGACAAGACAAAGCACAACTTTGTGGAGCTTCTGGGTTGGTGAAAACGTGGAGGTGATGAGAGAGGGGCATCTGGAGAGGGCAGGGACACTCCACGCTCCTTCCTGCTTACCTTGTCCTATGCATCTCTTTCATCTGGCTGTTCCTGAATTATATCCTTTTATACTGAACTGGTATAATGACATGATTGTTTATGTAGAAAGTCACAGTGAATCTACAAAAGTTATCCTGGAACATATAAGAATTAAAAAGGAACAAATGAAGTTCAAACATAGCAGAAAGAAGGAGTCAAAAAAAATCAGAACAGAGATAAGTGGAATAAAGACTAGAAAAATGATATAAAATACTAAAAAAAAAAAAGAATTGATTTTTTAGAGAAAAGATAAGCAAAATAGAAAAAAACTCTAGCTAGACTAAGAGAAAAAGAAAGAAGACTCAAATAAAAAAAAACGAGAGAGGAGACATTACGACTGATGCCACAGGAATACAAGGGATTATAAGTGAATACTATGAACAATTACAGAGCACCAAAGTGGACAACCAAAAGAAATGGATAAATTTTGGAAACATAACCTACCAAGACTAAATCATGATGAAATAGAAAATCTGAATAGAATATTGATGATCCATCAGAAACTTTCCAACAAAGAAAAACCCAGGACCTGATGGCTTTATTGACAAATTCTGTAGAACATTTAAAGAAAAGTTAGTACCAATCTTTCTCAAGCTCTTCCAAAAAATTGAAAAGAAAGGAACACTTCCAAAATTATTTTATGAAGCCAGCATTACTCTGATTCCAAAGTCAAATAAGGACAATGTAAGGAAAGAAAATTAAAGACCAATATCCTTGATGAATATGAATCTAAGAGAGTAGATCTTAGTCATTATCAACACACACACACATACACACACACACACACCAGAAACTAGGTGAGGAGGGGATGGATGGGTTAATTAATTTGATAGTGTTAATCATGTCACAAAATATACATTAATATAGTAAATTATCATATTGTACACTTTCAATATACACAGTTTTATCTACCAATTATACCTTAATGAAACTGTTAAAAAAAAAGGTACTTCTTTCCTTTCTCTCCTTTCTACTCTTCAGAGGTAATTGGGAACATTAATGTCTTACATGTCTTCTAGAACATTCCAGACTTTTGAGTTTTTCCTAATAATTTTGTATTTGAGTCCCCATTTCCCAGTTGGATAACAAACACCCAGACAAGGCGGGGTTAGTCTTCTATCATGCTTTTCCACATCAGCCTTACTGACCTGGGCACACAGGAGATACCTGTACAAATAGGCTGGCATGAAATTCAGGGACAGAGGAAATTCTCTGGGGAACTTGTATAGATCTTAGTATTTCCTGTGTGTGGCTTTTTATCTCACATAGAGGATGAGGCCCTGGAGGGCAGAGTCACCCAGACTGTCATCAGATTCTTCTTCCAGGCCCATGGCTCTTCAGGGTGGCCTCCCCCAGGCCAGAACTTTTGGGTGAGTCCCAGGAATCCAAGGCACCCCTCGACCCAAGCAGGAGCAGCCCCGGCCTCAACACCTTCCCCCATCCAGACATCTATGCCAGTCACTTGTGTTATCAAAGGAATCTCAGAGGCCAGACACTCTTGCTGACATGATGCATCTTATAGGAAATGCAGAGGGGCACTTGCCCTTGATGTGGTGTTTGGTGGACGCCCAAGAGAGAAGGCTGAGCTGTTGGAATGAAAGAGACGGAGAGGGAGCAGAGGAGAGCAGGAGTATCAGAATGAGTGATGTGCAATGTTCAGGGGTCAGCGCATTACAAAATGATTCTCGTTAATTATTTAGAGCCTGCCATCTATCGTATGGCAGGTGTGGACAGCAGGATGGGATGCCTGCCTTTCTCTCTGAGACACAGAGGGACGGAAGGGTGGAGCAGCCCCGGCCAGTCTTTGGATGATGAATCTGGGGGTGGCCCTGTTGTGGGGGTCCCTGCAAGGGGTGGTACCAGGCTCTGCAGGACTCCCCATCTTGGAGACTTCTGACATTCAGTGTCATAGTGGCAGTGGTTCTCTGGCCATGTGTAGGTAGAAGACAAAGAAAGATCGCCCCAATAATACAGTCTCGAACATGGTAATGTACAGACAGGCTAAAGCCATCTGCTTAGGCAGAACAAGCCGAAGGGTGGACAGAGCCCCTTCTCGTTCACCTTTCCGCCAACACCTGTGCCCTTGGCCATGTGCAGGGTGGATAATCCTGCCTTGCCATGCCTTCAGCCCATGTTTCCGTTTCCCATGCCTGCACAGCCTCGCGTGTTCATCCCCACCATGCCCCATGCTCTGTGGGAGGTCACTTGCTCTCAGAAGCCCAGAGACCCCATTTGTTCATGGTTCCTCATGTGCTTTGAGGGCTGTTTGGCTGGTGGTTTCAATGATGGCAGATGTTCATGACTATCTCCTCCCTCCTGGCTTATTTGTTGGCTAATTCCGAGTCTCCCCACTCCAGCTCCCCCACTAATATTTCCAATCTTCCTTCCTGGCCTGGCACCTCTGGTTCGGATCCACACATGCTCTCATTGAATGGGTCCTGTCCTTCCTCACTCCATGTGCCTAATCCTGGCTTAGACTCAGAGGGTGTCACTGGGGATGCCCAAGGCATGGTTTTGGCCTGTGACAATTTTCTGATTTATTTGGAGGGAGAAGGAGTGAATTGTATGAGAGCATAATATTGAGAGCCAGGTGGCAGGGTTCCCTTAAGTGAGGGAAGGAATTCAGAGAAGAGACATGAAGATGAAATCGGTTCACTTCAGTTCAGTTGCTCAGTCGTATCTGACTCTCTACGATCCCATGGACTGCAGCGTGCCAGGCCTCCCTGTCCATCACCAACCCCCGGAGTTTACTCAAACTCATGTCCATTGAGTTGGTGATGCCATCCAAACCTGTGGGAATTAGGAGATGTGTGATCCAGTCCCAGAGACAGCACCCATTTGCTGTGTGACCTTAGGTCACTTGCTTCGCCTCTCTGGGCTTCAGTCACCTGATGATTAAAAAAAATAGTTTATGTTAGTGTAAACTCTAGGATTTAATAATTGTAAGATTTCTGGAATGAAGAAGCACTTAAGATGTGCCCCCATGTAAGGAGTCTTTGAAAGAGGGACAGAAGAGCCAGTGGGTACTTTCTTGAGGTCCCTACTCGGCACGTCCCAGGGATGCCCCTTGATCCCATCTCCTCATCATGACTATACCCTCCTCTCTGCTTCAAGCTGCCACCCCAGGTTAGCCTCAGTTCTTCCTCCCTCTCTCCTTCCCTCTTCCAAGGCTAGATTGTTCCAGTGTTGAGAGCTGGTCTTCTGCTGTCCTCAGATATTACTGCGTTGAGCTTAGCCAGTTTCCCTCCCCCCAGATGCCTCTCTTTGAGCCCTCCGCTGTTGGACTGTCCTCCCCCACCGTCACTGCTTTCCCTTTCCCAGAACCTTGACTCGGGCTCATTCATCTTCCCAGAGTGCGGCTGGTCCTGGCGTTCTCCTTCCAGCGCATGCGGGGGACAGGTGCTGTCGGGAGGCACACACGGAGAGAATGAGATGTTCCCCCCTTCCCTGGGTACAGAGAAGATAATGATCGGAGCGCTTCCCTCTCAGGGCATGATGAGAATCAGTGAGTTAATGCCCATAAAGTATCATAATTACTCCATGGAGTCATCTGATGGAACGATGAGGAACTGGGCATCTGGCTCTAATTTACTTAGAGCTGGAGAATTCACGCAGAAGCGGCAGTCTCAATTTTTTTTTCTTTTTGTACCAACCACTCTCCCAATGCAGAGCAGTATTTCTGAATAGAGGCTGACATCACCTAGTGAGATATAAATGTACCAAATTCTTGATTCAGGAGACCTCCATATCCTGTTGACTGCAGATCACATTGTCTACCCCCTGCCCTCTCACCTTTGATGGATTAGGTAAAACCAGTTCTGGGCACTTCAGTGACATAGTATCAACCACCTAGCTGATTGGTGGTTGAAGAAATGTTCATTCCAGCCATGTGCCATTTTTCTCCTCCCCCATCCTTCCACTTCCCTCCAACAGTGTAGCCCCAGGCTGGACATCACACCAGGTTTCCTTTTTGGGTGTCCAGGCAGCAGGGGAAGGAAAAGAAACTGCCAGCCTAGGGCTCAGTGGCACAGAGCCAGTTCCGGAAACAGAGTCACGCAGCCTTGGCCTCACGTGTACCCACCAGCCATGTCTCCACCTCTCTCCTTCCAGCGTCTGCCCCTGTCTGCTGCTTCTCTTCCTTCGGCATCTTTGCTCATGCTGCTCCTCCATCCACAAATCTCTTCCTCCTGCTGATCCACTGGGACACAACCTTGTCCTTCCAAAAATCTTCCCAAAGCACGCCGCAGCCTCACCCCAGCCTCACCAAGAAGCATTTCATCCTGAATCCTGCTGACAGCAGATGGTGTCATTCAGCTGTCCATTCTGTCCATCCCCCAGGCTCCCTTGGCTCTCTGGCATTCAGACTTGTCTGGCAGATAGACATGCCATTACATGGTGGACTTGATGGGGAAGACCATGCCCCTTGCTTCACTTGTTTAGCTCTAGGAGGTTGGCACTACACTCTGCCTGGCATTCCTGGCTCATCAGAGTCTGTTCCCACCTTTCCCACTGTCCAGCAATCTCCCCTACCACAGGAGACTCTGGCCACGTCATTCCCGTCATACCTGCAAGCCCTTATGCTAATGAACAGGCATCCTTTATAACATCAGGATCACTGCCTTGATCCCACGCAGTGCTCACCTCATCGGGAACCCGGCCCCTTCAACCATGAACTTGGCTATTATGACTACTGTCTCAGTCCCTGTGCATGTCTCTTTCCTCAGATCACCTCCTGTCTCCCAGTGTTGTCCCTATTAAAAACATGTAAGCCTTGTTTCTGTCTTTAGAGTAGAACACCTTGGAAGTAGAGACTGTAATTAGAAGAGTCTCAATAAACCTCCATACATATCAGTTATTCATGATTTGCTGATGTCACTAGGCCAATAACCTAATCTTTGGGCTTTGATGTTGAGTTTATTGCCTATTGTAGGCAGCGGAGTTCACAGGTTCTGTCTGGCCCAGACTCAGGGGTGGAAAGGTCATGAGATTTGGTCCTGGGGGGAGGTGAACCAAACTAATTCATTAGAAAAAAACATGACAACACCTCAAGTTAATGACCATAAATATGAGTCCTTTGTAGCAAACAGTGTAATTCTGGTCCTGCTAAAACTCTGTTATGAGGAATGGTCATTTGTAAATATACATGAGCCTTGTGCTTCCAGGGGACTCTCATTCTGCTGAAACATTGAACACACTTATAAACTTAAGCACTTTCTTCTTACTGGCAGCTGGGAGAGAAAACAGCTACTTCCAGGTCAAATGGATACATGTTTATCATTGGTCAAAGAAACTGAAGTATGACCCCAGTGAGTGAATCTGTAAAGCATCGCAGCCCTTGGTAGAGTGTGCCCAACTGCTGTCTCCTCTCTGCCCTCCTTCCCTTGCCTGTTTCTGCAGATTCCTCTGTGTCACCGTGGAAACACTTCCACTGGGTCCTCACTGGCCGAAGCACAGATTTAGCCAGAAACATTATACACGCTCACAGATTCACCAACAGTGGAAATTCGGTGGGTCCTCAGGATATCAGCCTGGGGCCGTGAAAAGCTTGAGTGGAGAAGGCCCTTCTGTAAGACGGTCTGATCTCTTCAAGGTCAGGCTTGCTTGTGGATAAACTCCTGCTGGAATGACGGTCCTCCCATCACCTGGGCAGACTCCACTCTGGGCAGGCCTCTGCTGGGGGGCGTGGGGAAGCTGCCTGTACTATCTGGCCACTGACCTTTCTCTGGGGTCCTCCACTAGCCCCTCCATTGGGCACAGAACGCTTGTACCCAGTCCCTTGGCCATTTCCGCCGGGCAAGGGGGAGACACAGCGGTCTGTTCCGGGGGCCTGAGCCACATCCAGCTTCCTGTCTCTTTTTCCTTTGTTAAAGCCAAATGAAACAATGTAATTAGCTTGTTACAATTAAAGTGACTCGACTGGATAAATTGTAATCACCCAGAATCAAGTCAGGCATCCCTGCAGGTCCCGGACATCGCAGCTGAGCTGCCTCATTTGCATAATTAAAATATACAAATGATAATGGATTTTGTACTCAATTTCCAGCGGCTGTGAATTTGAGGAACTCTGAAATTAGAATAACAGAGATGAAGCCCGCCTTGAGGTAATGGGGATGACAAGTTTTGACAGTAGGGGTGTTTATAACACTAGTTTCTCGCCACAAAATAAATAAGTACAAAAAAGATTAGAGAGCGATATTAGTTAATAGTTCCATGGGCAGTGGGAAGTGGAGATAGACTCTGATTACCTCAGTGAATTTACCCTGCCTTTTTTCTTTTTTTCTGACAAGCTCTCACCTAACCTTAGGGGATACCATCCCCCTGATTATGAGAAATTGAGAATGAATTAAATGCATAAAAAGGGTTGTCACAGATCGACTCACCAAAGGAAAAGGAGAGAATTGAAATTAGTCCTGCTGTTCTTGCTTGCAGCGAGGGGTGGGCTGAAGGCAAAGCGTGTGAAAGAGACAGAGAGAGGGGGAGGGAGGAGGAGCTGGGATAGTCAGGAGAAGGAAGGGGGTCGGGGACTGGGACGGGAGAGGGGGGCGCTAAAGTCAGAGGTGTAGGCAGAACTGAATGCTGGGGGAGCCAGAGTACAATTACTTATGGAGTGAGTCTTGAGAGTCTTGGAAAGACCCGCCTATTCAAAATCTACTCTGCAGAGGGGACTAAAAGTTCTGGGGGGACCCACATTTTAAATATAAAAACTGTGGCTGTTTGGTTGCTAAGTTGTGTCCGACTTTTTTGCAACTCCATGGACAATAACCCACCAGCCTCTTCTGTCCATGAGACTTCCAGGCAAGAATACTGGAGTGGGTTGCCATTTCCTTCTCCAGGGGACCTTCCCAACCCAGGGATCGAACCTGCAGCTCCTGTATTGGTCGGTGGGTTCTTTATAGCTGAACCACCAGGGAAGCCCAAGAACTTAGTCTCTGCCAATACACTGAACATCAGTCTATCAGTAAAGTTATTCCTTTTCTTCCTATTAACACGACAAGGGCAGGGACCATGTCTGTCCTATTCTTTGCTTGTTCCTGGACCTAGCACATGGTAGTCCTTAATAAGTATTGTTGAATGAATAAATGAATGGATAGGTGAGACTGATGATAGCATGAGAATATTGGGAAAAGATCTGAAGGCTCAAATCACCTATTTTCCCCCTTTTTCTTAGAGTCTGCAGAGCCCTGGGCATCAGTCCCCATCTAGGTTAGCAGCAAGGTAACCAGCCTGTCTCTCTGGGCCATCCTGCCTTCATCAAATAGTCAGTCATTCTGGTGGATGCTTGATGGGCTCCTTCTTCAGAAACAGATGGGGAGAGCGGCAAGACGAGAAGGGGGTGAGGGATTCAGAACTAAGGCCCTGGGTCTCTCCCAGTGATGGGCTCAGCCCAGGGGCTGCCCATGTGGCAAGCAGGGGGACTGCTGGTCCCAACAAAGCCCTTCACTGAGGTGCCTTCCTTCCGCACTGAAAGAGTGTGCAGGGTGGGGCACTTAGAAAATTGACCAACCAGCCAACCATTATATGGGCAGAGACTCAGGCAAGGAAATGTGCTCGGGGAGCAGAGGGCTGATGGGTGGAGTCTGAGGCTGGAGGAGGAAGGGTATGCAGGGTCGCAGCCCCTCTGATAGGGGCTCTCGGGAACCATCATTCCCGGGAAACTGTGAACAGAATGCTGCTCTTGGTGGAAGCGTGAACCCTCTGAGCGGGGAAAGAGGAAGGAAGGGTTACCTTCAGCTTCCAGAGAGTGCTCCTTACGCTGGCTCCCAGTAAGAGAGTAAGTAGCAATCCACGTCTTCTCCTGAGGGTCCTGGTTCTGGGGTGGGTGGGGAGATCTGCCACATCCTAGGTCCTGAGCAACAGTGGGACGGGAGGCCACAGCAAAGGTTTCTTGGAGGGAAGTATACCAGTGCATGTAAATCTGGAAATATGCAAACCCCTGGACAGGGTGGCAACTGCATATTTTATGGTAGTGATGAGAAGAGCCACCAGTGTCCTTGTGGGCTAGAACAGTCAGGCGGAGACCTTTGGGTGTGCCTCAGGTGTGCACTGGACCTCATTGTCCTGCGGGCATCAGAAATGCCGTCACGGGCCATCCACTGGTTCATCCAGTCTTGGCAACTGTCCTCGAAAGAGAGCATTTAACAGCCATCACTCTAAAGGGTCAACAACTTTGGACTTGCCTCCAGCACTCCCAAATTCCACTTAATCAGCCATAAAGAATTTTCCATAAGTTTATCCAAATCCTTCTTGAAACTGCTTGAATTATGGCCTGCCGCTTCATCTTAGAACTGTAGTTTTACTAATCTGGGACTTTCTTCTTTTAAAGTTGGGAGGCAGGGGGTGGTCAAATTCTACCACCTGAAATGGAGCTCCCGTCTGTTTTCATACCTCTCATAGCGCTTAGCTCTGATCTCTGTCAGCTCTCACATCTCCAGATCTCAGGGTCTGAGAAGCATTATCGATGTTCCTCCTTGTCCCCAGGCCACGTGCTTGCCTCCCTGTTCCACCCAATAGGATATTTCAGAAGCTGGATGCAGGATTTCACAGAGGCAGGGTATGGCAAAGCCATGAGATCTGCTCTGGGGGAGTGGAAAGCCCCTCACTCAAGCTCAGAGGGACGGCCTACTGACCTATGCGGCAGGTCAGATCCCAGGCAAACTATCAAGAGGGTGTTGGAGGCTTGGCATCGCCACTCAGTTAGGGGGTCTGGTTACTCCCCTCAGGTATACGATGCCAGGAGGGAAGGGAAAACCCGTTGATGATGTGTTAGATGGGTAAGTCCCACCCGTGAACCCCTGAACAAAGTGGGAATAGCACATGCCCCCACCCTCCCTTTCCTAGAAAATAATGCTACACCAATATTATACTAAAGAATGTAAATTCACTGAGGGCCTGGACTGTACTTGTTTTATCATCATATTCCCCACATCTTGCATAGTACCTGGCACGTAGTAGGTGCTTAGTGAGTATTTGTGGAATGAATTCAGGAGTGAATATGCACAGTTTCTTAAAAGTTAAGCTACATGATGGAGCATTACAAAAACATACACACATTCTTAAGCTCAGATCTGTCAATTGCATTACTAAATCTAGCCGTGGATATTAATCACCTTCAGGCTGACCCAGGGCTTGTGTGTCAGCCCTGGTGTCTAACACATTCTTGGCCCACTCAGTTAAGCTGTGCCCTACTTCTGGGTACGGCTGCTGTCTCTGCCCTGGGCCGGGCCTCTCTCTTATCTCGAATGTTGCCTTACTGGATTCCTCAAGTTCAATCTTCCACTCTTTCTTGTTGTTTTCCACCCTGCAGCTCTAGTGAGTTTTCTGACAAATAAATCTGAAGACTTTCCTCTCTTAGGTGAAACACTTTCTTGCCTTCAAAGCTCATGGCAATCCAGCCTCTGTTTACCCTCCATTCCCAGCTCCCACTGCTCCTGCCTCAATCCTCCCAGGCCTGGAAGGACCCCAGGCTCTCTCTCCTTTCTGGACCTGACCCTATCAGTGTTGCGTCCTTAACTCTCCGCACTGTTCCAGCCAGGGCTCCAATGGGACTTCATGGCCTCCAGGCCCCCTGGGCTGGCATCCCTTGCCCCAAGCATCCACCGCACTCTGAAAGTCCTCCCAGACGGATGTGGTCACTAGTGGTAACTGACTCTCCCACATAGAACAGGAAACGCCAGGGGGGCAGGGCTGCCTGTGCATGTCTAGCTCCAAGAAATTCTATCTAGTACTCGACAGATAGTGACCTCACCACGGACTTCATTGTTGAATGAATGAATGATAAAAGGTGATAACTAAAATTATGAGAGTGCTAAGAAAGGAAGTGGCGGGAGGAGGAGGAAGCCCTTGAGGGACAGTTGCATGCAGAGGATGGAAAGGGAAAGAAGTGCCACAGAAAAACACTTTCTGAGAGGCAAGAGCAATCAAAGTTCCCTGATGCCCAAGGGAGGGTGGGGCAGGCTGGGGACACCCAGTCAGGGATGGGCTTTTTGTACAGAGAGTATAACCTATCGTCCTCTGTCCCAGATGAGCCTGATTTGGGTCAGGAGGTTGTCCAGGAACTTTATTTTCCAGTCCTAAGGAGGAAGACCAGGTCACTGATCCCTTCCCATTTGGAATTCTTTGGGACACTATTTTCTTGGTGAAGACAAAAGTCACTAGGGTTGCTCATGGGCTCTCCTGGGCACAAGGGTTTGGAGAGGGGACCTTCTGCTCCTGCACAGCCCCTGCCTTTGAGTCTCTCCCTCTTGGAAGTAACACACATCTGTCTTATATCCGGAACCTCCGGGCAGCCAATTTGAGCCCTTGTCTATTAGAGGATTAATTTTTAATGGGTTTTATAGCATGGCGGATAAATCAGTTAGGGAGAGATGGGGATCTGGCAATGCCTAATGAATATCGATCGGGCCATTTAAAAGGGAAACCTTGCCGAAAGGGGGACAGCCACCCAGCAGTCAGATCAGCTATGTGAGTGACTGGGGGGCACCAGTGACTTCTCCCCTCTCCCCTCCCCCATCAGTGGCTGAAAAATTTCTCCAACCTGTTGACCACTGATGCCAGGAGTATCACCACTTAGTGGGGAAGGGTCATGCCTTTTGTAAATACCCATATACCTTTAAAGTAAGGCAAGGAAACCATTGTCAACACATAATCCCTTAGGATAAAATTGTTATGTAGGTATTTCCTAAAGGATGTGAGAGAGAAGGGGAGGATTGAGTCAAGGGGATGTTTCTGGGGTGGGCCGTGGCTGGGAACCCAGAAGACAGCATCTCAAATGGAGGTATCAACACTTTGGGGGAATAATTGGTATTACGGGGGGCAGGTAAAGCCTTAGGAATGGTATAGCACACTTTACAAAGTCAGTTTTAAAGATTTGTTGAAAAATGCCTTTCTCCAAAGTATATTTTCATGGAAGAAAATGAACAGATGCAGTGCAGAAAGAAACATCTTCTTGCCATGTCCCTCCTTCCATTTCTGTTATAGGTGAGAAATCTTCCTTTGGTGATGGAGAGAGAACCAGTTTCAGGGCAAAAACTTTGGGTTCAAGTCTTGATTTCAAACTTAATAGAAATAGAGCAATAATGGACAAATCATTCATTGTCCTATTAATAAGGATACAATTAAGTGCTGAATTTTGCCTATAGACTGTAACACAAGGGGGTTCATTAACCCCTGAGGATCCTTCTAGCTCTAACACACCATGACTATTAAGATAATCCATTGAATTTAATATGACACAGAGTCAGACTTATTCTTGTATGTGCTGTATTTCTGGATGACTATGTCCTTAGAAGTGATGATGTTGTCATGCAAAGCATGTCAGGAAGTTCTCTTTGGGGATGACCTTTAGGGCCAGTGACCCATAAATAAGCATTCACTTCATTAAAAACAGTCATGCCTCACAGTGTACTGGGAGGAGTGGGTGATGTGAGGACCAGGAAATCAGCAAAGACCAGCTAGAGGGTCCTGGGCACAGCCGTGGAGTAGTAGGGGTGTTTATTATAATGCCCTCTCCCTTGCCTAGGCCTTTTATCACGTGGAATTTGCCTTTCCCGTTTCAGGATTGTCTTGGTACTGATAAATGAATGATACTCCTCACCACCCAAGGTTTGGTGGTGCAGTTTCCTCGGACCAGCTGGAAAGAAAACACCAGCCCCAGCCCTCCTGTGATGAGGCCTGGCTTAGCGGTCTGAGGGCAGGAAAGGACTGGAAGACTGGTTCCCACATGGGAAGGGGAGGCATTTCCCTCCCTGTCTCAGTGTCATTCCCTGTTTCTAGACTGGGTTTGGTTCCTGCTGTGAATCCCAAAGAAGTGACTTTCACAGGGGAAATCAAAGACCATGCCATTCAAGGGGGTGCTCAGCAGGGAGGCCAGCCCTTGTTTTCATATCTCAGGGCAGGTGTGGAGGGGCTAAGTCTTGCCAAGATATTGCAGCTAGTTACTGACAGAACTGAGTATGTAAGTCTAACACCCTAATCAGAGTGTCAGGTGCCCAAGGGCAGGCACCTCCTGCGTCTCCTGCGTCTCCTACCATGTGGCAGAGTTGTAGACATATAACAGATGCTCAGGAAAACCCTCACGACCTATAGTAATGGTTCTCAACCTTGAGAGGGCATTGGAATCACCTAGGGAAAACACAGATTGCAGGGCCTCACCCCCAGCTTTGGAGTGAGGCTCTGGGCGTTCCCATTTCTAACAAGCTCCCAAGTGGTGCCACGCTACTGATCCAGAGACCACACATGGAGAATCGCTGATGTGTATGTTTTATGAGTTTACCTGTTTCTTTGTAATTTGAAACACTTCATTCCCAGGAAACTTACTTTATTAGACAGTAAGTGGCTACGTGAGAAATCCCAGACTTAAAAGATACTAGTTTAAAAGTATTTAAAGTTGAATAATTACCTTCAGGGTGGTCTAGGTAGAAAGATTAAATAAATTAAGTTGAGTCAATAGGAGTTTAAGCATCATTTGTTAAAGCAGTACTATTAGTTTTTCTTTTCCTAGTGGAAATTCTCTTCTTGTCACATAATCCTAATTAATTATTGTATAAAGACCTGAAAACTTAAATGCACAAGGGAGTAATAATCTTATGTTTCATTAACCAGCAGCTTCAAAAGCCAGAACCAAGTGTGTGGAAAGAGCATGAACAATACGTACTGAGCAGATTTTCTTCCCCACTGGCCTGAGGTCTACCCTGCTCTGCCATTGCTGCTGAGTGTGTCAACTTGTGTGCATATTGGCACTCTTAAATACGTCGTCTCTGTTCAATATAATCTTATCAGAGTTAATCAATAGGAATTTCAGGAGTATTTATCATTGATTTTGCAATATGCTTTGTAATTACTGAATCGATATCACATTCTCAACTCATTAGGAGATTAACTTTTTAAAAATCATTTATATGAATGTGCTTAACCAAAAGCAATGGAGTTCCTTTAGAAAAAAAAATCACTTGTTTAATTACTTATATTAAAAATGAACAAATGCTGTGGACTAAAATCTCACTCTGTTCAATTTTCAAAGGGCACGCCCCGGAGAGGACCTCCAAACTGGTTGCATGGTGGAGCCCAAACCATGATCTGGAACAAAATGGGAATGCCCATCCGAATAACCTGAAGAAGAAGAAAACAAAACCAAAACCAATCTTTAGGCCTGATAATCCCTGGCTCTGATTTGCTAGTTTAGTTTGGCAGCTTTGCATTTTGTTGTTTCTGTGTGATGTCTTGCTGTGTTTAGCCAACTTTGAGAATCCAGACAATGGGACACTGAATACATATGAGGCAGATTCAACAGTTACGTAGATTTTCGGTAGTGATAGAAACAAGATCTCATCACAGCCCTGGGTAGGGGTTGAGCAGGTGACTGTCCACTTTGTAATAAGAAATTGAGTGCTGGGGGATGAAGCGATGAGCCCTAAGTCATCTCTGGGCAGCAATGGATTCGGAACACAGATATGTGCATTGTTGGGATGAAAGCTGGGCAGGCTGGTCTTCTGAGGGGTTGTAGCTGTCACTCACAGCACACACTGCCGGACACGCTTGAGATATTCGATATTCACCCTGAGATTTACTTGAGATATTCGTGGTGACCTTAGAGCCCAAAGCAGCCCCTCTCACTCCGTCCCACTGGATCCATGCAGACCTAGGCTGCTCTGGCTCCAGCCAATGGCTACCGCCTACAGTTTTCAGGGCTCGAAGCTCAGTTCTGGGGAAATTTGAAGGTGTTTCTTCTGCCACTAAGATTGCATCACCCCAGTCACCATCCCTGGGAGCTATGGGAGTATCAGTGAGCCCATCTTTTTGCGCTGAACCCAAATTTACCTGATGCCTTTGAATGCACCATCCTAGCTAATTCTCACAACAACTTTATGAAACGGGCTAGTGCCATGGTACATTTTTACAGGTAAAGACTGGGGAAGCTCATAGGACTTAAGGATTTAAGAAGCTCATAGGATTGCTAGTGGTCAGTGAATGGTTGAAAATATGCCCCTCCCTCACTACATCGTGCAGTTTTCCCAGGAGAGGAAAGAGCTCTAAGCATTGAGTCTGGAGGCCAGGCTCTTGTATCCACTTGACTTTTCGTTTCCTTGGAGCTGAAGCCCACCTCAGGGAGATGATGATGGATCTTCTGCTCTTCTCTCCTCCTGGTGCATTTTATTGAAAATACAGGGCAGTTTTAAAAACTCGATTCTACACTGCCGATAGTGGGCGGTGTCTTGTTGCACGGCAGGTCCCAAGGAGCGGACTGGATTTCTGGCTTGGAGGCGTTTACTCTCTGTTTAAAACACCATTCATTCAAGAACCCTGTCTTAGGCTCCAAACGTCCTTCTTATCCTTCCTTCTTATCCTTCGAGACTGACACGGATTTCTGGTGTTCCAACCACCAGAGTTTCAACCTTTAAACTTCCCCATATACTATGGCCACAGCCTGAATCCTTAGCCTCAGCCTTCCTTGCCCGCCAACTCCTCCTCTGCACTCACACCACCCCTCGTGACTCCAGAAGGCTGGCCAGATAGCCAACCTGGGGCATTTCTAGAGCATGACGTTTCCATGCAGCTATTCTCCACCGTTGAATAAAAGCAGTAAAAATGCTTGCAGAGGGCTGGTGTTTCATCACCCCCTGTCAGGAGATGGTCTTATTTGGATGCAGCATCGGCGTATGATTTCAGCCTGCAGAGCTGTCATTGCCAGAAACCCCCAAAATGCTGCCTAGTGTGTGTCTTTTGTCCTTTCGGGAGAAGCCTGGGATGGCATGGTGCTCTGTAAAGTTCTTTCACATGCACGATCTCAGCTGGTCCTCCTCGAAACCCTGTAGGTCAGTTGGTCAGTTCACAATGCTACCATTTCATAGGTGAGGAGACCAAAGCTCCCCCAGCCCCACATCTGCGTTAGGTGCCCCTCTTATGTACGTCCACCATCCCCTGCCCATCTCTTATGAAGCACTTAACAACGTGATACTGTGATGGTCTGTTGTCTTGACTACTTCCCCTGCTTGAATGAGAGCTTCATGAGAGCAGGGGCTTCGTGTCACTGGTTCAGGGCTGCGTCCCCAGTGCTTGGCACAGGGCCTGACACAGAGTGAGTGCTCAAGAAATGCTTTTTGAATAGAACGGATGGAAGGACAGCTGAGTAGACAGGAGGATGGGTAGATGGAGAAATGAGTGAATGATGAGAAGGCTCCCTTAGCCAGGCTTCCTGTCCATGGGCTGTCCAGCAGCATAGTGGCCTCCTGAGGTCATCAAGGGCTGGAGCGAGGGAAATACTGATGAGGAGGAGGAGTGGTGAAGAGCGAGGGCTCTAGAGATGCCTGAGACAAAACAGAGATGCTGGTGCTTGTACGGGGGTCCAGCTGCCTCTCCTCCGGGGGCTATCCCTCCTCATTCCAATGGATCTGCTCATCACCCCAGGTGATCCACGGTCCTTCCTGGGACACCTTTCCCAGGCTTTGAAATGACACCAAAGCATACTGTGTTGAGATCCCTTCCAAAACATGCCTCTATAAAGAAAAACTGAGTGCCGAAGAATTGATGCTTTTGAACTGTGTTGTTGAAGAAGACTCTTGAGAGTTCCTTGGACTGCAAGGAGATCCAACCAGTCCATCCTAAAGGAAATCAGTCCTGAATATTCATTGGAAGGACTGATGCTGAAGCTGAAACTCCAATGCTTTGGCCACCTGATGCAAAGAACTGACTCATTTGAAAAGACCCTGATGCTGGGAAAGATTGAAGGCAGGAGGAGAAGGGGATAACAGAGGATGAGATGGTTGGATGGCATCACCGACTCAATGGACATGAGTTTGAGTAACTGTGGGAGTTGGTGATGGACAGGGAGGCCTGGTGTGCTGCAGTCCATGGGGTCACAAAGAGTTGAACATGACTGAGTGACTGAATTGAGCTGAACATGTCTCAGGTGGCTGAGTAAAGAAAGATACTGACAGTCATTCAGCCAAAGGTGGAAATGACTAGCAAGGTGTGACTGTGTTACCCCTGTGAATTTCAGTCACCTTCACGTGAGCTGGGCCCTGACTTGGGGTGCACATCACTGCTGGGCCCTGATGCTCCTCTGGAGAGAAGGGCCCTTCGGCTGTCATCCCGGGGACTCCGGTTAATAAAGCAGAGTTCTCTTCCACCACCTGCTTGGCATGTTGTTACAGTACCACTAGAGGAGCTGCCAAAGTGTCTGTCTTTCTGGGCTGGTGTGTCTGGTGTAATTAACCACCTCTGTGAACCTCCCCCTGAAGCTCACCCCCAGAGAAACCCGGCTCCAAGACGGCCCACGTGGCAGGTAGGATAGGGGCTGTTGGCCTGGCTGCCTTCACCGGGGAGGATGGATGAATCAGGAGGGAAGCTGACAGAGGAGAAAGGCAGCAGCTGTGCCCCAGGATGGGGGCGAGAGATGCTGGGCTGCAGCCTGTGGTGGGAATGACTCTGTCTCTGCATCCATGTCTTCCCTTTCAACGGACATCCTTGGCATTGAAGCAGTAATGAGTATCTTTGGAACTTTGAACTCTTTCTTCCACTCCTTTTGCCTCACAACAGCTTTTAAAATTATTGTTGAAAAGATAAAGTAATGAGGAAACATTTTTGAATCACCTTGGATGGCACCGTCATAAGAATCTCAGTTTTGCATGTTACTACAGAGTTCTGGTTCATGTGCATATTTATGATTAATATTTTACAGTTGATAAGTAAGGTGCTCTCATTATTTTTCACTCTGTTATCTTGACTTTTTAAAGAAGGGGAAACAGGTTACAGGCTTGTGAAGCTGTTTTCTTAGCTCGGCCCCAGGTTGCTTTTACTGGGGCACCTGAAGGCAGTAATTAGGGGGTCAGGAACAGAGGGATGGACAGGAAGTCCTCTTGGTGACTTGCTGGGTCACCAGCCATATCTGATTCTGGGATGTACATGGGACCATCCTGACAGTAGTTCTCAGACCTCGCTGGTTTGTCCACTGGGCAAGAGGCCCATGAGTGTGTGGGGTAACAGGCCATCATTTTCACTTTCCAGACTGTTGGTGGCAGCAGGAACCTGGAGAGATCTTCCCATTGTACAGATGAGGAAACTGAGGCTTGGGACAGGAAGTGACTTCTCTTCCCTCTTTTAAGGAGGGTGTGTTGTGTGCTTAGCTGCTTAGTCATGTCCGACTCTTTGTGACCCCATGGACTGTAGCTCGCCAAGTTCCTCTGTCCATGGGGATTCTCCAGGCAAAAATACTGGAGTGGGTTGCCATGCCCTCCTCCAGATCTTCCCAACCCTCTAACAAGGGTATTTCTTTACAAATTGCATGTGTTGTAGGGTGAAATTTTAGACCACAGAGAAAAAATCCATTGTTCACATTAAGGAGTCAAGGGTGACATTTAAGTTAAATCACAGCAAATGAACATATATCTTTGACTTATAGAAACATCAGTTTCTTATAGTTCAATTTGTTCTTTGAAGAGGCAAGACATATGTGAAGAGACCTCCCAGAAGATAAGAAACAAAATATTTAAAGAACAATTCAAAAGTCTAATTGAAAAGCTGCCATAAAGCATTTACCATTAAGAAATTGCTTAATTTGAGGAAATAGCAGAGTTTTGTTCAGATTTGCACTCCAGTATATGAATTTATCATACATGTACTACATGGTATTTGACACATGGTAGGAACTCAGTGAATGGTTTTTGAATGCACAAATAGTCACACGGTTCATTTCTGTTTAGCTGTTGACTCAGGATTCCATTTGGCTGTCTGTAATAGAGCCTGACCATGGTGGCATAAAGCAGAGAACCCCAACCCTCAGGCCATGGACCTGTATTGGTCTGTGGCCCATTAGGAACCAGGTTGCACAGCAGAAGGTAATCAGGCAAGCAAAACCAAAACCATTCCCACCCTTCAGTCTGTGGAAAAATTGTATTCCAAGAAACTGACTCCTCGTACTCTACACACCTATTGGAAAAACTATAGCCTTGACCATACAGACCTTTGTTGGCAAAGTGATGTCTCTGCTTTTTTGTTTTTTTGGTCTTCTCTTTTCTTTTTTTTTTTTTATTAGTTGGAGGCCAATCACTTCACAACATTTCAGTGGGTTTTGTCATACATTGACATGAATCAGCAGTAGATTTACACGTATTCCCCATCCCGATCCCCCCTCCCACCTCCCTCTCCACCCGATTCCTCTGGGTCTTCCCAGTGCACCAGGCCGGAGCACTTGTCTCATGCATCCCACCTGGGCTGGTGATCTGTTTCACCATAGATAGTATACATGCTGTTCTTTTGAAATATCCCACCCTCACATTCTCCCACAGAGTTCAAAAGTCTGTTCTGTATTTCTGTGTCTCTTTTTCTGTTTTGCATATAGGGTTATCGTTACCATCTTTCTAAATTCCATATATATGTGTTAGTATGCTGTAATGTTCTTTATCTTTCTGGCTTACTTCACTCTGTATAAGGGGCTCCAGCTTCATCCATCTCATTAGGACTGGTTCAAATGAATTCTTTTTAATGGCTGAGTAATATTCCATGGTGTATATGTACCACAGCTTCCTTATCCATTCATCCGCTGATGGGCATCTAGGTTGCTTCCATGTCCCGGCTATTATAAACAGTGCTGCGATGAACATTGGGGTGCACGTGTCTCTTTCAGATCTGGTTTCCTCAGTGTGTATGCCCAGAAGTGGGATTGCTGGGTCATATGGCAGTTCTATTTCCAGTTTTTAAAGAAATCTCCACACTGTTTTCCATAGCGCCTGTACTAGTTTGCATTCCCACCAACAGTGTAAGAGGGTTCCCTTTTCTCCACACCCTCTCCAGCATTTATTGCTTGTAGACTTTTGGATAGCAGCCATCCTGACTGGCGTGTAGTGGTACCTCATTGTGGTTTTGATTTGCATTTCTCTAATAATGAGTGATGTTGAGCATCTTTTCATGTGTTTGTTAGCCATCTGTATGTCTTCTTTGGAGAAATGTCTGTTTAGTTCTTTGGCCCATTTTTTGATTGGGTCATTTATTTTTCTGGAATTGAGCTGCAGGAGTTGCTTGTATATTTTTGAGATTAATCCTTTGTCTGTTTCTTCATTTGCTATTATTTTCTCCCAATCTGAGGGCTGTC
Source organism: Dama dama (assembly GCF_033118175.1). NCBI lineage: Eukaryota > Metazoa > Chordata > Mammalia > Artiodactyla > Cervidae > Dama > Dama dama. The sequence goes on from NC_083707.1 coordinate 47,325,436, forward strand.
TTTTCACCTTACTTATAGTTTCCTTTGTAGTGCAAAAGCTTTTAAGTTTCATTAGGTCCCATTTGTTTAGTTTTGCTTTTATTTCCAATATTCTGGGAGGTGGGTCATAGAGGATCTTGCTGTGATTTATGTCGGAGAGTGTTTTGCCTATGTTCTCCTCTAGGAGTTTTATAGTTTCTGGTCTTACATTTAGATCTTTAATCCATTTTGAGTTTATTTTTGTGTGGTGTTAGAAAGTGTTCTAGTTTCATTCTTTTACAAGTGGTTGACCAGTTTTCCCAGCACCACTTGTTAAAGAGGTTGTCTTTTTTCCATTGTATATCCTTGCCTCCTTTGTCAAAGATAAGGTGTCCATAGGTTCGTGGATTTATCTCTGGGCTTTCTATTCTGTTCCATTGATCTATATTTCTGTCTTTGTGCCAGTACCATACTGTCTTGATGACTGTGGCTTTGTAGTAGAGTCTGAAGTCAGGCAGGTTGATTCCTCCAGTTCCATTCTTCTTTCTCAAGATTACTTTGGCTATTTGAGGTTTTTTGTATTTCCATACAAATTGTGAAATTCTTTGGTCTAGTTCTGTGAAAAATACCGTTGGTAGCTTGATAGGGATTGCATTGAATCTATAGACTGCTTTGGGTAGAATAGCCATTTTGACAATATTGAGTCTTCCAATCCATGAACACGGTATGTTTCTCCATCTGTTTGTGTCCTCTTTGATTTCTTTCATCAGTGTTTTATAGTTTTCTATGTATAGGTCTTTTGTTTCTTTAGGTAGATATACTCCTAAGTATTTTATTCTTTTTGTTGCAATGGTGAATCTTTTTGTTGCAATGGTGAAGATGTCTCTGCTTTTTAACATGCTGTCTAGGTTTGTCATAGCTTTTCTTCCAAGGAGCAAGTGTCTTTTAATTTAATGGCTGCAGTCACTGTCCATTACTGTGATTTTGGAGTCCAAGAACATAAACTTTGCCACTGTTTCCATTGTTTCCCCATCTGTAAGGGATGGGACTGGATGCCATTGTCTTGGTGTTATGAATGTTGAGTTTTAAGCCAGCATTTTCACTCTCCTCTTTCACCTTCAGTGACTACTCAGATGAATTTTAAGTCCTAGAGGACTGCAGTAGAATCTTGTAGGTGGAGTTATCTCCTGAGTTCTCATCCCAAGAGAGTGATCAATAGATTGATCAGTTGCTCAGTGGATTGATTTTGGGGAAAGAAACAAAGATGGCAGCATGGGAGAAAAGATGCGACTTTGCTCTCCTTCCCCTCCGATCTCATCTGTTTTTAGAGCAGGGGTCTCCAACCCCTGGTTATGGACCCATCTCTGGTCTGTGGAAAAATCTGTCTTCCACCAAACTGATCCCTGATGTCAAAAAGATTGGGGGGCACTGGCTTAAAGAGTGATTTTAGTTTTCTTACTTGAAAAACAGACAAGAATAGGCTGTCCAGAGCTAATATAGCTATTCAAGCAATTCATTAGGGACCAGATTCCTTCTTTCTTCTCTTTCATCCTTAGCATCGACTTTGCTGCTTCCTCCCTAAAAGGTCAGGTCCAGGTTCTAGATGGGAAGTTTTGCAAATGGCAAAAGTTACTGTGGACTAGCCAAGTCTTTTTCCTTTTATCAGGAATACAGTGGGTTTTCTAGATGCCTCCTGAGAAGACTTCTGCTCTCAGGTCATTGGTTGGAGTGAATCACATGGTTACCCCTAGCTGCAAGGCAGTCTGAAGAACAGCACTGAACCAAACTAAGTTCTCTTGGTCAGAGAGGGGAAGATGCAGATGCAGATGTAGATATTGTGCATCATCTTCCTCAACTGTATTAAAGTGAAAAATGATGACTTAGATATCAACAAGTAGAGTTTCTAATTTGCAGATCTCTGAGTATAGAGTTTGGGCTCACTCATGCATTCAGTTATTTATCCATCCTGTAAATATTCATAGAATGCACACTACGTGGTGGGTGCTGGCTGTGAGCTAGGAATGCAAATAGAATAAGGTGGACTCAACATCTAACCTCAAGGGGCTCAAACACAGGGACACAGAAAAGTGAGATTCCCTGGGCAGGGAGGGAAGCCAGATCCAGGTGGGCAGTGAGAGTAGCGTGTGCAAAAGCCTGGAGGAAGCAGGGAGTATGAGGAAAGGAAAAGAAGGCCCTTGGAGCAGGAGCAGGCTAATAGAAGGAGTATGGGCTTCATGTGACCTGGGAAGGAGAGTACTTGGACCTACACATCCGTGTTGGCCAAACCAGGCCTGGGGCTCACCCTATGGCACCAGTGGGATGTGGGGCTCCAGCACAGCAATCTGGACCAATGTGGGACATTTAGATCTTGTCTAAAATGTAGCCCCTTAAAGGTTGGGGAGTTGGGCACTCCATTATGAAATATGCTTCCTCTGCCCATTTAGAGCAAGAGGGACTTGTGAGATCTGGACCACAGGTCTCATTTTACAGATGAGTAAACTGAGGCACAGAGAGCTCGAATAACTTGTTTAAACCCCTTTTCCCTAGTTAATGTCAAAACACTTGGATCAAACCTATAGTCTCCTGACTTCTGGCCTTTTTTTTTCTTCAGACATGTTGTATGCTTATAAGCACTTAATTTTCTGTTGTCTGATTTGGTCCTGTTAGCCGTCCAATGACCTGGGCCCAGGGGGATTATTTACTCTAAAGCTACTGTCAGGGAGAGAGAGGTTGAGAAGGATGAAAGGCCGGAGCTGGGCAGGCAGCCTCACCCCCATCTGCCCCTCCCCTCGCCTCTCTTGAGACCGGCAGGTCAGCATTCTAACTGACGGTGCGGCTGGAAGGATGATGCTCTCACCACCAGGTGAGAGGTGGCCCAACTGCCACTGCCCTGTGGCAAGCCTCACGTGGGCAAAGACAAGAGGAAGGCTGCCCCTCTGTGAGGTGACAACGCAGCATTCTCACCCAGATTTTGAGCCCTAGGAAGACAGGAGAGGCTGCTGGGTTCGGGGGTCCTAATGGCTTCGGACATTCTTTATCATTTGTGATGATCCGGCCACGCTTGGCCACCCCATGACTGGGGGCAGCTCCGGGAGTGGGGAGAAACCGTTAGAGAGCTGACCCGGCCCACAGCTGTGGGTAGTGATGGACTGGCCGCCGGCTGAACTCTGTGCAAACACACATCCTATTGATTGACCTTTTGGAGAGACAATTGGGTGTCCTGCTTGTGGCTGGGTTGCTGAGGCTGGGCTGTGATGAGAGTGGTTCCTTAATCAAGACAGATTCTGTGCAGGGTTTATCTCCCCGGTTCCATCTTGGGACCACAGAGCACGCGGTCTTCAGGTGGCTTCCACCGGAAGGCCAGGTGGCTGAGTCCCTGTGGCCTGGCGAGTTTGGCCTGTGGGAGACTCCGGGGAGATGGTATCAAGTTTGTAGGGCTTCTTCGTCCTCCCTGCCCCCGGCTTGCTCTTCCCGTCCTTCCACTGTCATCCTCCAATATTCCCCTCCTGCTCCCTCGCTCTGGGGGTCCCTGGTCTCCAGGGTGTGACCCCTGTGTTGAGTACTGGTCACAATACTTTCCTTTGCTCTTCCCCAGCAGGGAGTCCTGCCCTCAACTCTGCCGGAGCAGCCATGCTCGTGCTCCCCTGAAAACACTCGGGGCGATGTTCTCAGAGCCACTGACCTCTTTTGAAGAGACATTGTCTTTTTAGAAACTGGACTTTGGGCATTTTTTTTAATTGAATGAAAATTCTTTGAATTTTGCAGCGCTTTACAGTTTTCAAGAGTTTGACACACGATTTCATATAATCCCATAAAAATCCTTAAAAAAAATCCCCTCCCTCTTCCCTCTCCCCTCTGGTAACCACTGGTTTGTCCTCTATGTCTGTGAGTCTGCTCCTCTTTTGTTTTATTCACTAGTTTGCTGTATTTTTTAGATTATACAAGTAAGTGAGATCATACAGTATTTGCCTTTCTCTGACTTATTTTACTTAGCATAATGCCCTCCAAGTCCATCTACATTGCTGTGACTGGCAAAATTTCATTCTCTTTCATGGGTGAGTAATACTCCGTTGCATATATTAATATATACCACAGCTTATTTATGCATTTGTCTGTTGAGGGATACTTAGGTTGCTTCTATACCTTGGCAATTATAAGTGATGCTGCTGTGAGCATTGGGGGCATGTATCATTTCAAATTAATTATTTTTTGGATATATACACAGAAGTGGAATTGCTGGGTCATATGGTAGTTTCATCACACATAAAAATAGAACTACGAATTTTAAAGTCATTGCTTTTTGTTAGATGAAAATCTAAAAAAGTTAACATAAATGAATTCTGAATCTGTGAGGGACTTCTGTAACACCAAGAAAGGCTGCACAGTTTCAGTACCCCATTTGCTTTTGAGCTGAAACTAGTATTAATGTAAAGTAGAATTGCTTAAATGGAAGACAAAAACAGAGGCTACCCAAAGGTATGAATATTAGATGGAAACCTTTAGGACATTTGGATTCAGGCTAGCAGGAGAAATTTGAAGTCTTTGGCAGCCCCTGAGATGGTACTATTGAAGTGATATGGATGGATGGAGATGTGAATTCCCCCCTAGAGTTTCCGTCCATGTCGTGGTCATGGACAGAGGACAAGAAGCTCCACTCCTACTTCCCACCCCTTCTCCCCTGGCTGAGGTTGAGCCATGACTTGACACTAGGAAAGGTTCAGACCAGAAATATTGATGTCTTTGCTTCCTGTTGCAGAGCTGGGCCAGGGAGATACTTCCTCCACTTCATTATCCTGGGAATATCATAGGAACTTGAAGATATCGCTCCATTTGGTATAGTAAGTGGAGTGACAGGCTGTGAGAAAACTGTACCCAAGCCCCCTGGTATAGGGACAGTATGGGAATAAAACCTTTCTTACATTTTCCTGAATGCTTTAGGCAGGCATCAGCTGAATACTGTCAGAGAATTCTTAGAGAATCCCTGTTACTCCACCACCCCATGAGTAGGCACCCCTCCTCATGTACTTCTGTTTTGACGAAAAGAAAAATAATGTGCAAAAAGGTGAAGTAACTTGCCCTCATTCACACAGCCACCAGCGGGTAGGGAAAAGAGTCCAGCTGTGGCCCTCTGACTCCGCTGAACGGTGCAGAAGGAAATGCAGGTCAGGCGTGGTCTGGGCTGCTCCACCTGCTCTGTGACTTTGGGGAGCTCCCTTCCCTTCTCAAGACCTCAGATTCCTCTTCTGCACAAGTGCTGGGGTTAAGGTAAATTCTCCCACCACGCACAGGAGATGGGGTCGGGTCCTCCTCTGCTGGACTGGGAAAATGACTTTCGGAAAGCCCGTTTCTCCAAGATCTGCTGTGTGAGTGGCCAGTGGGCTCCTGAGGTCCAACAGGTGTCGGGGGACCCCGGCAAGGTAGGATTTCTGGTCTGGCTCTGTAAATACATACTTCGGGAGCTTTAATAACACATACTATTGACCAGATGGGCCAGTAGAGCTATTTGTGTGTAAATCTATATTTAGGACACTATTGATCTGCATCGGTCTGCCAAAACCATATTAATTTGAATGTGAAGATTAAAAACAAACTTCTCACAGCCTCATGTGCTTCGTTTTCCTTTGGGTGCCTCCTTGTAGCTGACTTAATTTCTTTTCTAACTACTGTCTCCCTGCCTGCTCCCGCAGAGTGGCCGTTTGTAGTATTGGGCCGTGCTGAGCCCCTAGAGGCCCTCTCAGGCCGGAGTATCTCCTCCCCACTGCCCAGTGCTGCCCACGGATGGCTCTCAGCTGAGTCCTTCTCCAGCCTTTGCCCTCAGTAGAAGAGGACCTTCCATAAAGAAGGCTGAGCACAGAAGAAGTGATGCTTTAGAACTGTGGTGCTGGAGAGGACTCTTGAGAGTCCCTTGGACTGCAAGGAGATCCAACCAGTCCATCCTAGAGGAAATCAGTTCTGAATATTCATTGGAAAGACTGATGCTGAAGCTGAAGCTCCAATCTTTTGGCCACCTAATGTGAAGAAGAACTGACTCATTGGAAAAGCCCCTGATGCTGGGAAAGATTGAAGGCAGGAGGAGAAGGGGACGACAGAGGATGAGATAGTTGGATGGCATCACTCAATGGACATGAGTTTGAGTAAACTCTGGGAGTTGGTGATGGACAGGGAGGCCTGATGTGCTGCAGTCCATGGGATCACAAAGAGTCGGACATGACTGAGTGACTGAACTGAGCTGAACTGAAGAAGACCTTATGTACCTCGTCTAAGGTCACGTCCACTCCTGGGGATAGCCAGTGACTGACGGTCATGTGGGGATGTGAAGGTCTTTTCCAGCTTCAGTGCTCCCTGTGTGATGGGCCGAGGCCTGTGTGAAGAGCGCTGAGCCGCCAGGCTCCTCCCTCTGCCCAGCAGGCCCCGCCTCCACTGTCCCGCGGCGGTGGCCCGGTCCATGAATCTCTACCTCTGAGTCTGTTTGCTGTGGAGCCTGGCCTGAGACACCACTCATACCTGGAAACCATCCTTGTCTCTCTCCTTTTCCGCCATCATGAAAAACAACTTATCAAACCGTGACTCACATATCATATAATCCACCCATTGAAAAAGTGTACAATTCAGTGTTTCTTAATATATTCACAGGGTTATGCCTCCATCAACATAGTAAATTTTAGAATATTTTCAACACTCCAAAAAGAAACCTAGTACCCTTTAGTCATCACCCCCAACCCCTCCATCTCACTTAGCCCTAGACAATCACTAATATACTCTCTGCGTCTAGAAATTTGCCAAGTCTGGACATTTCATGTAATTGGAATCATACTCTGTGTGGTCTTTTGTGATTGGTTTCTTTCACTTCACATGCTTTCCAGGTTCATCCACGGGGTAGCATGAATCAGTACCTTGTTCCTTTTCCTGGTGGAATAATATTTCATTGTATGGATACACTCCATTTTATTTAGCCATCCATCAGATGATGAACATTGGCTTGTTTCTTCTTTGGGGCTAGTTTCCTAGGTTTTATTCCTGAACTTTCCTTGAGTCCTGCATCTCCTCTTTAACCCTCCTCTTGGTCTCCAATTCTTCAGTCTTATTTCTCTCTGTTCATCTCCCCAATCTGGGCACGTGATTCTCTTGCTTACAGCTCTCAAGATAAAGTCTAAATTCTTTAACATGTGGTAATAACGCTCCACAAGGTAACACCCTCCTCGGTTACCATGGATTTCCACATCACCCACATATCTAAATTTTCCTGGGTCCTCTGACTCCTTGGCCTTCAACACCATGGGATACTCTCTCCCAGGACAGTCTTGTTTTCTCCTTCCTCCCTGGCTGTTCCTTCTCCACCTCCTTCGCATGCTCGTCCTTCTCCACATACTGGCATCCTCAGAAGTGGGACCTGCTTCTCCCTCCTTACCTTTGTCTCCTACAACTTCTGGATTTCTCTCTCTAGTACTGAGCTCTGTCCTGAGCCAGAACCTCCAAGAAAACCATCTGCTCAAGATCACACCTCAGTATCCCAAGGGGACTTCTAGTTCCACGTGTCCCAGCTGTGTTCCCGTGGGGCTTGCCGGCTGGACAGATGTCTGCCCAGAGGACTAGGCCCCAAACCCAAGAGACAGCAAAGCTAGCCCATGAGAGTCACTTTCCTTCTTACTGGGAAAATGTGTGATACCTGAGATCTACTCTCTGTGATTCCCAATTTTCAGGTCTCTCTAGGGGGTCAGGGATCTGTATTTTAACAAGTTCTCCAAGTGGTTTTGATGCAGATTTGTGGTCCATGGTTTGAGCAATGTCTCGCTAGGGGAAGTCAGTCCCTAGACCATGAAAGAAAGTGAGAATTGAATGTGGGGAGGGAAGGAACCGGCTTGCAGCTCATAAGCATCCGTCAGTCTTTTTACCTTCCCCTTCTCCTGCAGGAGAGGAGGGACCTACAGGACACCTGTGACAGGTGATCTTTTAGCCTCCACCAGAAGCTTTCGGTGACAGAAGGTCATGACCTTATAAGTCAACCCCTTTTCACAGGCGAGCAGCTCAGATTTTTGTGGAAATATTTTTATATTTTGCTTTCAGCTTCCACTGGGTCTAGTTCTGCTATTTAGAGCTTGGCACACCCTATTAAACTCATCAGTGAGACATGGGCTGGTAGAGAGGGACAAAGTTGGGGGCTGGGTGGGTCATGGTAGGTAAGACTGATGCCGTGTTAGGGCCAGTGTGTACAGGAAACTGGAAATCCACTCTCAGTAGCCTGAAAATCAGGATTGACCATGATGAGGCTGGTCTTGAAAGGAATGGTTCTTATCTGGGCTCAAGGTGGGCATAGTGGCAGGAAATGCTAAGTGACCACAACATTGAGGGGAAGTGGCATCAGGATTTAGGGGGTTTTGTACAGATTGGAGTAGACTCCAGCAATGAAAGTGGTAATTATAATGACATCTAACATTTGTTGAGCATCCTGCCCTGCTGGCTTCTCTTTGAGAAGAGTTGACTGGAGGACTTGTTAGAAGTGCAGTATCTCAGGCCCCAGCCCAGAGCTGCTGTGTCAGAATCTGCATTTCAGTAAGACCCGCAAGTGGTGCACATCACAGTTGGAGAAGAACTGGTCTAGGAGACTTTAGACTGTATCAGCCAGGGTTTTCCAGAGAAACAGAACCAATGGGATATATAAATATTCAGAAAGGGATTTATTATGAGGGCAGGGAAACCCAATCCAGTATTCTTGCCTGTAGAATCCCATGGACAGAGGAGCCTGGTGGCCTCCAAAGGGTTGCAAAGAGTTGGACACAACTGAAGCAACTGAGCGTGCCTGCAAGCATGAGGGATTAATTCCTGTGATTATGGAGGCTGAGAAGTGCTATACAATCTTTCATCAGCAAACTGGAAGCCCGGGGAAGCTGGTGATGAGGTTCCAGCCCAAACCTGAAATCCCAAGAAGCAGGGGAGCCAGTGGCATTAGTCTGCTTCTGAGTCCTAGGAGTGCTGACACCTGAGGGCCGGAGAACATGGCTGTCACAGCTCCAGCAGGCAAAGCAATTCACCCTTCCTCTGTCTTTCTGTTCTGTTCAAGTCCTCAGGGGATTGGAAGATGCTACTGTGCATTGGTGAGGGTGCATCCTCGTCACTCAGTCCATCAATTCAAACTGTTAATCTCTTCTGGGAACACCCTCACAGACACAGCCAGAAATAATGTTTTCCAGCTATCTGGACATCCCTAAGCCCAGTCAGGTTGGCACATACAACTGACCATCATACAGGTTTAGGGCACCCCCAGCTGGGGCAAATGAGCCCACTAGGGTCTATGTCACCTGGGCAAGTTCAGGAACTGAAGGTGGGGCAGCGGGCAGGGGCAAGACCAGCGCCCTGGCAGCCTTTCAAGTGTTTGACAGCAGCTGTCCACCACCCCACAGCCCCCTCTCCTCAGGTGTCATTTCCAGGTTAATGTCTTCATCGGTTTTTTCTGTGGTTTTCAGACATGTCACCATCCTGGCCACTCTCCTCTGGGGAGCATACCAATGCCTCTCTTGAGATGCAGAGTGTATGTTTGGTGGACCTCAGGTTTAAAATTAACTACATTGGTGGTCTTGTTATCTTCATGTCAGTTAAATTCAAAAACTTTTATTTATTTATTTCCAAGAAATGGTTTTTAAACCAGGTCTCTTACTCTTAAATTGCACAGTGAACAAATATTTTTGTTGTAACTATTAATTTTCATTTTGTCAGTTTTGGCTTTGTCCATGTATTTTTGGTATCCCAAGTATATCATTTACTGTACCCATTCCTCTGATCAACAGCAGATTCTAAAAAGATAGGGTCCAGGAAAGAATCCTGTGACCTAACCTTCCAGGTGACGCATACCTGGTAAACACCCTTGCCAGGGCATTTATTCCCCGAGTCAAGGGTTCAGCCAGCATAAGGCCACGCAGGTCCCACTTGCCCAGGTTTACAAGAAGAAAGCGAAAAGTGAAAGTTAGTTGCACAGTCGTGTCCGACTCTTTGCGATTCCATGGACTGCAGCCTGTCCTGCTCCTCTGTCCATGGGATTCTCTAGGCAAGAGTACTGGAGTGCCATTTCCTGGAGAAGGAGTTGCCATTTCCTTCTCCAGGGGATCTTCCCGACCCAGGAATCGAACCCAGGTCTCCCACATTGCAGGCAGATTCTTTACCAGCTGAGCCACAAGGGAAGGTTTACAAGAGCATTTCCCTAAAGACTTGTCAGCTGCTGTGCCCTCTCATAAGAGCAAATGAGCCCAAGGTCTCTTCTAGGTTCCGGATGAGATTGAAAGGACTGATAAGCCATAACCCTTCTCCTAGTAGGCCAGTCATGTAAGAAGTTACTGCAGTGCAGTGTACTGATGTGTACCAAGGCACTGGGGATGAAGGCTGACTGGTGACTCTGCCTACGGTGGGGGCTGGGAGTCAAGAAAGATCTCAGAGTTGGTGGCACATAGGGTGGTTTGCCCATAACCTTTGTCTCGCTCCCTTTGCCCTTGAAGGACTTGCATATTACTTTCTGGTTGGCTTGGCATAAACCAAGTGCCATCTATACATTAAGTAGACATCTAGGACCCAAAGCGGGACCAGCTTTAGACGAAGGAATATTGGGTAACAGCCACACCATCACCGTTTGCATCAAGCTGGCCTCGGGGAATGCCTCCCCATAATAAGAGAAAATTAACAAGGCCAGGAGCTCCCAGCCAGCCCGGAGGGTAATTCAGGTTATCCCGGATAGTGAGCATTACATACGCCCCACAGGCTATAAACCACCCTAACAGGCATAATGACTTCCGCACCTCCACCTGAAGGGGCTCATTGCAATAAGGTAACAGCTCTTGCAGATGCCTCAAGCTTTAACTATGGGAACACTTGCTTTATAGCACCACCTGAATGATCTACATCCTGCTCTCGTCAATGACAATTTCAGGAGTGATTTGGCTTATGTCTTTAGTGCATGCATGTCTACACAGCACGTGGAAAACCTTTGGCTCTGGGAATGCATGAAGGGGGATGTGTCACAGCTGCAGGGCTGGAGGTGGGTGGAGTTGAGCCCTGACTTAGATGTGTTAAGAGATAACTTGCAGACATTCATGCCAATCAGAGGGGCAAGACTAACTCCTCATTCTGCATTCATTGAATCATTCATTCTCAAACCCTTCCTGAGCCCTCCTACTCACCAAGCACAATATTGTGTGCTAGGGATATGAAGAGAAAGGAGACACAGGCCTTTCTTTAAAATCTTAAAAGTGAGAAGAGGCAGATACAGCAGTGTGTTGGGTAGTGAGAGACAGCTGTTAAATATTCAAGAATATTTGTATATTTGCCCCACCCAAATCAACCAATGCTATAAATCAGGGCTTTTAAAAAATTTAAACTTTTGGAGAGCTAGTTCATCCTCACACAACTGTGGGATGAACATAATTGACCCAGTGTGACTACATAAACAGAAAGCAGACAACCCAGGAAGCCTATGCCTTTCATAGCTTCCACACAACACCACTTATTTTAAATCCCAGTTCTGCCAAGGAGCTGTGTGACCACAGGAAAATTATTCAACCTCTCTGAGTCTCTATTTCCTTATCCTTAAAATAGAGATAATAAAGAATCCGCTTCCTAGGGTTATAGTGAGTATTAAGTGAAACAGTATCATGTGGTATGTGTGGCGGTGATGAGAAGATTGTCTGTCTGGAATTAAGGCCCACAGAGGAGAGCATAAGCATGAAACTAGACAAATCCATGGAGCCTGATGGCTGGAGCTGAACTTAGCTGAGGAATGGCCAGGGAAAGCATTTGGCAGGGGTGATGTGATCCCGGGGGTGTTATTGTTGGATCTGGGTGGAAGCCAGACTGTTCTACATTCTTTTAGGTTCAAAGGGAAGGAGATGCTCAGTCTGAGCCCACAATACCAAGCAACCCCTAGTTACGTTCTTGCAGAAACTGGTACTCGAAAAACCAAGCACCACACTTGGAGAGTTGGAGAACTCAGGTTTATTATGCCAGTGGGCCCAGAGGAGTTAACACTCCAAGCCCGAAGCCCTGAACAAAGGGGTTACAGAGTTTTTATACACAGACAGGCATGATTAAGCAGGTTTGTGGGTTTGTAGGGGCTGGGCAATTATAAGGAGCAGGACAAGGGTAAGAGAGATAAGCTCCAGTTCCTAGTATTGTGAGTCCCCACTTTCTGACACCTACATGATCCAGACTTTGCAAGGAGCAAGCTGAGTTACAGAGGTAGAGAGAGCAAGAGGTTACGTGAAATTTTAACTTTTCCTCTTCAATGTCACCAGTTGCTGCCCACATGGCTTACTTGGCCCTCATCGACTCCACTCATGTCTGCTGTCACTTCACATGGCTGGCTTCGATCTCAGAAGCAGCCTAGAAGCTTCTTGAAGGTTGGGACTTCTATGTTCTCCTCAGTGTCTGGCTCAAGAGCCGTACGTAGGAAGCATCACAGACCCCTGCTTTAGGGGGTCCAGCCACTGGGGGCTCCAGGGCCAGTGGCCTCCTGGCCATGCTCTTATTAGGCAAAGGTTGCAGTTTTTCCATGGAAACTGACTGCAAAGGTTTTACGTGAGTTTGGTTTCCCCCTGAGGCTGCTGTCAAATGAGCACCCTTGGGTCAGCCCAGCCCTCTCCAGGATGAGGTCTGGTTTGTCGTCGGAGGTTGGGCATGTTGCTGCCTGAACAAAATCTGTGCTCTACTGGCCAGGAGAAGGGAATGGCAAGGATGGGCAACAAAACAGTGTCTATCACCCCACTTCCTGCCACTTCATCCCATCCCATCTCTTGGTTCACCTGGAGCCATGTTTAGCTAGTGGTTTATTCTCATAAAGCACCGGGTGGGAATACCCTGTAGTCAACCCACTCTCCCTCTCTGAGCCTGCAAGGAGCTGGAACAGCTGGTAGAGGTGCTTCAGAGCACAAGGCCAGGAAAGAGACGGGGGAGGGGGTGAGCATGACCCCGGTACTATGCAGCTCTTTGCAGGGAACTGCTTTCAGTAGGAAGCCCCTTTTCTTACCACTTTAGCAAAGTTATATTGTCGCTAGCATTTAAACCAGTCCCCCACCACCACCATAGATGGGGAAAAAAATGGAAACAGTGACAGACTTAATTTTCTTGGGTTCCAGAATCACTGAGGACGGTGACTGCAGCCATGAAATTGAAAGACACTTGCTCCTTGGAAGCTATGACAAACCTAGACAGCTTATTATAAAGCAGAGACATCATTTTGCCGACAAAGGTCTGTATAGTCCAGACTATAGTTTTTCCAATAGGCATGTACAGATATGAGTGTTGGACCATAAAGAAGGCTGAGCACAGAAGAATTGATGATTTAGAATTGTGGTGCTAGAGAGTCCTTTGGGCTACAAGGAGATCAAACTAGTCAATCCTAAAGGAAATCAACCCTGAATAGTCATTGAAAGGACTGATGCTGAAGCTGAAGCTCTAATACTTTGGCCACCTGACATGAAGAGCCAACTCATTGGGAAAGACCTTGGTTATGGGAAGATTGAAGGCAGGAGGAGAAGGGGGCAACAGAGGATGACATGGTTGGATGGCATCACTGACTCAATGGACATGAGTTTGAGGAAACTGCAGGCGATAGTGAAGGACAAGGAAACTGGCATGGTGTAGTCCATGGAGCTGCAAAGAGTCAGACACAGCAACTGGACAAAGAACAACCCAGAACCACCCCATGCTCTGCTCCAGGCCAAGCACACTTTTCAAATCTATTAATCACGCAATACCTTGCCTAACTTGTTGGTTCTTTCCTTAGATCAAAGAAGTAGAAATGAAGAATAAGTGATAAAACGATAGCGAGATTTCTTTTCTAGGTTCCCCCTCAGTAACCTCGTGAACAAGTTGTGTTCAGACTGTGTGAACAAGACAACGTCTAGAGGAAGAGCTGGAGGAGTTGACAAGCCTGCACACGAGCCTGCACACAGTGGGGGATGGTGACCCCTTATCTCAATGATCAATTCAGATTATGTCCCTGCTTTCCTTTAAAATTTTCATGGCCAAGCAGAATCTCCAGAGGTGGTTTTGGGGGGACACTGAGTCCACTATCTCCCAAGATTGTTGGCATTCTGATTAAAGGCACCGTTCCCTTCTACCATTTGTGAGTATGTAGCTGATATCATAAGAAGCAAGTGTCAAGACCCAATTCATTTGGTCACATGTATAGTCAGAGGCTTGGCAGGGAGGAAAATGTCTGTCTCACAGCCCAGGACTGTGTTCTAAACCCTGGTTGCCTCCAGGCAGGTGTTCTCTTTTGCACAGAAAAGAACTGAGTAACTTCGCCTTTAGGTCAATTTAGTTCACAACTCTCATCTATCTCGTGTTTTATCTTTGTTGCTGTTGTTTAGTTCCTAAGTCATGTCTGACTCTTTTGCTACCCGAGGGACTGTAGCCCACCAGGCTCCTCTGTCCATGGGATTTCCCAGGCAAGAATACTGGAATGGTTTGCCATTTCCTTCCCCCAGGGGATCTTCCCAACCCAGGGATCGAACCCGCATCTCTTGCATTGGCAGGTGCATTCTTTACCACTAAGCCATCCCGGAAGCCCCATTTTATCCTTAAAGAAACTCTTTTTGAGGCAGGGCAGCTAGTCTCTTCAATAGTTCAGGTCACTAAGGAACAAGCCAGTTAATTGACTTGTCTAAGACTACACAATCTCTCCCAAACCTACACAAGCTCTTCCTGCCCTCCTGTGTTTCTGTCAATGTAATTCTAATTATTGGAAAAGCAACCCAAAGAATGTGTCCTCCAGATAGTGGGGAAAAAGCAAAATCCAGTGGCCTTGATTGAAACACTCCCGCTCAGCATGTAAGGTTCAGGTGTCTTTTCTCTAGGAAGTCTTCCTTGATCACTCCTCCCCTCAATGTAATTTTTAGCCTCTCCATCCTCACAGCTCCAAACTTGTCTCATTCACATTGCAAATATAGGTCTGACCTCTTTGTGATGTGTTTATCCATTTACACTTCTGCCTTTTGCTTTAATCCTTGAGAGCAAGAACAACAAAAATGGAATAACTATGTAATTGTTTTATTTTAACTCTACCATGTTCCAAAGAAGAACTCTCTCTCTTTCTCTCTCTCTCTCTCTGTCTCACACACACACACATACAAAACAACAGTTGAAAGAAAGTTAATAAATGAGAAAATTTGATTTCTGGATGAGGTTAATACTCCAAATGAGGTTGTTATGCCCGATGTCCGAATCCCCGAGCGGGAAGAGAGAAGGCTTCCAAGACAATGCAACATGCAAAGAAAGGGAAGTTTATTGCTGACTCGAGTCAGGGCTCTTGCCGCAACCAACGCAGTGGTGCAGGGTCCAAGAGTGCTGAGCCCAAGCTGTTACACAAATTTATAGGGTGAGCATAAGCAGTTGGTAGCTGGCTTAAGTGGATTGGTTACATGTTTGCAAAGTAATCTTATTGGCTCAAACCTTTGCGGGCTTTTTTCAAACTTGGGCGTTAGTGGGCTTTTCAGCTTTCCCCTGATAGGTTCCCTTTTTCTTACTGGGTGCATATTGATTGGCTGGCTCCAGGTGGCCTGATTTGGGTAGGGAATCTTAGCATTTCAGGGGAAATCTAAACTTAGGTCCGGGCCGCCTGTCATGGTGTTAGCCCTGGCAGCCTCACAGAGGTTACTATTCAAAAAAGACATGTATACTAAGGCCATGGTTAGGCTCTGAGATGTCTGGCAGGACATGCAAAGAAGGAAACCTGGTGGGTTAAAGGATTTGTCATGTCCATCAAATGAAAACAAAGCAGTTGCAGTGGAGAAGAATAAGACTTCCTGGCCCTGAGGCCAGAAAGAGACTTTTCTTGTGGGTTCTCTTAAAGAAGAAGCCGTTTTACACAATGAACAATCATCTCAGTCATGTAGTTTCAATAAATCATGGGAATGAATCTTGGAATGCCTCTGAATAGCAGCTAATGGCCAATACCTCAGTTTTTTCTACTAAAGAGTATTTCCAAATAACACCCAAGCATATGGTCCATGCATTCAGGTCTCTGATGATTTTGCTCAGCCCAGGTCAACATCTTGAAATTGTTGGGACAGGGTCCTTAAATTGGCCTCTATGTGGCCTATTAATCCCTCACACTGCATGCACAATTTAGAGTTCATGTTTATATGCCTGGACTTCCCTGGTGGCTCAGCAGTAAAGAATCTACCTGTCAATGCAGGAGACATGGATTTGATCCCTGGGTCAGGAAGATCCCCTGGAGAAGGAAATGGCAATCCAATCCAGTATTCTTGCCTGGGAAATCCTAAGGACAGAGGAGCCTGGCAGGCTATAGTCCATGGGGTTTGCAGAATCAGACATGACTTAGTGACTAAACAGCAATTACATGCCCACACGTTTCTGCCAAAGGTTCATAACCAGTGAATAGCTAAATTCTATCTCCAGATTATTTTTTACCCATCAACATTTTGATCTGTATCATCTGGCCAGGAGTTGGGGGCTATACTATTTGATGAGTACATGAAATCAGAGATTTGATCCCGCAAGTTAAGGTGGTAATTGAATTGGCCTGGAGTTTCTGTCTTCCAATGAGAGTCAACTATCCAGTAGGCCTGCATGCATGAAGACAATGGCTGGCACATGGAACAAACAAACAGAAAGGGTACCACCCAGTTAAAGGTGACAAGGGCCAGACCACTGACTAGCTGTCCAGCCCACTGACCATGGAGCACTGTGGACTCGGTCAACGTCTGACATGGAGCATGAGCCTGCAGGAGTGGGGAGGGAGATGGAGGCACAGGAGGGAAACTCCTCTTCATCAGGTTAACTTTAATCAGGTTGGTTAATGTCAGTAAATTAACTCTAGTCAAAGGATGTCCTAAGTCCTAAAGAACCTTTATGTTGTTGTTTAGTTGCTAAGTCATGTCTGACTGTTTTGCCAACCCTGTGGACCATAGCCTGCCAGGTTCCTCTGTTGGTGGGATTTCCCAGGCAAGGATACTGGAGTGGATTGCTGTTTCCTTCCTGAAGAACTCTTATGCTCTCTATTCATTTGTTTGTTTTGGGATAAATTTTTTTTTTTTTTTTCTGAGTGGAGATGAAAAAGAAGCCATTATCCAAATGAAGCTGGCGAAGGTAATTAGAGGTTATTTACAGAAAGGGCAAGGGGCAGATGAAACCATCCATTGAACCCTGGGCGTGCTTAGCAAGACATCATTTTGTTACCAGTATGACTGTTTTTACAGTTGCAGAGGGTTGCTTCCAGCGTGGTGAGTGGGGATCCCCTGTTTCAGTAATTGCTGATTACAGGAACTTGAAAAGTAGGTCATTTCCAATACAGCAGCACTCAGGGGGCCTGTATATCCTGCAGACTACAGATTTGTCGATCAGCCAATCAATCAACAGATATTGATTATCTGTTATGAGCAAGGATGGTTCATGAGGATGGC
The DNA here is from genome assembly GCF_033118175.1 of Dama dama. Taxonomy (NCBI): domain Eukaryota; kingdom Metazoa; phylum Chordata; class Mammalia; order Artiodactyla; family Cervidae; genus Dama; species Dama dama. The sequence continues at coordinate 47,342,799 of NC_083707.1, forward strand.
AAAGACAGCCTAACCTCCATAAAGATTTGGGCAGTGTGATGGCAGTGTTTTCCTACTTTTAATGTGCCCTGGATTGTCTGAAGGCCTTGGTAAAGTGCAGATTCTGATTCAGGCAGTCAGAGATGGAGCCTGAGATTCTGCAGTGCTATACTTAGGACCTAGGACCTAGGACCACACGTTGGGTATCTGGGTGGGAGATAGTAGACTGGCCTGAATGAGGAGCTGGGAGGCATGTGTTTCAATGGGGCTCTGTCACTAACCTACTCTGTGACCTTGGCCAAAGCACTTTGCTTCAAACCTCAGTCTTCTTTTAAAATTTGCATTGCACAACTCCTCCCAGAGCACCCCTGGCAAGGATTACAGGTGAATGGAGGCCTCCAGATGTATGAATGGTACCCTCCAGAGCTGTGCGGCATTCAACCCGCGCGAATGTATGTAGAGTTCCTGGGTGGGCTGGCTTAGACAGTGGTTCCTAACTCTTGCACATTATAGTCATCTGGTGAGTTTTTAAAAATCCCAACACCCGAGCCCCCTTCTCAGTGATCTGATCTAATTGTCCCAGGCTGCGGCCTGGCATGGTTCTGTAAAGCTCGCCAAGAGATCATGAGACCGACCTGCAAGTTTAAGGTCCTGTGATTCTTTCTGTGACTTCAGACAGCACACACAGAACCCTCAACTCTCAAAGATCAGGGAAGAAAAGACTTGTGCAGAACAAAAAGCCCACGATGACTCCTGGAGGAAGTGAGTAGTTATAAACAGAGTGGTCAGGAGAGGGAAGCCCTTCCAGGCTGAGCCCCGTGAACAAAGTGCAGGAAGGAAATCACGTCATAGGTGATCTGCTCATGGAACGCGATTCTGCCTGGGCTGGTGCTGGGCACAGACCTGAGAACTCCTGTCCCCCGAGAGGGACAACCAACCCACCAGCCATGTCCGTGAGGGTATCGTCATGAGTGATGGGAGGTGGGGCTTGGATGGAAGAGCAAAGGGCACTGTAATAGAGGCCCTGATTAAGACTGTGGGGTTTGAGAAGAGGCAGCACATTTGAGAAATGAGAAGTGAGGAAGGCACCTCTTTCTGTCCTGGGTGCTTTACGTCCAAGGCCTATGGAATTCTCACCACCCAGCGCACTTATGTTCTGAATATATGGGATGAGAAGGATCAGGGAGGCAGGCATGGGTGAGGGCCTTCAGAGAGAGCCTGGGCTTACAGCCAGCTAGGCCTGCTCTGTGTCCCTTCTGAGGGATGGGTTAATTCCAGGACCCCATGATCCCTGAGAACTGGCTGTCTGAGTTCGGTCCTCATTGGTCTTGGAATAAATGGTCCAGTGGGCGTGGAGCCTTGGTCTTTAGGACAAGCACTGGATCCTGAAGGTATTCACAAGCCTTCTCTAAATCTCAGCGCGCTCCTCCTTCACCTCTCCTTGTCCATCTAGCTTGTCTCTTAAAGCTGTCTGTTTCTACCTTCATTGTCCCTCTTTTTTACAGCCTCAGCCTGGAGACTGTGGCCCACGAGTCCTAGGAGAACAACCTGGGGCCCAGGGCCTGTGGGCTCTCCCTCCTGCCCAGGTTTAGACTCCATTCCACCCATACTCAGCTCTCTTCAGCATTTTAACTACAATGCTTCCTGAAAGCTGTCTGTTTCTACCTTCATTGTCCCTCTTTTTTACAGCCTCAGCCTGGAGACTGTGGCCCACGAGTCCTAGGAGAACAACCTGGGGCCCAGGGCCCGTGGGCTCTCCCTCCTGCCCAGGTTTAGACCCCATTCCACCCATACTCAGCTCTCTTCGGCATTTTAACTACAATGCTTCCTGCTGGCTTCCGAGCAAAGGTGGCCTCCCCAACCCATCCACGGGGTGTGATAGATAGCCCTGTCGACGCGGGAAACAAAGAAGCCCTCCCTGGTTTTTGTATTAATGCTGGGTTATCTCCCACAGTATTGATTTTTTTGTTTGGTTTTTGAAATTTCTCTTCTCTGTTTCTGAGCCATCTCTATAAAAATGAAAGAGCAGGTGAGGGATGATGGTGCCCAGGATGACAACATTTGCTGACTTGCAGTATTCACTACCGTTTTCTATTAGGTCTTTCTGAGCCTGTCAGCTGTCTCTTCTAGGCAGAAATATATTTAAAACGTGGTATGAAAAGGTCCCCATGTGTCAGTAGTAAGGGCTTGCCACCAAGTTTAGTCACTGCATTTAATCTTTCCATCCGTAGTTCTTGGGTCTCCTTCAAAAGGGCAACGGAGACTGGAATGGGCCTGGCCTCCATCTCTCAGGTCTGCTTTCTTTCTCTTCAAAGAGCCCAACCCGTTCTTCTGTGCAACTGGCTCAGCCTCCTTTCTCTGCTCTGTTTCCCCTCAATTTCCCCTCAAATTCCTACCTCTGCTTGCCCCGCCACTTCCTACTCTCAGGGCTGCCGTTAACACTGGGTGTGAATGACTTAGAACAGCTTAGAGGGGATCCTTGCCCATGGGATTTTTGCCTTTAGTGGAACTTGGATGAAGACTTGGGGATGTGGAACTTCATCCATTCAGCTGAGAGAAGAAGGAGGGGAAGGCAGCATCCCTGAAATCTGGGTTGCCCTCTTCCAAGAGCCTGCTTTTCCTGGCAGGGGCTTCCTTTAGATTAAAAGGCATATCAGGCCAACACAAGTAACAGGGCTGCATCTAACATTCCGGGGCCATCCATCCATCCATCCATCCATTCATTCAGTCAACAAGCATTTGAGTTGAATTAAGGGCCCATTTGCTTATAATGTTATTCTTGGCCTGCAATTCTACTTTCTCAGAGTCTTCATCTCTTTCTCTATTCATTTTTCATTCCCTAAACATATGCAGACATTGTGCCAAGACCCAGGGCCAAATGCTGGGGATGGAAAGAGAGTCAGTCCCTGTCTGAATGCAGCTGTCTGGGCCAGAGACCTGGGGGTCACCGTCACCCTCCTCCCTTTCCAGCACTAGCATATCTGGTTATGTCATTTGTTTCCTTGCTGCTGGCTCTGACCCTTTGGTCTAAAGCTCCTAGAAGAGTGCTCATTATATACAGTAGGCCCACAATATACTACCCACTGCACCCCTAAGTGTGGTTTAACATGCAGGTAGGATCCCTCCCTTGCTCCAAAATCTCTAGTGATTTCCAATTTTCCATATGAGCCCGGCCAATCGTCTTCTGCAATCTACTCTGATATTAGGATTTTTCAGGGAAACTGAAACAATAGGATATATATACATACAGAGGGAGAGGAGAGAGAGAGAGAGAGAAAGAGAGGAGGGATTATAAAGACTCAGTTCATGTGACTGTGGAAACCAGTGAGTCCAGGATCCACAGTGTGGGCTGGTAGCCTGGAGGCCTAGGACAGCTGAAGGTACAGATGAAGTCTGAAGGTAGTCATTGATGAATTCCCTCTTGCTTGGGGAGGCTCATCTTTTTGTCCTATTCAGGCCTACAACCAGTTGGATGAGGCTCACTCACAATAGGGAGAATAGTCTATTTTACCCAAAGTTTACTAATTTAAATGTTAATCATATCAGAAAACACCCTTCAAGTTGACACATAAAATTAATCATCATACCCCCTTTGCCTTCTAGGCTTTGGGAATACTGCACCTCTTTTCAGCTTCCAAATTCAGCACTCTGTCCTGCCTCTGGGCCTTTGCACATGGCCTGCAGTTCCCTCTGCTGAGCTCTGCCCCTGCCATTCTTGTCCACTCAACAGACAACCTTCTCACCAGTCCAGTCTCAGCTGGGAAGCACTCTCTCTCTCTTTCTCTTTTGTTGACCTCTTCCCTGAACCTCACAGATGAACTTGGTGCTTTCATGTCACTGTTTTGCCCTTAGCCTTGTGACATCATTTATCATGCCACAAGTGCTGGTCAGCATATCTTTCTCCTCACTGAGGAGGCAGAGTTCATTTTTAAAATTTTTTCTAAGTCAAGCCCTATGGGGAGAGATTTCTTGGGAAGTATGGCCCTAACTGGGCTTCCCTGGAGGCTCAGTGGTAAAGAATCTGCCTGCAATGCAGGAGACCTGGGTTCATTCCCTGGGTTGGGAAAAGCCCCTGGAGGAGGGCTTGACAACCCACTCCAGTATTCTTGCCTGGAGAATCCCATGGACAGAGGAGCCTGGTGGGCTGCAGCTGATGAGGTCGCAAAGAGTCAGACATGACTGAGTGACTAAGCAGCAGCTGCATGGCCAGTCTTACAATCACCTTAGCACCTCATTTCATTCATTTATTAAGTGAAAGATTGGACTATAGGATAGTGGTCACTAACGGCTCACCCTGATATCCATTCTCCCCTGACTTCATCCTTACAGAATTTTTAGCTGAGCCCGTGGTCATGCTAAATTGCTTCAGTCATGTCCAGCTGTTTGTGACCCTGTGGACTGTAGCCCGCCAGGCTTCTCTGTCCATGGGATTCTCCAGGAAAGAATACTGGAGTGGGTTGCCATTTCTTCCTCCAGGAAATCTTCCTGACCCAGAGATTGAACTCCTGTCTCATGTCTCCTGCATTGGCAGGTGGGTTCTTTACTGTTAGCCCCACCTGGGAAGCCCGTTGGCCACCTAGTAGTAAAACTACATTTCCCAGCAGCCTGTGCAGCTATATATGGTCATGTGAGTAAATCATGGCCAATGGGATGTGAGCAGAGGGTGCTCAGCACCTCCCTTCTCTGTCATTTCCTCCACTCAGCTGCCTGGAATCAAATGCCGCCACTTAGACTGTGAGCAGAGGCCTGCAAGCTGTCTGCAAACAGATGACTACGGATGCCCCCGTCAGCACTGTGCCACCTGCATCTGACTTTTAGGTCAGAGAGAACACCCTTATCCTCTTTAAGCCACCGTTTTGTAAGTCTTTGTTACCTGCAGTTGAACCCAACTCTTAGGAAACATCTTGTGAAGTGCTTTTCAAATTCTTCGAGGGAACTTGGGAGCCACCGAGGGCAAAATAGTCCAAGGACACTGAACTTAGCCCTCTTTACTCCCTCCTGTCCCAACGTAAGGACATCTATTCCACCTTTGTGTGTTTAACACATTGGCTTAGAATTTGTTTGAAGCTGGAAGAACTAGACACTCTCCAAAGTTCCATCTCTTTCTGACATTCTAAAACTGTCCATGTAGACAACTAAAAAGAGGAACAATTCCATGAAGAGGAGCAGAATTTTTCCATTGTTTCCATAGACAAACATGGACACAATGGCTACAGGCTTTTCCTGGTGATGGATGCAGGCACTGTGGTGGATGCTGGGAAGATCTCTGTCTCCTCTGTCTATAGCTGGGTCTGTCTGGGCAGCATCCTCCCCAGTGCCTGCCCACTCCATCCTCCTGAAACACTGGAATGAATGAGCACACACTGACCCCCTCACGGACCTATACACACTAAAGGCTCTCACTGGCAAACTTGCAAGAGCTGTGGGTTTGCTTCTTGGCAGCCCTGCTGTGTGGCCTTATTTCTTCCCCATAACTTACCCCATAACTCCTTGTGGTAGGCTGGAGATTCTGCCCAGCACCAAGCCCACACAGAAACCACTGGACACCCAAGCCAGCAGTGACCGTGCTTGTGTGGTGCATGTGTGCATATCCCATGGCTTACCATGGTCTTTCCTGCCCAGGCTGGCCTCGCTCCGCCCAGAAATTCACCCAGGAAGCCCAGAAGGGTGCCTGTTGTGGAAGGTGATAAATTTAGAGTACTGGGCCGTTGGCAAGCTGCAGCCATCAGCAGCTGAATTAGGTGGGTGGGGGCAGAGTTGAATGGTCTTTCCTGGGCTTTCCATGAAACCATCCTAACTCTTCAACCACCATCACTTGCATCCAGGGCTAGTATTAGTCCTATTTTATAGATGGGAAAACAGAGACACAGAGAGGTTAAGTAGGTTGCCTCTCGTCTCCCAGCCTAAAAGTGACTATCCAGTTTTCTGCTGATCCTGTGGGCGTGGAAGTGCTTTGCAAACTGTAGGGGACAGTCTGCGTAGAAGGCGCCGCCGCTGTTACTGCTTGTGTCCTAGAGAGAGACAGTGGCAGTCGCCCCTCTCCCTGTGTACGCGCTGATACCTCATCTTCCTGGGTCCTATGCACACAGCCTGGATGCTGCAGGGGTGTGTGTGTGTGTGTGTGTGTGTATGAGGGAGGGCAGGCGTGCATGAGCGTGTGTGCACGCATGCCTGTGTGAGGCTGTCCTGCCACGGCTGCCTCCAGCCTTAGCTGCAGCTGCCATTTCTGATGAAGAAAAACCCACACTTTGCCCCCATTACAGAGTCCATCATTTTTCCAGTGGGGTGCCTGTCACCAGCACTCGGAGAGTGCGTGTCATCCGGGCCTGAAGGATGGCTTGACCGGCCCAGGAGCTCCGGCAGGGAGGGGACTGAGCCCCGCAGCAGGAATAGGTGGGGCAGGGCAGTGCCTGCCCAGTTGCCCCAGGGATGTCTGGGGTGGCCCCAAGAGACGTGCCCTGGCCCCCCACTCCCGCCCTGGGGCTCTGTGTCCTGCCTGTCATGTCGGTATGAGGGAGGCGGGCCGATTCCAGGGGGTAGGGAGGTGGACCACGTTCGCCCGGACCTAGGGTCAGCCTTCATTTGTCACTTTCTCTGACACTTTTTATGCTGCAGCCGCTCGCTTTCAATGGAGCGGGAGGAGGAGCTGAGGGGGTGAAGAAGGGCAGCCTCCAGGACCTCCGGGGTCTGACGGTCAGTGCAATGGGGCTGAGGCCCAGATTAGGGTCTGAGGACCAGGGCTAGCCCCCAGAGCAGCACCTGGGGCCTGGAGCCAGTGCTGGGTGTCCCGGCAGCTGGGACACTTCCTTCTCCTCTACCTTGGTTTCCTCATCTGTGATGGCAGCGTATGAACAGTCCCTGCTTTACACATGTCGTGAGGGTCGATGGCGGAATGGGGCTTGGCCTTAGGAAGGATGCAATAAGAGGTGGCTACTGTCACCATTTTTATCTGGTTGAGGCCCTGCCCTGACCCCAAGGGACTTGGGGCAAGGAGGTCTCATCTCTGCAGGTCTCAGCCTCATCACCAGTCTGAATAAGCAACCTAACTGCCCTGGATGATTATTGTGGAAGGGGTCAGTGAGTCTTTCCCATTAGCCCAGCAACAGGGATGGTCTTACCTTAACAGCAGGCAGGAGATGAGGCAGTGTTGGTCACTGATGACCTGGGAAGGCCCTACCAGCTCCCACGTTGCAGGTGGTTTGCTTTGGCACACATGTGGTCACTTCAAATTCAGCCCCATCTGTGACCTGTCCACCTAGGATTTAGCTTATAGTCGGTTGGGAAATGAGCCAAGCTGAAGAGGTAATGCCCTCGGGGTTAGCGGGTTAGCCTCGCTTTGGACATGGCATTTTCCATGCATGTGGATGGGGGCATTGGTGGCATCTCAGGTTTTGTGGCAGGCCAATTCGTGCTGTTGTGACTGTCCAGGGAGGAGCCTGCTCGGTGCCTTCCTGCTTATACCTTGTAGGCAGCTGCTCTGAAGTCATCCTGTTACGTAATTTTTTTTTAAAAATTTAAATCTCAGATAGGAGATTCTAATATGTCAGGTTGTTCACTTTCCTGTAGACCCCTTTCTGGGTTAAACTTGACCCCACCCCCCTGTGTGTGTACATGTGGGTGCACGTGACCCACCCCAGAGCGTGGGGGACCTTTGGTGCACGCCTCCTTCACCTTGTCATTTTACAGATAAGGAAACTGAGGCCTGGGAATGTGAGAGACTTCCCTGAAGCCGTGCAGCCAGTTAAAGGCGGGCCTCTTACTCCTGTGAGCCTCATAGTCTTTCCAAGATACCAAGTTCCTCCTTTCCTAAGTGAGAAAATGGCATCCCAGAGAGGCGAAGTGGTTCCCGTAAGGCCACAAAGCCAGAGCATTATCCTCCTTCTCTGCCCGTGATTCCCCAAAGACCCCAACTTCCCCTTTAGGGGTGACACTGCTTATTGATTAATAGTGAGGGGTCCTGGGTGAAGAAGTCCCGTTAGCGGGGGAAGCAGACCCTGTGTTTCAGTAGCCTCTGAGGTCTGTGTTCAATTATTTCCTCTGGAGTCAAGCAGCCTGCCCCATGAGATACCCCCCAACTCTGACCCCTAGTGCAGACTTTGCTGTGGCCCTTTGCCCTCTTCCCTAGTGAAACCCACCCAGCTCCCCCAGCCTGCCCAGCTTGCAGGGCACACCCAGCCTCCAGCCTCCAACTCACTTTCTCAGCCACGACCTGGGCCAGGCTCTGCTCATGGGCCACAGATTGTGGCCCAGATACATTCAGAATGGATCCTTTTAATTTTCCAATGACCCTATAAAGGACTTCCCTCATGGCTTAGCCGGTAAGGAGTCTGTCTGCAATGCAGGAGACCTGGGTTTGATCCCTGGGTTGGGAAGATCCCCTGGAGAAGGAAATGACAACCCACTCCAGTCCTCTTGCCTGGAAAATCCCATGGACAGAGGAGCCTGGGGGGCTACAGTCCATGGGGTCACAAAGAGTCAGACATGACTGAGTGACTTCACTTCTTCTCTCTGACCCTATAAAGGAATTTCTATTATAATTTTTAATTTGCAAATGTAGAAATCAAGGCATAAAGTGTTTAAGATAACTTGCCCAGTGTTCTGGGGCTTCCCAGGTGGTGCTAGTGGTAAAGAACCCAGCTGTCAATGCAGGAGAGACAGGGGATGTAGGTTTGATCCCTGGGTTGGGAAGATCCCCTGGAGGAGGGCATGGCAACCCACTGCAGGATTCTTGCCTGGAGAATCCCATGGACAGAGGAGTCTGGCGGGCTACAGTCCATGGGGTTGTATAGAGTCAGACACCGCTGAAGCAACTTACTATACACGCATGCACAGTATCCTGCTGTGAACAAATGTTAGGAAGTAAAAGGAGGATTCTTGTCAGGAGGTTGAGAGTCCAGCCCAAGGCAGCACAGCAGCCCACTCATCCTGAGGCCTTGAAGACCCCCTGACAGCCCCACTCTCCCCTCTTCTGACCTCAGGAAGGACTGACACCCAAATCCACTAGGATCTGATTAGACAAGCTGGTTGCCCTGCTAGCTTCTCACATGGACCAGGGACAATGGTTGGCCCCTGGTGGAGCCCCTAACTGTCCGTGTGGTAAGCTGATCCTCATCATGGAATTCAAGAATCAGAAGGGGCTTTTAAACCAATCTACTCTAAACTCCTTCATCGTTTTTGTAAGTAATTTTTATTACGCTCGGGCTCGTGCTCAGCCTCTTCAGTCATGTCTGATTCTTTGCAACTCTGTGGACTGCAGCCCTCAGGATCCTCTGTCCATGGATTTTCCCGGCAAGAACATTGGAATGGGTTGCCATGCCCTCCTCCAGGGGCTCTTTTCCCGACCCAGTCATCAAACCCCTGTCTCCTGCATCTCCTGCATTGCAGGTGGATTCTTTACTGCTGAGCTACCAGGGAAGCCCAATTTTCATTATATTTTTCTTCAAACGTGCTAATGCACATTAGAGAAACCTTGGAAAACACAGGCAAGCAAAACCAAAATAAAACAACTCTTCTCTTTTCTCCTTCAGATATAATTATGGTGAACATTTTGGTTTGTATTCTTTCCACCTTTTAAAAATAACGAAGTATTTCACACGAGATAGTGAAAGAATAGAGAATGATATAGTGGACATTTATCTGTCCATTGCTGAGGTGTGCCAAATATTTTGTTTACTATTTTAAAAAATTACTTGAATGTTTCCTTATCCTTGATGCCTTCTTTGTACCAAATTTCCTTCATGGCCATTCCTTTTTCTACTTCCCAGAGGCACCTTCTCTCCTGAACTTGGATGGCATCTTGCCTGACCAATTTTTATACTTTGCTACATTCCTCATCCATTGTTGTTGCTGCTGCCAGTCGCTCAGTCGTGTCTTAACTCTTGGAGTCCCCACAGACTACAGCGAGCCAGGTCCCTCTGTCCTCTACTATCTCTCTTCATCCATAGCAATGGAGTATTTTTGTGCTCTAATTTATATCAATGCCATCATCCAATACGTATAACTCTGTAACTTTCTGCTTTACTCAGCGTTATGTTTTTGAGTTTTAGCCATGTTGTTACATGTAGATCTAGTGAGTTCATTTTGACTGCTGTGTAGGATTCACTGTATGATTATACTACTATCCTTTACTATAGCAGTAATATACTATTAGACTACACAGTATATTATACTATGGTACTGTACTGTATCCCGTGGTACTATACTAAATTACTATATGGAATTTTTCAAATCTACTAATCCTGGTCATTTGTTTCCAATGTTTGATTATAAAGAGGAATGTTGTAAGGAATATACTTGTTCATATCTCCTTGTATACAACAGAGGGAATTGCTGAGTCACGGTGTGGGCAGCTTCAGCTTTACTGGTAGTTGCCAAAACTGTCCTCCAAAGTACCTGTACGAATTTGCATCCCTATTTGCAGCATGTAAGAGTCTCCATGGCGACACATCTTTGACAAAATGAGGTATTATCAGATTTTTCAATTTTTTCCAATCTGATGAGTGTAGAATTGTATCTCATTGTCTTTTTAAATTATTTCTCTGAACTTTAGTGAGATCAAACATCTTCTTAGAAAGGTATCAGCCATTCTCCTCTTTTGCGAATTATGTGTCATCTACTTCGGTTGTCTTTCTCCTGGGTTGTCTGTCTTTTTCCAACAGATTTGTAAAAGTTCTTTACTTATTCTGACTCTCATATTTTTCATCATGACAGTTGTAGATATCTTCCTCCAGGTTATAGCTTCATTTTTCACTTTGATTAGTATATGTGTTTGCTTTAAGGTAGTCTCATTTGTCAGATGGTTTTTGTTTTTCACATTTTGTTAAAGAAATCTTTCCTTAACTGATACTATTGAGATGTATTTATGCAGTTTTTTAAAAATGTTTTAGTGTCATTAACCCACATGGAAATTATTTTTCTATATGACATGAAGCTGACATTTTATTTTCTCCCATATAAGTAGCAACTATCTGAGTATTATTTCAACTCTTTGATGTTACCCATGACAAAATTGAGGTCCAGAGAGGTGGAGGGACTTGTCCAAAGTCACATAACGACTTATAGTGGTGGGTCAGTGACAGGAAATGTTTTCTTTTTTTTTTTTTTTTTTTTTCAGTTAAGCTATGAATATTTTGTGTTGGAGTATAGCTGATTAACAATGTGGTAGTTTTAGGGGGACAGCAAGGGGACTCAGCCACACATATGTACGTATCAATTCTCCCTCAAACTCCTTTCCCTTCCAGTCTGCACCTAGCATTGGGCAGAGTTCAGGGAATGATTTCTTAACCCCTATCCTGGCACGCCAGCATGACCATCGTACTGTGCTTTATTAACCCCACCATGGACTGTTTCCTACCATTCTCACATAGAAGTGTACAAATCTGAAGATAAATTTCTCAAAAGCAGGGACTGTGTCCTTTCCTCCCATCACTCTTATGCACGTAACACAGAGTTGAGTGTCTGGTAGGCATGTGGAAAGATCATGGTGAATAAATGAATCTTGGAATTCAACAGACTGATTCCAGAATCACCACTTCTTTAAAATTCAGCCCTTTGCTTCATCTGATGTATGTTTCTATATTTTGACATATCCTTCATTCAACAAATATTTACTGGGCACTTACTGTGTGCCAGGCACTGTGATGCTGGAGATTAAAAGAGGAATAACACAGGTTCTCTGTTCTCAGAAGTGTGATGGGAGAGATTGAAAAGTCAAGCAGCAGTTGTAAGACTGTGCTACTTAAACACTGTACAGTGGGAGATGGGAGAGGAGTAAAATCAGGAAGCCTTCCTGACGAGGAACGATTTGAGCTGAGTCTTTAAGGATGGGGAGGAGTGGGCCATGTGGCAAGGGTGGAGAAGGATGCAGTATTCCAAAGTGACATCGGGGCGAAGGCAGAGATCCAAATTATCTTGTTGTAATTCACTGTGGCTAAGAACACAATAACTAGGTAGCTGAAGCACATTTGTTCATTTTCAAGAGTTCAGCTTTGACCACAGACTAACACAGCACCCCAGATACTGCCCGCCTTGTCACAAATTAAACCAACTGGCTTTAGGGACCCCACTTTGTGATTTTCTCTTGTCTAAAGGGTGAGGGCTTCAGTTTTTTGTTAGTGACTGTGGTTTTCACCTTGTTTCATGATTGTAAATTGCAGTTCACATTCTTGCTGTAATTTCTGTTGCCAGTGCTATCATTATGGGCCTTTCTCACGCAGCTGGATAACATATGACACCAGCTTGGAGTGACAGTGTACCTGAGACGACCGGAAACAGCCCAGCTCATGTTAGTTGCAGAAGAATTATCCCCCAGAGGTGATTTTTAATTTGGAGGTTTCCAGCAAAATGAAAACCTGACCAAGGCTACTTTGCAACCCAAATGCTTATCTTACCAGTCAACTATTACAAGACTTACTGGACACTGTAGCAAGGCTTTCTAGGCTCTCTTTAATGGGTCAAGTCCAAGTTGCCTCTGTTATTGGAAAAAGCTGGGGTCAAGAGAGCAGTGTAATTTGCTGATGAGGGGAGGGGAGACAGGGGAAAATGTTCTCACATCCAGATAAAGAAAAGCACAAAAGGTGGGTGGAGCAGGAGTAAATTAAAGCCAGCCACGTCAGCTGGACAGCAAGAAGGCAGCATATGATGTTTGCAATGGATTAATAATTCAGCCCCCAGGCATAAGATTAGGGTTTATGTACAGCAGGAGCAAGCTTGCATAAAGGTTAATTGGTATCTACCAGGTACTGGTTAAGTGGCATTTCCTATTTTGTTGTTTTGGGGGACCTGAGGAAAAAAGAAAAGAGACAGAAGGAGAATTGAAAGTAAAGATCCAGCATCAGGATTTCATGAAATTGTCCTCCTGGCCCCAGTGGGTGGGGGCGGGGTGGAAGGAGGTTAGGGCTCAGAGCCTTGATGGGCTTGAAAAATGAATTTCTGTGTCGCCTCCATTGTAAGCCTTGCACATGCTATTTAAACTTGACATGTCATAAATCCAATAGCAGCAAACAAGATGGCACTGGCCTGCTGTCCACTTTTATTTGTGTGGATTCAAGAAAAGATGCTGGCACATAAAAGTGACAGGCACTGCAAACTACTCGGTCTAAGGGACTTGAGGGCTGGACCTGGGGACCCTAAGAAGCAGGAACACAGGGTTGGGGACCACAGTGTGATTGCAGTTTCCTCTATCCACATGGCATCTTGGTCACGTTTGTTAAATGGCTGAAATGGACCCAGGAGGTAGGTCTTTGCCAGCACTTTCCATGGGGCACATGTCTTCGGTCTGGGCTAGATCAAGCAGTCATTTAAGTGCAGTGATGACAATTATTTGAAAAGTCTTAAAAGATTTCCCTGCGTCCATACATTTCATTCATGGATTCCTTGATTTCTTGAACCTCCACCATTAGCTCAATATCTCATGTATATCAAAAGTCTCTATTTTATTGGTGCCCCCTTGCTTTTTACAACAATTCACAAAAGCATCTTGTTTTGGAATCGAATAACTGTCAGTCTGCTCTAGGTTTTGTAATAGGTCTAAGGTTTTATTTTTAGCATTAGCAATATTCTTCTAAGAGTCCAGCTCTAAAGAGGATCTCTTAGATTTTCTTTTTCCTTGTCCCCTCCTCTCCAGAGCAGTAATAGGGTGCACCAAACAGTCACTTCTCAGTTAAGTGCCTCATTCCAAAATCCACCCTGCTGGTCTCAAGAGAGTGTCAGTTATATACTCTTGCAAACATGCTGCCTTCAGAACTACATTTCAACACTTTTAATTGGCTAATTAATTAACTAATGCCACACCATGGCATGCAGGATCTTAGTTCTCTGACCAGGGTGGGAACCTGTGCCCCCTGCAGTGGAAGCATGGAGTTCTAATCACTGGGCTGCCAGAGAAGTCCCCATTGCGACACTTTTAGAGACTCCTTATGAAAGCCAGCTCTCCATAAAGCAAGACGATAAAGAGCAGGACAGACCAGGAAAGACTCTCAGTGCATTCTCCTGCTTCAGGGTTGGAGTTTATTAAATCATTTGAAGGCTTCAAGATTCCCCGAGAAGATTCTCCTGTCTTCTGGGGTCCTGTCTTCCCGGGCTTCAGACTCCTGTTGGTCTGAGTGGCCATGTGATTTCCTAGCTATCTTTCCAGCTGAAAATTCAGCCCCAAGGCTTCCTCTGTACAGCAAAATAGTTTGTTTCCCTTCCTCCCATGGTGTAACTGACAAAGGGCTTGGAGAAAGAAGTGACTGTGACAGCGGCCTGGTTATGGGGGAATTGGGAGGTGTAACTGCACCAAGAGGGCCACGTGGGGAGACTCCCAAATTGGTGTCCCAAGCCTTGTTTCATCCTCCTCATAGTATCCCATAAGACTCCTTTGCCTCGCTCCCCTCCATCAGCACAAAGGTGTCGAAAGCTGGCAGAACTCTGGGCTCTTCGACTGGCAGTCAAGACTTGAATGAAAGGAGCAAATAAATGGAATACAAGCCTCAACCAGAGCTTCCTGAAATGAAAGGCATTACTCTTCTCTTCGTATCATGTTATGACCAAAAGAGCCAGGTAGATCTAGGTTTGAACCTCAGCTGTGACACTTGTGATCTTTTTGCAGATTATCAAACCTCTTATGCTTGGTTTCCTCATCTGTGAGATGGGGATAACAACATCTGGTTCATGGAGTGTGACAAGATGAGGTACAATGCATTATGGGAGGTGGTGAATCCTCGATCTTTACCCACTAGTTTTGAGGATTTGGGAAAATAACTTACCCTCTGTATAATTTTCTCTTCTGAATCATGGGTGAAAAACAGAACCTACCTCATCTGATTATCAACACGCCAGATGGTGGCTTAGAGTGTGGCCTCTGAAACTAAACTACCTGAATCTGAATCTCAGCTCTGTCATTTTTTTATCTGTGTGTGTGATCTTGGGTAATTCATTCAACCTCTCTGTGCCTTCATTCCAACATCTTTAAAATGGGAATAGTGATAGTACCAAACTGTAGGGCTGCTATGAGGGTTAAATTAATTACACAAACTGATGCTCTTTTGGTTAAAAAACAACTAAGGAGCAAAGTAAAAATCCTGCCATAAGCATTCTTATTTTTGGTCAATATGCTGCTAGGAAGCAAAAGGAAATAGAAGGCTAAATTAAAGCAGCATTTATAAATACTTTAATAATGATGAATAAATGATTCATCACAGTTGCTTGGCAAAGTAAATTATTCCAAGATGCACAGAGACCCATTGGAATGATTGTAAACTAGTTAATAGATGATATTGCAACTTGTGAAGAAGCACTTTAGAGCAGCAGCTCAAGCAGTTATTTATGCCTCCACACATTCTAGCATAATTTAAGAAAAAGGGAAATTTACTTATCAGCTCTTAATAAAGTATTCATGATATTTCAGTGTGAAATGTTACCAAAATTATTTAGTGACTTATTGATTCAGTTAAGATTCTATGTTACTCTTGGTATTCTTTCTTATTAAAACCAGGTGGCACAGTTAACTAAGACAGCGTGGCCTTTGATTTAAACAGCTGTCTTTTCTGGAAAAGTCTCAGGATCTCAGGAAAACTTGCAGGGGGCTGGGATAGGGGTTGGGGGGTTGGAGGAGGCCCTGGCAGGCTGCATTTCAAGGGATCAGATGGTTGGCCTCGATGTCCTTCATAAACTGTATGGATCTAGGGAGGGTGAGAGTTCAAAGGAACTTCATACTTCTTCTCACAACAACCCTATGGGATAGATAGAATTCTTAATCACATTTTACAGATGAGAATACTGAGTCCTGGAGATTAAGTAATGGGCCCAAGGACAGAACCAGGGCTTAAACCTCGGACTGTGTGGATCAAAGGCCTTGCTCTCAACCACTGTGCTGCCTGCCCTACCCCTCTGGGGTCTTTCCTGCTCCGATCTGACAGCAGTGTCCTAGAGTTGCCCTCTCTCTGTGAAGGGGTTGGTGGGAGACATCCCAAAGCAGGGGGGCAAGAACTGAGGCCAAGGCAGCCCTCTCCAGCCCCCAGCACAGTGGTTTGCACAGAGAGGAAATAAGGGCAGAATCAGATACGGAATTTCATCTGGAGATGCATGTCACAGATACCTGGCCTCCAGCACCAGCCTTGAGCAGAAGGGAAGGCAGTGCTTGGGTTTGCAGCTCCTGTAGACTCTGCCCCACACTGGGTTCCGTTTCCCCCTTGGTGGAGTCCTGCCCTTCCTTCATATGCCCACTGCGCTGCCATGCTGTCTCCTGATTCAAGAAAACACCTTCTACTAGTAAGTTTGCATCTCAGCAGACTTTGTAGAAAATCAGAGAGGTTGACTGAAACCAAGTCATTCACTTATACTCCCTCATTTCACAGAGAAGGAAACTGAAGCCAGAGAAAAGAAGTGTATCCCCTGATTTTACACAGAGGTCAGAAGCAGACTGAGAAGGGAGCCCGCCGGGACGGCTGACTCCTGGTCTGTTGTGTGTGTACATGTTTGTGTGCATATATGTACACTGTGTGTGCATGCATACACATGTATGTGCATGTGGGTGTGCAGGTATTGTTTGCATTTTAAGCCTTATTTCACACAGTGTAATTAAAACTATCTCTGCTGCTAAGGTATAGAGACTTGGGGTCATACCTGGGGGAAAACTAGTAGCAGAAAAATGATCCTGAAATCTTACTATGTAGATGGAAGCCCTTTTACCTAATCAATGATTGGAGCTACACTTGTCTTTTGAAAATTAGGGAGAAGGAGACAGGCAGATCAATAGCCCAAGAGAAGAGGAAGGAGAGATCTGGAGCCGAGTGAAGCAGGGCAGTCCATTGGGGGAACCTGCGATGGGAGGTACAAGAAGTCCATGCGCAGAGCTGCCGGCCCTGGCGTCATCATTAAGTCCTGGGGGCGGGGCCGAGTGCCCAGGGCCACTCAGCTTTGCCCTGGCTGCAGTGAGTCATGACGTGCTCAGACCTGCAGATGCTGAGACCATCACGGCTGCTCTCCAGGGGGCTGGCCTCACTGCTGATGGGATGCAGGGTGCCTTGGTTCAGGGTGGGCCAAGGATGGGGCCCGGAGGATTTTCCTTGGGGTTTTACAAATCAGCCAGGAAGACAGCCACTTTCATGCTGAGGTGTCACAGTCAAGGCCCAACCCAAGATCAATTGCTAGCTGACTTTGATTCTCTGTCATGGAACCTGGGCAGTCCTTCCCTGAACTGGGACACTGGCACGCTTGGCTTTTGGTGCTTTTCACTCAGCCTTTCTTTCTTTTTCTTGGCCTCACTCCTGATCCCCATGCAACCTTTTCCATATTAAGAGGTTTGCCTGTTTTATCCTGGGGACTGGAACAAAGAGAGCTGTTCCTCCTCTAAGAGAATATCCTGCAATTTGGTTGTGCTGCCAAAAGGGGGCAGTGGTTCCATTGGCCAGGTGTTATGAATGGTGATATGAGGGGTAGAAATTGAGTCACAGAATACTTTGGCACTAAATTATATATATTTATATATAAAATTTAAATATATATATATTTATTTTTTATATATTTAAATATATATATTTATTTAATTTAAATCTTGAATTTGTCACTGCTACTTTAACATTAGGAGACATAAAAATTCTGATTTGGGGCTTCCTTTGAAGCATCAGGACATTTGGTAACAGTCCCTCGCAGGGCCTGCAGCCACCTGTTGCCACTCTTAACTGGTTGGCAGTCTCTCATTTGCGTTACCTGTCTGCTTCCCAAAGCCCTGGGTTTCAGCTTTAGGCCTACTCTAGAGTTACAGATTTAAACATTAATTAAAAAAATTAAAACAACTCAACTAAGGTAGCAATAAATAAACAATATTTAAACACGATGACTTAGGATCAACCTTTAGATTTTAGACCAAATCTAAGCTACCTTTCTTATTAAACATGTAATAATTTTGAACCAATTTCAATTTCCAGAATATGTCACACTTTCTCTTACTTCTAGGATGATCAACCATATGGATTGCCTGGAACTAAGGGATTTCATGGAATGCAGAAATTTCAGTGCCCAAACCAGAAAAATTCTGGGCAAATTGGGACAAATCGTTTAGCCTACTTACCTCGGGGCCACTCTCTCTGCCTGGAACTCCTCCCCCTTGTCAGGGTCACTGCCCTCTTTCCCTTGGGTCACAGCTTAGTTCGATGTATCCCGACTTCCTCCCTCCCCCAGCCCGCACCAGGCCCCCTTCCCCAGCCCTGCACACGACACACCACCTGTGCTAGTTTACCCACTTGCTTGCCTTTCTCCGTACTAGACCCATGGCACTCCTGTTCAAGGCTGTGTTCTGAACAGAGCACAGAGTAAATGCTGAGAGCTGAACATGGACTCATTCCTTTAAGGTAGTGCATGGGGCAGGCATAATGTTTAGCTTGGCTCTGTATTCCTCATGGGCCTGGCGCATAGTGAAGTGAAGTGAAGAAGTGAAAGTCGCTCAGTCGTATCCGACTCTGCGACCCAATGGACTATACAGTCCATGGAATTCTCCAGGCCAGAATACTGGAGTGGGTAGCCTTTCCCTTCTCCAGGGAATCTTCCCAACCCAGGGATCAACCCCAGGTCGCAGGTGCCCAATAAAATGTTTGTCGAATTGCATTGAACTGGGGCAAAGATTTGGTTAGGTAGATATCTCTTCTGGTAAAAGAAAATGATGAAGGAAAATAATCTCCCATGACAGTCTCTTTCAGATTATTTTGACTATGACCCACAGAGAAAAATGCATTTTTCCACCTGGACCTAGTATATTCCCCAGCACTCACACACATGTGAAACAGAAGTGTTATACTGTGATTCACTACAGAGTGGTTGCACTCTGCTCTATTCTATTCTTTACATTCTACTTTATTCTATTCTATTTTATTCCATTCTATTCTATCCTATTCCACTGTTCCATTACCTTGCATTTAAAAACATGTTGGTAATAACCTCTTGAGCTGATATCATTGCTAGTGGGTCATACTCTGTAGTTTGAAAAACTACAGAATGTGACTATTTCTTTACATTCTTAGCAAATGGTGGACCTAAGATTTCAGGTCTTTCTCAGGCACAGGATGAAGTGGAACTAAACAAGCTTCTACCATCTGCCAAATCTCCCCTTGATAATCCAGACAACACTCATCACTACTGACAACTTGGGGTGATTACCACAGGCACAATCTCCCATGACACTCAGCTTCATTACCACTTAAAAAATACCGTTTGTTGTTTGCTACAATGTATTGCTATTCTCTTTTTCTTCCTGAATGTTCCTCATTTTCCTAAATAGATTGTAAGCCCCTTGTAAGAGAGCCTCTTGATGAAAGTGAAAGAGGAGAGTGAAAAGCTGACTTAAAACTCAACATTCAGAAACTAATATCATGGCATCCAGTCCCATCACTTCATGGCAAATAGATGGGGAAAGAATGGAAACAGTGAGAGACTTTATTTTCTTAGGCTCCAAAATCACTGCAGATGGTGACTGTAGCCATGAGATTAAAACTTACTTGAGATTAAAACTTACATGAGATTAAAACTTACTCCTTGGAAGAAAAGCTATGACCAACCTAGACAGCATATTAAAAAGCAGAGACATTACTTGGTCAACAAGGGTTAATTTAGTCAAAGCTATGGTTTTTCCAGTAGTCAGGTATGGATGTGAGAGTTGGACTATAAAGAAAGCTGAGTGCCAAAGAATTGATGCTTTTGAACTGTGGTGTTCGAGAAGACTCTTGAGGGTCTCTTGGACTGCAAGGAGATCAAACCAGTCAATCCTAAAGGAAATCAGTCCTGAATATTCATTGGAAGGACTGATGCTGAAGCTGAAACTCCAATACTTTGGCTACCTGATGAGAAGAACCACCTCATTGGAAAAGACCCTGACGCTGCGAAAGATTGAAGGCGGGAGGAGAAGGGGACGACAGAGGATGGGATGGTTGGATGGCATCACTGACTTGATGGACATGAGTTTGAGTAAACTCCAGGAGTTGGTGATGGACAAGGAGGCCTGGCGTGCTGCAGTCCATGGGGTCGCAAAGAGTCAGACACGACTGAGCGACTGAACTGAACTGAAGCCCCGTGTGGCCAGGTACCGTGCCCTATGTGTGTTTTTTGTGTTTCTCTTTTAATTATAAGCAAATGCTAAAAGGTAAAGAAAACAAACAAAAAAACCCCAACACTTGTGTGGGGGACTTCCCTGGTCATCTAGTGGCAAAGAATCTTCCTTGCAATGTAAGAGACATGAGTTCAATCCCTGGTCGGGGAACTGATACCCCACATTCCGTGGGACAGCTAAGCCGCACGCCACAGCTACTGAGCCTTCGCTCTGGAGCCCTCATACTGCCACTGCTGAGCCTGCGCACCACAGCTGGAGTCTGTGTACCGCAAGAAAGATCCTGCATGCTGCAACCTAGACCTGACACGCCAAATTAAAAAAAAAAAGAGAGACTTGTGTGGATAAGCGTCTCCCACCAAAGTGGACTTTCTAGTGAGGGACTGATGACTATATATGTTAAAATGTTCTCTCTCCCCATTATTCCTGGTTGCCTCTGGTCCCTGAAGGCCTTCCTCATCGATTCTCCACACCCATGAGGGTGAGAATTGCTCTAAGCTGGATCAGACTCTGCTTACAGAAAGAAAGATGAAAGCAATGCAAAGAACAGGCCACTTGACTGAGTGATTTATCTGAGGAACTTAATTATGGAGGATATCGTCATAGGTCTTTAAGACTAAGACAGGGGCTCTGATCTTCAAGCCAAAGAATGATGTGAGTGGCCCTGCTCTAACCTGAGACCTGGTGGCTTTTTGAGAGGCGCTGAGAGTAAGTGGGGGTGTCTCGTGGAAGAGCAGCGGACTCACCCTGGGGGAAGCTCTGACCCCGGCTCGCTTTTAGGTGGCCACAATGAATGGCTGGGATAGATTCTCGTTTCTACCCTTCCATTCACACCAGACTTCCCAGTCTGAAGACCCTGAGTGGGTTACAGGTTGCTGAGCTGATACTGATCCTCTCAGCCCTCCAGGCAGCCAAGACCCCCAGATTGGGCACCTCTGGCCTCTAGGAAACACCCCCCTTTACCCATGGTGCTTCACGAACAGTCTCATGTTCTGTCTGCCTTGACTTGAAAATGGTGAAGTTCTGTCTTATGCTGCACTCGTGGGACCCCGAGTGTAATGTAGCAAAGTCCAGAGGCCTGGGCCCCAGTCCTGGCTCTGCTCCCACTGAGCAAGTGTCTCAGCCAGTCGTATTTCCTCTCCACATTATGTAAATGACCTCTGGAATTCCATGCAAATTACAGATGCTGGTGTTACGAATATATATTTAGTATTTGCGCAATGTGTACCATTCTTTGTATGCTGAGTTGAACTTCTGTCAGTGAATATTCAGCAAGCATCTGGGCGAAGCCTTCCCTGGCCCTCCTGTCTTTGGTGCCTGCCCTCAAGGAGCTTCCACGCTAGCTCTTTCTAGCCTTATGTCAGGAAGCGCTGCTGCTGCTGCTAAGTCGCTTCAATTGTGTCCGACTCTATGCAACCCCAGGAAGTAGATGACCTGAGTTCACCCCACTGCCCCTCCACTGGGAGCTGGTCCCAGAAGTGGGGTAAAAAATGCTACCTTGCTGTGTGAAGGGCTGGAACTTCCTGACCTCAAGTTCAAGGCTAAGAGCACACATTCCATGACATTCTGACTTTCACAGTCATTTCCGCCCCCAACACACACCGGCAGATTAAAAGGCAGCAGTCTGAAATGGACTGAGACTCCTCACTGGGAGACTGCTCGGGTGTGATCACATCACCACATCCCTGGGTGCCGTCTTGTTGACATCTGGCTGTGTTTTTCACTCCTCCTCCGTCCCCTCCCCAGCCCTGTCGTCTGCTCTGTGTCACTGCCCAAATACCTCCTTCCCAAATAGGGCCAAGGGGCATCCCCCGATGCAAAAGGAAGTGTTTGTTTCCACCTTCCATTACACCAGCAAATAAACAGTTGTAAGCCTCTCTCTGGGGAGAACTCGGTAGCAGAATCTTTTGTTGAACGAGGCACCTTTCACGCAGAGAAAGAGCAGCAAGATAAAATGACACGTTGCTAATGATGTATTTTATGGACTGCCATCTGTCTCCGGAAAGGTCAGAGAAAAATGGCAACTTGGTTGCAGGCGATCGGGCGGCGGTGGTGGTTGGGGGGACAAATGGCTCTCTTCGGAACATGACAGGGAGCCTCGGTGACATCATATAAATGCCCTAATTGGGAAGTGGTCAATCGAGCGGGCCTGACTTCTGAATTTGATGTGTCAATAAACAAGCTCAAGGTGAGATGCTGGATCAATACCGCAGGACAAGAACCATCCGGCAAATTTACTGCAAAGTAATTGGGTGCAAAATGACTCAACTCAACCTTCACACTGCCGAAAAGCAAACAAACGGTCCACCCAGCGGCGACTGTTTGTACGTGTCAGCGGCTGCTCAGGGCGCTCGCTGCCTGCTAATGGGTCTGGACACCGAGGCCCCGAAAGGGCAGAACACCGCATACTCTATGAGGACGCTGACGCCAGCAGGAACCAGCTCACAGGTGGGGAGTATAGCCCAGATGCTTCCGCCAGGATTATATAGTCCTTAATTTGATAATAATTATAATTATTATTGGGCTTCCCTGGTGGCCCGGATGGTAAAGAATCTGCCTGCAATGCAGGAGACCCGGATTCAATCCCTGGGTTGGGAAAATGCCCTAGAGGAGGCAATGGCTACCCACTCCTGTATTCTTACCTGGAGAATACCATGGACAAAGAAGCCTGGTGGACTCTAGCCCATGGGGTCACAAAGAGTCGGACATGACTGAGTGACTAACATTTTCACTTTTATGATTATCATTGTGTTTCCATTTTTTAACTTCCATTAGGTTGCAAAATATGAGACACAGAGGAAATCTTCCTGTCTATATGTCTATGTCTGTATCTTGGCCTCTATCTCTATCTACTATTGGCGCTAGCTAGTTCTCTCTATCTCTGGGTATAGGGAAAGGCAATAAAGATTCTCAGTTGCATTAACTTCAGGGCATCCTGGCCTGGAGGTGGGTGGTGGGAGCAAGGAGCGTGCGTGCTGCCCAGACTCAGTGGCGGGCCTCCTGCTGTGCCATCTAGGCATCCAGACCTCTGAGCCATAGGGTGAGAGCACCAGGAGTTGGCTCATATCAGCTCAGGGGAGCTGAGTGTTAAGCATTCAGGGATTTTGTGAGCTGGTTGTTTAACCATTGGGAGTTTGAAATTGACCAGGGTGGCCCTATTAATGTCATGAACATCAGCAAATGCTCTATACCCGGTGCCTTAAATCATTTACTAGTATGCCATTGGGCAGAGGGTAGGCCCTGGAGGTCTGGGATCCAGCCAAGGAAGGGTGAGTCCAGGGCTGGGCTGCACCCTCTAAGGTTGGACTTGCTGCTGGGTAATTACACTTTGGTAGGGGAAGTCTTAGGCAAGACAGAGAGGTAGTGGAGAACAGAGAAGTTTATAGGGAAGGAAGAAATACCAGCCAGATTTTGATCATCTTATCTGAGTGGCCCACTTGGGGAGGACTGATTGGGTTAGTAAAAGGAGCAGTGGACTGGGCCTCAGAAGGCCAGCCTTCTACACCCAGCTTTGTCCTTCACCAAGTAACCAGAATAGGATAAGTGTCTCACAGATATGCCCCTGTGGATTTTGATATATTAAAACACTTCTGATTGGCTGTTGTCTTAGTCTGTTTGGGCTGTAATAGCAAAATACCACAGACTTTGTTGTTGTTCAGTCACTCAGTTGCGTTCAACTCTTTGTGACCCCATGGACTGCAGCACGCCAGGCTTCCTTGTCCTTCATGAGGATGAGAGGGAAGCCAGGTAAGCAAAGCTAGCTTCATTTCTCCAACTTGAACCTGGCTTATGAGCTTGCATATATCCATAACGAGGCAGAAAATTTAATTCTACCAACTTAAGGTAATCTTTCCTGGTTTTGAGTGTAGTTACTTTGGGGCAAAAATGAATAAATTCATGATTCTTTCCTTTCTCTTTTCCTTTTCCCTTATCTGGAGGGTCGTTTTAGTCTGAGGGGGTGGTGGCAGTATGGGTGTGTGTGTGTGTAATGTGTCCTGGCACTGGGAGAAGGCCTTCAGATCCAGATATGTTTCTGGTCTGTCCTTTTTTGGAGTGTGGTCTGTCTCACTTCATCTTTGGATGGCAGTCTTTATCCCAGTAGCACCTGCCGCAAGGGCTGTGGGTCCCCATGTCCAGTGGTCACAGGCCCAGGCAGGCCACGCAGTGTCTCCCCCAACACTCTGGTCCCCTGGCCCTCCCCAGCCTTCCCCACCCACCCCTTTGGTGGGAGCCCCAGCCCACACAGGCATTCATACATCCTTCCCCCAGCCGGCATTGCAAAGCAGTTGGCCCAGGAGCCCAGATACTCACTCCAATCTGGACCACCTGGACACACAGGTGCCAGGGCAGATGCACACCAGACTTCACGGCTCCTGCCCCACACTTCAGAAGGCCAGGGAGGTTGGCCTTCCTCCATCTCCCAGTCTGCCCCGCATTTGGTGCCCGTGTGGGTGGTGGGGCCTCAGAGGAGACGTCTGAGCCACTGTCACGCTCTCCTTTCCGCTCCTGTCCCTGCTGCTCAGCCCTTCACCTGTGCTGAGAACCGCCCTTGGCGGCTTCTTCTGAGCTGCTTCCTGTGTGACCTTTGGGGACTGAATCCCCCAGGCCCTTGGAGAGCTAGGAGCCAAAGTCAGGCTTCTGGACTAAACTTCATGTCTTTGTCAAGCTTCCAATTTTTTAAAATAAAATATTTTCAAGGCTATCATTCTTTCAGTGAGTTAAAAAAATTCATTCAGAAACTTCATTGACTTCTTTATTCTAAGCTGGTCCTATTTCCCCAATTTCTAAAACATTCAGGGCAAGAAAGGCACATGGGGAAAAGCAAAAGTCAGTTATTTAAAAATGGTATCCCTCTGCTGAGTAAATTGCTTAGCACAGGACCTGGCATTTATTTGATAAGAGCTCAGTAATTGTTAGTTACTATTATTATTATCATTATATATATCAATGTACATTATATTTATTATCATTATATATTAGTTAATATTATCATTATATCATATATGTTATCATTATATATAACAATATATATCATTACATATTGTTAGTTATCATTATATATCAATATATATATTACTGTCATTATGTATATCAATATATCATTATATATAATAATTGTTAGTTATTATTATTATCATTATACTATAAGCTCAATACATATACTATATTGAATATAAGTATATAAGAGTAAAATAATATATGAGTAAAATAGAGAGTAAGAGACAATTATAATCATGCAGTCTGGGCAAGTGCAGGGAGCCAGGGAACTGGCAGAAAATTTTGTAGTGTTAGAAAAGGCTTCTGGAAAGAAGTGATGTGTAAATGGAAATGCAGCTTCCCTGGCCTCACCTCTTATCACTTCCTGCTCACCACCCCTTCTTCACTTCAGCCTCTCTCAACTCAGTAATCCCAGATTCACAGGGCATCCCTACTGTCCCTTGCTTTTTCCATGCTGGGGATACTCTCTCTCCTACCTCTTTCCCTTCCCCTGGCTTCAGTCTCCACCTTGACTGTATCCTCATGGGAGACCCTGAGCCAGAACCACCTGGCCAAGCAGGTCCCAGGTTCCTGATCTGCAGAAACCAGGAGAGGATAAATGCTTGTTGTTTTAAATCACTAAGTTACGGGTTAACTTGTTACACAGCAGTAGATAGCTAATGCATTTCCACATTCTCCCTTGACTAGGACGCTCATTACCCATTCTATCACAATTTTTTTGACCCAACAAATAATTCAACAATGAGAGGGAGGGTTTGCAGCAGCAAATGGCTGAGGGAAGAAGCCAGGAGACATGGGACCCTGGTATGGTTCTGTCCTCCCTGCTGGGGGCCGTGAGTCAAGACTTTCCCTCTGGACCTCACCCTCTTCATTTTTGGAATGAGGGTTAGACTAGACCATCTCTAAGGTGACTTCCAGCTTTAATATTTGATGAAGGCTTGTGAAAATCCTTTCTGGCAATCACCAATTTTGCAATGAGACAGCGACTAAATCTCAGGAGTGGGCACGCCTAGTCATGTCTCCTTCCTTTTCCTCAGGCTGCCTGAGGGGACTTTTCTGATCAGCACATCTGGCCCTGGGTGTGCAGGAGAAGCCGTCAGAAGAGGCGACGGGCCCTTCCTGTGAGCGCTGGCCTGGCCACCAGCCCCCGCCAAGGCCCTGTTTGCTGGGTAGCAGCGCTCTGCGTGCTCTCCAGCTCAGTCCTGGCCCCAGCCTCAGGTATCCCAGGATCATCAGTCACACTTGTTTTCTTCTCTGACTTAACAGGATTATCCAGATGGGGTATTTCACTCATCAGTATCATGCAGCAACACTTTCATTCACCAGTCTCTCTGGGCCTGAGGACTGGGGCTGGCCAGGCTTCCTCCTAAGTCAAATGCACCACAGCCGCACTGTTCTGACATCCCAGAGTTGATGTCAGTACCTCTGGATCTTGGTGAGCAGGCATGAGGCTGACCGAGGGGAAAGGCAGTGTGGGGTTGAATGCTTCTGCGTGAGTGACCACCTGGCCCCTCCATTCCATTGGGGGAGACTCTTACCAGTGCATCAGGAGTGTTTTGGCTGCAGGAAGCAGAAAACCAATGAGAGTGTTTTAAAGGGAGCTCCCTCCTTGCCCAAACTAAGAAATATTATGGAAGCTGGAATCAGTTAATGGCTCTGACAGAACTCCAACCTTCTGAACCAGCCCGTTGGCCAACGGGAGCCGTATGCTGTAGAACACGATGTAGGACAACCTCTGAGCCAAGGTGTTTATGTCCCCTCCCCCCATGGGGACATGTGGCCAGGCCCAGAGACATCCTGTCTGGCACCCCCATCGTCTCTCCAGCTCCCACAGCAAGACCGGGTCAGCCTGAGGGTGCCCTCACCAGGGCTCTATATAGAAGCAGACCCCGTGGTCAGTCATCCTGTGGCCTCTCTGGGCAGGGATGTCAGGTGAAGTGGAGACTGGCGCTTTTATCGATAGCCAGGCTAGGCTCCCAGGAGGTCCTCCGTGAATGGACCATCACGGGTGGGGCAAACATGAGTTCCACCTTCTCAGCCCTCCACAGGGAAAAGCCCATCCCTGAGTGGTACTCTGGAGACACTGGCCTAGGGCCCGGTAACCAGGGACCACTTCCTGGAGGACTCGGGTTTTGGAAGGCCACGTGATAATGGTACACAGACCAGGTGCCAGCCTCTGAGTGCCCCCACCTTGAACCAGCTCCATGGTCCTCCTTGTGGGCCCTCTGGGCAGTCTGACCTGCTCTATCCTGATTTAGGTATGAGAAAGCCGAGGGGATTTCAAGGACATTTACTGAAAATTTAAGGAAAGGAACAAGCATCAGAGACACGAGCTGTTTTCATTAGATCAAGTTCAAGGACGTGGGATGAGGCAGAAAAAGACTGAGCTTATGACATTCTTTTCCTTTTCCAACATGATCCTTTATTAAGATAGCGCTTTTCACCTAGACAGCATATTAAAAAGCAGAGACATTACTTTGTCAACAAAGGTCTGTAGTCAAGGCTATGGTTTTTCCAGTGGTCATGTATGGATATGGGAGTTGGACTACAAAGAAAGCTGAGTGCCAAAGAATTGATGCTTCTGAACTGTGGTATTGGAGAAGACTCTTGAGGGTCCCTTGGACTGCAAGCAGATCCAACCAGTCCATCCTAAAGGAGATTAGTCCTGGGTGTTCATTGGAAGGACTGATGCTGAAGCTGAAACTCCAGTACTTTGGCCACCTCATGTGGAGAGCTGACTCAACTGAAAAGACCCTGATGCTGGGAATGATTGAGGGCAGGAGGAGAAGGGGACGATGATGGATGAGATGGTTGGATGGCATCACCAACACAATGGACATGGGTTTGGGTGGACTCTGGGAGTTGGTGATGGACAGGGAGGCCTGAAGTGCTGCGGTTCATGGGGTCACAAAGAGTCAGACATGACTGATCGACTGAACTGAACTTTCATGTCAAATCTCTTGCTTCAACCATGAGGTCCTGGATTTCCGATCTGTGTCTTTGATCTTCATCAGTGTCACCACATAGTTACTGCACATTCTGTTGAAGGGAATTTAATAATTAGGAATGTGCCCAGCCTGGAGGAGGGACTCACAGGAAAGGAAAGATGTGGCTCCTACTTTAAGACTGATACACAAGAGACAATTTAAAGACTCTATAATCAAGAGTTAAAATATATTAAAGTCAGTTGTCAAGGAAGGGGAATTTGTGTGCTTTATTTGGAATTAAGTCAGTGTTATGATGTTATCTATCCTGGAAGGCTTCCTGGAGGAGGCAAGGGAGATGGTATCCCCATTGAGAAACCCTACTGTAAGGCAAGACAAATCCTGTCACGGTGTAGATGTGGCTACTGGACAGCCCTCCTTGTGTGGTGGGCAAGGCACCCCCCCCAGCATGTCCCCTTGCTAGCGGCACCTTTCTGGGCTCTGCAGAAGGTAACTGGCAGGCTCATCTGCCATGGAGCTTTCCCCGGGGCCATTATCCACAACTACATTTCTTTAAGAACTGACGGCCTTTCCAGCAATTTCATTTCTGCTCAAGTTTGTGTTTTCACACAAGACTGAGTTTCTATCCACCTTCAAGTGTCCTTCCCCTTTCCCATTTCACGCTCCTGTCCCTAAATAATGTTTGCATTTTCTATTAATAGGACTGTCTTGATTGTGGCTAGTCCAGCTGACCTAGTTTCCTCAGTTTTTTTTATTCCAGAAATGGTGCTTCCTGATTTTCTCAGCGTCGTCTACCATTCAGTCATTTATTCTATATGTGGTTAGGGAGCCCCTGCTGTTTAGAGATTGCAAAAAAAGAAAAACGGTGTGCGATACAGCATCAGGCCCCAAAGGCTTAGAGTCTAGAAGGACGTCAAGACAAGTGTGCACACCACGTGATCAGTGGGTCCCACGGTGCCTTCTGAGGGGCTGGGGTGGCATCGCCCCAGGGTGTGCACACCTTCTGCCCAGACAAGGGCCAGAGCTCAGCTCTGGGAAAATCCTAGAAAGCTCAGGGGGAAGCAGGAATTCGGTGAGCTGTAATATTTTCCTACAGAGGTGAGATCTCTTGCTTCCAGTTGCTAATTTCTTAATTCATCAAGGAGAAGAGGCAAGGCCCCAAGAAAGAGCTTGTTAACTGGTTTGCCACCCACTTATGCCCCCAGCCTCATTGCCAGAGACAGGTGGGGCTCCATCCTCTACCTGCTCAGCTCACCCCTTCTACCTGGGTCGTAAGTATCCTCCTAGCTGTCTCCCAGAGCACACTCATACTCACCTCTTTACTCATATAGTCCTTCTGTGTGGAACAGCTTTCTGTTTTCCTCCATCACTGTGATGAACTGAAAAATTCATTTCCTTCCCACCTATCCACACCCACTCCACACACACGCACACACACACACACACACACACACACACACACACACACACACACACACTCTCTTCCTGTCCTGTTGAAGCTGGACTTGGCTGTGATTTGCTTTGACTTCATGGTAGACCAAGTGTATACCTCACCTCCTTGATGAAGGGCTTGGTCATATGACTTGGCTCAGTCAATGGGAAATCAGCAGGTATGATGTTAACGTGTCTTCTTGTGCTTCTCTGATGGCCATGAGAAATGTGTCCCTCCTTGACCTATGATGTAAGGATGAGAAACAAATGTATGCACTTGGACCTGGCCCGCAGTTTGGAATCAAGCTCAGCCAGGGCATGAGTGAGTGAATGACTGTTGCTTTAAACCACTGAGCTTGAGGTGGTATGTTATGTAGCATTAACAAGGTGACAGGTGACTGATACAATCACCAATGCGAGAGTGCCTGTTTTTCCAGCATCTTAGGATTCAATGTTGCTTCCTTCAGGAAGTCCTCTTGGATTGACTGTGCCCGCATATCTATTCATCTACTTTGTGCCACATGAGATCTCACTAACTGCCTTGTCGTGGCTCTTTGAAGGTACCCTCTTGCCATCTGGCATGTGGGCTCTATGCCTTGTAGCTGTGCTGTGAGCCTGAAGAGCCTGGCCGGGGGCTAGTGTGTCTCTTTCCTGTCACTGTGTCCCTTCAGGATCCAAGTACCTAGGAGTCTCTCAGTGAAGGAGAGCGCAGGGCAGCTCTGATGGCCCCGAGTTCTTCACTAGAGACTGACTTGGGCTCCAGGGTCATGGTCTGTGCTTCCAGTCTGCTCAGAGGCATCCAGGGGAGAGTCAGGAGAGCCACCTGTGCATTTGGCCTGCTGACCTCACCCATCACCTGAGTTTCAGCAAAGCTATTTCCACTGCTAGACTCAGTCCCAGAAAATGCCATCTACCTGGAGTTTCCGGGCCCCATGCCTGTCTCTGTGGGTGTGGGGAGAGCAACCATTTCCTGGTCGATAAGGCATCCTCTGAGGAGGCTGCTGTCCAAAAACCGTTCATCCATTTCATCAACACAATTGTGAAGTTAGAAACAACTTCCCCTCTTGGCAGGTTCCTGCTGTAGTCCCACTGTTCCCTTTGCTTAGACTCCCCCTCCTTCCAGCCCAGGGGTGGCCAGAGGTCTATTCTGTCAGCCCGGCCCAAGGCCATTTCCTGCGGGAGGCCTTCTTCTCGCCCTCAAGCAGAATCTGGTTTTCCTTTCCCTGTGTTCCCACAGCCCTTGATTTATTCATCTTCTCGGACACTTGAAATCATCATATTCTAGATATTTGCACAAAGCCGCTTATCTCTTCTAGACTCTGAGCTCCATCGGGGGCCTGGGAGGTCCCTTTGTATTTCCTGGTAGATAGAAAGTGCTCAGGGCCTGCTCTTGGGAATGTACAGAACTACTCATCCCTTACTTTCCAGGCCCCTCATCCTCACACTCCCAGGCCTCTGCCTCCTCCACCCCTGGCTCTACATGGCCCCAGGCAGCCCAGTTCTCCCTGGATTTTTCTCTGCGTGGTCCTTCTTTTTCATCCAGAGTGCTTGTCATGGGCCCCACTGTCTTTGGACCTTGTAAAGTGACAGACAGACTGCTGATGACACGGCTTTGGGTTCACAATACGTACTTGGCATGCCTCCTCAGTGCTCTAAACAGGAAGGTATTTAATAAAAGTTCCCAGTCCCAAATCACACTGACAGAGGAGAAATTAGGGTGAAGAGAAGGGGGCCTGGTCCACACCCCCAAACTCAACTTCACATCAGCTGGACTTTTAAAGACAAAGTAAATCCTCTGTATCCAAACAGCCTCTGGATTCCCCAGTCAGAGTTCTGGAAGCGCATCCTTCCCAGGGGAGGGAGGACACTGAAGATGCCATGGTGGGTGCCCAGCCCAGCATCCGCCTTCCCCAGCATCCGACTTCCCCAGCACCTGCCTTCCCCAATGCCCCGCACCCAGGGCCAGGGGCCTGGGGAAGAGGGAGAAGGAAGCAGGCGAGGGAAGTTAACCACCTTGTACTCCCCTCCTCCACACATCTTCACGTGCTCCCTGTCACACACTGAGCCCTGTGGGTGTCGAATGGTGGATGTAGTGGTGAGGCCCTTAGACGAAGCGATTTCCTCCATTCATATTTCGGTTCTCGCTGGGCTCAGCTGCACACAACAGACAACCCAAGAGGCTGAGGCATAAACAAGGAGGTAGCTTATTTCTCTTTACTTGAAAGAAGTCCGGAGGTGGTGGTATCTGGCTGATGTCAGGGCTCTGCCTCCCCGGCTTCAGGGACATGGAACCCACCATCTTTGGCTCATGACTTTATGTCCTCAAGGTGGCCTCGTCACAAGTGGGGATAGGCAGAAAGACAAGGAAGGAATAAGGGCAAGTGTTCGCCTTCCACTGCAGACAGTGGGCCAGATTGATTTGAGCGAATGGAAAGGCACTTAGGGGGGGTCTGAAGAGATAAGGGGCAATGATAGGAGTGCGCAGGTAAGGGGGCCATCCCACGGGTAAGAGCCATAAGCAAGGATGCTCCTTCCGATGGTGGTTTCGGCCAACTTCTAGACGGCCGATTGGTGGGACAGGGATGTGAAGGAGGGCTGCCCCGAAAGCCAGGTGTTTCCAGAGAAAGGTCGATCTCTGGGGCTAACTTGGAATCATAAAATGTAGGGCTGGAAGGGAGCCTAGAGACCATTAAGGAATTGGTCTTTGTATAGATGAGTCAACTGCGTTGCTCAGGTTAAATGTGTTGCCTCAGTATGCCTGGCTAAAGTAGCGGCAGAACCAGGACAGAACACAGGGCTTTGGGTTTCCAAGAATTGTGTGTGAAGACTTTTTGGAAAATGGTATCGGGGTGACCAGGCACCGAGGGAGCGGTCAGGAGAGAGGGTGAGGTCAACTGATGTGGGCCACCCGCTCTCTGGTCAGTATCATCCACAGGGTGTGCTGTTTGTGCACTTTCCACTGCAGTCGATTTCTGCCCCAAGCACCCGAGAAGGAGGACACCCCTTTGCTGGACATTTTAATATCTCTTTCTTCCGCCTTTCTCCTTTGCTCTCCCTCCAGAACACCGTCCCCCCTCCTCTGCCTCCATCATATTGAATCACCAGGGTGTGAAATATAATAAAGCATCGTACCATTCAATCTGTCGGCTATTCCTTAAAGGTGTACTTCAGGTAAATATCCCCTTGGCCTGTGAAAAATGAGCTTACCTGCAACAAATGACTTTGATGAACCTCAGGAGCCGGCCCTCTATCATTCTTTTCCAATTGGCTTCCCCAGCCAAGCATGGTTTCCCCGGACAAATTTGTCTTGCTGAAGGAACAGTTTCTCTAATTCACTTCCCTCCCACTGCCCAACTCCCCTTTATCTGGCCACCATGCTCAGAGATGTCTTTCTTCTGGAAGTCAGGGAACTCTTCGCAGTCATCAAATGCTTCACCAAGTTGACCAAAATTAGAATCCAAATTAATCAGTCTTTCCAGGAGCCCTTATTGGATGTGGCAGCCGAAAAGTGGACTCAACCTGGATTTGGGAGATGGCTTTAACCCCTGTTCTACCATTTCTTAGTTTTGTCACCTTGGACACTGGCTTCTGCATCCCAGGTTCCTCACCTAGGACTTGGGGACGGACAATAGTACCCCATCTTCCTCTTGCACAGCATTGTCTGAGTATCAAGCACATTTTTTACATGTGAAAATGTTTGAATAATGTAAATCCCTATGCAAACAGAAGACTTCCTGTTATTACTGTGGATCTGAACTCTTAAGGGGATATAAGAAAAGCTTGCTGATTTATTCAACAAACATGTGCTGAATGCTTGCTGTTTGCCAGGCATTATATGAGGCACTGGGGCTTGTTTAGGGAATAAAGGGGGCAAAATTCCTGGTGTCATGGAGTTTAATTGTTTCCTTACCATCTAGTTGTGATGACAAAACCTATATAAATAGGAACCAACTCTAGGACAAAAACCTGTACTATGTATTGGTGAACTAAAGAATGTACCTTAAATTTATGTTTCCCTTATCTGAGTCCCTAATATGCTGTGATGCATAATTTTATTTAATTTTTGAAACATGCAAAGTATTTTTCAGCAGACGAACCTGAAGCTTGGAGAGGGAAATGATCTGTTTGCAGTTGTGAAACAGGACTGGGGTGAAGGCTGGGGCTCTGGAATACCTCTGAGAGACTTCTTATGCCTCTCAGTACACGTCTGGTAACTGAACTTGCTCTGTGAGGTCACAGTTACTCTTACGGCTGTGGTGGTCAGAAGAAACTTCAAAGAAGTTGCCTCTCATTTGTCTTTGAAGGAAAGACTTCGCATTAGCACAGTGGGCCGAAGAAGGCATTCCTGACGGTGTGGGAGCCATGCTGGCAGCAGGGGGAGATGAGCCTGGCTGAATGGAAGCCAAGATGGGAGAGTGTGGTTGGACAGAGGCATATTACAGAGGGGCTCAAGGTGAAGGCTGGGGAAGAGTCCTGTCCAGACAGGGAAGGTGGAGGGCATCTTGTTATTAAAATAAGTGGACCGTCTCCCTGCCCAAGTTTTATTTCACAGCTTTCTACACAGGAAGTGTAGTTAGCTTGTCACTAGCTAGCTGAGTCGCTCAGTTGTGTCCCACTTTGTGACCCCATGGACGGGAGCCCACCAGGCTCCTCTGTCCACAGAATTCTCCAGGCAAGAATACAGGAGTGGGTAGCCATTTCCTTCTCAATGGGATCTTCCCGACCCAGGGATCAAACCCAGGTCTCTGGCTTTGCAAGCAGATTCTTTACTGTTTGAGCCAGCAGGGAAGTCCCTAAAGGAAATCAACCGTGAATATTCTTTGGAAGGACTGATGCTGAAGCTCCAATACTTTGGCCACCTGGTGCAACTCGTTACAAATGACCCTGAAGCTGGGAAAGATTGAGGGCAGGAAGAGAAGGGGACAACAGAGAATGAGATGGTTGGATAGCATCACCAACTCAGTGGACATGAGTTTGAGCAAGCTCCAGGAGATAGCTAAGGACAGGGAAGCCTGGCGTACTGCAGTCCCTGGGGTTGCAAAGAGTCAAACACGGCTTAGTGGCTGAACAACAACAAACTAGCTGAGTGAAACTGGGTAACTAACATCCTTCCCCTGGGCCTCAGTTTCCCCATCTGTAAGAAGAAAGAGTTGAAAGAGAGGAATGCTGAAGTTCCTTCTAACTCTGAGATGCCCTGACTCTGTGATTCCATAATGAACTCAAAAGCGTGTACATATGCAGATCACAGCTATGTACCTGCCAGGGCTTTTTTCCTTCTCTGCTGTTGGCTGTTGCAATTTTAGATAAGTGCCCAATGCCTCTTTATTCTCAAATAAAAAAACATTGTGAAGATTAAGCCATGGCCTGTCTCATAATAATCTGGGCATCCAATTCCGGCTTTCTGATGAAGCCACCACTGTTATAAGAAAATTGGAAAGTTTAATATTTGTGAAAACAAATAACTCCCACTCCCCCTATCTTGAAGGAAGCTGGATGTTTTTGGTGACTTAGTATCTCTCTTCTCAGTTTCTTGATAAACGGAGCTTTATTTGGAAACATCTCAGATTTCTAGAAATGTGCTGTGGGTACAGCCCTCATTTGGGTCTAGTCTCTCTTTTTAGGGTCGGAATCTGTGATCTCCATTAACAGTTTGAGCTCCCAAGGTCAAACCTTAAAAAGAACTCACATAGCTCAGATTAGTAGTTACAAAATTAACCTGAGCCATTTTGATGGACTGCTTGTGCAAAATGATGACTAAATGATGGTGATGAGGATGATCAAACACATTTTGTGCTGACTGTGAGCTGGGCAGGTCCTACACACTTGACTTGCATTAATTCATCTTCTTCACAACCCGTGAGGCAAGTGCTATTGTCATTGTCAATTTTAGAGGACCAGAGAGGTTAAATGGGTATATCTTTCTTTTTCTCCTTTGCTTTTCATTTCTCTTCTTTTCACAGCTATTTGTAAGGCCTCCTCAGACAGCCATTTTGGTCTTTGGTATTTCTTTATCTTGGGGATGGTCTTGATTCCTGTCTCCTGTACAATGTCACGAGCCTCCATCCATAGTTCATCAGGCATTCTGTCTATCAGATCTAGTCCCTTACATCTATTTCTCACTTCTACTGTATAATCATAAGGGATTTGATTTAGGTCATACCTGGTTTAGTGGTTTTCCCTACTTTCTTCAATTTAAGTCTGAATTTGGCAATAAGGAGTTGATGATCTGAGCCACAGTCAGCTCCTGGTCTTGTTTTTGCTGACTGTATAGAGCTTCTCCATCTTTGGCTGCAAAGAATATAATCAATCTGATTTTGGTGTTGGCCATCTGGTGATGTCCATGTATAGAGTCTTCTTTTGTGTTGTTGGAAGAGGGTGTTTGCTATGACCAGTGTGTTCTCTTGGCAAAACTCTATTAGCCTTTGCCCTGCTTCATTCTGTACTCCAAGGCCATATTTGCCTGTTACTCCAGGTATTTCTTGACTTTCTACTTTTGCATTCCAGTCCCCTATAATGAAAAGGACATCTTTTTTGGGTGTTAGTTCTAAAAGGTCTTGTAGGTCTTCATAGAACCATTCAACTTCAGCATTTCTGGTCAGGGCATAGACTTGGATTATCATGGTATTGAATGGTTCGCCTTGGAAAAGAACAGAGATCATTCTGCCATTTTTGAGGTTGCATCCAAGTACTGCATTTTGGATTATTTTGTTGACTATGATGGCTACTCCATTTCATCTAAGGGATTCTTGCTCACAGTAGTAGATATGATGGTCATCTGAGCCAAATTCACCCAGAGGTCCAAAGAATAGCAAGGAGAGATAAGAAAGCCTTCCTCAGTGATCAATGCAAAGAAATAGAGGAAAACAATAGAATGGGAAAGACTAGAGATCTCTTCAAGAAAATTAGATACTAAGGGATTATTTCATTCAAAGATGGGCTCAATAAAGGGCAGAAGTGGTCAGGACCTAACAGAAGCATAAGATATTGAGAAGAGGTGGCAAGAATACACAGAAGAACTATACAAAAAAGATCTTCATGACCCAGATAATCACAATGGTGTGATCACTAACCTAGAGTCAGACATCCTGGAAGCCAAGTGTGCCTTAGGAAGCATCACTACAAACAAAGCTAGTGGAGGTGATGGAGTTCCAGTTGAGCTATTTCAAATTCTAAAAGATGATGCTGTGAAAGTGCTGCACTCAATATGCCAGCAAATTTGGAAAACTCAGCAGTGGCCACAGGTCTGGAAAAGGTCAGTTTTCATTCCCATCCCTAAGAAAGGCAATGCCAAAGAATGTTCAAACTACCACACAATTGCACTCATCTCACACGCTAATAAAGTAATGCTCAAAATTCTCCAAGCCAGGCTTCAGCAATATGTGAACCGCGAACTTCCAAATGTTCAAGCTGGTTTTAGAAAAGGCAGAGGACCCAGAGATCAAATCGCCAACATCCGCTGGATCATTGAAAAAGCAAGAGAGTTCCAGAAAAACATCTATTTCTGCTTTGTTGACTATGCCAAAGCCTTTGACTGTGTGGATCACAACAAACTGTGGAAAATTCTTCAAGAGATGGGAATACCAGACCACCTGACCTGCTTCCTGAGGGATCTGTATGCAGGTCAGGAAGCAACAGTTAAAACTGGATATGGAACAATAGACTGGTTCCAAATAGGAAAAGGAGTAAGTCAAGGCTGTATATTGTTACCGTGCTTATTTAACTTATATGCAGAGTACATCATGAGAAATGCTGGACTGGATGAAGCACAAGCTGGAATCAAGATTGCTGGGAGAAATATCAATAACCTCAGATATGCAGATGACACCACCCTTATGGCAGAAAGTGAAAAACAAAAGAGGCTCTTGATGAAAGTGAAAGAGGAGAGTGAGTTGGCTTAAAGTTGGCTTAAAGTTCAACATTCAGAAAACTAAGATCATGGCATCTGGTCCCATCACTTCATGGTAAATAGATGGGGAAACTGTAAACAGTGACAGACTTAATTTTTTCGGGCTCCCAAATCACTGCAGATGGTGACTGCAGTCATGAAATTAAAAGACGCTTGCTCCTTGGAAGAAAAGCTATGACTAACCTAGACAGCATATTAAAAAGCAGAGACATTACTTTGCCAACAAAGGTCTGTCTAGTCAAGGCTATGGTTTTTCCAGTGGTCATGTATGGATGTGAGATTTGGACTATTAAGAAAGTTGAGCGCTGAAGTATTGATGCTTTTGAACTGTGGTGTTGGAGAAGACTCTTGAGAGTCCCTTGGACTGCAAGGAGATCCAACCAGTCCATTCTAAAGGAGATCAGTCCTGAATATTCATTGGAAGGACTGATGTTGAAGCTGAAACTCCAATACTTTGGGCACCTGATGTGAAGAGCTGACTCATTTGAAAAGACCCTGATGCTGGGAAAGATTGAGGGCAGGAGGAGAAGGGGACGACAGAGGATGAGATGGTTGGATGGCATCACCGACTCAATGGACATGGGTTTTTGTGGACTCCGGCAGTTGGTGATGGACAGGGAGGTCTAGCGTGCTGCAGTCCATGGGGTTGTGAAAAGTTGGACATGACAGAGCGAGTGAACGGAACTGGGACAAGTAACTTCTCTGTGTTTTTTGTATCCTCATCTCAAAAACAAGATTTATAATCATATTATCCTTTAATACTATTATAAGTATTAAGTGGGCTCAGCCATATAAAGTACCTAGAACAGTGACCAATAAATACGAATTGCTATTATCCCAGGCTTCTGGACAGAGGGCTTGTGTGGCATATGGCTGATGTGATGGAGCATCTTCAGTCCATGGGTTCCCCACCCTTTGGGGATGGCTTGAGCAACAGACATACTAACTATGCCATGTAAAGAAACTTAGGCAAGAAATCAGTGGGCAAACTGCAGCTCAGCGACCTGTCCTGCCCAATTGGGAATCTTTAGGGCTTTCCCAAATGCCCATAAAACTTTTTTCAAAAAATTAAATTATCATAAAACTTTTGTTAGAAGCAGGGAAGGGAGCCTACTGTGTACCAAGGATGGAGTGGGGATCTACCAAATGGGACAGGAGGTCGGTTTCCGGAATGACATGTTAACAAGCCCCTATTGCCACAGACCTAGAGCTGCACCTTCCAGTCTGGCAGAGATGAAGCTGATTCTCTGCCTGCTGGGCTCAGCTGCTTCTGAGTCATCTGTCTGGGAAGAATATTATTTAATTGACCTGTAAACTCTCATCAGGAGTCACTTCCTAAGTAAGGCAGAGGAATGGGGCCAAATCCTGTCAAAGGAGATTTGCTCAAAGGGGCTTATAAATGACCTGTGCTGTCACTCCCATTTCACAGATAAAGAAACTGAGACCAAGATGGAGAAAAGAGGAGAAAATGGAAAATTGGCCACAGTATCCCCAATGGCCCTCTAGGATTGACATTGTTATCTGTTTTTTGCCAATGAAGAGCTCATGAGAAGAAAGGCATAGCTGGTGACAGAGGTGGGGTTTGCAGAGGTCTCCTGACTCCTTCGCCCACTTTATTTTTCTTTTCACTACACTATGAGAGCCACAGGTAGACAGTACAGTAAAAAGACTCAGAGCCTTCAGCTGAAGAGCGGACTCTCAAGTGGTAACACTGATAGCCTTGAGGAGCAGTTGAGAGGTGGAGAACTATTTTAAGCCTCAGGAATCATCCCATTTTGACCCCATCTCAATCTGTAAGTAATGCTCACCCTGGGCCCGCTCTTCTCTCCCATCTCCTTTTGTCCTCTGGAAGATACTGGCTGTTGCCTTTCTGCCAGCTATTCTGTTCCACCCTCTTCTCTGCTTGAAAAAACTTCTCACATAGGAGCGATCAACGTGTAGATGATGGGTGAAGAAGCTGTGAGAGTTGACAGGATTATTCTGGGAAGAGAGGGCCCTGCTTCAGAATCTTAAGGATGAGCTTCCATTGAGAGCAAACAGATGAGGAGTTGGTAGATGAAGTTGCAAAGAGGTGGCCTGAGATGGAGGTGGAGAACCAAAAGTGGTCCAGTGGAGGCCAAGGAGACCAAAGTCTGGAGCAGGGTGGGAGGGTTGAGTCATGATGGGCCTGGAGGAGGGTGAAGGCTGAGGGAAGTCTCAGGGGCTCAGGGATGCCATGGCTAATGCCAGTGAAAGTGGTTTTGTGGGTAAGGGAGACAGTACCCAGAAGATGGGTACTGAGATATGGTAGAAGCTGAGAAATTCCAGGCAGCAAGAAAATTTCCTTTGATAGGAAGGAGTGATTCAGGACATTGGAATGGCGTAGAAGAGGAGAAGGGTGCTAGGGAAGGCATTTCCCCAAATGGGAGCCTGTTGAGCAGGCTTTGGTGGTGGTGGTGGTGGTTTAGTCGCTAAGTCGTGTCCGACTTGTGCGACCCGATGGACAGTAGCCTGCCAGGCTCCTCTGTCCATGGGATTCTCCAGGCAAGAATACTGGAGTGGGTTGCCATTTCTTTCTCCATGAGCAGGTTCGAAGATTGCACAAATACTGGAAGCAGTTAACACTGGCTATGTGACACCCCTACTTTAAGTGTTTTAAAGGCAGTACCTAATTTTATTCCAGTAACTGTTATTATTCCAGTCTTTCAGACATGGAAATTGAGGCACAGAGTGGAGAAGCAGCCTGCTCAGCTCTTAAGTAGGGGAGCAGGGATTCAGAGCCACGCAGTCTGACTCTGCGGAAGGGGAGTGAACCCCTAGGGAGGGGAGATCGCAGATCCTAGAGAGCTTGGGCATGATTGATCTAGTGATGGGCTGGGAGGGATGGGAAGGGATGGGATCAATAGTCCAGGTGGAGAGGTTGCACCTTGGCCAAGTAAAAGAATACATCTTCCTTTGAGACGGTGGGGGGTGTAGGGAGGATGAAAGGATGGATGATAATGATGCGGGGAGTCTCTGAGGCAGAGGGAACAAAGTCAAGGCAGTACATATTAGATGACCTTGATCTTCCCGGGAAAGTAGGTAGCAACCTAGGTGAGGAAAGCTGGTCTTTCTCACCACTTTCTTTTTTTTTTTTTTTTTTTTGCTTCCCTGCCCAACCCCGTCCTCTTGTTTCCACATGGAAGAAACAACCCAGATTACATATTCTCATCTAAGTTGGACATTGATTTGTAAATGAGGAATTAGGCTATTGTTAATAAGCAGAGGAAGGGGAAATAAAAGATTGCCTGAGGAAGGATCCTGAGAGTTAAGGAAGAACATGGAAACGTGAAGGCACAGAGGAGGTAAGTACTGTTTTGATTTTATTTCAAGGACCACTAACGGGGACTACAAAACTTGGTGGCATTATAGATTAGTTGTACTGCTCACAAGGAGGAAGGGAACAGAAATGGGGAGTCCTTGAGTTTGGGGTCTGGAATTAGAGATGGCTTGTGGTGGATGGATTGGAAAGCAGAATTTCCTTTTTAATTTAGTTTTTTTCCTTTTTAAAAAAAACTAAATCAACACATAACAGAAACTTAGAAAGTACAGAAATATATGTAGAGGCCAAAAAAATCACTCTGCCTCTGAAAACCCATTATTACTATTTTGTAGTTTTTTCTATTGTTTATGCATTAAAAAACTGAAATTTTACCATGTCATACTTTTATTGTATAATTGTACTGTTGGTATTTTCCATGTCACTAAAACTTCTACTAAACCTACTTTTGAGAACATAAACAATGGGCAATTTAAATTATTAATAGTTAATTTTGTTAACATGGCTCATAAATGTAAACATGCCTTTTAGTGGCAGGAGAGCAGTCCTTCACATGGATTCATTGCATATTTTAGCTCTTCCTGGCATGCTGGACAGTAGGCTATTTCCAGTTGTCTGCTTGAGTATTAATACTCCAAGGAACATCTCCATGCACAAACCTTTGTTTGCAGTTTGACTATTTCTTTAGGATAGATTCTTAGAATAAAATAACTGAGACAACAGGCATGAATATTTAGTGGATTGTTTCTAGAAGGTTTGCTTGTATCTGTTTACACCCTATCCCCAGGGGCAAGCTGAGTTTAGTTCTTGGGTGTGTCCAAACTCTGGGGTTGGGAAGGATGGGGCAGGCATGCTGATTTGGACTCTGAACTGGGAGACAGTGGCTTGTTGCTCTGCTCTGGCTATGAGTGGCTCTCCATCACATGTTCTTGGCTCAGGGTTAGAGACCCACGGTGGGTTTTGGCTCATATGGAAGGAAGGGCAGGAGTGTCAGGGCTACATCTGAAAGTCCTAGGTGGCGGGGGGTGGGGGTGGGGGGTGGGAAGCGGGTGTGTGGAGCCCAGAGGCAGACCTTACCTCTGCAAACATAATCAGCATCATCTGATCTGCAGTCACAAACCTGAAACCCGGTCACTGTGACAAAGGCTCTCCCCGGGCACACATGTACATGTGCACTTTCTTCAATTTCAAGGGACTCATTGATCCACAGAGGTCTCGGGCTGATGAACACCAGATTAAGAACATCTGCTTTGCAGACCATTAGTAGTTTTGGCCTTCTTTCCAGTTTAGCACTTTGGGGATCCCTTTCGGTACCAGAAATTTCAAGTTACATTCAGGATAACTGTAATGGTCTGTGTGTGCCCTTTTCAGGCAAAACCCCTGCACCCATATTTCCTTAACGCACATCAATGGGAGAAATTTTAGTCTCAGCACTGGGACTCAGGCTGGGCATTTGGACCATTTGATAAGTTGAGGAAGAGTGCATGAGAGAGAAAATACATACACGTCCACATATATTTTCCCAGATACACATGTACTCTTACACACATACATAGACACACACATGACTCTCATATCTACACACACATATTCTTCAACGCCACCACATGCACGTATATACATACATATATTTCCAGATACACATATATTTTGTACACATAACACATCACTCTCTCATACCTACACTCACACACACACATATTCCCAGATACACACATACTTTCCTTTAGAGCTAATCTTCCACACCCTCCAGCTTAGCCCTGGGACTTCTGTTTCCTTCTTCACTTGGTCTTGGCCTAGATCCCCCCTCCCCACCTCCTTTTCTTCCACCCAATAGTAAATATACCCTCCTGAGTTGAGCACATGAAAAAAGAAGCACAGGAGGAAAGTGGTAGATAAATTTAACAAGCATTAAAGTTAATATATAATTTAAATATGTATAAAATTATTCCGTGCATCGATTAGAAAATGGGCTGTTGACCATTTCAAGGCAACAATCAATTTCAGAGTTCACAGGTCAGGTCAAGTTTCTTTCTAATGATCCACAGAAGCAGCAGCATTAGGGAGATAATGAACTCCATGGGACTGCAGACGTGATCTATGGCCGGGTGGCCGTGGGGCCGGCCAGTGGGCTAAGTTCTCTCGTGGGCCCGTGTAAAAGCTTGGCTGGGTGACAACCTGTGATGTAATCAGGCGTTCTCTGCGATGACTTGTCTGTTTTTTTTTTTTTTTTTTAAAGACGGTGTGGTTGGCGAAACTCTGCAGTTGTCAATGGGCGGCTGTGGTGGAATCCTGTGAACTTGGCGCGGAGAGCTTCCGCTTTTCTCGGAAGCGGAAGTGGGTGGGGCCAGCCCTGTCCATCACCTGGCGTGGCAGGGCCTGGGCAGCCCCGGGAACGAGCAAATTGAGAACATGTGATCTCCTTGCTGGTCTGCTCCAGGGGCATCCCCCAAATCCCCCGGTGTTTCTACAGGTGGATGCAGAGGGCATTTTCCAGGGGTACCCCTAGGTCCCTACTTAAAACTGAGAGGGACCAAGGTTTGGGGGGACGGAGGGTAGAGGTGCTGGAATGGGCCTGCCGGCCCGGAGACAATGTGAAGCAAAGGCAAGGTGAGCGGCTAAGGGCGGCTCGGCACAGCCTTCAGTCCCCTTCTGATCTGGGAGGCCAGGCAGAACGCCCTGGCTCCTGGCTTTGATCAGGAACCTAGACCTGCCTTCTGATCACTGACAAGAGACACTAGATCCCAGAGCGTCCATCT
Organism: Dama dama; assembly: GCF_033118175.1. Lineage (NCBI taxonomy): Eukaryota > Metazoa > Chordata > Mammalia > Artiodactyla > Cervidae > Dama > Dama dama. The sequence goes on from NC_083707.1 coordinate 47,386,192, forward strand.
TTCATCTTGGGAGGAGTTTGTTTTTTCAAAGGCCTTGAGATCTTGTGATGTAATGAGATGCTCTAGAGCTCACTATACCTGAGCCGGTCCAGCCTCCCTGTTCTCCTTTGAAGGGCCGTCAAGGAGGTGCTCCATTCTGCAGCAGTCCCTAGCCTTTTCGGCACCAAGGACTGGTTTTGTGGAAGACCATATTTCCACCAATCGGAATCAGAGATGGTTTCAGGATGATTCAAGCGCATTACATTTATTGTGCATTTTACTTTTATTGTTATTACATCAGTTCCATCTCAGATCATCAGGCATTAGATCCTGGGGGTTGGGGACCCCTGCTCTAAAACAGCTCAGGAGGGTCTATTCTTGATGCCTGAAATTCCGCCATGAGAGACACATTCATTTTATTAACCATCACACTCTCTTTAAGATGTGAATCTGCCCCACAGATCACCGGTTTACCTGGGGTTAATTAGGTGACACACGGTCCCAGGAAGGAGGCAGAAGTGCCGGAGGAGGTTGTGGAGGAGTCCAGGCTGCCTGTCTTCTCTGCCACGGTGTGAACAGGGGCTGTGGTTCAACCTTGAGGGTCCCCTGAGGGTTTGCATTGACCATGAGCCTCTGGCAACACTCTTCTGAAAACTGATGAAGGAAGTGGGGAAGGAGAAGAAGGGAGGTGGGGGAGAGAAAGGAGAGGGAAGGAGGGGAGATGTGGGAAAAGAGAGTCACCTTAAGGTGTCTTGGCCACTTTCAAATCTCCATGCGTTTATACGTGCTCTTTCCTGTTATTTCTGCTGCCCCATTTCTGCCATGTCTGTCCAGCAAACTCCTGGTCTTCCCTGAGATCTTTCTGCTAGAGACGTGTTCCTGCACATCCCTCCCTTCCACAGTTACGGATGCGTTCTCTGCATTCCCCCTGCTTCATGTATAATGCATGAATGCACATGATCGGTGGATGTCATGATTCTTTCACTCCCTGCTTGACTGGAAGCCCCTTGAAAGCACATGGGAGGCTCTCAATACATGCTTGTTGAATTGAACACAGGCAGATAACACCTGCTGCTGGGGTTCATTCCATTCCAGGGGTTTCCAGCAGGCCTGGGGTGAGCAGATCACACCTAAGGAGGCCAGAATTGAGGGCTGTTTCTGAAAGTGAGTGAGGCAGGAGCCAGGGATGTCTCTAGAAGCCCAGGCCTGGGCTCAATGACACAATCAGCACCTCATCCCTCTAAAAGCTTTTCAAAAGGATGGAATGAGGCTACAAACACCCAGGCAAGAAAATAGGGCAGAAGGGCAGCCCGTGGCTTTCAGGGCAGCAGGAAGGCCATCTCTCCTTTTCTATGGATGATGGGTTCAAAGGTGGCAGGGTTCAGTTGTCTGGATGTCTAGAAGACTCCCAGATTCCCCTTTGTTCCACTTGGCAAAACTTTTTGCGCCCTCCATCCCTGTCTTGTTGAGTCTCTGCCTTGTTTAGGGCTCAGGAGGCCTTGGAATTTCAGGCTCTTGTCCTCAGGGGCAACTGTGACCCTGGAAGGCAGGCCTAGTTCAATCCCTACAAGACAGACCCATCTAGAAGGAGATGTGGGAAGACAAGAGAGCTGTCAATGAGCCTGAGATGCTGACAACCAACAGCCCACGAGAGCCATTTGGGAACGGTTGCTAATGAAGATGTGACGTCAGGACACCGTGGATGGATTTATGTAAAAGTTCCACTGAGGGGGCACCTTTGCCCCATCCCCCTCCTACATTTACCAACCCGTTGACTGTGCCCCAGGGCTCAGCTGCTGGGGGAGGGGGCCCTTGTGCTAAGTGACGACTGGGCGCCCCACGTGGTGGTGGGAAAAATGGCGTGTGCTAAGTGGTTTGGATCATTTTTGGTCGTCATCCCAGGAGGTGTCAAGAGCCCCACAGACAGGTTTGTAACAACCTCCTTCTTCCCCTCATTAATCTCGTGAAGTGGAGGGAGGGAGAGAGCCGGGCCCACAGCAGTGTGTACATTACTGAGTTAACCAGGCATGTAATTAGCGCTCAGGTGCTCAGCAGAGGACAAACTGCTCACGATTAGTAACGTTTAGCTTTAATGCCCTAAGTTGGGGGAGCCACCGTGCTGCCCAGGCACAGAGCTGCCCTGTCGCCCACAGTCCCGTGTCTCCTCCCTCCCTCCCTTTCCCTCTCTCCTGCTCATGGATTTCGATGTTTGGGGCATTTGTGGATGTTTATGGAAATTTATGTGACTGTTCTGAGTGCTGTAAATCATGTTCTGACAAGGAAAGTCCGTGATCCTGGAGCTGGGGTAGGAAGAAGCCTGCGGGAGCCAGTTGTGGGAGCAGTTGGTCTTCTTTTCTATTTTAGAATCGTCTGTGAATTAGATGGAGATGAATGCTGTTATTAATTGCATGTTAATGGGGCCTTGGTTATAAAGCCATCTTTGTAATCCGTGTGGGGAATTTGTCTACCAGGTGACACCACGTTCCAGCGAAGTGCTTCTGCTGCAGAAAGAGATGCCTGAGGTTTTAGAGCCAACGGTACCTTGGAGATGGTCAGGACCCTCCCCTTCAGTCTGTCGTTGGGGAAACTGAGGTCCACGTGGGAAGCTGTTTGTCTATAATCATGGAGGTAATGGCGGAGTTAGAACTCTGGCTTCTCAATACCACGTGGCTTTCACTGGCCTCATTGAGTAGGATCTGACCTCATCCCATTCCGAGTCATGATGGTGAAGAGCCAGAGATCTGGAAGATTTCATTATGTCAGCAAGCCCAGTGAGGGACTGATACACTTGTGACAGGGTCGTCCTCTGTAGTGGGGAGAAGAGATACTTGCCCTGTCCTCTACATAGAGGTGTCTTGTTGCACTCTTCGGAGCCTCAAGGTGACAATGTGAGTGAGCAAAAGGGCTGCATGATACTCTCTCAGGTGGAGAGAGCTGCTTATTCATGGATATGGGGAGAGGAGCAGTTTAAGTGGAGTGGAGTGACTGTCCCATGCTGTTCCAGTTATGTCTCCTAGAAAGAAGACAGAGGACAGGCGGCGGAAACAAAAGCAGAGAGACTGATCGGTTTCTTGACTATTTCATTTCTTTGGGAAAAACGTGCCAGGTATCTTCAGAGTTTGGATGTCTAAAGCTGGCTACCTCATCACCTAAGTATGAAGTTCTGGCCTCAGTCTTCCTTTCCAGCCTCATTTCTTACAACTTCCTGGTAAGTATCTTCCGCAACAGGCAAGCCAATTAATTGTCTAGAAGGTGGATTGCCTTTTATTTGCTACCATTGTCCACATCTACTCTTGTTTTTGGAATGCTCTTCACTAGCCAAGCCTGGTCCATTTCAAATTTCACCTCTGCCAGGAAGCCTTCTCCAACTGGTGCTTTTTGCAGGAAGCACCCCTGGAATCTGGAAGCCTTCATCTTTCCAGGACATCGGATGGGGTTGACTTATGGTCTCTGCTGCTGGACTGCCCACCAGGGAAAGGCCACCTGGGGACCTTCTGAGGGTGCGGGTGGGAGCAGAGAGGGATAAGATGAGGCCTAGGCTTGGTCTGTGGTTCCAGGCCAGCACACAACTTTGTCAGCTTCAGGCATTTGAACTTGAATTGTTACCTAGAAAAGGTGGTAGTAGGTGACAATGGGCTTATTCCTAGAGCATAAACACTCTTAATCTGCTTTTTATTAATTTGCATGTGTATGCATATTCATCCCTAAGGGGTTTATTTTCCTGGTGGCTCAGACAGTAAAGAATCTGCCTGCAATACAGGAGTCCTGAGTTCGATCCCTCTGTTGGGAAGATCCCCTGGAGAAGAGAACACCCACTCCAGTTATTTTTGGAGAATGCCATGGATAGAGGAAACTGGCAAGCTATGGCCCACGGGGTCACAAAGAGTTGGACACAACTGAGCGATGAACACAGCAACTTATGTAAGTCTCTAGTGTTTGAATCATATCAGAAAATTCCAGTGAGTTCTAGATAGCCAGTGTCTCCCCTTTCCTTAGTTAAAACTGGCAGCTTCTATTCCATTTAGCTTTTATGCAAAACCATGACAACAGCTTCATGCCACCTTAGGACAAGACATGACTCTGAGGCTCTTGTTACTGAGTGGTGTGCCTAAAGTTTATTATTTGGGTACTCATTATGGCCTTAGTCTTCCATTCTTGAATCTGGTCCTTTTGCTGAAACACACTCTTTAATTAAAAGCATCCTGCAGACACCGCAACGGTGATTCTGTATTTAGCAGTGGCGATGCTGGAGGATGACGGGTGGGAAGGTGGAGGGAAATGGCTGAGGCCCGTAACTTAATTCCTGTGCGTTAGCCTGTACTGCATTTGCCCTCTTCAATCTTGGCTTCTCTGCGAGTGAAACAAGCAGGATTAGCACATAAGAGAAGCCGGGGTCATAATTACACCCTGTGTGACGGGGCAGCAGAACCACCAAATAAATCCCTGGACAATTATTAAAATGGCCCAATGCATTACACAAATTAGAACAGGCTGGGACTTTTGGGGAGAAGGGAGGGGAGTGAAGAGCCAGTATTTAAGTGTTCTTGTAAGCCATCTAAGATATTAATGTTGCAAAGCTCCTTATGAATATTTAAGAACATAAAATGGAGCTTCCCTGCAGCCCCACAGCACCACAGAAGCCTGTAATACGGTTGAGCCCACTTAAGAAGGCAGAGCCTGAGTCCACGGCAGATTGAAGGCAGATGAAGCAGGACGGGCCCATTTGCAGGGGAAATGTTTGGCACAGGCCAGGGTAATGATGTTGCATTAGATCCTCACAGAAGAGGATTTAGTTAAAGACTCACAACTTTTATTGGTGGGACTCCCTAGGGATTATTAACCCATTTCCCCACTCCCCAGTGATTTTAGAAAATTGACACGGTCCCTGAGTTTATCACAGACCCAGTGAAGTCTGCGTTTACACATCCCATTCAAATCCAGGTTGCACAGAACCTTCTTGGACACAGAGTCCCAGGAACTCTTGGCTCTCCGGGCCCTGATTTCTCAGAGCTGTGTTTGTGGCCCTTTTAGCCTGGTTCCTCTGGGAAGACAATTGGCTCCAGGTTTTTCTTAGGAATGGATACTGTCCCCTGAATAAAAGGGACGGGCTGCTCAGTGGAAGAAGAGTCGGTCTTTAGAAACCAAGCTAACTGATTTCTTTTCCAGGATCATGTCTGGTGCATCCTTGTGTTGGGAATGGAGGTGTGGACTCCTCTCTTGTAGGTGGCTGGAGATGGAGTCAGCGGGACTCAGGAGGGTGTTGGGTAAGGACCCCGAGGTCTGGGTCCTGGCTTCAGCTCAGCTAATGGTCTGACTTCCTATCCCACTTTTCCCACCTGTCAAATGGGAATAATATTCTCGGCAAGTCTGTCCATCAATGGAAGAATAGATGTGGGCACACTTAGGAAGAAGGATGCTGTAGAATATGCCATCTTCTGTAGATATAGGAAGAGTATTATTACTTCTGTTTTTTACTTCTATTTACTTCTGTTTTTTCATGTATTTGCAGTGGTTCTGCTTTGTCCCACTTTTCCTGCCTCTAGATAAAGGGGAAAAAGGAAATGATCCTAGATTTGCCCACCCCCACCCTTCTAGACGCCTGGCCACCTCTTTTTAGGATTGGGAAACCTGTGACCTCTACAGCAACCACTGGCTGGAGGGCCTGTGAGAAAGTGGCGCATGTGCTCGTCGGTGTGGAAGGATCTGAGGACCCCTTTGTCACTCATGACGTTGGGGAGGGAGGGGAAAGAGCCTCCCCTCCGCGGAGAGGTTCAGGCCCCAGACAGAGGGGCAAGAATGCAGCACAAGGGGCAGACAGATGGCCTGTGCTGCTGCAGATCAAGGTAAGACTGGTCACAGAATGTTCTGGACTTTCAGGTCCTCCCTGTAGTCCAGGTGGAGAGCTGCCCTTGTCCAGGCAGGTTCTAGGGTTTCGTACCTGAGCCGTCTCACCAGCACTTGGGAGGCCATGAATTAGCAATGTATACATATTCTCAGAAGCTCACAACAGAACAGTCCCCTTATCTCAGTTTGGGAAATTTTAATCACAGTAACTGCTATCTATTGAAAAACCACACAGCCACCTGAGAGGTAGGTATTATTCTCTGCACTTGACACAGAGTTGGGGAGGTCCAGGCTCTCCCTACCACCCTGCCCTGTCTCTTTCTCTGTCATCCAGATACATGCACAAAGGTGCATCTTCTCAGAAAGGATTTTCTGCCTGGCCCAGAATTTTTGACACCCTTTGCCAGCCCTCATGAACACTTCCTGCCTGGCTTAACCACACAAAACTCTGTAAGCCATCAGTCACAGCTTTATTAAATCTAAATGCATCAAGCCCTAAAAATAGAGTCAGCCAACCTGGGTTCAGATTATATCTCCTTAGTTACTAACTGTATGACCTCACTCAAAGTACTTATCCTCTCTGAGCCTCAGTTTCCTTGGGAAAAATGGGAGAGGGGGATGGGGATGATTAGAGTACCTGATTCTTTTGAGTTAATGGGAGGATTAAATAGGATAATGCCTGTGACGTGCCTAGGATGAGGCACAGACTGTGTGCTCACTGAGTGGGAGTGATCATCATCTCTATCAGGGTCTGAGATTCCTCCAGCAGAGATTCATTCCATGGAGACCTTAAAACTCAGTCACCTGGAGGGAAAAAAACAAATGTTAAGCCTTTATCTGTCAATGGTGTTATAAATCTAACATCAAGAGGTATGGCTTGGACAACTTCTATGGTGTCTTTCAACTTTGACAATTTTTATTAAATATTTTTGGGTGATCTGGACTTTGGAGGAAGTTGTCACAGAAGAGAGGCCTAGAGGCACAGGAGGGAGGAGTCAAGAGGTAAAAGAAAGCCTGTTGCAAAGACATGATGCTCTTTAGAGGAAGTGTTTCTTCAGGTTTCTGGGCCAGTCTGATTGTTTGCATGGTGGTCTCTTGAGATCATTTTCATTAGCTATTAGAGGCAAAGTTCTTCCCTGGTGGCTCAGTGATAAAGAATCCTCCTGCCAGTGTAGGAGATATGGGTTCAGTCCCTGGGTCAGGAAGATCCCCTGGAGAAGGAAATGGCAACCTACTATGGTATCCTTGTCCGGGAAATCCTATGGAGAGAGGAGCCTGGCGGACTACAGTCCATGGGGTCGCAAAAGAGTTGGACATGACTTAGCCACTAAAACACAACAGCCAACAACATTTGAGGCAAAAGCAGACAAAGCTGATGTTTCCCCTGAATATGTGTGATTTGCAAGTACCGTCAATCAGTCTTTCAATATTGTCATTAGTATTTGTTGGACACTGTGCTAAATACTTTTTCATTTGATTCTCAGTCACAATAACTATCCATCCACAGTTGGTGAGACAAAGCTCAAGGTCATAAGGGAACTGTTGGCATTGAGTTTGACCACCAAACAATCTGAATCTAGAACTCTGCTGTCAATACCACTGCTTCCTTCACAAATGTGTAACAGAATGTGATACTTTCAGCATGGTCCGAAATTCACTTTGTAGTTACAGCATCTAAGTGGTCCTTGTCCTCTGCAAACTTATCATTCAGAATAGTGCCTACTGTGTGCCAGGAGCTAATGTAGCCTGTGGTTGTAAAAGATGCTGCTGATCCACCATTACTAGGGCTCAAAGAGTTGGACTGGGTTTGTGTTAGGACATCTATACTCTCCTAAGTCCTCTGGTCTGATGGCTGCACACATTCAAAGTTACAGTCTTGGAGACACAGTCATGAGCCAGGGATCAGAGGGTTTCTGTCTTCTTATGGGAAACGAACTGGCTTCCAGGTGTAGGGGCAGTTCCCTGAGGATTTCTAGATCACAGAGCTTTGGGGCTGGAAGAGTCCTTGATTTCACCTGCACTTTAGCCAGTGCAGTTGTACCAGCCAAGCTGAGGAAGCCAATATAAACAAACATACAGAGGAGGGACCCTTATATATGGACAGTGTATGGTTCATTTCACTCTTGCTTGGAAAACTCTGTTCTTTTTTACCTTTTGCGATCTAAACTCCAACCTTTCTTTTCTTTTTTTTTGTATAAAACTTTTGACCATTTCAGTCATTTGTCTCCTCTTCCTCCAAATGTGAGGGTCATTTGTAACCTGTTAACACCCACGTTGTTGTGTTCTTTTGGTGTTCTCTCGTTGTTTCGTGTGGAAGGGTTTTGTTTCTATGAGGCTCTGGTACCAGGCGTAGTGAGTGCTTTGAGTGTGGATTTGTTTTCATGAGGATAGTGCCAGTGCACCAGAGGTATTCAGTAAATGTGGACTAAAGAATTGAAAACAAGGAGAGACGCTATCTTCTCCTCTGTCAAAGTTCCCATTGAATCTAGGACAGGACAGAGCACATGGTGGATGTTCTTTGGCACAACTGACCCTCCACAGATGAATGATTCATCTTCTGCCTCCCCTCCTCCTCCTTCCTCTTCTCCTTCTCTCTTGGCAGCCTTATGCTCATACCCAGGGGCCATGGAGTGTGCTGCATGGCCTGGGAGGAGCTATCCCACCCTGTTTACTTGCCAGTGGGATATTCTAGCTTGTGTCTCTTGTCAAGAGACATATAAGTCATGGCACAATCTAGGAAGGCAAGAGTGTGGCTTCCTGACAGGTCTCTGTGTATCTGGGGGAAAACAGCCTTAGAATAGGCAGCCATTACTGGAGGTTCTCCTTAGGATTCCGGTGAGGGTCAGCAAATTAGCCCACGGTGATTAGAAAAACATGGAGCCTTCTAGCTGGACTTCAAAGATGATCTATTGATATTTCAGTGATTTGCCAGACTTTTTGTAATAAAGCTTTTGACCCCTTCCTCAAATGAAAGCTTACCCAGAAGCCCCAAAGTTGAATTTAGAGTTTTTCTGGCTGCAGTGGAATATGGTCCCCAGCACTTTGTGTTCTTGACTCCTAGAGGGGCTCAGAGAACCCCACAGAGCTTCTTGGAGAACACTTTGAGAATCTATGTTAGTGACTCTAGGGAATAATTTTCATTTATTTTGGTGACCCAGCATCTAAACTGACTTTCCATTCTGGGGGAACATAATAAAGATATAGGTACACTTATCAAAGATGTTTGATTCAACATGCTACCTCATGTATCTGGGATTTCTAATTCTTTTCTTAGATGGCTTACTGAAATCTGTACTCAATAACAGCCTATGTGAAAATAAGATACCAGAAAAATTTCATGCAATGTAAAGAATAAAAAAAACTAGGTAGATAAGAAGATTGATAATAGATTTATCACATGTAACCTGCTCACCCATCCATTAACTGTATCTCCCAGCAAGGACTAGAGGATGCTTCCTTTACCAAGGCACTGGGAAATACCACAAAGGGAAGAGCCAGCACCCTCGAAGAGAGCTGCAGTGGCTCTTATCTTTATGCTGGGTGAGTGCTGTAGCTGAAACGGGATCCTTGATTTCACTGGGGATACTAATATCCCCAGGGGAAGAGACCAAGGAGTGACACTTTAAAAACCTCCAGGGGCAAGTTGGTACATGTATTATTTAATGTTCTTAATTGCAACATAATCCATGCTGGCTGGCTTAAACAGAAAAGGGATTTTATAAAAGGATATTAGGTACCCATGCAGGATGCAGAGCCTGGGGCTGTGGGGAGGCTTTAGTGAGGCACCACTGCTCCTTGGCACTGGGAATTCTCAGGACTGGACACCAGATGCTCTGCACTCTCACCAGCGCAGAGCTGGCTGTTTCCACCGTGTGCTTGGCAGATGTCAGGTCCACTACACATAGCCTCCTCTTCATTTTGCTCACTTCTCAGTCCAATTTTCAGACAGATCTGTCTGACTTGTCAGAATCTAAGTCACATACCTGCAAACTAATGGCTAGAGGATTTGAGAACATGAGAACTTTTCGTTGGGCACATTATTGCACTGCAATAACTTTTGTTTCTGCTAACTAGGAAAAAATAGAGAGTGACAATTGGGTAAGCAGCTAACAGTGTCTAATACTGCATGGTTTCATACAGGCAGCAGGCTAGTATGGTAATCAGAATATTCTCGACCCATAACTAACTTTGGCTAATTGATTATAAAGTCTTTTGCACTGAAATACATGGACAGTTTTTTAAAAGCTTCTTGGTTCATATAATCAAAACAAACAAGCAGAAAATACCAGATTTAGAGAACAGGACTCTCTTTTGAGTCACCAAATATGGGGTTTATTGTTCCTCACTCAGTTCCTAAACTTGGGCCAAAGACTCAGAGTCCAGGCAAATTTGAGGAAGGACCCAGTAATTACATCACAAGTATATACTGCAGATCTTGTTCTTGGCTGTCTTCAAAGAGATCTAGAGCCTTTTACCAAGGTAACAGTGACTTGGTGGGAAGGGAGACATCAGTACCTTTTTAGATCTTTTATTGGCTCTGAGCTAATTCCTGAGGATATAGTTTACCACTGTGATCCAAAGATCAGTGGGGGATTTTATAGGACTTAGGTGATTAATGAGACTTTTGGCATCATTGTTGACATCCAGTGGACCCTCAAGTCATTTTTTATTATTTTCTCAGTTCCTGACTGTATAGTTGAAATAGATATATCTAGTATGAGGCAGAATTAATATATTGTTCACTTAATGGTTTCCTTAAAAGTTTTAAATAGAAGACTTAAAGTAGTAAATCAAAAGCAATACTCTAACCCTGGGGGAAATTGTTAAATCTATCAGAGACTCAAAATGTACAGTTGTGTTATGCCTATGACAACCTCATTTAAATCACTTATCTGTCTGATGCAGAAAGTGGCTATATCTTGGTGAATGGCTGTAGATCATTATAAAAGTGATGAAGTGGCTTCCAACTATAGCACTTCCAGATATGGATGCCTTACTAGAGAAAATAACCCAGTCCTTGACACTTACACTGCAGCTACTTATAGGTTGGTGCTTTTTAAAAATTCAGTTCCAATACACGGTTTGCTTTCACCTGGCAAGGATTGTAGTATACTTTATTGCTCCAGCACTCCATCTCTATGTCACAATTTAGTCTACAGACATATTTAATCATCTATTCATCTTACAAGACATCAGGTTGATTCAGTATATTGACAATATCATGCTGATAGGTTGTGAAAAGGAGGAGATGTATGTATTATCAAATACCTAGGTAAGATACATAAATATAAGAACCTAGGGGTTGAATTCCATGAAAATATGGGCAATAGAGACATATTTTAAGGTAAAATTTTATATAATTTAAATCAGCATGTTGTTGCTATTTTATATTTTTCATTTATCACCACTTTATATATGCATTTAAATATATGTGGACATTTTCAGCTTTCACTCTTAGTTAAAATGCCATAGTCTGCTTAGCTTTGCTGTCCCATTATAGCTTAGGTTGTTATATTTTGTTTCTTTCTATTTTAAGTACTATTTCTGTAAATGTCTTCATATATATATATATACACACACACATATATATTTATATATATTTGGGTTTTTCCTTAGAATATATCCTCTAAAGTGAAATTACTATGTCAAAGAGTGTAAGCCTTTGCTAGATATTGTTCTATTGCTCTCTAAACAGATTGAACCAACTGAAAATGCTACTGAGAGTAATTATTGTAGTCCACTCAATTATTGTTTTATTTTGGTTATGTTTTTTAATATCAAGTAATAATATATGCATAAAAGACACTTACTCCTTGGAAGGAAAGTTATGACCAACCTAGATAGCATATTAAAAAGCAGAGACATTACTTTGCCAACAAACGTCCGTCTGGTCAAGGCTATGGTTTTTCCAGTGGTCATGTATGGATGTGAGGGTTGGACTGTGAAGAAAGCTGAGTGCTGAAGAATTGATGCTTTTGAACTGTGGTGTTGGAGAAGACTCTTGAGAGTCCCTTGGACTGCAAGGAGATCCAACCAGTCCATCCTAAAGGAGATCAGCCCTGGTGTTCATTGGAAGGGCTGATGCTGAAGCTGAAATTCCAATACTTTGGCCACCTCATGTGAAGAGCTGACTCATTGGAAAAGACCCTGATGCTGGGAGGGATTGGGGGCAGGAGGAGAAGGGGACGACAGAGGATGAGATGGCTGGATGGCATCACTGACTGGATAGATATGAGTTTGAGTAAACTCTGGGAGTTGGTGATGGACAGGGAGGCCTGGCATGCTGCGATTCATGGGGTTGCAAAGAGTTGGACATGACTGAGAGACTGAACTGAACTGAATAATATATGCATTTCTGTAATTGTTAGGAATCCTGTGCATCACACAATGTGATTCTTTGTCATTCTATAGTTTGTTCATATTATTCTGGTTTCCTTGGCAAGTTTGTAAGCCTGTCAGTGGTAGAAGCTGTGCATCACCCATAAATTTATCTATCTGTTCATCATTTATTAAGTGTTTATTATATTCCAGTCTAGACACTATGATAGGTTCCAGGATACTGGAGAATAAATTGCAGTTATAAAAGGAGGGAAAGATGAATTATCAACGTTAAGAAGACAAAGCAGTACATGTAAAAAGGGCACCGAGGAGTATTATGTGACCTCCAAGAAGAGAATGAACAGGGACACTTTGGGAGAATGCTGTAAAGTTGGGTAAATTCTGATAGGATGATTTTGGCTCCAAATAATAGACAGCTGATTTAGATAGTGAGACAAAGTTATTATCTCATTAAGCAAGGAGTTCTGAGGTAGAATGCTCCAGAACTGGCTAATATTTATTGTAGGTCTGTGCTGTGTAGACACAGTACAAGAAGTCATGGATACAGAACAGAGTAAATGTAACTGCTCCCAAGTCCTGCTCCCAAGGAGTTCATCGTGAGGGTTGGTGTGAGGAGATAGGTGAAGGTAGTGAAATAGATTCACATGCTGATAATATGAGGTTGATATTACATCATTGATAATACAAAAGTGACAACTGTCATTTATTGAATATCTGCTATGTTCTACCTAAGAACTTGACCTAGTTTTCTCATTTAATCTTTACAGCTACCCTCATTTATTTTCCCCACTGCCATTGAGAAAAATGAGCCTTAGGATTAGGTGCCTTGTTCAAGTCCTCCCAGCTGGTGAGGGTGAGAACCAGATCTCACACTGAGGCCTGCTGACTTGGAGCTCATGCTTTTAACCATGCTGCTATGTCATCTCCTGGTCATTAACCCCAACACTAGGTGCCACGTGTTCCCAGAGAAAGGCTATGCTCAGGGTGTCTGGGGTAGGGATGTGAGTATTTTGTAAATGAAGTGCAAGTGGAAGGCCAGAGCAGAAGCCAGATGAACAAGACTGGGAAGGTCTTGGAGCCAGCAGGAAGAACATGTACAAAGACTCGGAGAACTGGGAGGTGGGCTATGTTAAGAGTTGGGATTGGAGAAGGAGGGTGGACCACACACAGACAGGCTTGTATCCTGTACTTAGAGGTTTGGATTTGTCTCATGGGCAATGAATATTTTCTGAAGTTTTGGAAGCAAAGTTGGGTTCTAGAAAGACCAACTTAGTAGTGCTGTGGAAAATGGATTTGGAGGGGACATGATCCCAGGGAGAGCAGCTAGGAGTATTTATGATCCAGGTGAGAGAAAATTAGGGAGGACTGTGAAATAACTGATAAGACATTTTAGAGATAGAATCAAGAGGATTTAGTGATTGATTAGATTGGGAGGTGAAAGGAAAAGAAGATTAAAGGATGACTCCCATATACCTGATTTGGGCAACATAGTAACTCTGTATATTCAGGAATCCCTGCATTGTGGGTGACCACAATACTCAATTCCAACTAGTTTAAGCGAAAAGAAATGTAGAACACCTATAGCTGGGTGGAAACTGACACAGCTCCTAGAGTTGAAGGAAGAGATGTAGGTGTGAACCAAGGGCTCGATATCTCTAGAGTATTGCCTATGTCTCATCTTTTCCTGTCTCTCTCCAGCTGTTTCCACATGTCAGCAAAGATGACCCACTCCAGTTTGCCCACCCCAGTGGAGACAACTTCTCCCACCACAGGGCTGCTCTGGGACCAGTCCCTGTGTCCAGGGGAGCGGGGTTCTGTGGTGGTCAGGCCAGGACCATCTGCTCAGTCGTGTGCACAGAAGAAGGGAGATGGTGCAAAATGTGCTGGGCAGCCCAAGAAAACACGGCGTGGTTCCCTTTAGACGCTGTTGGCCAAGACAGAAGGCAGCGGAGAGTAGCTTTAAATGGCTCTCAGTCCTCTTCCGATTTGGATGTGAGGGATTCACAGCATCAAAGCACTCAGCCGACTCCAAGTGCCATAATAATTTATTGAAATCAACACGCTGGTGAGACAAGGAGCCTGACAGACAGCAGATGGCTCCCACACAGAAAGGCTAATCAATTCTGACAAACAACAGCCATCGTAAAAGAGGGGAACATACACAGCATGCACACACAGGTCTGAATGGCGCAGAGACAAAGGCTCCTGCTTGGCCTAGCCAGGACAGGGAGATAGTACTGTGGGAAAGCCTAGGCATTTCAGATGCTCATCACTGACCTTACCTCCCACGGGTCACCCGCAGAGATCTCTGCTCCGTTCACACCTGACTCTCCAGACTTCTCAGACATGCCTTAGGCTTTCCCAGTTCTGTGCCTTTTCTCCTCCCTCTCTCTGCCTGGGAGACCCTGCCCCCTCCCCTCTTTCTGTCCCTCAAGATCTGACCTAGTCCTCCGGGTCCAGCACAAGTCCTCTCTTCTCCTGAAGGCTTGCATTGTTAGTGCTTCATGGATGTGTTTTTGACTAGTTGTCTTCACGAGATTAACCAGACTGCAAGCTTCCTGAGAACAAGTGACCTGCCTTCCTCATTTCTGCATACCCAGAAGCAGGTAGCACGGGACTGTGAGCTAAATTTTTAATGAAGGATCATTAGTTTGCTTTTAGTCTTGGGGCGGAGTGAATAATATTTCTTAAGAGATAGAAAAACTATTTGCAACATAACAGTAAAAGATGAATGATGTTAACATATTAAAGTCAGCCTCTAAAAATCTATAACGCAGGACAAGAGACCCAATAGGGAAGTCAGCAATGAAAATTAACAGCAAATTCACTGAACAGCCCATACTTATGAAAAAGGTCAACTTTACTAGTTATTGAGGAGATACAAATTAGGACAATGTGATTCTAATTTTTGCTTATCAAACTGGGAATATTTAAAAATGAATTCTTCAGTGTTGGTAGAAATGTGGTGAAATAGCTAGTCATTTGCTACAGAAGGGACTGTGCATGGATACAGCCTTCCTGGAGAGGAAGCTGGCAATTTTTTAAAAGAGGCTGAAAAGTGTCCATGCTTTAAAAGTCTGTAATTCTGCTTCTAGAGTTTTATTCTAAGAATGTAACCAGAGCTGTGCACA
The DNA here is from genome assembly GCF_033118175.1 of Dama dama. Classification (NCBI taxonomy): domain Eukaryota; kingdom Metazoa; phylum Chordata; class Mammalia; order Artiodactyla; family Cervidae; genus Dama; species Dama dama. The sequence goes on from NC_083707.1 coordinate 47,401,485, forward strand.
TAGATTAGGTATAAGGATGCATATGTTAGTATGACGGTGAATGACTCTGATCCTCTCTTATTCAGTGTCTAGGAGAAAGAAAAAAAAGAAAAAGAAATGGAATTTATACAGTTCCTTCCCATTTGCTTGATTTGACAATCTTCAAAAAACTCCTTAAAAAATCCTGAAAAAAAATCTGACTCGACTCTCTTTTTTTTCGATTTCTCTTAAAAAAAAAAAAATCCTGAAAATTGGTTTGATGCCTGCTGGAATAAAGTGACTAGCTTCCTTTCCTTTGATTTGGAATATTCTACTCTCCCTGGAGGACCTACCCTCAGGGTCTAAGCTGCTGCAATGAACTTACCTGTTTCCCATGTAATACTGCAGCTTCAATCATGTTCCTGCTCACCTATCAGGTCCTGGGAATTTTAGGGGGATATACTATTCTGCTTTAGAGACTCAGTGGGAGTACAGACAGGAAGAAGGAGCCTCCTTTTATTATTGCTCAGGCTACTTAAGCACTGTCAACTCATTCAAATACCTATCCGCCCATCCACCTACCCATCTATCCGTTCATCCATCCATCTATCCATCCACCCATCCATCTATCCATCCATTCATCCACCTATCCATCTATCCATTCATCCATCCGTCTATCCTTTCATCCATCCATCTATCCATTCATCCATCCATCTATCCATTCATCTACCCATCCATCTATCCATCCATTCATCCACCTATCCATCTACCCATTCATCCATCCATCTAAGCATCCATCTCTCCCTGCACTCCCAACATTGAGGGAGCACATGCTATGTGCCAGAAACTGTCATGGGTTGGGTGCCAGGTTTACAGAGGTAATGGGCATGGTGCCTGCCACCAGGTTACTGACAGCTCAGAAGCATGGTGGATTGTAAAGAGACTGTTCATTGTTTCTTCTGGCAGCACACATGAAGCTCTCTGGAGCACAGAGGTGGGGGATCTAATTCAGACGGTGAATCACTGGTGAATCCCAGAGGGAGAACCTGAGCAAGGCTTTCAAAGTTGTCTATGAGTTCACCCTGTAAGAGAGCAAGGAGGGGGAGCATTTCAGAGAGAACCAATAGCATGTGTCAAGGTCTGAAATTGAGAAGAAGCATGACTGTGGGCTTTGACAGTTAAAGGAGTGGGTAGAGATGGAAGGGCAAGGAGGCATGAGGGCATCAGTGTCTCTTTGGAACTGCCTGAGAGCTTAAGTTTTATCTGGGAGGCCAAGGGGGGACATTGGAAGGTTTAAGTGAGAAGTTTTAAATACGTTTGAGAAGTCAGGCTGGTAGCAGGAAAGGGATGGATGGAAGCGGCTAGAGGCCAGTCAGGACATGATTGCAGAGACCCAGAGAGTCACGAGATGTTACAAAGGCCAAGTTGGCACAACTGAGGGACAGAACACGTGAGGTGAGGGAGGGTAATAAGGGGTGCTGCTGGGGTGAGGGGTGAGGGGACATCAACAGAAGCTCCCAGGTTTCTGGTGTGAGCTTACTGGTCTAGAGTTAGATGTTGTCGGGAGGCAGAGAAGATGATTCCTCCTTTTTTCCATTTCCTGTGGAAGTGAGCTCCATATTCAACCCCCCTCCCCCTTTCTCTTCCTCTTCTAGTCTGTCTCATGGAGCTTTTTGGTCGTAGCTGTTGTAGATGGCCCAGACATAACCCTGTTCCCCGGGGCCAGCATTCACACTATTTCCTGGACCACAAATGGCTCTCCTGATAGCAAGTTCGATAGCCTGGTCTCAGGGATGGGCAACTGAGGACCCCTGTCCCTGCAGAGAAAGTTCCTGAATGGAGTCTATACTTCATTTCATGAAACATGGTTGAGGGAGAGTCTCCTTTGTACTCAGCATAGGGCAGGGCACTATGCAAAACAATCTAGTACATGTTGATTGCACTTTTTTTTTTTCTACTTTTAAGGCCCAGTTTAAGTGACAGTTAGTTGTCTTACAAAATCTTTCCTATGTCCTTACTCCCACCCTGGGTTCCCATGGGTAAACCTCTATTACATTCCATTCACATTGAATTATCAACGTTTGTTCAAGCATTGGTCAAGCATCTGTCCTTTTGGATAGGCTGGACTTTCTTGGGGTCAAGGGCCACATGTATTCCCCCTTTCCCTCTAGTGTATGCCCATCTTTGCTCTTCCTATCCCCTAGCACTTTGAATAGTGTTTCACACACTTAGTAACCATCACTGGGACTTCTAACTTCTTTAGTTGGGTTACTCTGTTGTTTATTTCTTTTTTTTTTTCTTTTATTTATATTAGTTGTTTATTTCTTAATCATGAACAGTCAGTTGCTGAGATTGTTGGGGGTCAGACACAAAATTTTTTTAAACTTATCACTGTGGACTGAAGCTCTTGACACTGCCTGGTAACCTGATTTCCTCTGATTGGTCTGGTGTGCTCGAGGGAAGGCATTTGGCCTGGAAATGTGATGCTTTGAAGATGCCATAGGAAGCAAAACACTCCGCTTTCCGCTTGGGAATGGGACTTGTGCCTTTAAGACCTGTCTTGGGAAATCAGCCCAAGCAACATAATTGCAATGAAATTACCCCAGATCACACCCACACATTCATTATGAGAGTCCTTATTGACACCTTGACAATTTGTTTCAGGAGACGTTATTGCATATTCTTCCCCCTGGAATAGATGCAGATGCATATAGACATACGAGCCCACGCATAATGTATATGCATATCAGCGTGTTTTTATTATATAATTATATGAGGCTATCAATCAGTTTTCATTTGGAACTCTTTGCCTTTATAGTTCAGGAAGTTATTTAAAATCGAGAGGTGGAGGAGAAAGAGCCTGAAAGAACTAAAGAGGAGGCCCAAGATTGGGTAAACCAATGAGTGTGTCTTTGCTATTTGAGAGCTGAACTTCCCCTATCCCCCCACCCATTCCTCCCCCCTTTCCTCTCCCATGTCTTCCTACTGGTGGGGACTCAGTCCTGGGCAGCACCCACAGCAGAAGGGTATCAATGGAACAGCTCCAAGGAGAACCACCTCAAGGCCATAAGGTGCCATCTCTGGCCCTTGTAGACTTTTCTGTTGGGTCTGGGGAAGGCTTATAGTTAACAGTGATCTGCTTACAGTAGTAAAGGGGCAACTGACTTCTGGGTGTCCATGAAGGTCCATGAAGGTCCTTGAGGATCAAGCAAGATACCTTAGAGCAGGACTTTCCGAGCTCTTAAAGTCAGGATACACATGAAGATGAGAATCTTTGTATGGCACGTTGTAGTAAATTTCAGGGGATCTGGGGTTCTATGTGAGATTTAGAAGAAAAAGTCATCCCATTTTCTCTCTATTATGCAAAATGAAAAAGAAAATATGGTATACTGGGAAATATTATACAATATGTATGGCCTCAGAATAAAACATTTTCCTCATTTTAATGAGAAACTTGAGTTTGCTTCCTTCCATGATTGTAACTGTTTCATATCAGAGTTTGTGTTTGAAATGGCTGCACACCATGCCTGATCTTTTAATGATGATCTCTACAAATCGTTGATGGTCACTCTTGATAAGAAACTTTGTTTGCACAAGTGGGTGATAAAAAATTTAAAGCCATTTTTTATAATCATTAAAGATTCATAATGGTTGAAATTATGTTTAAAGAATTCAACAGCCTTCCTTTTCTTTCACTGACAGATGTAGTGTTGAAAGTTTTTGTGATGATGCAGGTGGGTTTCAAGTCCAATTGAACTTACTCACATCAAGGATTCAGAAGAATGATGGCATTCTCATTTGCAGAATATAGACGGGGTGTGGGAGCTTTCACTGTGCAGCTGCTTTGGCTGACACTTAAAGGATTCAACCAATGCAAACACACAAAAGTAGAGGACATATGTGAGTTCAATCCAGGGTCACTGCCACTGCGTGTGTGTGTGCGTGCTAAGTCACTTCAGTCGTGTCTGACTCTTTGTGACCCTATGGACGTAGCCTGCCAGGCTCCTCTGTCCCTGGGATTCTCCAGGCAAGAATACTGGAGTGGGTTGCCATGCCCTCCTCCAGGGCATCTTCCTGATCTAGGGATTGAACCTGCATCTCTTACGTCTCCTGCATTGGCAGAAGGCTTCTCCATCTCTAGCGCTAGTGCACCTGGAAGCCCCATTGCCACTACACCTGCCATTAAACCCCACAGCCTCTCTGCCCCTTTTCTCTGATCGCTACCTTCGGGGCTGCACATGGCGCTCCATGGCATGTGAGATGCTGGAGCATCCCATTAGACTCTGTGTCAGAAGGGTGTGCGCTCAGTTGCTGGAGTGGGAGTCCAGCTGTAGGGGATCCCACTGGTCATTTTCATTGCAGCTCTGAAGAGCAGCATGGGTCAGATGTCTCATGGGAACCGCAGTGTTTATTTCCAATCCTGTCGCCTTGAGTGGCCTGAGGAGCCACACACAGATTGCTTGTGGCCACAGGAGACCATCCCCAGGTAGCCTGTCTGCCCCAGGCCCTTAAATGCCCCGTGCTTCCCACCGCCATTCCTTTGCTCACAATTTGATCTTTCCTAGACTGTTTGTTTTGGCTGCACCTTGAGGCACATGGAATCTTGGTTCCCCAATCGGGTATCAAACCCACACCCCCCGCAGTGGAAGCGCAGATTCTAAACTACTGGACCACCAGGGAAGTCCCTCAGAGTGTTTTCTTACCTTCTGTCCTCATTGTTAAGTCCTACCTGGTCTGCAAAGTCCCCTTCAAGCCCTTTTCCTCTTCCAAGGCTTATCTGACTGATGTGTCCCACAGGAACCCACCTCCCTGGAGTCTGCCCATGGGAGCCCTGAACTCACAGAAATTTATGTGACATTTAAAAATCTAAACAGGCTCTTGTTGTGATGAGAAAATGAATACCCAAGTGCACTAGTGTCTCAGGGGCTCCGATCCTAGGGGCTCAAGAAGAGACCATCTCTTGTTCATCCCCACGTGATGCCTTGCACAGAGTAGGCGCTCCAGTCATATTATCCAAGTGATTAATAGGAAGTGACTTGCACACAGTGAAGACAATTCATAATGATGTTGCTTAATAAGTTCCATGAAAGGTAATGATTTTTCGGCACCAACTTTTGTGCAACATTCAAGGAATACCAACAACTTCTCAGAACAGAGAATGCTTGACTCATAACTGCCAAAATGTGCCAGTGTTCCTCTTCTCTGCTGGTTGAGTGATCCAATAAATGCTCAATTAACTATGATATGACAGGCTCATTAGCGTTTTCTAAATACACTTTACCAGCCAGTCCAGCATTTTCATTTTGACCAAGGGGCATTTCTGTTATAAGAGAGGGTTGTAGAAATGTAGGCAATTTTTGCACGGAATGAGCCCTCCCCACCCTGACTCTCCCTGGAGAAGACTTTGCAACTGGAAGGGGGTGGAGAAGAGCCAAGTTAGGGGCCCCCTAGGTAACTGAGCTTGGAGTTCAGAGCTCCAGTTTGCTTGGGTGCCTGTTTTGTTTTTTTCTTAATTTAAGTTTGTGATTGACTTACTATGTGCCCTGGCACTTTTAAGAGATTCGAATAAAACACAGTGAGAGTTCAGAACAAATGTAAATGGCCTCAAAGAAAAGGGAAGCGAAAAAAACAACAATAATCTTTTTTAATGGCTGTAAAATGTGGGAAGGATAGATCATGAGCTCTCTGCATGGGGCCCTCATCTGATCTCAATCCAGTATTGTAATTTAGACATGACTTTTTATTTAATTTCTGACTGAGAAAGGGAAATTAGAAAACAGCATTATCTCAGCTGCTTCATTATAATGAACAATATTTCACAGTGCCAGCCCTGGAGTTACCTTCAGAACTTCTTTTATGAGGCGGATGTTGACTCTGGTTCTAGGCGAGCTTGAATTTTCCCACACACTGGTTGGTTGAGGAGCGAGAGCGGAAGTACGGTTTTTAATTAGAAGCTGGTTTAAGGCTCAGGCAGCCCACAGGTTCGCAGGTAGGGGAAAGGAATAGTGAGGTAATAAAATGAGGCACTGGAAGACACCAAAATCTGGATTAGGCAGTTCTGGACTTCCTTAAATGTAAGTAACAGTCCCCTTTTAATCTCCCTACCATGTTTATTCATTTAATTTTTAAATCAGAAGGGGATTTATCCAATCTGTAATTAACCCTTGCATCTGGCCTAGCAGTTCTGCCTCCTGCCCCTTCCACTCCCCATGCCTGGCCACTAAATACATAATGGTCTGATAAATATTTAAGCAGCGATGAGGGAGATAATGCGAGTAATCCATTAGAGCCGCCTGCCTGGGCTGGCGCAAGTGGATGCGGTAAGTGCTAGGATCCCAGGCTGGGCAGTAGGCTCGCTGACCGCCGAGCCTGGCTGTAGGGAGACAAGATGTTGGAGGCCCTGGGAGCCTTTGCTCCCACTTTATCCCCTTTGACCTTTGATCTTGCCCCCATGGGTCAGCCTCACTGCAGAGTGGGATGGGGTGGGGCCCATCTTCTGGAAGAGGGGATGGCATGAATTGCCCACCATGAAGTGACCCTGGACGTCCACCCTGTGGCTGCAGGGGACTCTAGGACAGCCGGCTGCTCACCTCTGTAACCAGGACAACCGCCAGCCCCAGTTTGCTCAGGACAGTCCCAGGTCATGCCAAGTGGCTGGCATGGGTGTTAATATTGCCTTCTTCCAAGAAGTCCTCTTTCAAGAGTCCCACTTTGGACAATGAATGTTATGAGCACCCTACCTCTGACCTTCTAATAACATGGCTCAGAATGATGGAGGGAGGCGGGAAATCATAGCAGCAATTTTCTTCACATTATACACACTAAACCTAGCCATCAAAATGAGTCAAAAATCGGACATTCAACTATAGAAACCCCTCACCCAGACACACATGTGTGTGGGAATACATACACACAGAACATCGTCTCTTGATTTCTAACTTTCCTTGCAGGCCACCTGTGTACCCTTCTCAGCTCACTGCCATTTCTTCCTGGATGTTAATGTTGGGAGACACACCTTATCTCTGTGGGTTCCTTCAGGGTACAAGTTGGGTCTGATGTCTTGAGCCATCCCCCATTGCTCCCAGCTCACTGTTGACTCTGCTTGTAGAATGAATGAATCGATGGGGATTGTTCATGACTATGTTAAATCTCTCTTGTTGTCTCAGAAGGTCTTTGACTTCAGCAAATGTTTTTTTATCCCTCTTTATCCAGGGTATAATTCATGGACCCGAATACACATTCACATAAAATTCCCCTTTATACACATACAGTTCAAAATAATAAGTGAAGTACTGTGTGCATGTACTTTCTTTCAACACCTCCTTTCCACCCTCAGGAAACAGAAAGATCCAAGTCCCCATTTGTAAGGAATTCATCTCTACTAGCCTTCTCTTGTTTCTTCTTCTTAGAAAGTTCAGGATGGTTTCTATTATCCACTCAATTAACCTTTTCTCTTCCTTCTTTCCCTTTCATTCATTTCTTCACCCACTGAAGTATCATCCATAGTTATTTACCGAATACTGGGCTCAACTGATTCCTGGCATGATTTCAGCCAAGTCCTTGGTTTCCTTGTGACTGAAATTAACTGAATGTTGCATCACTGGTTTCAGAAACACCACCCAGGCATTGCTTGTAGATAGATCTGACATAAATCCACGTGTCTGCCTCCTAGCTCCCAGAGGGCAAATCCGGAGAGTGAGGAGGAAAGGGGTCCATGGGGGCTTCACACCCTCAAGCCTCTTTATGTATTGACTTTCCTTTCTCCCTTCCTCCCATGGGGTGAACCTGTGCCTAACACTGCTCAGCTCTGCTCCTCTGGGGCTGCTTCCACCAGAGCTCAGCTGCCCTAGCCCTCCAAGGCCATGGGCCCCCATGGCCTCGATGTCCGCCCCCTCCCCGTGGCCGTGCTCTGGGGGCGTTTGCTTCAGTGTTCATGCCTGCAGGCCCCACTTCCCCTCAATGAATCTGCTTAGACACCCAGGTCTTTATGCCCAGCTAGTCATTCAGAAGCTCACCCGTAAGCTGGTGCTCTCTTCACAGCTGCAATATTATTATTCACACATGTGCACAGATAAATATAACACAGGCATGTGTACATGTCTGCACAACATGCATATACTAATACATGCATACAGCTTGCAAAAATAGTTCACAGAATCAACACACCCTTGCACACCTGTAAACTTCATATGTGTACACATCTTGCACATACATACATAGCATATGCACAAGCACAAACACCCTAAAATCATAGAAAATATGAACTAGAAATCAGTCTTCAAATGTGTGTAAGACTCCGACGTGTGAAAGACTTTGCTATATAATATGTGCCCTGTGGAATAGAAGTGAAAATGTGAGCTTGTGTATAACTATGGACACCCTGATTCTGTGAATACACACCACCATTCCTCTCTACCTTAAGTATCTCATGTTACTATTGGCATTGCAGGTGGCTGCTAGCAGTATAATTTAGTTTAGCACATTTTTTTAAAGACTATTTTTTAAAGGAGCTTTAGATTTGCGGCAAAACTTAGTGGAAGGTACAGGGATTTCTCATATACTGTAACTCTATACATGCATAGCTCATCATCAGTATCCCCCATCAGAGGGTTATGTTTGATACAACTGATAAACTTACATTGTTGCATCTTAATCACCCAAAAGTCCATAGTTTATCTTAAGGTTTATTCTTGGTGATTCTATGGGCTCGGGCAAATACACGATGAAATGTACCCAGCATTAGAGTGTCACACAAAGTACTTTCAGGGCCCTAAAAATTCTCCACGCTCCATCTATTTATTCCCCCTACCCTCAGTCTCTGGCAACCACTGATCTTTTGACTGTGGTCATAAGTTTTCCTTTTCCAGAATGTCATATAGTTGGAATCATACAGTATACAATCTTTTCAGATTGGCTTCTTTCACTTAGCAATATGATCTTGCCTCGTAGCTCAGTCGCTAAAGAATATGCCTGAAGGGCAGGAGACCCGGGTTCAATTCCTCAGTCGGGAAGATTCCCTGGAGAAGGAAATGACAACTCACTCCAGTATTCTTGCCTGGAGAATTCCATGGACAGAGGAGCCTGGCAGGCTATAGTCCACGGGGTCCCAAGAATAGGACACAACTTAGTGATTAAACCACCATTACCAAGGTTCCTCCATGTCTTTTCATGGCTTTATAGGTCATTTCTTTTTAGTGTTGATTAATACCTCCCTGTCTGTATGTACCATGGTTTATTCATTTACCTATTAAAGGACATCATGGTTGCTTCCAAGTTTTGGCAGTTATGAATAAGCAATAAACATATGTGTGCAGGTTTTTCTGTGGATGATTGTTGGATCATATGGCAAGAATATGGTTAGTTTTGTAAGTAACTGCCAAACTATCTTCCAAAGTGAATGTACCATTTCCATTATCACCAGCAATGTGTGAGTTCTTTTTATTCCACATCCTTCTCAGCATTTGGTGTTGTCAATGTTCCAGATTTTGGGCCATTCTAATTGGTGTGTAGTAGAGTCTTATTTTTGGTGTAATTTGCATTTCTCTGATGACATATGATATGGAGGATACATTTTTTTTGCCATCTGTATATCTTCTTTGGTGAGGTGTCTGTTAAGGTATTTGGCCCATTTTATTCAGGTTTCTTGTTTTCTTATTGTTGAGTTTTAAGAGGTATTTGTATATTTTGGATAATAGTTCTTTATCAGATTTACCTTTTGCAAATATTTTCTTCCTATCTGTGGCTAGTCCTCTCATTCTCTTAAAATTGTCCTTTCAATATCAATGCAGTTTTTATAACTTTAATGAAGTACAGCTTATCAATTGTTTTTTTTCACAGATCATGCCTTTGATGTTGTATCTAAAAAGCCATTGTCACACCTAAGGTCATCTAGGTTTTCTCCTACATTTTCTATCTTCTAGGAATTTTATAGTGTGTCTTACACGTAGGTCTATGATCCAGTTTGAGTTAATTTTTGTGAAAGGTGTAAGGTCTGTGCCTAGATTAATTTTCTTTATATTTAGATGTCCAGTTTTTCCAGCACTGTTTGTTGAAAAGGCAATCTTTGCTCCATTATATTGGTTTGTATTTGCCTTTTGTATTTGTACCATTGCATTGACTAAATTTACATGGGTCTATTTCAGGACTCTTTATTCTATAGACATCCTATAGTTCTTAGAATTCTGTTCTGTTTTTTCAATCTGTGATCTCTTTGCTTTTCAGTTTTGGAGGTTTCTATTTTTTTTTTTAATCGCTAGCACTTCTTTTCAGTTTCTTCTTTGGATTTATGTCTCTCTGTGTACATTGCCCATCTGTTCTTGCATGCTGTCTACCTTATCCATTACATCCGTAGCATAGGCATCATAGCTGTTTTAAATTCTAGGTCTGATAATGTCAATATCCTTGCCATGTCTGGATCTATGATGGATCTGTCTCTTTAAATTTTGTTTTTTGCCTTTTGGTATGCTTTGTAATTTTTTCTTGATAGCCATTCAGAATGAACCAGTGAAAGGAACTACTATAAATAAGCCCTTAGTAACATTGTGGTGAGGTGTGCAGGGATGGGAAGCATTCTGTAGCCCTGTGATTAGGTCTCAGTCTTTTAGTGAACCTGTGCCTCCTGACTGTGAAATTCACAAATGTTTCTTAGATTCTGCAACCCCCTATCCTGCTCCTCTCTACCTATCTCTCTCCCCCACCCTATGGTGGGAAATGGCTAGAACTAACTTTAGGTATCTCCCTTCCCCCACATCAGTAAAGCTTTGATAATATCCCATCAGGTTAGGCTCTGGTTAACTAGTTTCCTCTGAAGGCAAGTCTTGTTAAGAAGAACAGATAGTTTTGCTTATTTAATGGTTCCCTTTAAATAATAAATAGTGGTTACTTTTCGCTTCCCCCTGTTTTAAGAGTCAGAGAATATTTCTCTGAGACATACTGTGAGAATCTGGTAAAGATCCTGGAGGTAAAACTCCCCAAAGTGTGGGGACCCCGCTATGAGTGGGTCCATCTGAAGTCCTTGACACTCAGATTTGTCCAAACTGAACCTCTAGCAATTCATCAGTTTTGGGTCAGGTTTTCCGACCCCAGCACTGGTTTCTCTCATGGTTTCCAGACTCTGCTCCAGGAAGCTAAGACTCTTTGCATTTGCATGTCTGTATCTCCAGTCTTGGGGGCAAAGGTTTGCCTGTACCCTTTTGTCTCTTAAAAATCTAAGAAAAGTTGTCGATTTTCCAATCTGTCTAGCTTTTTACTTGTTAGGGCAGAGTGGCAACTTCCAAGCTTCTCATATGAGGAACCAGAAACCAGAAGTCTCGCACTTTAGTTTTGTCCCATATATTCAGGGATGAGGCCCCTTGAATTCTACTTGTATGAACTGCGCTTAGCGCTCCTCCAGCTCCTCTGCCAGGAGCCTTTTCTTTTCAGAAACTAGGGGTCCCCAGAATGTTCATCTGAAAACACTGTCACGTGGAGAGAGCCTCTCAAAGTTGCCAGGACACATGCAAACAGAGCCCAGGTCTCAGCAGTCTTTTGTTTGGAGGATGGCGCCGGATGGAGGGCTTCCCTGGTGGTCAGACGGTAAAGACTCTGCTTACAATGCAGAAGACCTGGGTTTGATCCCTGGGTTAGGAAGATCCCCTGGAGAAGGGAATGGCCACCCATTCCAGTATTCTTGCTTAGAGAATTCCATGGACAGAGGAGCCTGGCAGGCTATAGTCCACGGGGTTGCAGAAAGATACTACTGAGCAACTAACACACACACACACACACACACACACACAGAATGGAACCCGCCCACGGCTGTGTGGGATAGAAGAAACCTTCACTTCCCACACTTCCCACTGGGACTTTATCCAGAGTACTCTGTGATGTAGGGGGCTTCCCCATGGCTCAGTGGGTAAAGAATCTGCCTGCAATGCAGGAGACATGGGTCAGGAAGATCCCCTGGGGAAGGAAATGGCAACCCATTCCAGTATTCTTGCCTGGAGAATCCCAGGGACAGAGGAGCCTGTAGGTTGAGTCCCTGACACCATGCAGACCCCTCTCCTGCTCTAATGGAACATGTGTGAGGGGATCTGTGTGGTCCTAGGCTTCCCGCCCCATAAATGAGAGCTCTTTCTTTCACATAATTCCACTTGTAGAATCTCCCAAAGTCTGCAATTGCCTATAAAACAAGGTGATTGTTGAGCTGGGTCGAGTCTGGAAATCTAGTTTCCATCTGGGAATTAGGATAACTCATTTGTAGTCCTAGGATAACTGAAACTGCATCAGGGTTCCCCAACTACTCAAGCCGGTTAGCTTTCTCAGAACCTCTGGCAGGCAAGACAGCAGGGTGAAGTGTGCCTTGGGCGCCCCCCCGTAGCCTCTCACTGTGCCTGCTCCTCTCATTGCCCCTCTGTTGCCCAGACTGCCTGGGGTCGGTGCCCCCAGCTGGCCACCTCCAGGTGGATTTGCCCAGATGCTGCTCTGAGCTCTCAGCCGTCCCTTCAGCATTGCTGATCCACATCAGCAAAGCTGCACTTCTGCAGAGACCTCCCAGCTGGACAGCTCCCTGGGAGAACCTGATCCCCTCAGTCCTGTTAGGCTGTCAAGTTTGAGACTCTAATGTGCGATTAATTCCTGAAGTTAACTGTCTGTGGCTAGGGCACAGTGCCTTCACCAAAGTGGTAGACTTCCCAAGTAACAGCATTTTAAGCATCAAGAAGATATAAGTCAGAAGTCTCTAGAATCTTAGCTGACTTTGGCCCTTGACAAGACTTAGTTAGGATTCCCTTCCCAGTGCAGACATTGGCAGTTTGCTTCCTGGCATCGAAGAAATCTGCAGCTGTGGGAGACTCATTGCTCACGGCCAGAACGGAAGGGCGAGCAAGCAGACACAGTCCGGGGCCACTTGGCAAGGTCAGAAAGTGGAGAAACTTTTGTTATATATCTGCCTGTCGCACCTGGATCAATAGACAGGTTTGTTTTTTTTAAATTGTTATTCATTTTACAACTCAATAAAGCTTAATTATGAGGAAGCAGAAAGGCAAACAGAAGCCACGCTCACACGATATTGTACTCCTTGCAGCAATTCCTGCGGGGCCCTCGCGCTTGCGATGCAATGTAGAACAAACCAAATTACGGGGACTATTCAAAATTCATTTAAAAACATCATTGAGGAGCATCATAATAAAAACACAATGATAAAGACAAGCTTGGGTTGTTAATTCGTAGCATCAGGCATGTTTGCAGGGCCTGTGTGCACGTGTCTGTGTAGGTACGCGTGCTCACACGGTCTGATTAGCTTTGCTGGGGACTGAGGGCAGAGGGGATGGATTGGACTGGCCCAGGGGGGACGTGGAGAGGGTCCCGCTGGAAAGTTTCTGCTGCTCCGTCCCCTGTTTTGGATGAAGGTCAGAGAGGTCATGTTAGGACTTGAGTCCCAGGGCCATGTCTGGGGTGATCAGGATGTTAATGAGGGGCTGAGGGGTATCCCAGTGGCTAGACTGAGGGACAGGGTGTTCAGAGAGGGCTGCCTCACACTCACCTGGCCTCTCAGGGGTGCCTGCTGGCGCCTGCAGACAAAGAGCACGCACTCTGATTATGTCAGACCCCATCAGAAGCATTTAAGGAGGTGCTGGAGGCTCAGAGCATTTAATTGTGTGCCAACTGCCCACCTCTCGGGGGAGCCAATCAAACCTTGTGACTCTGTGGGTGCCTGGCCTGCCGGGGCCTGGGAGCTCCTCTGCGGAGCTCACGAGTCCCGGCTCTTTTGTTTTGTTATGTTTGGGGTGTGCTGGGTCTTTCTCTAGTTTGCAGCGAGTGGGGGCTACTCTTTAGTTGTGGTGCTCCAGCTTCTCATCGCCTGGCCTCTCTCGTTGTGGAGCACAGGCTCTAGGCGTGCAGGCTTCAGTAGTTGTGACTCATGGGCTCTAGAGTGTGAGCTGCAGCTGACGGGCTTAGTTGCACCGCAGAACTTGGAATCTTTCTGGACCAAGGATCGAACCTGCATCCCTTGGCAGGCGGATTCTTTAAGCACTGGATGAACCAGGGAAGTCCACCAGCCTGGGTTCTAATCCAGGGTATCTGACCCCAGTCTTAACACTTAGTATTGACTTGACTTCTCCCTCCAGCCTTAGGTCTTCATCTCAGCCTCATACCATCTGAGTTCTTCCTAGAGTGGCCATCTCAGCTTCTCTCACCAGCCTCCTGCTTCCTTCCTCCAGGCCTGCCCCACTCTGCCCTTTTGTTGCCCTGAGTCTTACAAGTTGAAGTACAGTCCACCCACCACCACTCCCACCCCACTTTTCCTGTTGCGATCTCAAATCCATTGTTTTGATCCTCAGTTTACTCACCTGGAAAACAGGTGTCATTAAGTATGACTTCCCTCCCTCCAGGAGTGTTTTCTGAATTAATTAATTCTCTTAATTAATTAATTAAGTAAAGCACTTTGAGATACTTAGACAAAAGGTGTGCTAGAAGTGCAAATTATTATTTATTCTTAATGAGCCCTTCTTTGGAGATAATTTACTTCCGATTCTGAAGGGAAGCACAGTGGACCCCAGGGGGAAAGAAAATGACAAAGTTGATTCTTTTGTTGGTTTTGGGAGGGAGTAGAAAGGGAGGGTGTTTACTATATGTAGTTATTCTCTCAGTGGGCTAATAGGGAGAGGGTTAGCTGAGCACTCTGCACCAATCTTGTGCTGCCCGAGCCAGGTCTGCTAACCCAAGAATGTGCAAAGGCAGACAGCTCCTAAGACAGAATGATTCAGAGATTTAATCACATTTGACTTGAAGACTGGGATGTATGCATGCTCAGCCACTTTAGTCGTGTCTGACCATTTGCGACCTCATGGACTGTAGCCTGCCAGGCTCTCCTGTCCATGGAATTCTCCAGGCAAGAACACTGCTGTGGGTTGCCATGGCCTCCTCCAGGGGTTCTTCCCAACCCAAGGATTGAACCCATGTCTCTTGTGTCTCCTGCATTGGCAGGAGGGTTCTTTACCACTAGCACCACCTGGGAGGTCACCAGCGTTGGAGAGAGAGACAGAGACAAAGAAAGACAGAGAGAGAGGAGGGGAGGAGAGAAGAGAAGGGAAGGGAAGGGACGGGAAAGGAAGGGACAAGGGACAGAGAGAGAGAGGAAGTTTTGAGTGCATCTGTACCTGCCAACGGGTCCTCAAGGAAAGACACGTGGAGAAGGCTGTGTGCTGGACTGCTGTCTGCCCCGTGCGTGTTTCTCAGCCAGATTTCTGCCCCTGCTGCAGCATCTGTTTCCTCCCAGCACTGACCGTATCTGGACTTCCGGAGACTATCCCTCTCTCTGGTTTTTTCTCCCAGGTCTGGACCTCTGCAGAAGTAAGAGATTTGCACATTTC
Source organism: Dama dama (assembly GCF_033118175.1). Lineage (NCBI taxonomy): Eukaryota > Metazoa > Chordata > Mammalia > Artiodactyla > Cervidae > Dama > Dama dama. Next base: position 47,416,796 of record NC_083707.1, read on the forward strand.
ACCTGTGGGCCCCTTGCCTCCTTGTTCTATCACCCCACCCCCTTTTTTTTTTTTTTTTATTTTGCAATAACTTTATTTATTTATTTTTTTTTAATTATTATTATTATTTTTTTCCAGTGGGTTTTGTCATACATTGATATGAATCAGCCATGGATTTACATGTATTCTCAATCCCGATCCCCCCTCCCACCTCCCTCTCCACCCGATTCCTCCGGGTCTTCCCAGTGCACCAGGCCGGAGCACTTGTCTCGTGCATCCCTCCTGGGCTGGTGATCTGTTTCACCATAGATAGTATACATGCTGTTCTTTTGAAATATCCCACCCTCACATTCTCCCACAAAGTTCAAAAGTCTGTTCTGTATTTCTGTGTCTCTTTTTCTGTTCTGCATATAGGGTTATCGTTATCACCTTTCTAAATTCCATATACATGTGTCAGTATGCTGTAATGTTCTTTATCTTTCTGGCTTACTTCACTCTGTATAATGGGCTCCAGCTTCATCCATCTCATTAGGACTGGTTCAAATGAATTCTTTTTAATGGCTGAGTAATATTCCATGGTGTATATGTACCACAGCTTCCTTATCCATTCATCTGCTGATGGGCATCTAGGTTGCTTCCATGTCCTGGCTATTATAAACAGTGCTGCGATGAACATTGGGGTGCACGTGTCTCTTTCAGATCTGGTTTCCTCAGTGTGTATGCCCAGAAGTGGGATTGCTGGGTCATATGGCAGTTCTATGTCCAGTTTTTTAAGGAATCTCCACACTGTTTTCCATAGCGGCTGTACTAGTTTGCATTCCCACCAACAGTGTAAGAGGGTTCCCTTTTCTCCACACCCTCTCCAGCATTTATTGCTTGTAGACTTTTGGATAGCAGTCATCCTGGCTGGCGTGTAATGGTACCTCATTGTGGTTTTGATTTGCATTTCTCTAATAATGAGTGATGTTGAGCATCTTTTCATGTGTTTGTTAGCCATCTGTATGTCTTCTTTGGAGAAGTGTCTGTTTAGTTCTTTGGCCCATTTTTTGATTGGGTCATTTATTTTTCTGGAATTGAGCTTCAGGAGTTGCTTGTATATTTTTGAGATTAATCCTTTGTCTGTTTCTTCATTTGCTATTATTTTCTCCCAATCTGAGGGCTGTCTTTTCACCTTACTTATAGTTTCCTTTGTAGTGCAAAAGCTTTTAAGTTTCATTAGGTCCCATTTGTTTAGTTTTGCTTTTATTTCCAATATTCTGGGAGGTCACCCCACCCCCTTGATCTATGCCTGACTTGTCCTGCTGGACTATGTCCAGCCAGGCACATAGACCCCAGGTCTTCATTCTTTTCAGTTCTTGTCTCAGGAAGTACAGGTTAGGGTGTATGGGGAGTGGGAGAGGATGGGCTAAATGACCCAAGGCGATGCAAATGGTTTCTCATTTTGGTGGTGTTTGTACCTCCATAGAAAGCAACTTCTATAACCAAACACAAGTCTAAGGCTGAAGCAGGTAATCCTGATTACTGCTGGGGCTGGAGATGGGGAAGGTGAAGGAAGGAGGAATGGGAAGAGGCTTTAATTATTTCCTTTCTAAGCTTGTATACACCTTGACATTTTCCCCAGTGAAGATGCATGATTTTTATTATCACCATCTTCTATCTCAAGTACATGAACAAACAGCCTAAAGAAGATATTTAAGGCATCAGCCAGAGGAGGCTGGCCATTCTTCTCCCTCACAGCCCCAATACTCCTGACATCACTTGCCAGCTGTGGGAGGTGCTCCGGGGCTGGCCTGCGAGGAAAGGGGATTGGCCAGAGGGGCCAAGGAGAGGTGGCATGATCTGGGGAAGGCAAACGGGGGCAAGTCTAGAAAGGTAGACATGAACTCGTGCCTCCTAAAGGCCTTGTAGACTCTGGAGTTTTACAAGACATTGAACGCTTTCCTACAAGACAAAGAGGGGGCTGGGGCCCTTGGTGACGGTGACCTGGTGCGAACTCTGCAGTCATGGAGGATACGCTCTATTAGAACGGAGGGCATGGCACTCTGCACTGGTGTCTGATTACAACTGTAGGCTGGGAGCTGAGAGGAAACACACTCTCAGGGCCATGGGGTGGGCTCTGGAGACAGAGATGGTGGTTTCGTCGCTAAGTCATGTGCGACTCTTGCAACCGCATGGACTGTAGCCCACCAGACAAGAATACTGGAGTGGGTTGCCATTTCCTCTAAATCTCAGTGATGTCACTTGCTTGCTGGTAACCTCGAATGAGTTACTCAAGCACTTCCTGCCTCAGTTTTCTCATCTGTAAAGTGGGACATCAGCAGCATCTACCACACGGGATGTGAGGGTTGAATGAGTTGAAATGACACAGCAGTTGAACATTGCTGGTATATGAAATGTGCTAGATATACATCAGTCATATAACTGTTGTCACCAAAGCTTAGAGTTTATGCCTGCAGGGGTGGCCAGGCCAGCCTGAACTGGGCGAGCTCAGGCGTGTCAGCATATGCTTGCGGTGAGGAGAGGGGCCTGCTCTAGGCTGCCTGCAAAGAGCAACGAGGAACCTGCTGAGGGTGAAGCCCTTCGGAGGCCCAGCTCTGCAGAAAGAGTGATTCTGCTCAATGTTTGTTTTCTAGGTTGTGCTCTGTCAGGCCCCCGAGCCCTCAGCCTGATTCCTAGAGGGACCAGGGCCTGCAGGGAAGTAAAGATGGAGCAAAACCAAGAGCTAGTGACCAACATTTCTGTAAGACAAGTACCAGGCAGCACTCAACAGCTTTGGGGCTGGATAAAGTATGCATGGGGCCAGGAGGCAGGGCGGCATCTCAGGAAATGCACTAAGCCTGGGCCCTGGACGAAGGGAAGGCAAACCTTGAGTAGTGACTGGAGATGCCTCCAGGGCTCCTTGGGAAAAGTCGGAGGTGGCAGCAGCTCCCAGAGGGGCAGCAGGATCAGCACCAGAAAACATGGCGACCTTGTTATTATACAAAGAAGAAGCCTGAAATGGTCTTATGATGGGTCTTGGCTTTCAAGGAGACTGGGCTCTGTCTCCAGAAAGGCCGTTGGTCCCCTCCAAGGTTTCTCTGACTCTTGCTGCTGAATGATCAGGTTTTCTTTTTTTGCTTTAGTTTTCAGTATGTCATAGAAGGATATTTTGTAAAACGCAGTAAAAATGAATTACCAGTAAAATGAAATAAAAAACAGATGTACAATGTACAAGTCCCAATTTTTTTATTACCGAAGTCAACAGACATAAAACTGCTCTGTCAAATTGCTGTAGGCTTCTAAATGCTTTCTCTCAATTTCTGGACTTACCTCTTTTGCAGACTGGGATCAAAGTATGGGGCCTGTCTTGGGTCCAGGGACCACACTGGCCTCACCTGCCTGCTGATCTCGCAGAGATGCTTGGTGCTCGGGGCAAAAAGTGAAGGGACATCTGCTTCTGGGTTGAGCAAGTAGGAAAACTGGGAATTAGCTTCCTAGCACTGCCATAATAAAATTCCGCACCATGCACGGCTTGAAACAACAGTGGTTTATTCTATCGCAGTTCTGGAGTCCAGAGTTCAAAGTCAAGATGTCTGCAGGACTATGCTCTCTCTGAAGCCTTCAGTGTAGGTCCTTCCATGCCTGCTTCAACTTCTGGAGGCTCCTAGCAATCGATGGCTTTCCTGGGCTGGTAGCTGCATCACTCCAGTCCCTGCCTCCATCCTCACATGGACTTTCTTCCTGTGTGTCTCCAGGTCTCTCTCTCCTGTAAGGACACCAGTCATGGGTTTAGGGCCCACCTTAGTCCAGTATGACCTCATCCTGATTATATCTGCAAAGACACTATTTCCAAATAAGGGCACATTCATAGGTCCTGGGTAGACAGAATTTGAGAGGTGCAGACATTGTTCACAACTCAGCCCAGCACTGTTGGCATGGATGGACCCAGATGCTGGAGGCAGAGGGGCCCTGGAAGGTCCAGCAGAACTTAATGGCCAGCTTAATACTTCATATTCCTGGGCAAGGAAGTCCTGGGTGATACCAGGTACTTAGTCTGATCGGGACCATTTTATACTCCTGGACCATGCGGCCTGAGAAGGCACTGTTCACAGGAGCAGGAAGGGAAATTTTAGGGTACTTGGGGCTTTCTCTCCACAGCTTTTGAGGATGCAGAGGACGTGAGACAGGGGAGTCTAAAGCAAAACCAACCACTCTCTTCACCTGAGGGTCTGGGAGAGTCTTGGCCAGAGCTCTGAGGGAAAGATAAGGTTTATGGAACTTTCTTGGACGTGAGAGGCAGCGAATACCAGTGGTTAGAGCACTAGCTCTGGTCTCAAACTTTAAGTCTGATTCTACCATCAGACGCTCTGTGGAGACTTCCCTGGGGGCCCAGTAGTTAGAACTTGGCCTTCCAATGCAAGGGGTACAGGTTCAAGTCCTGGTTGGAGAGCTAGGATCCCACATACCTTGTGGCTAAGAAACCAAAACACAGAACAGAAGCAATATTGTAACAAATTCAATAAAGGTTTTAAAAATGGTCCACATCAAAAAAACCTTAAAAGAAAGAGAAGTTTTGTAACCTTGAGCAAGTTACTTTCCTTTCAGTGCCTCAGTTTCCTCATCTGTAGAATGGAGCTAAGAGTAGCTCTCACTTCTAGCACTGTTGTGAATGATCAACATGACAATATACATAAAGGGCTTGACACAATGCCTGGCACATGGTAACCACTCAATAGTTGTTCCCTATTATCAATAGAGTGATTTTTAGATGGACCATGGAAGGTGACTGCTATCTGGAACTGTGCCTGTTAGGGAAAAGAGACCTTATATTTATAAACAGCTTCCATGTACCAAACGTTGTTATGGGTGATTTGTGTGTTTATATAATATCAATAGATGTTTCTAAGTGGTTAAATTGTGATTGATTTACTTGTTAACACCTCAAGCTTTTATGGAGACCTACTACGTAGAAGAGGCAGCGGGGGATCCAGACACGTTTAAGGAAAGGCTACTGCACTTTGGGCAAAGAAATTAAATTTGGCTCTTAATGGGTGTCAGCCTTTAAGGAGGGATTTCATACAATTTTGTCTTCATACGGGAGATCTAATTAATTTACCTTTTGTGTCCCTCTGGCCCTTGGTTCTGCGGGACAATGTGATAGAAAAAGGTGAATTATTTCCATGAGTGTGAAGCTTCATCACCATGCATGTCTTTGTCTATTTCACGAAGACAGTATTACTAATTTGAACTCTTAAGCAGTTTCTGTTATGCCAAAGAAAAGCCTTTTCAGCTCAGTTTGGAAAATATCTTGTTTTATTTCATTCCCATGATGATTCATAACAAAATAAAAAAAAATGTGAGTTATAACAAAGCTGGATTACTAATATGTAACCCATAGCATTGCTTAATTTGGCTCGCTATTATAGTTTTAATAGAAAATATCATTTGATTGCAATTTAGAAATAAAATTTGATTTCCATACTATAACTAATATGAATAATAAGTCCCAAAATGTCTAATATACTTAGGCATTTCTATGAACACAATGAATATGTTTTGGATGTTCCTGGCATACTAATTCAAAGTCTCATTGTGTCCTGGTACCTTTCTTGAGCTCACTGACCTCACCCAGGAAGCCTTTACCAGCAATTAGTTTTAAGCTATATTAGCCCTTTGGAGTGCTGTGATAATTAAAGTGTTATGCCTCTTTAAATGAAGTTGGCTGCTGGTGCCAGTCTGAATTGCTCTCATAAGAGCCCCCCCTTTCTCTCTTTGAAGTCTGGGGTTGTGGGTAGCTCTGCTGTCTTGGCTCTGGCCTGGGACCTGGAGCTCATTTACTTATAATACTTGCCATTTCCAGATTCCCCAGGCTTGTTCTATCTTGCCGTAAGGAGACAGGCTGTGTGCTTTCCTTGCCTCAAGAACAACTGCCATTCATTCATTCATTCATTCAGTAAATATGAACTGATGACCTATTCTATGCCAGCACTGTATTTGATATTGGAGTTACCATGGTAATTAAAAACAGATACAGTCCTAACTCAGAATTAAATAATCATGATAGAAAATGCATAAGTATATGCTATTGGAAAGAGAAATACAGTTGTAAGCCAACAATAACAAAAGGAGCTGTCCAAGCTGAATGTTGGGGAAGGTGTTCTAAAAGAACGATGGATTGGGGAGTGTGTGCAAGAAGATCGGAGTGAATGGGGTTTAGGGAGAATGGGGCTGAGGGGCATGAAGACTGTGTTACAAAGGAGGGTGGGGGCAGTCAGACTGTGCAGAACCGTGAGGGCCACAGGAAGGATGCTGTTTTTTAGTCTAAGAACAATAGGAAGGTACTGAAGTCTTTAATGCTATGTAGCCAGATGTACATTTTGCAGGAGTTTGAAATTTGGAGAATGGACTTAAAGTTTCTGCAGAATTGGAGAGGAAACCATGGTGGTTTGAACTAAGGTGGTGGCAGATGAACAGAGAAGTAGAATGAATGAAGGATATGGATATGAAGGGTGTGAGGAGAGAGATACCAAGTTCACTCCTACCAAACTCATTCTTCGCCTGGCTGCCCTCCTCCATCATCTCAGGGCCACTCTTGGACTTGATTTGGGCTCTGATACTCAAATGTCTACCCGCTGTCTCTCTCCTTACACTGTTCAGTTTTAATTTTTTTTGTAATTTGGAAATCATTGTATTATACATTTATTCATTATTTTATAATAAATATTATACATTCATTATTATATATTATTTATAATTATATGTATTTCATAATTTATTTATCAGACACTGTATTTTTTATATATATATATATATATATATATATATATATATATATATTTATTTATTTATTTATCAACTGGTAAATGCCAGCCCTCGTGCCAGCTCCACGAGGCCAGGAATGTGTGTGTCTCAAGCCTGGAATGTTGCCTGGCACATGTGTGTGTCCTTAGTTGCTCAGGCATGTCTGACTCTTTGCGGTCTGTCAAAAAATACTTTATGAGTGAATGAAGGAATGATTCTGAATAGCTGGCTCATACCATCAGGCTGATGGTGGCATCCTGCCTGAGAAAGGGATGACTGAACGGGCCTAGATGTGGATGGGGCACCTGGGAATCTGGAGGTTGGAGGTGCTCTGTGGGCACAGCTAGGCTGTGGGCCTGCAGCTGTCTCAGCCCTTGGAGCTTCACCCAGCACCCACCTCTGAGACTGGCCCCATCAAGGCCAAGGCTAGTCCTCACTGATAAGCTGGAGGCTATCACCGCCCACTTCGCCAGGTCCCTCTGGAATTCAGAGAGAAAGATGAGTGTCTCTCCTAGCAGGCACTGGACAAATATTCGATACTTCTCTCCTGGAAGGATTTGGGGCAACCCACTCCAGTATGCTTGCCTGGGAAATCCCAGGGACAGAGAAGCCTGGTGGGCTATAGTCCATGGGGTCACAGAGAGTTGGACATGACTTAGTGATTAAACAACAACTGGGTTAGCAGAGAGTGGGAAAGGGTGAGAAAAGGGTCTACTAGGCCTCAAGGGGTCAGACAAGAGGGGTCTGGAAGACAGAGACCCGGAAGCCGCTCTAGGTCCAGGACCACCCTGACCCTCTGAGGGCGGAGGATGTTTTCTCTCCCCAGTCCCACCAGCAGGTGGTAGGTGGGTCAGGCTCACAAGTGCACATGTGCAGAGGGAGGTGGGTCATGGCTCACAAGAGCGCATGTGCAGTTGGCAGCTCCACCTACAGCCGGCCAAGTTCCCTTACCCCACTCTCCACTTCCCATCTTACAGAGCACTTTCCAATATCCTGCTCCAACCCATTGCCACATAGCCCCTTCTTGGCTAGGTCACCATGCCTCCTTGGCATTCAGGTCACCTGTACTTTCTTGCCCTATTTATCCAGTCTGCTGTTCCCACTGACAACAAGTCATTCTCTGCCCATTAGAACCTAATGGTTTCAGCTTCTGAAACCCCGTTCCTCCCTCTGTTATACCATGCCTCTTTGGGGGCTTTCTCCTCCCTGGTTCTTGGGGTTGGCAGTATGACACAAAGGAGTGACTGGGTTTGAATCCTCCCTCAACCACTTCCTAGCTGTGTGGTGTTAAGGAGCTCCTTAACCCCTCTCTGCTTCAGTTTCCCCATCTCTAATCGAGTGTATCCATACCTCATTAGGCTGTAATGAAGACTGGAAGAGTTAGTTTGCCTGAAGTGTTCAGAGCAGCATTTGATGCTGTTCTCATGGGGAGACACCCAGTCCGTGCTGGACCTGGTCTCAGCACCAGCTAGCTCTGCCTGGCCTGCCCACACCCCAGAACTTGGCCCTTTGTGTATTTCCTGGCCACAGTGGCCCTGGGGAACGTTCACACTATCCCGATGGTTATAAAGCCTCAGCTGCTTCCTTCACCACAGCCTTTGGAGCCCCCACATGTGGAGCCAAGTGACCAGGAGAGACCTCGGCGATCTGCAGTGGAGATGGACTGTTGGACTGCTGCGGTGCTGGCTGGTAACACAACTCAGATAACGCCTCCTGGGTGGGCCTTAGTCCCTGAGAGAAGAGCGATGAGGAGCCAGTGATCAGGCACTTGCCTTTCTCCTTCTCACTTTCCAGGGATGTTCTAAGAGGCAGCTCTTCCATGGAAACAACTCTGGAAACAACCCTTGGAAGACCAAGCAGCCAGCTGTGTTTGTTGCAAGGTGGCGGCCAGCTCAGGTCAGCCAGGCACCTGCTCACGTTCACCTCCATGCTCCTGCTTCACCTCCTGTCCCCTCTCCCATGTGTGTTTTGTCAGCACCACCAAGCAATTAACTCAGTTCTGTTACTATCCACTGAACATAGCAACAGATCCCACAGGTCGAGGACTCAGCCCCACACACCTCGGATGCCAATTGCAAGTCCAGATTTTCATCTGTGCTTCTGATCACTGGCTGTAGAGCAGAGGTTCCCACAACCCTTTTCTTGGGTTTGATTAATTTGCTAGAGTGGCTCCCAGAACTCATAACCCTAACCAGTTTATGATAATGGGTATTATAAAGGCTACAGATCAACAGATCAACTTGAAGAGGTACAGAGGGTGAGGTCTGAAAGGGTTCCCAGCACAGGAGCTTCTGTCTCCATAAAACTGGGATGCGCCATAATCCTGACATGTGTTCATCAGGGTGGACCCTCAGCACATCTTCAGGAGTTTTTATAGAGTTCAAGAATTTTTACAGCAATTTCATCCCCAGCAGCTCCCTAACTCCCTGCCATCATGTGTAGTTCCTAGAGGTTGATGGGAGGGGCTACAAATGCCAACTCTTTAATCCTTGGTCTATCTGGTGATTAGCCCCATCCTGAGGCTATGTAAGGACCAGATCCTGGTTTAAAGGCCTTGTCTACAGCGATACAACCCTGAACGTGCCCGACCTCATCTGATTTCAAGCCCTTGTTTCAAAAACCAACAAGATTTCTCTCACTTATGATATTAACAGGGTCTTAGGAGCTCTGCCTCAGGAACCATGGACAGAAAGTAAATCTATTTCTGAAACAACACCCTTCCTCTTACTTCCCTGGGATTGCAAGTCCCAATAAAACCACAGAAAGTAAGCTTTTGCCTCAAGTTCTGTTTTCAAGGTTACTCTGGCTAAGGAAAGAGTCTTCCATTATAATGCTTAGTAACCTTTTACAGGCAATGTATCTTTATGCCTAATTTCTTGGAAGAGTATATGAGACTATATTTTCTCTTATCTCCCATGTTATTTACCAAAATGGCTAATGGTTTAATTGGCTTCCTCTGTGACTGCAATCAGTTGGTCAGAGCCCAGTGTGAACATAGCAAGGACTGCTCACCCTGGGCCTGGAATGACCCAGAACCGACCCCATGCTGAACTCTTAGGTGCCATTAGCCCATTTTCAGAGCTGATTCCAGTCCTCCATCTCGTTCCCTCGAAATTGTCTAACACTTGCCTTCATACTCTGAAAACACCAAAACATCTTCAGGTCATTCTCATTTAAGAACCAATTAAATTAAGACATCCATACACCCCGTCAGCCACACACCCCTGTCAACCACACACCCGTCAACCACACACCCCAGTCTAAGAGTTGTCCTGTCTTACTCTTGCCCTTCATGACCAACATTTCCAAGTGTTTGCTGTACTCTTTCTTGTCCTCATCACTTCTTGCATCCCTGTCAATCTATTGCAGTCTGGCTTATGCCCCAGCTGATTCATCCATCACTCTTCTTGCTGGTCACCGTTGACTTCCATAATGTTGAATTCAGCATTTTTAAGAGTTGCTCAACAACCTCTCACTTTTTCTCAGCCAATCCATGCAAAAAGCAGCCCCATGCCCCCCAGATCTACATCATCTGGTGGAAATAGAAGCCCAGAGAGAGGTCCACTTGAGGGGGACCTCTCAGTGAAGCAGTGGTCCATATCCACCTACCTGCCCTCACATACTGAGCTGATCCACCTGTGAATCTTGGGAATGTTCATCCTCCATAATGTTGAATCCAGTGGATACTTTAGTCATTACTTGCTTGAATCTTATCACATCTCATACTGTTCATCATCCCTTCTTGAACTCTTCCTCGCTTGATTTGTGTGATTCCAATCTTCTTGTTTTTCAACAACCTCTCAGGCTGCTCCTTCTCACCTTTCTCAGCAGCCTTCTTTCCTTCACTGACCACTTAGCTCTTTGTACCCCCCAATACTTGTTCTCGATGCTCCACTCTCTAGTTTCTCTGTGTAACCTTTTCTGGGGGGTTCTCCTTCACACTGGGGCCCTGGGTATCACAGATGTGTTGATAACTCCTGAATCTCTGAGTCTGGACTGAGTATCAACCTGTTGCCCACCAGCCTACAGGATATACTCCAAATGTCTCAAGCCCAACTTGTCTGACCAGAACTCTTTCTCCCTGAAACCTGTGTGACCATTGCCTAATCTCAGGGATGAATGCCACCATCCAGTCAGGAGCCCATGCCAGGACCTTATTTACTTGTCTCTACCTTCCTACCCGTCTCCCTTGGCAGGCAGTTACTTAGAAAGGTCTGCAGTCTCTATGTCTCTGCCATCACTGCTTTAGTTCAGCCTCTTGTAGATTCCTACCTGGATTATAGAAAAAGTCCTTGAATTGATTTCCTTGTCTCCTAACTATCCTTCCCAGTGGGTACCTGTTTCCACTGCCATCAGAGTAATCTTTACAAAACCACCCTTGATTTTGCCATATTATCTTAAAAAGCCTCCAGTTGCTGACTCCTCAGAGCTTCCAATTTGAGGTTCAAATGTCTGAGCTTCATGCATACAAGATCTTTCATGATCTGCCCTTTGCCTAATACATTAACCTTCTCTTTACATTCCTACCTCCCTTTCTCCAACCAAATTTGAATCTTTTAAATTCCTTGAACATGTTATGCCATTTCAGACCTCCACACCTTTGCACTTACTGTCTCTTCTGCCTGATAACTCAGCCATCCATCCATCCATCCATCCATCCATCCATCCATCCACTTCCTCTGCTAATACGTATCATTTTCCCAAAGTTAATTCAATTCCAACCTCTTTTGAGAAGCATTCCTTTGGCTTCTCTATCTGGTTTCCAGGGTCCTCTGCTTATATTATTCTGAACAGAAGTTCTTACTACACTGACTTACAAAGAGTTGAATGATTTGTACTCTCAAGCACCCAGAGATTAGGGACTGTGTCTTACATGTGTCTCCTCAATGCTTAGTACAATTCCTAGCACATAGCAGATGCCCAACAGTGTCGAATGAATGAACGAAGCCCCTGTCCCATCCACTCCTTCTCAAAAACAAGCCCCATTGATCACAATGAGGAGTAGACTGGAGAGAATGTGTTGGTTACTCTTTGCATAGAACTCCTGGCTCTGTAGCCCTGTCTTAGTTTCTAATTTTGAGCACCTCTGGTCTCCTTAGGTGGGTGTTCCCACCTGCTCCCCCTACCCCTGGCCCATTCCTCCTTTGGTGGACCTGGTCCAGGTCAGGCCTCCTTCCCCCTCCGCTACCTTTCCTAGGGCCTCCCTCATCCCTCCATGAGGGAGCCAGCTTTCCCTGAGCCTAGAAATTCTGCTTTAGTTTTTAATCTTTCCTCGTAAATTAATCTCTCCTGCTATCTAATCACGCCTGGTGCCCTTCCCTGAACTCTCTCCACTTTGCCTACCTCTGCTGGTAATGAGATGCCCACACTGGCTGCAATCTCTCGGGCTCCATCTCACCACCCGAGACCATTTCCTCTTGGCTTTGTGCTGTGGGCCCTGCACACGCACACGTGCCCAAATCATCTCGCCTGTCTTATTTATTTCACTGCCACTTCCCATTGCAAACTCATCTAATTTGTACTCTGCGGCTGTGTCTCTCTCAGCAGGTCCTCACTTTTGAGGTCCCCGCACTTATGAATCCATCTCTGTCTTTATGATTATTTTTTCCTTCCTCTGTTAATGCTATACCTTTCCAAGTTGAATCTCATTTGAAGGCAACTTACCCAAACAGTCCAGGTCACAGATAATTTTTTCCCCCACTTCTTCCCAGGCAGGGGCCTCTGTCAGTTTCATGAGATGCCTTCCTATAAGCGCTAAGAAAAAAGTGGATCTTTCCTGATCACACTCGCTTTTGTTAGAAAACGTCATCACGCTTGTTTGCCTCAACTATCAGAGAACCCAAAGCTAAGTTTGTGTTTGATGGCAGCAACTGTCTTTTCCTGGGTCTCTGTGAAATTATCTTTTCCTCTTATTATATGACATCCTTATTAATTAGTATTATTAAGGGACAAATATATATGAGTTTTCTGCTATGTTTACTTCAAGTATCTTTGAATATTATATATTCTAAATAATATATTTGGTGCCTGATGTTTTATAAACTTTCTTTTCTGTGTTTCTATCCCTGGCTCTATTCCTCAAACCTCTGAGCCATCATAGAAGTTGGTGTAGATGAGGTTTTGAGGCTCAATGGACAAGTTCCTCACTGTCACCCTCAACTGCAGTCATTTACATGTGGGCATTTAGATGTGGGTGTGATAAGAGTCGGGCAAGGTGAACCACACAGGTAGGCGGGGGTGGGGGGGGTGGTGGGGTGGTGGCAGGGTGCTGGGGGAAGGTCTTCACTTTGGAAGACAGCAGGTAAGCAGGCTTGATTCTGTCCCTCCTGGTCATGTAATCTCAGACAAGTTAAGTTTTCTGAGTGTCATTCTCACCCTAAAAGGAGAATAACAAAACCTCCAGGACTGTGAGAAATAAATGAGACAAAGTATGCCCTAGTACCTGGCACGATGTTGGGGGGCAACTCAATTCAACTTTCTATCCTTGACTTTGCCTATAAGTATGTCCATCTCACCCCACCTCATATTATGGGGCCTGAAATCCCACCAGTCAGTCAGTCAGTTCAGCCGCTCAGTCATATCCAACTCTGTGATCCCATGGACTGCTGCGTGCCAGGCTTCCCTGTCCATCACCAACTCCTGGAGCTGCTCAAACTCATGTCCATCAAATTGGTGATGCCATCTAATCATCTCATCCTCTGTCATCCCCTTCTCCTCCAGCCTTCAATCTTTCCTAGCATCAGGGTCTTTTTCAGTTTTTTGCATCAGGTGGCCAAAATATTGGAGCTTCAGCTTTAGCATCAGTCCTTCCAATGAATATTCGGGACTGATTTCCTTTAGGATTGACTGGTTTGATCTCCTTGCAGTCCAAGGGACTCTCAAGAGTCTTCTCCAGCACCACAGTTCAAAAGCATCAATTCTACAGCACTCAGCTTTCTTTATGGTCCAACTCTCTCATTTTAAAAAGACAAACATCCCCATGGTGTCTATGCCCTAGTCCGGCTGAGACTCTCCAGGGAAACAAGCTATCACCAGGGGAGTGAGGCAGTAGTTTGATGTCGGGAAGCAGGAGGGTAAATTTTGGGGGGAAGTGTGTTGGGAGGCATTGATGAGGAGCAGGGTGATGGTGAGGGAGAGGTACCTGACTAGAGGGTTGGGGTGCCCTCTGACCTCACGGTGTTTAGCAGCATTTCTGGAGTGTTGGATGCTCTTGCAGCCTGGCTGGGGTGGCCTGAGAGTCTGCATTTCTGGCCAACCTCTGGGCTCACAGTGGCTGCTCTTCCCAGGACCACACTTCGGGTCATGAGGGTTTGTCAGACTTTGACTCAGGCCCAGGTCAGTGGAGCCTCCTCCTGGCGCCTGAACCCCCAGCTCCCTCTCCCACACCCACTGAGACCAGTGAAGTTCTTTGCTTCCCAACTGCAGGCCAGGATCGCCTGCCAGGCCCATTTGAATTGTTATTATTTATTTTTCCCTCAGAACCTCTCCCGAGTCACTATTCCTAAGCACGTTCCTAAAATTGAGAGCTATTATATTCACTGCCTTCCTTTTTATCTCTTCATCTGGCATTTCTATAGATTACAAAAAAAGCAGTTACATTTGTCTGGTAGGATTTGTACCGCATCAACGCCTGCTATTTACTGCTTGCAAGTCTACCCGCCAACACTTGCAAAGAGTTCCTCTGAGTGTCGCAACCTTGGCTGGTCTCAGAGGTGACTGTCATTTTAAGTTTCCCCAAGGGTGATGCACAGGCCTCAATTTATTCAAGTAAATACACTCTTATTTTTAAATATACATATACACACTCACAAAATGGCCAGGATCCAGGAATCCCACACCTCATTCTCCCACTGACCAGACATGTGATGCCAAGATAGATATCCCTGTCCTTGGAGTCTCGTTTCCCCACCCGTGAAGTGGATAGAATAAGACACGCCAATATGTCTCACTGTGAAAGGGCTTCCTGGAGAACTTGGTGCAAACTTGGTGCTCAAAAAATGCTTATAGGGAAAACAAGTATCTCCATGTTGGGAAAGTTAATAAAGGGAAACCTCACTAATATGGAGCCAAGAGGCCAGAAGGGCAACTGCTCCTGCACATACCACTTGACATCAGTACAGATTCCGACAAGAAGAGACTACCTTGCGTCTTTAGCAGAAGTGACTTCATTACCCCAGCAAGAGAAAGAAAGATTTCTCCTCGCCTGGCAACAGCTCAGCCAATGAGAGACTGGCACAACACAGCCAATGAAAAGCCACTATACTTTGAACTCCCAGTTTCCTCCAATGAACTTTTTGCTTGTACCAGTCCCTCCTAACTTTCTTTTCTCCTCTATAAAAGAGTTTCCTCTCTTTTGCTTTATTTGACTTGCTCCGCGCTCACCATAGTTGCATGTTCCAAATTGCAGTTCTTTGCTACTCCTGAGTAAACCTGTTTTGCTAGTAAAATTACAGGCTGTTTTGTTGTTTTATAGGGTCACCAGGTGGTACAGTGGTTAAGAATCTGCCTGCCAATTCAGGAGACACGGGTGGATCCCTGGTTCAGGAAGATCCCCTGGAGAAGGAAATGGCAACCCACTTCAATATTCTTGCCTGGAGAATCCTATGGACAGAGTAGCCTGGCGGGTTACAGTCCATAAGGTCGCAAAGAGTTGGACACAACTGCAGCAATTTAGCGCGCATGCACACATCTGCCTAGTTATATGAAAAAAGCACAAAGAGGACCTTAAATAAATATTTGTTGTTAATAAATACTTATTTGATTACATGTTGCAGATCCTTTATTAGGGTAAAAGCTTGAGGTGGACAAGTTCTTAGGGTGTCTTAGTTCTCTTCATTCCATCCAGTGCTTAGTAAAATACCCATATAGCAGTGAGTACCTTATAAATATTATTTGAATTACTTCACTATATATTCTACTTACTAAGGGGAGTTTGTTGAAATTCCTCCATCACATCCTCAAAATTCTGTCACAGCTTCTGAGCATTTAGGAAGATTGTGTTTCTTCTAAATATTTAATATATTTACTTTTATCAACAATACTATAGAATGACTTTCCCTCTTCTCTTTGGCTCCTAGGAAGCTCACAGCTAAATGTTGTTAAGGGCCCAAAGTTAATTTTGGTTTGGCCTTTCTTTGGTTTCCCCTAATCTTTTATGGCTCCTGATTTGATATTTTGTTTTAATGTTCTTATTTTATTTGTGATTTTTCAGCTCCTCAAATGCTTTTTTGGAAACAACAAGGTACAAATTATACATAAAACTAAAACACGAGGAGTATGATTTGTTTAAGTAAGTGAAAGAGTATTGGTAAGACCTAGGCTTGAATTTCTTCCTTTGAAAACATGATTTGAGGAATTTGCCACCCACAGCTGCATTGTGGAAATAATCACCGCACCATGGTTGGATGAGAAAGGAGAAAACAGAGAAAGAAAGAGCAAAAGCCTTACATATGTTTGAGAACTGAAAGTGTTCCACCACCCACTCCATTCCCTTTCCCCAATTTGTCACTGCCCATCATTCAGCACTAGTTTTGCAACCACATCACTTGCTGTGCTTGTCACACGACTGTGGTTTCCATAGGCGGCATCAAAGGTTGAGAAGCATTGTCCCCACTTCTGCATCAACAAGAATATCTTTTCTCTCTAGCAATTCTGCCTAAGCTGCAAAACCCAGATCATCTTTCTCCTCCTGACCACTGCTCCTCACAGGAGACCTGCCTCTCTTAGACCAATGGGCAGTCAACTTTGCTGTGCCTTTTTGTTCTTCTTCTTTAGTCCACTCTTCCCAGGGCTGGTAAGGGGGTATTCCTTTCTTTTCCTAACAGTACCTAGTAGGGGCTGGTATACAGTGGGCACTCAATCCATACCTGATTAGATGCTACTTATTATGTAATCATGGGCTTCCCTAGCGGCTCAAATGGTAAAGAATCTGCCTGCAATGCAGGAGACCTGGGTTTGACCCTTGGGTCTATCCTGGGTTGGGAAGATCCCCTGGAGAAGGAAATGACTACCCACTCCAGCATTCTTGCCTGGGATATCCCATGTACAGAGGAACTTGGCGGGCTACAGTCCCTGGGTTACAAAGAGTCAGACTTGACTGAGCAATAAAAACACACATATACAGTATGTAATCATAGTCTTCCAGATGGTCATAATCTGTCTCATGCTTCTAAGCTCTATATTCTTGCCTACAAAGAGCATGCACAGGTCGGTCTGTAGCCCAGAGCATTCATAAATACAAAGCCACACAATCAGTGCTAGGAGAAGCCATAAGACCATTGGAATCTGACCCCTGTACCTTTTTACAGAAGCCGAAAGAGGAGAGGGTCCTGTGGAGGGTTCCAGAGCTGGTTGATGGACAGCAGAGACTAGAGCTCAAGTCATTCAACCTGGAGTCCAGCATGCACATGGCCTTCAGATGTGTCTTTTCACTGAGGCCAACCCTTTCTTCCTTCTTCAGAGTCCAAGCATGAGTATGCCAAGCTGAGGTTTGGATTAAAGCATACCAATGAGATTTCTTCAACACAAGGCTGACGATTGCCTAGGAAAATGAGTTTTACAAAGTCAGATTCTATTTTAACTGCATTAAGATGTCTGGCCAATTAAAGGACATTAGAGGTTAACAGTTCTTATAAAGTGGAGAATCATTTTATAAAGTGAATACCCACCTCTTTTGCTCATTGAGATTCTGTCAAGGTTTCTTTCATAAATGGAGGATTTGCCTGTTATACATTTTGGTTATACTCCAAAGTGAATGGTTATGAATTCATTTATAAATTCTGCAATAGGTATGAATTATTTATACAGTCATAATCTTAGATGTGTGAAACTGTAACTCTGTTTCTTTGTAACTGAACTCAACCTTAGTTCTCTACCTCTCATTCCTTCCAAAGGTGAAAAACAAATTTACTAGTTGAGGACGACTAGTCACTTCTCATTTAAATACGATTAGTTTGGGACTTAACCTCTGTTTCTCTCTTTTCTTCCTGGGGTAATCCATGTTTCTGAGGTTTCATGAGGAGGGGTAGCTTGTGGACTCTGTACGATGTTGACCTCTGCCCCAGTGCATCTGTAGCACATGAACTTGGTCCCTTCTATGGCTTCCAGTTATCAGGTCATCACTGTTGGTTTTCTTTTTGTCCCAACTGCCTCTTTGCCTCTTTTCCAGATGCTCTCTGGCCACATCTGCATCTCTTTGGGAGAAGCCTGGGAATGCTAGTGGCTTTCCCCACAGTACACCGGGATGAGCAGGCTCCCAAGGCCGCTCTGATCACTTAGCACTCACTCTCCACCATTGCTGGTGTTCTGCTCAGGCACCATGGTGGATGAGGACACCTGATCTCTGGGCTACACTCTGGAAGGCAGACAACATTCTCCCCAGCTCTCAGATCTTCCTGCGTCCATCTGAGGTGTGTCGTCATGTTTTGATCATCCTGCTGCCCCCTTTCACTCCACATGTCCAAGGAGCAGTGCTTCTGGGCTCCACATCAGGGACTCATTTAAACTTCAGCCCCATCTCCTTTGATTCTTCTCTGTCTTGCTGGTTGATCATCCCCACCTCTAAACCCAGGCTGGGGGTCAGGTGGGTAAGAGAATACCGTACTCACTTTGTATTCTTCTCTATCTTGTTTGAGACCTCCAAGCCCCATTTTAACTACCACAAATGCTCTTTTACAAAATGTTTTGCTTTCACATCTCATTTTTGCTAAAGGCATTCAAAGGGATGCCCTGAAATTCTAAGCTGGGCAACGGTACCATGTTCCTGACCATCCCCACTCTTCTTGCTGGGCAAAGTATCTGGAAAGCTGCCTAAGTGGCAAAGAAAGGTGAGGCAAAAACATATTGGGAGGAGAAATCCTAGTTATTACTTCAAATTATTGTTCACCATATTCAACAATGATGGTAGGGAGTGTAATTTAGAGCAAAACATCCCGAATAGCCAGCCACAAATGGTTTATAAATAGGGGGAGAGGGTAGTGATGCTTTTAGCAGTTAGCTGCAAGCAGCCTGGAGGGGGTCTTCTCTGAGTACAGCCTGAAGGGAAGAGTTTCCCAAGGGCCGTCCTGTGGTCCTCACCTGCAGAAAGCACAACACCTGTGCACCATGCACGCACTGGCCTCCAGGGTTGCTGAGGGCAGCCAAGAGGTACTCTGCTTCCTACATGTCTCCTGCAAGCAGTTATCCATGGTGTGCATGGAAGCTGCTGGGGAATTTGTGTTCTAGGCACCCAAGTAGCAGGGAGTGTAGCTCAAGATGTGCAAGGGATGCTGGGTGGGGCTCTTGGAGGGACAGGGACAATAGAGTCCCGAATCTCAATTTTACATTCATAAGGCTCTCTCTTCCATTTGCAGGTGATGAGCCCTTTCAGGATGGTCCCAAGCCAATGCTGGGTGACTTCATCTGCATCCCTCCAACCAGGGTTCACCTTCTATTGAAACATTTGATGTACAAAAGCTCAGCTTACTTAGAAGTCCAAATGTAGTATCACAAGAAATTCTGACAGTACGATTGTCAATGAAAGAAAAGGAAAAGCTGTTAGATTCTAAAAATATAATTTCAACCGTTGTAAATGTTTTAACTATCTGTAAAAGAATGATTTAAAATTTTTACTACCTAATTGTGTGAACAAAGTTTCTGGTGAGTTGCAGTTATTGAGAATTTGAAGAAACCATCATTAAAAAGTATTGATCAGGAGTTGTGTGTAGACATTTCGAATGTAAAACTTGATATGAAGACATTATGTTCAGAAGCTAGCTCAGGTTTCTCATTACAAATATGAAAATATATTATTTGAAATTTTATGCATATTCAATTCTTAATATCTTTCCCAATACTTATTTTTCTTATAGTAATTATATAACATAAAACAAAAAGTAATAAAAAATTTCCACTAAGCTGTATATAAAAATTTCCAAATCCCCTCCTGTTTATTCTGTTCTGCATCACATCCAGTACTATTTTTGTGTATGTGCCATGATGTAAAAAAGTTTGGGAGGCTCCATTCTGGTGCAAAAAATGTAAATTCTGGGTACAAACCAATTAGAGTTCCAATCCCACCTCTGCTGTGTGCTGGCGGCGTGACTTTATCGAAGCTAGTTAACGGGCCTGAGACTCAGTTTTCCCACAGACAAAGTGGGGAAACAGCTAATACTTTCGGGATGGATGAGCCCCAAAGGATCACATTGGTACCTCAAACTCATCTCTGCACCTGTGTGACCTTGAGCAGAATCTCTTGCTTTTTTATTTCATATTTATTTATTTTATTTGACTGTGCCAGGTCTTACTTACAGCATGCAGGCTTCTCTAGCTGCAGCCCATGGGCTCTCTAGTTGTAGCATGTGGGCTTAATTGCCCCATGGCATGTGACACCTTAGTTCCCTGATCAGAGATTGAACCCTCGTCTTCTGCATTTGGAAGGTAGATTCTTAACCACTGGACCACCAGGGAAGTTTCCTCTTGCCTTTCTGAATCCCATTTCCCCAGGCCCAGGGATTCAAAGCTGCCGTGTGGGTCAGTGTGATGGTATGTGGCCCCATTCCCTGTTCGTGAATCCCGTCAGCAGCCCAATCTCAGGAGGAGCAGGGCTGGGTCACAGAGTCCTCATAAAACTGCCGCCCCAAGAACAGGGGCAACTGGCTCCCAGCACCCGGCTGCTAGTCACTGATTTAGTATTCAGAATTCGGAATTTATGGAGCCGCCTTCCTCTGTCACACCATCCATCAGAGACAGACACTCAAGAGATGGAAGGGGAAAAAATTAAAAACCTGTTTATTGCTCAACTTGCTCTAGGCATGTTTTAGCTTATTGTTCAGCTCTGTTCATTTCCATGCAATTTGAATGGCTTTCTTAGTTGCCGTGGCCAACATGTATATAAATGGTTGGGTGCATGGACTCACAGAGATATCTTTATCTCTGGCAAAATGAAAAACCACCAGAAATTATACTCTCTGTGAAGTCTTTAAGACTCAGGGGCAGGCGGGGACTGCCAGCCCGTGCCTGGCCCGGCTCGAACTTCCCAGGCACCCTTGTGTGGGCCCGGGGCCTCGCTTCGCTGGGGGAGGGTGCCGCGCTGCAGTGTTTATTGGGACGCTGCACTTGTTCCTGTCGATGTGAAGGGGAGCTTGTCGGCAGGATGAGCATAGAATGCACAATGGCAACAGGCAGACTGACAGGCAACTGGCTATGTGCGAGGGAGAGAGGTAAGAAAGGATCAAAGGCCATCTTTGCAGAACAAGGACACATCAGGTTTTTTAAAACGCTGAAATGCGTCTGGTGGCAGAAGAAGATGATGTAAACCAGACTCCACAGGGATCTGGGAATCCAGAGTGAGATCTCTTTCCCACCCTTAGAGCTGTCTGGGGTCCTAGGTCAGGCTCAGTTCAGTTCAGTTCAGTTGCTCAGTCAGGCTCACTTGTGCCCAACTCTTTGTGACCCCATGGACTGCAGTACGCCAGGCTTCCCTGTCCATCACCAACTCCCAGAGCTTACTCAAACTCGTGTCCATTGAGTAGGTGATGCCATTCAACCATCGCATCCTCTTGTCATCCCTTTCTTCTCTGGCCTTCAATCGTTCCCAGCATCAGGGTCTTTTCAAATGAGTCAGTTCTTCGCATCAGGTGGCGAAAGTATTGGAGTTGCAGCTTCAACATCAGTCCTTCCAATGAATATTCAGGACTGATATTTCCTTTAGGATGGACTGGTTGGATCTCCTTGCTGTCCAATGGACTCTCAAGAGTCTTCTCCAATACCACAGTTCAAAAGCATCAATTCTTCGGTATTCAGCATTCTTTATAGTCCAACTCTCACAACCATATATGACTACTGAAAAAAACCATAGCTTTGACTAGATGGACCTTTGCTGGCAAAGTAATGTCTCTGCTTTTTATTATGCTGTCTAGGTTGGTCTTAATTTTCCTTCCAAGGAACAAATGTCTTTTAATTTCATGGCTGCAATCACCATCTGCAGTGATTTTGGAGCCCCCCAAAATAAAGTCTGTGACTGTTTCCATTGCTTCTCCATCTATTTGCCATGAAGTGATGGGACCAGATGCCGTGATCTTAGTTTTCTGAATATTGATCTTTAAGCCAACCTTTTCACTCTCCCCTTTCACTTTCATCAAGAAGCTCTTTAGTTCTTCTTTGCTTTCTGCCATAGGGTGGTGTCATCTGCATATCTGAGGTTATTGGTATTTCTCCCGGCAACCTTGATTCCAGCTTGTGCTTCATCCAGTCCAGCATTTTTCATGATACACTTTGCATATAAATTAAATAAGTATGGTGACAATATACAGCCTTGACATACTCCTTTCCTGATTTGGAACCAGTCTGTTGTTCCATGTTCAGTTCTAACTGTTGCTTCTTGACCTGCATACAGATTTTTCAGGAAGCAGGTACAGTGATCTGGTATTCCCATCTCTTGAAGAATTTTCCACAGTTTGTTGTGATCCACACAGTCAAAGGCTTTGGCATAGTCAATAAAGCAGAAGTGGATTTTTTCTGGAACTCTCTTGCTTTTTTGATGATCCAGCAGATGTTGGCAATTTGATATCTGGCTCCTCTGCCTTTTCTAAATCCAGCTTGTACATCTGGAAGTACACGGTTCATGTACCGTTGAAGCCTGGCTTGGAAAATTTTGAGTGTTACTTTGCTAATGTGTGAGATGAGTGCATTTGTGCGGTAGTTTGAGCATTTTTGGCATTGCCTTTCTTAGAGATTGGAATGAAAACTGACCTTTTCCAGACCTGTGTCCACTGCTGAGTTTTCCAAATTTGCTGGCATATTGAGTGCAGCACTTTCACAGCATCATCTTTTAGGATTTGAAAGAGCTCAACTGGAATTCCATCACCTCCACTAGCTTTGTTGGTAGTGATGCTTCCCAAGGCCCACTTGACTTCGCATTCCAGGATGTCTGACTCTAGGGGAATGATCACACCATTGTGATTATCTGGGTCATGAAGATCTATTTTGTACAGTTCTTCTGTGTATTCTTGCCACTTCTTCTTAACATCTTCTGCTTCTGTTAGGTCCATATCATTTCTGTCCCTATGGTGCCCATCTTTGCATGAAATGTTTCCTTGTTAACTCTAATTTTCTTGAAGAGATCTCCAGTCTTTCCCATTCTATTGTTTTCCTCTATTTCTTTGCACTGATCACTGAGGGAGGCTTTCTTATCTCTCCTTGCTATTTTCTGGAACTCTGCATTCAAATGGGTATATCTTTCCTTTTCTCCTTTGCCTTTCGCTTCTCTTCTTTTCACAGCTATTTGTAAGGCTTCATCAGACAACCATTTGTCTTTTTGCATTTTTTTTTTCCTTGGGGATGGTCTTCATCACTGCCTCCTATATACAATGTCACGAACCTCCGTCCATAATGCTTTAGGCACTCTGTCTATCAGATCTAAGCCCTTGAATCTAATTGTCACTTTCACTGCATAATCATAAGGGGTTTGATTTAGGCCATACCTGAATGGTCTAGTGGTTTTCCCTGCTTTCTTCAGTTTAAGCCAGGTCAGGCTATTTGGGTTTACGCCCTGCTCCACCTCTTACAGCAGTTTGACCTTGAGCTAATTACTTATGCATTCTATATCTATGGGCTTTCCAGGTGGCTCAATGGTAAAGAATCCGCCTACCAAGCAGGAGATGCAGGTTTGATCCTTGGGTCAGGAATATACCTGGAGAAGGAAGTGGCAACCCACTCCAGTATTCTTGCCTGGGAAATCCCATGGATGGAGAAGACTGGTGGGCGGCAGGGTCACAAAAGAGTTGGACACAACTTAGCAACTAAACAACAACATTTTATGCTCCAGTTTCCTAGTTTTCATCTGTGACTTGGGAATAATATCTCTGTAGCCATGAGGATTAAAGAAGTGCCTGGTGCTATGCTCAGCATATAGAGGGTGCAGGAAATATATATATATACATATATATATATATATAATTTATTCTTATAAATACATATGTTAGCCTATTCCATGGACTGCATCATGCCAGACCTCCCTGTCCCTCACTATCTCCCGGAGTTTGCCCAAGTTCCTGTCCATTGAATTGGTGATGCCATCCCATCATCTCATCCTCTGTCATATATATTACTTATTCTTATAAATTTGCTGGGTTTACCTCCAAAAGCTGTTGTACTAATTGCTTAAGGTGTTGGGTGTGAGTTTTCAGAAGAGTATGAACTGTCAGCCCATGGTGGGAGCAGATGAAACTGGAAGGCCCCTCAACCCGGAGTAGTCAGGCCCTGGGCCCCACTCTCGGGGAGGTGTGGTTGGGTTTCACCAGGAGGAAAGGTTGTCCCAGCACCTAGAAGGGCCACTGTATGGCTTAGCTTGGAGACGTTTGCTGGGCCTGCTTGGTGAAAGTTCCGACCTGGGGCTCAAGCGTATTATATCTTGCTTTCATTTTCTTTTTAATTGGTATCCATTATTAAAGGTTTTTGTTTTGTTTTTGACATCTCAGCTCCTTCTACTTACTTTGCAAATAGAGAAGACTTGAGGAAAATGTTGTGCTTCACAAACATTCACTTCTCGGTGGAGCATGGGAGAGGACAGAGGAAGTCAGTCTGTGACAGAGGAGTCAGGCATTGACTGCCCTTGTTGGGGGAACAGGGGGACACCCACAGGGCCCTGCTCTAGAATGGGAAAAAGGTCATTTGCTGGAAGAGGTGAGTTTGAGCTGAACTTCGATGATTGGAATTTGGGGGATGAGGTGTGTGTGTGTGTGTGTGTACTGAGAGTTCCTAAGAATCTGACCACTCCCCTGAAATCCCTTTTGGAAGTAGGCATGGCTCTTGTGTGTGCATAGAGATCCAGACACATGCAGCCTGAGACCACTTCAGATTCTGAGATCTAGGAAGTCAACGTAATGCTCACAATCCATGTTCACAAAAAAGTGGATGCTGGCAGATGCAGCAATGCTGTCTATGGCATACCGGAAGATTAGTGAGGATGGCGAGGGGCCCTCCTTGGTTCCACACCCCGCGAGGTACAGGACAAAAACTGGAGAGAAGGTCATGCCTGGGTCTCCTGTGAGGGGCCTGGTGATGAGTCCCATGCTGCAGAGGCCTGGCTCTTTTGGTCCATCAGAGGCAGATGTGGCTTCTCGGGCTGCTGACATTCTCCACCTGAGGCTATGGGCTTCAGGAAAGCCAGAGGGAAGTTCTACAGGGTAAAGCCTGTGGCTGAACTTTGCCACATTTTTGGCTACAAAACAGAATATAGCGTCTTAGAATGAGGTGGGCTTTGGACTCAGACAGGCTGAAACCCCTGCTCTGCTGCTTTCTGTCCTCATGGTCTTTGATACATTACATAATTTCCCTGATCCTCCATTTTCTCATCTGTAAAATGGACATAAGGATATCTACTTTGCAGGGTTATCTCAAGAATTGGAGACAATCATTTAAAGTTCCTAGTTTATTATAGGGATTCAGTAAAGGGTAATGATAGTTAACATAAAGCAAATCTACCCTCGTTGTGTTCTAAATGCTTTATGCAGTTTAATTCATTTGATTATCACAGAAACCCTTCAGAAAAGACACAGTTTAATCCCCATCCTCAGATGGGGAAATTGAGGTGCAAAGAAGTTAATTAACCTACCCAAGGTCTACCCCATGTCAGTGGGCAGTCGGGCGGGAAATTGGGCAGCTCAGGTCTGACATGTTACCTCAGGCACTGGGCTGCTGCTCCCGCTATTCCAGTGCTGAAGTCCTGTGAGGGAAGATGGTTCAAGTGGCTGCTGCTTACAATCTCGATAATTAACTAGAAGATACTTTACAGAACGATTATCATATATGTTAATTATGTGTATACATATGTGTGTGTTTGTGTGTATGTGTGGCTAGGATATATATATATATATATAACATATATATATATCCACTATATATATAATATATATATATAACAGCACTATAATATATATTACATACACACACACACACACACACACACACACATGGCTAGGATGGCTGCAACCCCCAGTCTGACTAAGCCCTTGAGTTTGGCCAAGGTAGGGTATCTGATTGGCACTTCTAGGAAAAGCTTTCCTCTCTGAAAAACAAGTAATTGGGTTCTCTGTTACCCCAAACATCTTCATTGATAGAGTTAGTCTTCAAATATAACCTGCAGAAGAGCATGTCTAGATTTTTTTTTGAGTTCCTGAGACTAAAAGCACATTTGAGCCAGAAAAATAAAGGTTTGGACCTTACCTAGGTCCAACAACAATGTAGGTCCAAAAACAAAGGTCTCCCCTTGCCTAGGCAGACAGGCCCAAACCTTTCAATATGAAGTGAGTAAGGGACTGAAATGCATTAATTTCATTTCACTTAGGGGTTGAGGGGAAGTTTTGCAGTGGGGAAGGGAATGGGGAAAGTAGAGGTTGCCAGCACTGTTTCCTCCCCTTGGGCGATATGAATCAGTCCTTTCCTATCAAAACAACAAACCATAAAAACCCTGCCCTGGGCCCTGGGGCCATCCTCCACCCTTCAGAGAGCTCCTCCCGCCCTGTGCACTAAGATCATCTTCCTGCCTCCCCTTCACCTCCCAAAGCCTGGGTGAAACTGATCAAACTGCACCCTGCGCTCGGTGAAAAAGCAAAAATGGAAAAAAGCCAAAGACATAGCCCTGGGCTGGCTAAGCCCAGTGAGTGTTTCATAATCTGGCTCACGTGTCCCCCTGGCCAGGCCCAGCTCTCACCTCCACGTGCCACCTTCCACTGTCCCTCTGCAGTCCCCTGAGGGTTCAGCTTGCGATGGTCTCTGCCCATGATGGTATCTCAGCCTGGATCATCTTGCCCTTTCCTTCCATAATTCGCACTCATCCTGTACACCTCACTTCTCTGGGGCATCACCAGTCGTGCATAAGGAATATTACTTGAATGAGAAGACTAAGGCATACTCTCAGGGAACTTGGTATGAACTTGCAGAACAGAACATAAAAAAATATTACCAAATAAAAATATAAGTCAAGGGCAAGTGAATGGTCTGGGATTTGTGGGAAGAGAAACTGTTAGGAGATTGTTGAAGTTGTCTGGGTGAAATAGGATGAAGGGCTGGGTAGTGGGAATGCAAAGAAGACACTGGGGAGATTCCATTCAGTCAGTCACTCAACAACCATTTACTGAGCATCAACCATGTACCACAGGCTCTGAGGATCCAGCAGTGAGCAAAACAGCCCCGAATCTCAGCCTAGGGGAGTTTACATTTCTTCTTGGGGAGAAAAGCACCATGGGTAAATAAAATGAACAGGATGTCAGATGGCGTGAAGTGCCATGGAGAAAACGAGGCAGGAGGGAAGTGGGGCAGCACAGAGCACAAGTCTTGAGCTTGTGATATTTTAAGTCTTTCAAGCTGCCCACCTGCCTGGATTTCTCTGAATTTTTTCTGACTTCTTTTGCCTGTAGTGATTTCCTCTCACTTGAAGAGACTCCAGGGCATCGAAGGCCCTTAACCTCTGCTGGGCAACTGGCACATTCTTTTTTGAGTTTTCATGAAGCCCCTCGTGAGGCGGAAGCTCTCTGCAGACAGGGACCGCATCCTAAACTTGCGTTTCTTGCTCTTCTGCAGCATTGTACTCAGCTCTATTAGATATTCAATAAATACTTGTTAATTTGATTGATTGCACAATTCATAAATAAAATTGCAAGTGAAACCTCCAGTTAAAGTCTCCTAAGGAGTTTTTCAAGGCACTGATTACTAAACACTTTACAAAAGGGAAAACATCTTTAGACGAGAAATTAGGATACTAGCTCTTCTGGCTGTGATGATAAAAACCAGAAGTCTGAATATATCACCTTCTCCCTGAGAAAACTGTCATCCAGAGAGCAGAACAGTTTGCCCAATTTCCTGCAGTTAGGCTTTCCTCTGACTCAGTTTTCTTATCTGTACAATGGGGTGAATTGCCACCTAAATCACTTATTCAAAAGGAAGTTGAGGATCAGATGAGATGTGGAGGAAGTTTTGAAAGACTAATGTTCATATAATCATTCATTTCCCATTTATTTCTCCTCCCTTTCCTGCCAGCAGAGTCCCCAGCTGATGGTACATTCGCTAATGCTCAGCTGCCTCCTTTCCTGTTGGAAGATAAAGCCTTGTCTCATCTACAAAGCCAGGAAGTTCCTGCCTGTCAGGGTGGGGAAGCGAGGCTGGGGGAGCAGGGGTGTGCCCTTGAACCAACTCTGTCTGCCTAACAGCTTGCCTACTTTTAATTTAATCTTGTGCCGCCCTCGTTAGCATCTGGTTATTATTAGACCATAACCACAACAATAAGCATTCCAGTTGTATCTTCTATTTGCAGAGTGCTTTGTGATCATTTTTATTAGTTGGTTGCAGCCTGGTTGTCCTGGAGACCAGTATACACACAAACAGGAAGAAAAATGGGGAGGGTGCCCGGGTAAAGTGTCTACCAGGCAGCTCAATTTGTCTTTGACCAGCAGGACCCTAATATTCCCTTGGGGGCACTTAGAGAAGTTAGACTAAGGTAACCCTTCAGCAGAAAGAAATTGAAAACTGAGCTTGGCACTGTTATCTAGTGAGAACCTCCGATGTACCTGTGGGTGACCTGGCCACTGCTGCCCTGTCAGTCCACGGCAGAGCGAGCCTTGCAGTTTAGGGCTCAGAGAGAGCTTGCTCTTTGTCTTGCATCTGCGGCGACATCTGAAGAAATCGCCTTGTACATAAGCAAATGTACGACTCTCTCTCTGGGAGATCAGTCAATTACAGCAAATTGAGCTATTTCATTTCGGCTTGCAAATGGCTTTCAGTTACACAAGTAGACACATTAATCTAATAACTAATGATCATATATTTCACTAATCATACAGCCCTGCATGTGGTATAATATCTAATTATATTTAATATTAAGACATCTTCACATGTGCATTTTTACCAACTGTCTAGCTCGGGGAGCCATGCAAGAGCAGAGTGGTGAAGAGCAGAGAACAGCTCCAGGTGGAGGGCCAGCAGGCAGGGCATGGGCATGGGCCGGTCCAGGAGGCAAGGGCTGCCCACTGGAGGAGGGGCCTTCTTCAGAGGGTGTGAAGGAGGTTTGTGGCAAATCAGGACCAAGGCTAGCTCCCGTGGGGAGCTTTTGTGATAAAAGAACCCTCTGGAGCCGCCCACTGGAAAAGGCACCTTTGCTTGGAGCTGATTTCAGCCCCCATTTGCGTTTCCTCCTCCCGGTACCCTGATGCTGGGCATCATCTCCATAGCCCTACGCAGCTGCCCTGGAAGAGCTTGGAGTCAGGGCAGGGAAACTGAACACAAAACCCCCTGCAGGGTCAACTCTGGCACCTCTTACTTTATCTCTTCTAAAAACAAACTCTGTGAATAACAAAGGACCTGGGATGGGGGGTGAGATTACTGGGTAGGGTAGAGAAGAAGGTGAGACTGAGGAAGGCTCTGGTTTGAGTGTATGTTTCTGAGCTCTGGGTCCTTTGGTATCAAACTCCAGCTGTCATCTCCTCTACTTTTGGCCACATCCCTGAGACACTGGTTGTGTGATGAATGTCTTCATCCTCCCCCCAGATTCCTCTGTCAGAGCCCCAAATTCTGATGTGATGGTATTTGGAGTTGGAACCTTTGGGAGGTAATTGGCTTTAGATGAGATCATGAGAGTGGGGCCCTGTTGATAAGATTAGCACTCTCATTAGAAGAGGAAGATGGGCTTCTCAGGTGGTGCTAGTGGTAAAGAATCTGCCTGCCAATGCCGGAGACAAAAAGATGAGGGTCAATCCCTGGATTGGGAAGATCCCCTGGAGGAGGGCATGGCAACCCACTCCAGTATTCTTGCCTGGAGAATCCCCATGGACAGAAGAGCCTGGCGGGCTACAGTCCATGGGGTTGCACAGAGTTGGACATAACTGAAATGACTTAGCATGCAGAATGCGTGAGCAGACAAAGTCACTGTACATCTGCCTGCTCAGTGCAGTGGCTCTGGGGTCATCCTGAGGACAGATGCTGAGGTCGCCTGTGTCACTGCTTCTTCAGGCACTGACCGGGATGATTGAGGTCCCCTCCCAGTCCAAACATTCTGGTGTCTGGGACTGACAGTGGGCCGTCATCTCTGAGCTCAGAGGCGTGAGTGTGGCCAATCAACAGGGAGCCTCGAGTCAAGTCTTGGACAGGCACTGCCTGGCTCCATCAGGTTAATTAAAAAAAGAGTCTGCAACCCTGGTTCAGTGTTTGAGAGCCATGTGGACCTGGAACCTCCCCTGTCTGCACCTTCAGGTGCCCACTGCTGGGGGGCAGTGCCAACCTCCTCCTGGGGCTCACATTTTCCCCATGTTTTCTCTGCTGGGACCTTGGGAGTTAGGACATTTTCCCAGGGGCAAATGCTTTTGTCTCTGGGCTGAGTTTTCTTAAGTGCTTTTATTGTTTGCTACAATTCCTAGTCAAAACCTGGCAGGAACTTGCGAGGAGGGAGAATCTAAGAATACTGCGTGAAGTGGGAAGATGAGGAGCTGGGCGCAAAAAGAGCTAAAGCCCCCCAGCAAGTCCTGACTGGGGGGATGATGGGCAGAGTCTACAGGAGAAGGAAGTTCCTGTCTTTGAAGGCACAAGCCCGAGGGTGGGGGCTGCCCCTGGCCAGAGAAACAGGGTTCAGTGGAATGTTAGCTCTTCCTTGAATCTTCAGCCAGGATTTGAGCACCCGAGTTTGACTTTTGCTTTATACCAAATTTTTCTGTATGACCTTGGACATATCAGATGATGCCTTTGAACCTCAATTTTATTTCAAAAGGAGAGGGGCTGTTCTTGTTATTGTTCAGCCACCAAGTCGTGTCTGACTCTTTACAACCCCATAGACCGCAGCACACCAGGCTTCCCTGTCCCCTACCACCTCCCAGAGTTCACCCATCTTCATGTCCACTGAACTGGTGATGCCATCCCACCATCTCATCCTCTGTTGTCCCCTTCTTCTCCTGCCCTCAATCTTTCCCAGCATCAGGGTTTTTTCCAATGAGTTGACTATTAGCATCAGGTGGTCAAAATATTGGAGCTTCAGCTTTAGCATCAGTCTTTCCAATGAGGATTCAAGGTTGATTTCCTTTAAGACTGACTGGTTTGATCTCCTTGCTGTCCAAGCGATTCTCAAGAGTCTTCTCCAGCACCACAGTTTGAAAGCATCAGTTCTTCAGCCTGCTGCCTTCTTTATGGTCCAGTTCTCATATCCGTACACGACGCCCTTCATGGATTACAGTCTTGTCATGGTGAAGGGGCTTGGGTAGCTCAATGAAGCTATGAACCACTCAATGCAGGGTCACCCAAGATGGACAGGTCATAGTGGAGAGTTCTGACAAAACACGATCCACTGGAGGAGGGAATGGCAAACCACTTCAGTATGCTTGCTGTGAGACCCCCGTGAAAGGCCAAGAGAAGGGTAGCAGGGCACAGGTAAAAGCAGATGGTTAGTGTGAGCCTGTCTGGAAGTCAGGAGTCTGAGATAACTAGCCCTGACTCTAATCTTACTCTTGGCTGCGAGGCCTTGGATGGATCTAGGAATCAGCTGTGTGTAAACGTCGAGTTGGAGAAGGCAATGGCAACCCACTCGAGTACTCTTGCCTGGAAAATCCCATGGACAGAGGAGCCTGGTAGGCTGCAGTCCTAAGGTAGCTAAGAGTCGGACATGACTGAGCGACTTCACTTCCCCTTTTCCCTTTCATGCATTGGAGAAGGAAATGGCAATCCACTCCAGTGTTCTTGCCTGGAGAATCCCAGGGACGGCGGAGCCTGGTGGGCTGCCATCTATGGAGTCGCACAGAGTCGGACACGACTGAAGTGACTTAGCAGCAGCAGCAGCGAACGTTGAGTTGGATGGGGTCAGTGGTTTTCACACTGCATTTACCGGCAGCCCCAGGGGCCATCACAAGTGGAGATACAGGACACAAAAAGGCCTGTTGATCCCAGAACAGCCCTCCTTGTCTCCCTGTTGTGTGTTGGGCATCACATGAGAGGCACTTTGGCAGGAGTGTTCCACTATGCAGACAGGTTTGGATGCCTCCCTAATGGAGATTCTTTCGGCTCCAATCTGCTTCACCTTCTGGATTTGGGGAAAGTTCCGACCAAGGAACCCTCACAATCTGATCCCCAAGGAAACTGAGTCCCAGGAGGTGAGAAGGTTGCTAGAGAAGGTGAGAGTTCAGAGGAGGGGCAGAAGAAAAAGTTGAGACAGGCAGGGCCAGGCTGTGGAGTTGAACTCCAGCCCTGCCCAGAAGTCTCTGAAGTGTTCTAAGCAGAAAGGCAGAGTCACAGTAGGAAAGAAGAGAGATCCAGGCTGAAGACAGTGGTCCCATGACCCAGGACACCCTGAAACAGCACCTCCAAGAGGGGACTGGAACAAACCTTACCTGGGCCTCCCCCCATGTCTGGTGCTCCCTTTTGGGAGGGAGCAAGGTTTGGAGGAGGCAGAAGTGACAGGTAAACAAGGAGGCCCAGGTCCCCCCCAGACTCTCAGCTCTCTGATGACACCCTCCCCACTTTCCCCTGAGCTTCCTACAATGAGGACAAGGAGACCACCCCTTGGGGGCTTCCCTCCTGTGCCAATCAATTCTCCTCAATTACCAACAAATCTAAATGTGATTTATCTGCACAAGAATCATTCCAATATCAGGCGAGAATCTATCAATAAAACCCCCTAAGGCAATCTTGCTTGGAGTTGTCAATAGAGGCTCTAAAGCACAAAGACATAGCAGCTAGCAATCAGAGGATTTTTTCCTCCCTCCCCCCTTTTTGGGGAGCACTTAATTAAGTCGACCAGAAGCTGTCAAAGATAATTTTCAAAGCGCATGACCTCAGCAGCTGACATTTGATAATATTACATTGCACGTTGATTGAAATTGATTTTCCCCTTTTTGGGGGGATGGGGAGAAGGTGGGAGGATGAGACTGCAGAAGAGGGAGGCTTGGATCCCTCTGGCTGTGGTCCTCTGCCCAGGGCCGGCAGCCTTTGGGTTTACCACACAGCACACTGTTGGGTTCTCTACCTTCAGCTGGACCAGGATTGGGAAGCCGTCATCCAGAGCTGGTGGGGAGAAAGCCACCTTGGGAGGAAAGATTCTGGTGTGCAGAAACTGGAAGCTAATACGCAAGAAGGAGATGATGAGGCTGATGGTGTCCAAGGGCTTGCGTTTGTTAGAAAGGGAGGTGTACTGAGTGGTAAAGCAGAATGGGAAGTACAGACTGGCTGGTCTCACAGAGTCCATACTCCGCACTGGCCTCTTAGTCTTTAATGGATGTATAAGGGGTTTCATCACGGAGGTCAGATTCCCTTGACTTGACTGCTCTTAGGGAAGCTCCCTCCAGCGTCTGCTAACTGTCTGTCCTGCTATGGCTCCCGAGCCCCGCTGAGAGCTCGTCTGCACATTGTCCTCTTCTTACTCAGACAGCCCTAGCCTCTAAAGCCCCCATTACATCCACACAGCACACTCACCCCCTCACCCAGACAATTTGCATCTTGGGATTAGCCCCAGGATCAGGCTTTCCATGTCATCACAGGCGTGAGATGCTCCCCATGTGTTCCCTGGTCTTGGGATCTTTGTCTGGCAGTGGTTTCTTCCATTGACCAGCTTGTGTCTTACCTGTGGTCCTAGGTAAACAAGGGTCTTGACCTCTGCTTCCAGTTCTTGTTTCAGATGGTTTTCTAGCTTTGACTCACTGGCTAAGGCCAGAAGTTTGACCTTCAGGCAAAGCATTTCAAGAAGCTTTGTAGGAGCCCAAAAATCTATGACTGATCTTTCAGGCCTGACCATTGGCCCTCCTCTTTCCCTCTTTCTGAGTCCCAGGGTCCGTGAAATGGCCAAAGTCTCTATCTGGGCCCCCCTCAACAGTGAGATGGCCCCCATGTCTGTGCTGATCCACCTGATTCTGGACCATTCCACTGCTCCACAGGAGAAAATGGAACAGGGGAGTTGGTATTTTTCTAACTTTAGCTTCTTGCTTATATTATCCCAGTAATTGGTTAAAGCCTTAGCTCTTTCATTTCTGACTTGTTGCTCTCTGAGCTCATGGCAGCTTTAATTGATGAGTTAGTATTGAACAGATGGAAGGGATGGAGAAAGAAGAGTGCACAGTGGGAGAGTTAAGAGAGGTGGAAACAAGTCAAGGGCTCTTTCTGGTGGTCCTGGCTGGAGGAGCCAAGCTCTGAGGGCTGGGCATGTGATTAGAGGAGCTTAGATTGGATGTGGTAGGAGACAAGTCTGTATCATATTCATCTTGTTTTAAGGAGGAAAAACTAAGCCAGATTATAGCTAACAATGTGGTATTATATATTTGAAAGTTGCTAAGAGAGTAGACCTTAAAAGTCCTGATCATGAGGATAAAAAAAAATATTTGTAACTATGTGAGGTGACGGGTGCTAACTAAACTTATTGCGGCAAACATTTCACAATATATATGTGTATTAAATCATGCTGTACACCTTAAACTTAGACAATGTGATATTGTCAACCGTACATCAGTAAAACAGGAACAAAAACAACTAGACAGCTATTAAAAATTTGGGCTCTGGGAATTCCTTGGTGGCCCATGCTTAAGGCTCCATGCTTCTACTTTAGGGTGCATGAGTTCGATCCCTGGTCAAGGAACTAAGATCCCACATGCCATGTGGCACAGCCAAAAATAAATAAATAAAATCGTTGATCTTTAATAAAATAGAACTCTGGGGCCTGGTGATATGGCAATACAGGCATTGTGACACAGCAGACTGTGTGCTGTGTTGTTGTGGGCAAGTTCTGTCACCGCTAAGCTTGCATTTTCTCATCTGTACAAAGGGGCTTCAGGGGTGCTTGTGTGGACAAAAGGAGAAATATATCAACAAAATGCAATATAATGGTAACAAAGCTTTCTTCTCTCCTTCTCAGGGGCAAGATTGGCATGTAACTTTTTAAATGTGCCATGTCCTTTCCCAGGGCATTGCTTCCCTAGGGGTAAGGATGAAGGTAGATACACTTAAGGCAATGGAGGAAAATAGTGGCTCAAATGATCCATACAGCAGATAAAATAATTTAGTTAACTTTCATAGCATAATGTGATTTTCATTTTACTGAAATTGGTTGACTTTTCTAAATGTACTTTTATCCTCAATAATTCCCACTCTATCTATAAGCATCTTAGTACTAAATTATACACGAGGTGAACTCTGTACATGTTGTTTCTAGGCAGGGACTATATTAGGATAAGCTTGGTGATACTACAGTAAGAAATAGCCCTTCAAACACATAGTTTATTTCCTTCTTGGCTATATGTCCATCAGGGATCCGTAAGAGGGCTCTATGCCTACTGGTCATGCAGGATTTATGAATTCATCATTTCAGCATATGTGGGATTGCAGAATCAGGGGAAAGAGCTAGTGAATCACATGTGCTAGGCTAAGTTGCTTTAGTCATGTCCAGCTCTTTGCAACCCTATAGACTAAAGTCCATTCTTCAGGCAAGAATACCGGAGTGGGTCGCCATTTCCTTCTCCAAGGGATCTTCTTCACCCAGGGATCAAATCCCAGTCTCTTATTGTCTCCTGCATTGGCAGGGAGTTCTTTACCACTAGCACCACCTGGGAAATACAGTGAATCACATACTGGCATTTAAGTCTACTGTCCAGAAGTGACACATGTTACTTGCTCTTATATTTCATTGGTCAAAGGCATATGATCATGCCCAAGTTCAGGTGGCAAAGAAGTGCTATCTTGCTATGTACCAAAGACAAAAGGGGCAAACATCTGATAAAAGATCAAATGAAAAAGACAGGAACAGAAAGTATTTAATGGTTAGACTTTAGAGCATACTTCAGTCTTGTAGAGTTTCTGAAGTCTTGGTGGGAGCCTCTGAAGAAGTGTGAACTGTGAATAAATATTTTCCTTTTGACTTTAAACAAATGGAGCTCTTCTTATAAGCAGTAGATGATTTTGGTAGTACCTGTCAGGTCCTGTTCAGACTTCCCCGTAGCTCAGAAGGTAAATCTGCCTGCAATGCAGGAGACCTGGGTTCAATCCCTGGGTTGGGAAGATCCCCCAGAGGAGGGCATGGTGACCCACTCTAGTATTCTTGCCTGGAGAATCCCCATGGACAGAGGAGCCTGGTGGGCAACAGTCCGTGGGGTCACAAAGGGTTGGACACGTCTGAGCGACAACACAGTCAGGTCCTATTCACTCACTAATATTGGCTGCAACTATGAAGGGTAGTTCCAGAGGAGCTTATGCACATGCTGACCTAATTTCATTCCAAGGGTACACTGATTTCTACCCCATGACCTTCTCTAGGAGGAACTTTCTCATGCTCTGAGTCAATGCCTCCCAGAAATGCACGGGCATTATTACCCCTTAGGGTGATCCTCTTCCAGTGGGGGATGGAACCAGTGGACAAATATTCTAACCTCTCATCCTTTAGATGGACAACTTCACAGGACATTCCTAATTCTCAGAAGTCTTGTGGACTAGAGCACTGCCTGTCACAGCAACCTTGACAATATCTTTAAATTGGCTTTTTTCTCCTTCCCTCTCCTATTCTTCCTGATCCTTCACCTCTTCCTGGGATTACCTCCCAAATGAATTACCTGCAACCACGTCCTCATCTCAAAATCTACTGCTGGGAGAATACAACCTAGGACACCAAATCTTCAGAGAGGAGAGCATTTTATACACACACACACACACACACACACACATACATACATGTACATATCTGCTCAAAAATTTGGGAAGATATAGGACTATTGTAAGAAGGCAGAAAGCAACAACAAAATCAGCTTAGGCCTGTATTAAAATAAGTTTGCATTCTCCAATGTCAGGATCAAGGAAAAGATGGCAAAAGGGAAGAGGGGATTGTCTGATTAGATTAAACTTGCCAGGGAAAATTTGCAGTTATATACAAGCAGTTATTTGGGCGGTAGCTGAAACCAACTTCCTGATTCACCTCAATGTTATAAGAAAAGTTTGGGATCAACCCACTCTTTCTCATCCCCTGAAGACTATGGAAGTGGAAGGTGTTAGTCTAGGCACTTAGCTGCCTTAGTACTTAGAGATGATCCTTTCCAGGCTTCAAAGATGCAAAGAAAGCCTGGAACAGAGTATAGTTAACAAAAGAGAAGAGAACTGTTCTGCATGACAAAACTGGAGAAACTGATTTTTTTGTCTCATAGAGGAAAGGGCAAGAGACTCTGACAAGGCGAGAATGGGGAGAGCACAGACTAGTTTGGAAACCAAGCTGTAGAATGGCTTAGGTCTTTTCTTATTCATTATTATATTCTTAATGAAGAATATTTTCTTATTTTTTTAATGATCTTAATCACTGAATATCTTTGTTCTGATAGAAATCTCTCCACCTCTTCAAGCACTCAGTAAAGTCTACCACATACCCAAGTGCCTTGTGCATATGCTGTGTCTGGAAATTAATGGAAATTTTAGTCCAAGTTCTGATCTAAGTAAATGCTGTGTGCAGTGGAGAGAGTGAGTTCAGGGAAGTAAGATATTCTCCAAATGCAACTAACTCAGGGGCCTGGGGCTCGGAGATGGGGTTTGCAGAAATCTTGGAAAAGAGATTCTCAAAACTATGGAAAGAAAGCTTCAGTCTATCTTAGCTAAAGGCTAAGGGGTATGGGGACCCCAACTGATTTCTCAGTTACTGAACACATGAGGACAGAAATCATTAACCATTAATTAATTAATCATTAATTTTGATGGAGAGAAATGAGGCTCAGTGCAGTTGCATGAATTCAACACATCATTCAATTAAAAACACTTATTCATTCACCTTAAAAAATACTCTGTTGAGTGCCTGTCGGATATAAGGCTAAAATGGTGGGTGACATGTTAGAAACATTTATGCCCTGATCCCTTCCCTCAAGGAATTTCTAAATGAGCTAGGGCAAAGCCAAAGATGGACACTGTATTTGGGGAGCTCCCCTCCTCCAGCCTGCTGTCTCTACCTGCCCTTGTGCTCGCTAAGAATCAGGAATCACATCCCAAGGGCAGGGGGAAGTCCTCTGTTACACTGCATGGGTGAAGCTGGTGGTTTTTAATCACTGCACTGGGTTCAATCACTTGATGATGTGGCCACTGTTGGCTGAATGTGATCCATCAGGCAGGATGTAGATAAAGATATTTGAGAAGTTGAGACTGATGGGGACTGACTTCTGGAATGCTGATGACTGCCGTGAAAATACGTTAACTTTTCAACAACAGTTTCCTTCTTTAGTCAACCTATCAATCAGCAAATATTTGTTGGGTTCCTCCACCACGAGCTGGACCTGTTGTCCACCCTGAAGAGGAGGTGAGACTGTGTTAATAGCTGAGTCAAACAGGGCATTAGAATGGAAATAATGAAAGGGAGAGAAACTTCTTCCAGCAGAGCTGTTGTTTCAATCTGTCTTATATTTATAACAGCTAACTTTGAGCAGTACTGCTTTACCACATGGAGTGTCTTTCTACCCTTCTTTCTTCCTATTAAAATCTCGCTCATTCCTCAAGTCCTAATGCATGCCCCCTCCCTCAGGAAGTCTTCCTTGACTCTCTGGCCCTTATTATTTGCTGTGTGTGTAGCTTATTCAACTGTTACTTCAGTGATATCAGCATTGATCCTGGGAGATGCTAATAGATGTTAATGTAAAAAAATGATTCCATTCTCAGATGCATTTGGGAAACACCAACTATGGCTTAACATAGTTAAATGGGCTTCTTTCAGACAGGATGACTCAGACCCTTTAATATGCTCATGTAATTGTAACCAGGGTGACCATACAATTTATGATCCAACAGAGAACACTTAGGAAGTGAAAGGGGTGCCATTATTAATGATGCGAAGACAATTGGTGCAAACTGGAATTTTCCCCAGCAAACCAGAACATATAGTCAACCTAATTAAAATCTCTCCAAGTATCGTTTCCAAAACTTCTCAGACCAAGGAATCCTTTGGTTAAGGAGCATACCTTAGGTCAGTATTATGTGGATCACACTTTAGGAAATGCTGCTGCTGTGTGATCTAACCTACACATGAGTTCCTCAAGAGCGGGGTCTGGTCATGTTCATATTTGCTCCCCTTTGACACCTAATGCAATTCCCTGCAATAATGGAGGGTTGATAAAATACCGATTGAAAATTAAAGTAGGAAGAAAATTGCTTTTATTTTCCTTGGGCATCTTAAGTTAGAGGTTATTTTACAGAGTCTTGATACATGTATTAGTCAAGGTTTCTGGAGAAACAGAACCAGCAGGGTGTGAGTGTGTGTGTGTGTTTAGAGATAGATAGATAGATAGATAGATAGAAAGATAGATGGATAGATAGATGGATAGATATTGATTTATTTTAAGGAGTTGGCTCATGCTACTGTGGAGACTTAGTAAGCCCCCAATCCACAGGGCAGGCCAGAGGCTGGAGACCCAGAGAAGAGTGGCAGTCCAGGTCTAAAGGCACTTTGCTGGCGGAATCCCTTCCTACCTGGGGGAGGTCAGTCTTTGTCCTAGTAAGACCTTCAACTGATTAGAGGAAGTGAAACCCACATTATCGAGGGTAATCTGTTTTACTCGAAGTCCATCATTTTAAGTGTTAAACCGCAGCCAAAAATGTTTCACAGAAACATTCAGAATAATATTTGATCAAATATCTGGGCACTGTGGCCCAGCCAAATTGACCCACAAAATTAACTATCATAATGCATATGGAAGGCTCACTCACACTTCACTGGAGATGTGTTTGCAGCAGGGATCCAGCTTGAGCCTCCCAAGAGTCACAGGGGCTGAGCTTCCGGGATGGGCTGGGATAGGGCCGGGAGGGCTGGAACTGAGTGAGGAGAGCTGCGGGAAAGGCTGGAATGGGGAGGCAAGAACAGCCTCTCCCCACGGGTTCATGTCTGAGCTCTGCAAAGGGAAGAAAACAGAAGAGCTATGAGCACGGGGCTCTTGAGAAGGCTCAGGGCCCTCGGGTGCTGCTGTGTCCCAAGTGACAAATTGAGTCACAGAGGTGGGGACAGCAGTATCCTCTCACTTCAGTGTGGAACATGAATTGACCCTGAGAAGGCCAGGTCTCGGGGGGCTGTAACACCGTGCCCATACCTCTTATAATTTTAATAGAATCCTGCAAGGTAGCTGCTATCCCTGTAAACACATACACACACACACACACACACACACACACACACACACCTGCACACACTCCTCCACACACTCAACTTCACAGGCTCTCTTGTAGAGAAGGGTAGCCATGTGACAAAGTTTGAACTGATGAGGTCTGAGATGATACAAGAAGTTTCTGGTGGGGTTTTCGGGAAAACAGGGTGGACTCAGCTGGCATAGGCCCATTCATTAATTTTGCCCTGTTCTCTCTCCCCTTCTTCTGGCCTGGAACATGGATGCGACGCCCATAAGTCAGGCAACCAAGCTTCCATCTAAAGAACCAATGTCACATGCCAGGATGGTCGACCTCGAAGGAAGAAGAAGCCTTTTCCTTGAGCACTGCACCTGTGCTGCCCACCCCTAGACTCTGCCATATGAGAAAAAGCACATCTTTTTTGGTTAACTACTTATTCAGGTTTTCTAATCTGTAATAAGGGACTTCCCTGGTGGTTCATTGTTAAAAAAAAAAAAAAAAAAAAATCCGCCTGCCAATGCAGGAGGCACAGGTTCAATTCCTGGGTCGGGAAGATTCCCTGGAGCAGGAAATGGCAACCCACTCCAGTATTCTTGCCTGGGAGATCCCACGGAAAGAGGAGCCTGGTGGGCTACAGTCCAGAGGGTCACAAAAGAGTTGGACATGGGTTAGCTACTAAACAGCAATGACAATTTGTAATAAATTGCTCCACAACTCTGTGGCTTAAAACAACAGCAGTCATTTTGCTGGGCAGGTGATCGCCTGCTGTGATCTGGGCAGGTGAGGATAGTCCATTTCTGCTCTACCTGAAGTCAGTTTAGACGACTGGAAGGACACAGGTTTGTACTTATCTGAAGTTTTGCTTACTCAGGTCTGCTGGCTGATGCTGACACCTGGGCTGGGGCTTCAGCTGTAATACTTGAATGTGCTCCCTTGTGCTTGAGCTTCCTTGAAACATGGCATCTGGACACTAATGTCAGGCAACCCAGGAGAAGGAGAGCCAGGCAGAGGCCAGGTGATCTTCACCTAGCCTAGGGTATTAGGCAGTGCTGATTCCACTGAGCTCTACTCACTGAGGTAGCCATAGAGGCCAGTCCAATTGCAAGGAGAGGGGAAACAGATTCCCCCTCTTTATGAGACAGAAACACGTGGGACTGGAAAAGTGACTGTGGCCATATTTGTAAAATATACTCTGCTGCAGCATTCCTACCAGTTTTCTGTTACACGCAGCCAGCTGCCACTCCAGCTGATGGAGGAGGATACCTGCCATGTGTTCCTCATGATCATTTCCTCCTTCCCTACCTGCCTCTGGGCTGTCTCATGAGGTCTCATAATGCTATGAGATGGTCAGACCACCACTAGTGGATTGCTGATCTTGAGGTGCAAGAAGCTACCCAAATCCCATTCAGCCAATGGGCATCATAACAGCTCGCTTGATCACCTATAGAAAATACTTTGTGAGAGATTTTAAAAAAGTATGACTCAAAATATCTGCAGCCTTATTAGAGTATTAATATTTATAAACATGACCCAACGAGGAATCAATATGCAAGGGTCAGTAATATGACTCTAGAAGGGGAGATGCAGACCAAGTGCCATAGATGATGAAGCAATGCAACCATCAGTGGGGCCTGAGGCTGAGCAGGGACAGCTCTGTGGAAGGCGTGGGATGGGGAAAGGAGTAGAAGGCTTTTCATGTAAGAGGCTCAACAAGAAGCCCTTACTGAAACAGGAATGAACTTGGTGTGTTTATAAATACGGAGGCAACTGGGCTGATTGGACAATGGCATCAGAGGTGAGTAGGGAGACAGGGCTGGGGGTGGTGTCAGGGAGAGAAGGAGGGCAGGGTTACAGAGGATGGATTTCTGGGGCACCAAGCTGGCATCACCCTCCTCTCCAGGTCCCTCTAATGGGATGAGGCAGGCTAGTTTGTTATCCCAAAGCTCAAGGAGTGAGAAAGAAGAGTTCCTTTCTTCCTTGTGACAAGAGCAACCGTGCCTCACTGATTCAGCCAAGTAACATTTATAGTACCTCTAGTATGTTCCAAGTCCTAAGGACATTGTAATGAGTGTAAAACACCCCTGATCTTAATTTGCTTCCAGTCTGCTGGGAGTACACAACAGAAAATGGGCTCCGAGCATGATGTAATAGTGGGAGACATATAATGGTGAGGCAGGTACAAGTTGGAGACGGAAGAATGTAAAATCAGCAGTCTCTGTAGCCTGAAGTGCGGGGGCGGGGGGGATTCAAGGAAGGTGTCCCCATAAGGGGGGTTTCTAAGTTAGTGTCTGAGGGACTAGGCCTTTCATGGATAAGAAGTTGGCAGAGGAGTAGACAGGAAGTTAAGAGTAGAAAGACTCCTGCTAGATCAAGAATTGGGAGGTCCAGGGCTTTGGTTATACTTTTGTCACTATTAGCTGTGTGACCTCAGAAAAAGTCTTTCTGTCAGCCTTAAATGTCCTCGTCCATACAATGAGAGTGGCCCATGACCTCTCTTCCAGCTCAAAACCTCTCTGATTGTCAGAAGTTTCTTCTGAAAGGGATTTATATGGAGGTGCTTAAGGAATGCATATGTTTAGTTAATTTAGTAGTTTAGCTTCCCGTGTACAAATTACGGCTACCTCCAGAGAGAGAGGGTTCTATTCAAAGCCTGGCATTCATTTTGATCACGCTTAGAAATACTGCAGGAAGTCATCAACATCCCGCACGAAACCTCCTCTCACTCACACCCCAGACAGATGACAAAGTGATAAGCAGAGCTAATTCCCTGGGGCAATATTTCTTCCCAAAGCACAGATATGGGTGAATTATTGCCATTCTTAATTGCCTAATGATTTTTTTCCCTATCATGTAATCTTTTCG
Source organism: Dama dama (assembly GCF_033118175.1). Lineage (NCBI taxonomy): Eukaryota > Metazoa > Chordata > Mammalia > Artiodactyla > Cervidae > Dama > Dama dama. The sequence continues at coordinate 47,459,477 of NC_083707.1, forward strand.
GGGGGTTGTATTTTTACCATCTTGCAAATTCATATTGGCAGAGTGATATACATTGTCGAATAAAACACAGTGGCCAATCCATCAAAAATCAGACGGCAGTTGCCTTGAGTTTTTTGGAGAGAGGCTGGAGGAGGGGGAGGAGGAGGGATGGGGAGGGAAGGTGCTGCGGTGGTGGAGGTGGTGGCTTCCTCACTGGCGGGTCAGTCGTTCTCCAGGCTGACCCAGAGACAGCTGAGCATCCCAAGCTACTCCGGGTTCTTTTCCTTCTGGGTCCGAGTTTTGGCCCTTTGGGGTGTTCGCCTTATTAGCCACAGCTGTCTGGGGAACTCAGAAGGCAATTAGACCAGGGAGTGAGCCATTTAGGGGATTGATAATGGAATGTGGATTCTTTTCTCCCTAACTTAATTGTTTGCATCTGACCAGAAATCATTACCAGCTGACGGCTGCTTGGTGGCATCTGTGAACTAAAGCAGTGACCCAGTGGAGTTCACAACACATGACAGGAGAGGGTTCTTGGGAGAAACCTAATGAAGAGACGGCTCTTTAGCAGCTTTGATGGTGAGGGGGGATTTATCCTAGACTTGCAAGTCCTTTGAGAGGAGATTTTGCTACTGTGTTGCCTGCTTTCCTCTTTCAGGAACGTAAGGACCCTTGACAATGGCTGGAAGACTTGCTGATGCTGTGCCCGCAAATTCTCTAAGTGGGTCTGCACGTGAGGATTAGCTCAGGATCTTTGCACCCTTCCTTTGCTCCAGGATCAACCCCAGACCAATTATATCTGAATCTCTAGGGGCAGAACCTGGACATTATTTTTAAAACCAGGTTTTTCCAATGTGCAGCTTTAAGTTGAGAGCCACCCAAAAGGCAAGAGTCTCATCATCCCTTACTCAGAAACAATTATCTTGAACATCTTGATTGAGGCAGGTGTAGGTGAAGGGAATAATGAAGAAAAGTTGGGAGCATGGGGAGCCCTGCAAGCAATTTCCTCAAGAAGTCCTTATTGAGACCTACTATGGGCCAGTCTTTTAATTTCATGGCTGCAACCACCATCTGCAGTGATTTTGGAGCCCCCAGAAATAAAGTCTGACACTGTTTCCACTGTTTCCCCATCTATTTGCCATGAAGTGATGGGATCAGATGCCATGATCTCAGTTTTCTGAATGTTGAGCTTTAAGCCAACTTTTCCACTCTCCTCTTTCACTTTCATCAAGAGGCTTTTTAGTTCCTCTTCACTTTCTGCCATAAGGGTGGTGTCATCTGCATATCTGAGTTGGACTGTGAAGAAAGCTGAGCACTGAAAAATTGATGCTTTTGAACTGTGGTGTTAGAGAAGACTCTTGAGAGTCCCTTGGACTGCAAGGAGATCCAACCAGTCCATCCTGAAGGAGAGCAGTCCTGGGTATTCATTGGAAGGACTGATGCTGAAGCTGAGACTCCAATACTTTGGCTACCTCACATGAAGAGTTGACTCATTGGAAAAGACCCTGATGCTGGGAGGGATTGGGGGCAGGAGGAGAAGGGGACGACAGAGGATGAGATGGCTGGATGGCATCACCGACTTAATAGACATGAGTTTGAGTAAACTCCAGGAGTTGATGATGGACTGGGAGGTCTGGTGTGCTGCGATTCATGGGGTCGCAGAGTTGGACATGACTGAGGGACTGAACTGAACTGATGTGCAGGTCCCTTAGTCAAAAGTATCAGCTGTTACTCCGGGCAGCTGGGGCCTCACTCTCTCTGAACTTGGTTTGTTTATAAATATGGAGTTAACTGGGCTGATTGGAGGGAGACAGGGCTGGGGTGGTGTGGGGGTCAGAGAAGAGCAGGGTTACGGATGATGGATCTCTGTGGCACCACGATAGCCATAGCCCTCCTCTCCAGGTCCCTGTAATGGGATGAGGGAGGCTGGCTCCAACCACACCACTGGTACCTAGCAGCACCCGAAGTGGCTGATCCCCAGTGAAAGTGAATGGGTGAACCCAGATGTCAGCAGCTTCTTAAAACCCAGACTGTCACTCTGTGGAGTGTGGAAAGTCTAAGAGAACAGGGAACAAACAAGAAACTTGCACAAAGCCTTTGTATGAATCTTTGTAGTTGACTGACGGTTAAGGGAGATGGAAGGATGGACACTGCAGTCCACGACTGACTACTTCAGACAGAAGAAAAGACATCCTCCTCCTGTGAGGTCTTGACCAAGTCAGCCACCGGGTATCTTCCACCATCCTTTCCATTTCTCCCCCTGTGGTTCCAGCTTTGTAGTCTTTTCCTTCTCAGAAGCAAAAGGCAAATTCATCTCATTTCCTCACAGGTGCTGCCAAATAAGTTCCAGGCTTGCTCTTCCAGACTTGTCCAGGGTGACCAGCTGTCCGGGTGTGGCCAGGATAAAGGGGACTCCCAGGGTGTGGGGTTTCAGTTTAAAAACTGGGACAATCATGGGTAAACCAGGCCACATTAGTCATCATTCAGAAGCACCTAGACCTGTATGAAGGCTAATTTCCTCCTGGGGTTTTGAATTCTTTTTTTTTTTTCAGTTATAGATCAAAGAATGACATTTGCTTTGAAAGGTGAGTACCTCCAGGTAGAGAGGGAATAAACAAGAAATAAGACAAGTCGTAGGAGTGACATAATGTATCTCCAGCCAGAGCGTTAAGGGAGAACGGAGCTTTGATATACCTCAGTTTCTTCTCTGTTCTTTTATTCTTTTCTATTCACATACTCTAGGTTCTTTAGCTTTTCTTCATTTACATCAAACTTTGGCTTACATTTCAGGAGACTATCTTGACTGCACAGAAAAACAGACTGTGATTTCTCTTTTCTGAATCAATTAGTAGTTACTAAGGGAAACCACAATGAGAAAGGCACCAGGCCATGCTCTGGGGAACACAACACTCCCTTAAAGAATTTATGATCTGGTTAAGATGATACACTGAACACGTGAAAAAAAAGAAAACTAAATATAAATAAAATGGAACAGAGGGTCATTTTATCTGCAACAGTGTGCTGCTTAGGTAGAAATTCAGAAAAGATGGAGGTTAGCATGGGTTGGAAATTCTTCATGCAGGTGACGCCCAGGAGGAAGGTGACTTGGCTAAACGGAGAAGAGGAAGGAGGACATTGCATACTGAAGGCTTAAGGGCACCTCATGAGGGAAAATAGCCCTGAACGAGGTGGGTGCTGGGAATGATGGGGAGAAATCAACGCCTGTAACCCTTGGTTGTCCCTTCTTGAGCAGGACTTGTCCCCAGCCACCACACAAGGCATGTTGTGGATATTCCATAGTTTCCTAGAGGTGGAATGCCTTCTACACTCCTTGGCTCATGATTTTCCTTCTCTCTCTTCCAGGCTAGCCCATCTCGTCCTTAGGAACTGCTGTTTGTTCCTGAGTCCTTTCAGCATCACCAGGAAGGTGGCATGGTAGGGGGTCAATGTTTTAAAATGTAGGTTTTATTATCTTTCAGGTATGATGGAGCCAACATATCAGGAGACAACAGACATTGGAAAGACTGTTCGTTGGAGTTCCCAAGAGGAGGGGACACTTCAAGCCCTGAGGTCAGTCAGGAGACTGAGAGAGAAAAGTGAACCGTGAGGAAGGGCTCTTCTTGCGGTTTCTGCCTAGAAGCAAGGCCAGGCCAGCAGGCTCAGGATTGGCTGGTTTGAATCAGTTCAATGGGCTCCGAGGTAGAGAGCTTTCCCTATGTGTCTGACACCCGGCCTTGGGGTGACTGGGACAGGAGGAGCATGGCCCTGAGTGTGAGCGCCGGAAAAGGAGGTGGTTGGGGGTGCAAGCTCTTCGTTGGAAAGTTTGCACACACTAACCATGTTCCATTGCTATCTCTAGGAATTAGCTAACCCTTGGGTGGGGGTCCCCTTGTGGCTCAGCTAGTAAAGAATCCGCCTGCAATGCAGGAGACCTAGGTTTGATCCCTGGGTTGGGGAAGATCCCCTGGAGAAGGGAAAGGCTACCCACTCCAGTATTCTGGCCTGGAGAATTCCATGGACTGTATAGTCCATGGGGTTGCAAAGAATGGGACACTACTGAGCAACTTTCGCTTTTTTCACTTTTCTTGGGTGGGGTTGGGGGGTGGGCGTGGGCGTGGGGGTGGGGGCCCTCCCTCTCCAGTCAATAAGGCCCCAAACGTCAGAGCACCAGGAGTACAGAAAAATAAAAAGGTGTGATTAATACAGTTGGGATGTATTTAATAGCAGGATCCTTTATGAAGCCCTCGCTGAAGCATAGCCCTCCTCTTCTGAATGGCTGAATCTATGTCTGTTGGTCTGCACTCCGCGTAAGCTCTCTCCATCTCCTGCTTTACGCTTAAATTCTTGGTCATGCAGAAAAGAGCTACCATAATGGGCCAGAAATGGCTGCCTTTTGAAAGGTCTGCTTGCAAGGTTGGCCCTCAGCTGGTGTCTGGGAACTCAGATTTCAGGAGGAACTTGGGTTTCCAAACTGAAAAGGGTGGGCTACTATGTCTAATGTGGTCTGTCCCGAGCCCTGATGTTCTTCAGGGAGTCTGGAATTTTGGTACCGGCCAGGCGAGGGTGTTTGTGCCACCAGCCCCCAGTAAAAACCTTGGGCACTGAGCCTCTCAGCTGCCTGCCTGCCTGCTGGACAACCCTTCAGCCCTGTTATCACAAGTCACTGTGGAGGAAACTGAGTATGTCCTGTGTGGATCTACTGGGAGAGGATCTTGTGCCTGGTTTCCCTCACACTTCACCCCATGCACCTTTTCCCTTTGGCAATTTTACTTTGGATCCTTTTTGCTGCAATAAGCCATGAGCATGACTATATAGCCTGAATCCTACAAGCTCTCCCAGGCTCACCAGTGAAACTGGTGGCAGCCCTGGGGACACCTGACACGTTTGGTACACACTGGCCTTGCTCATCTCAATTGGTTTGTGAGCTCCTGGGATTCAGGCATTGTGCATCCCTGATTCCTGGCAGGAGCATCAGATATAAGACCCAGAACATCTGCTTGTGGAGTTTTGCTTCTCTCCGTCCAGCTGCATGGCTTTGGGGAAATCAGTTACCTCTGTGGAGCCTGTTTTCTCATCAGAAATGAAGATAGTAATTCCCTTCTTCATGGTATATTATGCTGCTGCTGCTGCTAAGTCACTTCAGTCGTGTCTGACTCTATGTGACCCCATAGACGGCAGCCCACCAGGCTCCCCCGTCCCTGGGATTCTCCAGGCAAGAACACTGGAGTGGGTTGCCATTTCCTTCTCCAATACATGAAAGTGAAAAGTGAAAGGGCAGTCGCTCAGTTGTGTCCAACTCTTCGCAGCCTCATAGACGGCAGCCCAGCAGGCTGCGCCATCCATGGGATTTTCCAGGCAAGAGTACTGGAGTGGGTTGCCATTGCCTTGTCCAGTATGTTATGAGCTCCAGGTAAAATATTGGGTGTGAAAACATTCCTAACCCTTAACACATAACATCAATGAAAAATTACAGTAAATCTATAAATTCCCACTATATCTTGGATAAGGTAAATATTCAATGAGTTTCTGCCGAATAGATAAGTGAAGACAAATTATCTCATTCTTTCTTCTCCAAGAGTCCATGACACCTGGCAGAATTTAGCACATTGAAGGAACAAAAGAAACATTTAATTTTCAATCCTTGGGAAGGAAAACTGGAAGGAAAAAAAAAAAGAAAAACCGAAACAGCAGGGTTTAGGGTGCAGGGTTCTTTAGTGGGTCCCACTTCCACGTCCCTCCCCCAAACACTACAACTGCCCTCCCCACCACCTAGTTGCCAATCCTGGGCTGTGGGGTGGTGCTCTCAGAGCCTTGTAGACTCCCTAAGACCACTTGCTTGTGAATCCCTCACTCCTAAGCCCCCTGTCAGCCGCCACCAGGAGGAACACGAGGCCTTAATTGATCAGCAGGGCTGTAGCCTTGAGAACTTGATTCAGGTATTGACTTCTAAGGAGCCAGTTTCACTCCAGCCTCCACAGCTAGGAGCGGCTGAACATCAAAACTATTAACCTCTGGCCCGAGCAGTTGGCGAGGCAGCCCAGCAGCAGTAATTAGGAAGTCAATCGGAATCGCCTGTCTCACTTACACTGCCATGTCAATCAATAGCATGGTGACAGGTTCATTAGGCCCAGGCCATGCAAGCCCAGCCTGTAACAACCTCATAAAATACACCAATGGCTCAGGGCAGAGAGAAATCTGCCCGAAGGACTGCAGTGGATGACAATATGTATTGATTAGGGCTCCAGCAATTTATGAAGTGCTACTTGTTGGCCAACCTTTCTGACTCAGTGCTAAATTTTCCCAAGGAGTTGCCAGATGAAACCAAATATTACCCTTTAAAAAAATGAGAGAAAGCCAAGCTGTTGTCTGACAGGGCATTTTTTACGTTAGTTACTCCTAGCGAATAATCTATCGGGGTAAAACTTCAATAGTTACTTAAGGCTGAAGCGGTACCTTTGTCTCTGTGACCATCAGACTTTGAAAGAAGAAATCCATCTGGGGAAGAAAAAATATGATTTGACATGTGATTAGGTAAGACTCTACCTTCGGAGAGACAGGGTGATTTAGGCATTCATTTCTTCCTGGCGTTTTTAATGGTTCGTCTGGGTTGTTCCAGGGGGAAGGCTGACACCTGGGTTTGCAGGGCTAATTTAAGAGTGCAATAGAATGAGGGGTGTGTGTGTGTGCAAAAGGGTGCCTTCTGGCTCCTTCCCCATCATCACGGATAACATTGTTTGACCACATTGCAGAGACCTTGCCTGCCTCAAAGTCTGCTGAATAACAGGGCAGTTATTCTGAGCCTCTTTCTGGGTTGTGGCCTTGAAAAGAGTACAAGGAGAGGTGATGTTCACTTTGCAACCGGAATTACAAGAGGCCTCCCTGTTAGCCCTGGGATACACCAGAGGCACGTGGAATGTCGAATGTCCACTATTTCCTCTGTCTTCAGTGATCAACATGCACTATATAGACCTATGAGTTCATGAACAAGTGGTGGCATGAGGCTGCTTTATGTTTGGTGGTCGTGGTGGTGTTGTTCAGTTGCTGTCACGTCCGACTCATTGCAACCCCAGGGACTGCAACTCACCAGGCTCCCCTGATCTCCACTGTCTCCTGAAGTTTGCTCAAATTCATGTTCATTGAGTCAGTGATGCTATCTCACCATCTCATCCTCTGCTGCCCTCTTCTCCTTTTGCCTTCAATCTTTTCCAGCATCAGGATCTTTTCCAATGAGTTGGCTCTTGGTACTAGGTAGACAAAGCATTGGAGCTTCAGCTTCAGCATCAATCCTTTATGTAAGTCCTTTATGTATGATAAGACTCCAAAAATTCATGACATGCCCCAAAGTTAGTCTCCATCTGAACTGCCCCCAAAGGCATGGCTCTGCTACACACAGGAGCAAGTATATCAAATCAGGGCTGCGGTGGTCAGAGGCGGCCAGAGGGCTGAGTTCAGTCCATGTTTTGTCACAAATTAGACCCCTACCTCACCGAGTACAGTGTCTTCATCTGTAAAATGGGATGAAAAAGTGTCACTGCTTCTACCCAATGTGGCTATTGTGAATCTCAGGTGGAACAAAACATCTTTTTTCAAATAATATAAAAGGCAGTTTCTAGAAAAGACACCAGCTGTGCTCATCCAGTTTCCCAGGTGGAAGGGAGCTTCCAAATGGCTACTTGTAAGCTGAGCTTCTCTCCCCTGACATCTCCCCTGGCAGGCCCCGATCAATCAACCCACAAACATTTATTGAACTTTGTAAGATATTATGGATGATCTTTACTCCCCTCCTCTGATCTCACTTACAGGAATTCAGTAATAACAAGGAAAGGGAAAATATTGGCTTTTCCCAGAGAAGTGACAAAACAACTCTAATGTAAAACCAGCTCTTTAGGCAGGAATATCTTTCATCTTGTGGTTCCAGGAATCTGGCTTATTTGTCCCCAAACTCTAGTCCACTCTGGGCTTCCCTAACGTTCTCTCTGTTGTTCCTTTTCTTTCTGAGTCATTGTACTTGTAGCTTCCTTAAGAAGCATGGAAATGGGAATGTAATTGCTTGTGAAACTAGACAACAAAACAAATTTTAAAATAAAAATAAGATATAAACAGAAAGTAGCAAAATTCAGACAACACTTCCTAGCTGAAGGTGACCCCCACCTGTCTTGCCCTGCTCAGTGGGGGCGGGCTAGCATTTTCCATGGCCTCTTGTTTTGTTCTTTCCCTGGGCCAGTGAAGGCTCTGGCTTTGCTTTGCAGTTTTGGCCTCCCAGTTCTAAGTGAATGAGACACTCAGACTGAGGTTAGGGGTGCAATTGGCCTGGAATAGCTGCTGGGGCCAGAGGATTCTCTGTGCCTCCTGGACCCTTTTGGACTTAGTTCCCACGCCCACAGCCTGACAAAGAAAGATATCTATCTAGCCCCCCAAGATTCTTCCCCTGCACCCAGAACTATGAGCCCTGAAGAAGAAGAAGCCACCTCTATATGGTGGCTCTTCACCACCACTAATGATCACTGTCTGTTCCTGTTCTGAAATCTCTGCAAGTTCCTGTTTCTGGTTTGAGAGGTCTCTTGTTAACAGTTCATTGGCTAAGCAGGTAATTGACAAATATGAGACTAAACATTTTCTGTTTAAGGTACACCAGCCATTCATCTCCCAAGGGTCACTTCTCTGCTCTATCACTTAGGAGTGTGACTTGCCTTCTTTCCCCAAAGGACTCTTCCTAAACCCCTCCCCTAATGGGCTCAAGACTTTACAACTTGAAGACACACACAGCTAGGGGTAAAGCAGCCCCAGTGATGTTCTCTAAGCTCACTTTCAACTTTAGCAGCCCTTCCATACCCTTTACCTCATTCCCTTCTTACAGAGGCCCCATGAGGTATGTGTGCTACACGATGTTAGTCCAGGCAACAAAGGACAATGGAAGCTGATGTGCCCCAGTGAGGCTACTGTGAGAGTCCCAGGGCCCATCTGGGTACTCAGGGAAGCCTTGCTCTGATCTCTACCTCCACCTCCATCATCATCTCCAACGTGCTTCGGTTTTGACCTCCATGAAACAGAGTGATGCCCTCATTTAAAAACATCACAAAGCCTCCAAAAATGTAAAACGATGAAAAATACGGAAAGTTTAGACTGGGTTTTACCATTGAAGCTACAATCCTCCCTCAGCAGCCACAGGGGATTGGTTCCAGGACCCACTGTGGACACAAAAATCTGAGGACGCTCCAGTGCTGAAGTCATCCCTCCATATCCACGGTTCTGCATCCACGGATTCAGCCAACCACAGATGGTGTTTCACTGTGTATACTTGTTGAAAAAATCCATGTATAAACAGACATTTTTCAAACCTGTGTTGTTCAAGGGTTAGCTTAACTTTGCTGTTTGTATTTGAATGTCATCATAGCAACAGCTTAGCAGAAAATCATATTTTCTTATTCATCACTATTTCCTGGTGCCCAGCACAAAGCCAGACACAAATGCAGAACTGTTATCATGAATTGATCTTTGTTTATCAGGGAAGTTGGGAAAAGTGGGTGGGCGATTATAATTTTTGTAAAGGTCATGTTATGGAGAAGGTCTCAGTCCTCCTAGCTGCTGACAGTGGCCTTTTTTGTCTCGTGGCTCAGGTTTAATCTGGAAGCTATGACCGGCCATGCCTCGGGAAATTCACCCTCCTCCCAGCTGGAGCCACAGCTCTCAGCCCTCTGGGTCATGTGTTACTGTCAGCTTATCACACTGGAGAGATGGGCATCTGTGAAGTGCCAGAGGGGTGTGTGTGTGTGTGTGTGTGTGTGTAAGGGGAGGGGACCAGGAGTGACCCTGAGAGCCTGAAACCTCCACTGGCAGCACTCTGCCTTAGGAAACCGGGCCCTCTCCTACCTGCACCATGAGCATCCCTACCCCGACTCCCACCCATGAGCCCTGTATATCAGCTCCAGCAGGGGCAACTGGAGAGCCTGCAAGATGCTGGCTTCTTCTCTCAGGCACAGGCAAGCTGGTGGAGCTTTCCGAGCATGCTGGTTTGCAGTGAGGCCTGCAGCACAAATCCTCAGCTCCAAGACAGAGCAACCCACCAATAATGACTTTTCCTTGCACCTGTGCCTGTTGCAACCATTTTTATAATTTTGCCACGCTTCATTGACCGATAGATTTTTTTTTCCAGCTTTGCACTTTTTTTATTACTATTATTTTTATCTTCATCATTACCTCCGTGCCTCTGATGGCATTTAGATATGAACCGCCCATGAACCTTCAAGCCTGATTGTGCCACGACAAAAATATTGTCGTTTACATTCTGTGCCAAAGTATTATATAAAAACACATCAACGAAAAGAAATTCAGGAAGCTGGGAGTAAAGATATATAGTCAGCAAAGTATATAACTTCTGGCATATTACTGCTTAATCCTAACATAATTATTCTCATCCTTTTATTTGATTAACTTCTAATGGTTCCTCTTGGTGTTAAAGGTCCCACTCTGATCATTTGATTTTAGTGTCTGCTATAATTACCGATAATGTTCTTTGCAAGACAATTTAATGATAACCGCATAATGGCCTGTATGAAGAAAGCTGCAGGGTTTCAAAGCTTTTGAGTAATATAAAATACATTAGACTAACACAAGCTATCAACATGACAGGGAATGTTTGATTTACACTCAGGACTAGGTTATAGCGTTGTGGAATTTTTTCTTTTCCTTTTCTTTTTCAATTTTTTTTTTCCCCTCTTTGCAGCCGTCGACAATAAATGACAGAACAGTTGGACAATCTGCAACTTGCTGATTGCAAGAAAAAATTGTCTGGCAAAGTTTGGAGGCAGCCAGGGGAGGTCTAGGGGAGCAGTGTGCCTGGGGCAGAGCTGGAACAAGAGCCATAAGCCTGATCCCTGGGGATGGTGACCGAATTCGCCTTCTGCTGGGAGGGTCAGCCGAAAGGGAATCTCTTCACTCTTCTCCTGCTGTACCAGTCCCAACAATCCTGGTTCTGTCTGTTAGTTATATCCACTAGCTCATTTTTACCTGGAAGATCCTCTTGGGTAGCCGGTCTCCATCAATTCACTGCTTTTTGAATCAATATAATAACAATCTTGTTTTCAGTCACTGGATCTCTTCTTTCCCCAAAACAAGCAAATGAGCAAGCAAAGTGGAAAACCTGCCTAAAACAAAAGAACCATTTTGTCCAAATCCTATTGGTCATCGTTCCCCCGGCTCTCTCCCTCTTCATCTGCATTTGGTATCTGGGAGCCTGGCACGCGTACCTCTTTCACTTGAAATCAAGTAATCACTCACCACTCTGGCCAAATGCAGCATAATTGATGGTGTGAGTGGATGGAGAAAATTTCCTGTCAGAAAAAAAAGGTTAACCGTGGACATATTACACCAGGGTCTCTGATTCCAGGATAATGGCATTTGGACAAAAGTAGGGCCCCGTCCTTTTTTATAGCACTTTATGCCCCATTAGTATTACTGCAAGTCCCAGGACCTGTCTGTTCGGGCACTTAATCAAAAGCAATGGGTTGAAAATCATGTTCCAGCTCTCCTCATATTTGATTCATTCCTTCTAGATAGGAAGAAGTAAAAAACACATTACTAGCATCAAAACAGCCCATGCATTATGTGCTAAGCAGTTGAGAAGGCTATCATTGGGTTTTATCCCTTTGGGTGCTTGGATGGACAAGTACTTTCCTATTCATCCATTCAGTGGACTGAAGCAGCCATATTTCATTTTTTTTTTCTTCCCCTGACAGACAATCCGTTAGTTTTCCACAGATCTCTCTTTTAAAGACACATTCATGTCACTTATTTTAATTGTAGGCCCTAGGCAGCAAAGCCCAGAATGTGTGTTCGCACATAGACACACACACACACACACACACACACACACACACATAACTGGAAACCCACTACTTGGATGTAGCTCCTCTGAGAGCCAAATCTAATAATAGGAGAGGAACATTTCTTAGGGGAAGAATTAATTTATACACTTAATTACTCGGGATCCACTTCAAGCTCTCCGCCTTAATGCTCTTTCTTTTGGAGAGAGTTTTTAACTAAACGCCCAGTGTTCTGACAGACCCCGAGGAGAGCCCGCCTCGTTTAGAGGGAGGGACCTGGCCCCCTTCCCAGTCCTTGCCACCCTGGCCGCTCCCCCCGCCCTTCCCGGAGGAGCGTGGGCCCGAGCCGTGGGCCGGCTACCCTGCGCCTGGTGGTCACGATCGCGGTCTGAGCGAGAGGGGGCTTCGGCTCAATGAGCTGCCTTCGCACGGCTCCCGCGCTCTCCGGGGCTTCCGAGTGGATTTTCTGCTGAATGGCTCAGCCCCAGCGTAACAGTGAAAAATGAAGCGATTTCTTCTGTCTGTTCAAAACGAGGCAACAGCCAGGCCCCTCCTCATTCAGGAGACCTCTGCCTGCGGAATGGGCTTCTCCCATTTTAGGGAATTTGTTCCATTTACCAATATCTCAACAAAGAGTGGAGGAAGGACACAGTCGATTATGAAATTGCGCTGGGACTCCGAGCGGGTTACCTCTGCTGGATGAAAGAGGAAGGAGTGCAGTGATCTCGCTCTGACATCCGCAGGAAGATGGATTGGACAAAGGGGCACCGCAGAATCCAACAGCCCGGGGAGGCTGCCCATGCCGGCTGCGTGGGTTGCTCCAACAGACTGGGAATTTTGGACACCAGGGTTCCTAAAGTGAGCACCAGCTGGGTGCGGAGGGGGCAACTCTCTGCTCCCCCAGAAGCTGATACCGGTCTTCAATTGTCCAGATTAGGAGGGGGATTGTGGTAGGAGGCAGGTTGTGGTAATGCAGGCAAATGGAGCAGAGACCCAGGGAGGTGGGGACGCAGCATGTGACCCAGCCCTGATTGTGAATGCTCCCCTGGTGTATCACCACCCCATCAGCCTGCCAAGGGGCCTACACGGGCTCCACTGTGTCAACATTTAGGGTTCAGCCATTGTTTGCCGATGAGCCCTGTTGTTGTACACGCCTGATACCCAGGATGGGGAAAACAGAGCACAAAAGTGACATGTCATCACATTAAGATGAATTTAGGTTCAATCCTTTAGTGACTTCATAGAATATTTTACTTAAATTGAGATATTATGTTGAAAAATATCTTTTTTTAGGATTTTATATCCTATTATATGTCAATAAAAATTCTATATGCTACAGAGATAATTATTTTTAAACCTCGAGAAAATTTAGAAGAAAATTAAATTGACCATTTATCAAGCCTCAGGAGAGAGAGATGAAAATGATTTTTCTAAGCTTAGAAGCAATATAAAAACCCTCAGAGGAAAAGAGTGACAGATTTGACTACACAGAGGAACAAAACATTTCTGTATGTTGAATAAAAGAGACAAACAGAGATTGGAAATATTTATGGCTACTATGATAATGGGCTAATATCTTTATTATTTAAAATAATAATAATTGATAAGAAAACATCAGTCCCAGTAATATGCTAAAAACACAAGCATAATTCATAGAATAGAAAATACAACTAGTAAACAAGAATAGAGAAAAATGTTCAGCTTCACTAGTAGCCAAGTACATGTAAATTAAAAAAAAATCATTTTTGCATATTACGTGAACTTGTCAATAATCCAATATTGACAACAGCATTTCTTCTCTACTGGGATTCTAACCTGAAGGGCTAATCCAAAAGATGAAAAAGCCAATGTGTGAAAGTCTATCACAGTGTGACTTATAACAACAAAAATTTAAAATAACCCAACATCAATAAGAGGTGCATTCAGTGGAATATCAGTTTTAAAATGATGGCCATGTGGACAAGGATTTCAGTATTGGTTGAAAAAGTGGTATACAAAATTGAATGTAACTATGATTTCCAGTATGCAGAAAGCATGCATATATGAAAAAGGACAGAAGTGTATTAAAAAATCACTCTATATCTACTAGAATGGAAAAGATTAAACAAAACAAAACAAGCAAACAGATACAACTAACTATACCAAATAATAGCAAGTCTGTGAAGCAGCTAGAACTCATAGTTGTTGGTAGGAGAGTAGGATGCTGAAATGGTACAGACTCTTTAGAAAACAGTTGGACAATTTCTTATCAAGTTAAACATGTACTTCACCATATAACATAGAAGTCTCACTCCTTAGTATTTACCCAAGACAAATGAAAACATACACCTACCGAAAGTCTGTATGTGAATGCAAGTAGCAGCTTTATTCATGATTGCCAAAAAGTTAACTCAAAGGTTAATCAATTGGTACATGGATAAAGAAAGAATGGCATATCTATACACCAGACTACAACTCAGCAATAAAAAGGAACAAGATACTGATAGACTCAATATAGACAAATCAACATATAACAACACTGTTATCCTAAATGAAAAAAAAAACAGACATAAAAAATACATATCATATGATTCTATTTCAATGATATTCTGGAAAATGCAGAATTATAGGGACAGAAAACAAGGATCACTGCCTGCCAAAGGCTTCATGTAGAGGGAAGAAATTAAGTATAATGTTAGTTGCGTGACTGTCTGCATCTGTCCAAAGCTGTGGAACTAACTCCCCAAAGGTGTTTTTCTTTTTTTTTTTGTAAGTATGTGTGCATGTGCTTTGTCTCTCAGTTGTGTCTGATGTTTTGTTACCCTATGGACTGTACCCCACCAGGCTCCTCTGTCCATGGAATTTTCCGGGCAAGAATACTGGAGTGGGTTTCCATTTCCTACTCCAGGGGATTTTCCTGACCCCGGGATCAGAACTGCACATCTTGCATCTCTTGCATTGGTGGGCAGATTATGTACCACTGAACCACCTGGGAAGCCCAGGTAAGTATATTATACCTCAACTAACCTGGCCTCTATCTCGAAAAAACTATTCGTAGTTCTGATAAAACTATGAACTTTCCTCATAGCCCAGTCGGTAAGGAAACTGCCTGTAATGCAGGAGACTCGGGTTTGATTCCTGGGTCAGGAAGGTCCCCTGGAGAAGAAAATGGCAACCAACTCTAGTATTCTTGCCTGGAGAAGCCCATGGACAAAGGAGCCTAGCAGGCCATAGTCCATTGGTTCACAAGAGTTGGACACGACTTAGCGACTAAACCACCACCACCATGGTTGAGTTTTTTCTCCATTTCTTAAAATTTCTGATATAACTTTTAAAAAGAAAATATATGCCTATTTTCTTTTTTTTTTTTTGTCACTAGGGAGAGAAAAGGAGAAGGCAATGGCAACCCACTCCAGTACTCTTGCCTGGAAAATCCCATGGTCGGAGGAGCCTGGTAGGCTGCAGTCCATGGGGTTGCAAAGAGTCAGACATGACTGAGTGACTTCACTTTCACTTTTCACTTTCATGCATTGGAGAAGGAAATGGCAACCCACTCCAGTGTCCTTGCCTGGGGAATCCCAGGGACAGTGGAGCCTGGTGGGCTGCTGTCTATGGGGTCGCACAGAGTCAGACACGACTGAAGTGACTTAGCAGCAGCAGCATCAGGGAGAGAAAAATCCATGAGCAAGGGTGCATTTGTCTAAATAAGTATAATACATCTATTCCAAATAACCATTGACAAGAAGCAAACAGTATGAAAATTCTTTGCAATTTTGTAATTCCCCAACTCAGAAAGCTGCTCTCCCACTGGCTTTACCTCTCTTTGGACTTTTAGTGTATCTCTGCTTTTCACCTAGCCTGATTCCAGCAGTCAATCGTGACAAGCGGTAAAGGAGCTATATGTGTCTAACTTAGAAAATAAGAAGACTTAGAAGTGGAATTTATCCCAGGAATACAAGGTTGATTCATCGTACAGAAATCAATCAGTATAATAAATCATATTGGTGGAATAAAGGACAAAAACACATGATTATCTCAATAGAGATATTTAGAAAATACATTTGACAAAATCCAACATCCTTTCAAGATTTAAAAAAAAACTCAACAAGCTAGGACTAGAAGGGAACTTCCTCAACCTGATAAAGGGCATCTACAAAAACCCCACAGCTAATATCACACTTAATGGTGAGAGAATGAAGACTTTCCCTCTAAGATAAAAATGAAGGTGAAAATGTTCGTTCTTGCCATTTCTATTCAACACTGTACTGGAGGGTCTAGCAAGCACAACTAGGCAAGAAAAACAAATGCAAGTCATCGGATTGGAAAGGAAGAATGAAAACTATGTCATTTGCAGGTGACATAATCTTGTATATAAACTATCCTAAAGAATCTGTCCAAAAATATGAGAACAACAAATAAGTGATGAAAATGTTCTGGTGGCAGACAGTGGTGATAGTTGTACAACTTTGTGACTATGCTAAAAATCAACAAATTCTACCCTTTAAAGGAGTAAATTTTGTGATATGTGAATTATTATTTCAATAAAAGCAAAAAGAAAAAAATAAGACTTGGGAAAGGAACTAAAGGAGATTGGGGGCAAAGTATATGTAAATACCAGGCAACCTGTAGGACTGAAAAACCAGCATCAGATCCAGAGTTTTCCAGCCACAAGATGTCCTGGGAAGAGCAGGGAGGTCTTGGGCTGGGTGTCATCCAGGCTGCCACTAGTCACCTAACGTAGATTTGGGGGTTTAGACTAGCTTTGGCTTACCCCTTAATCTCCAGCCCAAAGGAAACTTCCCCTTCTTTCCGTGCCCTTCACAGACACACTTTGCTAATTGTGCCTCTATTACAAATATTTGGAGACAGATTTTCTTTCCTTGATTATAAAGTTTTCAAGTGAAAAGACTATTCCCCAAAGTGTCGATACAATGACATAGACTTGGTGGGTATGTCTGTTAAATGATGAAAATCATAAAGTAGGTCAGTTTATCTCTGGTGCATCTTTCTTACCTAACCAATCCTAAGGGGCCTCTTGAGGTTCCTTGGGCATGTCTCTTGGGCAGTCTCCAGTGATTGGAGGTCCTGGATATGAGCTGCCACTGCTGGGTAAGGGGGTTCAGCTGAAGCCACTGTGCTCTCCTCCGTGGCACAAGGCCATTCTTAGTGCCTTCTTACTTGAGATGATTCCATCTCACATCAGAGCCAGCATCACAAATGTACTCATTTATACATGAATACAAGAAATCTCATTTATTTTTAACTATCTGAGTTGAGTTGTGGTTGCATGCTTGATAAGATGATACACTTTGCAAACATTTAATTAAAGTTTAATTAATTTTTATTTTCCAGGGTTTTTTTTTTTTTTCAATTTTAGAGCCAATTTTTTCCCCCCAGGTTTCAAAAATAATTTTACAAACTCTTGCAAAGCACTCAGGTCCAAAGCATTGTGTCACCCAAGGCAGCATATTGAATGAGAGGCCCTGCTTTGTGGAATTTATCAGCGATCAGGTTGGGGCGCATTTGGGAGAGCAGGGATTCCCCTCCTAACTCCTACAATTTCTCCTCTACAGAGGATGAGATGGTTGGATGGCATCACCGACTCAATGGACATGAATTAGAGTAAACTCCAAGAGTTGGAGATGAACAGGGAGGCCTGGCGTGCTGCAGTCCATGGTCTCGCAAAGAGTTGGATATGACTGAGCGACTGAACTGAACTGAACTGAAGGTGGTTTGCTTATTGTACCCGTGGTTTCACTGGACCTCTCTCAGACACCTCAGAGACCCCAGTGCCCACTTGTTGCCATTCCCAGGGCCCCATGCTGCCCAGCAGGGGCATAGGAGTGGGGGTGGGGTACACAGGCATTTACAAAGATTAGAATAAACTGATGAACATGAACACAGATTCATTCTTGACCTCCAGACTAATCAGTTTGTTTTCATAAGCACTTTATTCCCCCGTCATATCAGCCACAAATAACTGCTTGAACACTCTGCATCAGCCTGGCACCAGCCAAAATGATTATATTATTTAGTTTGCTTTAGGAGGAGAAATGGAAAAGACCTCTGCCCTCCCCTCTGAAGAAAGGTGAAGCAAAAACAAGTGAAAGAACAACCATTGCAAGTTCTGACAGAGTAGAAGAGCTTGCCCACTGGGTTCACGGAATACGTCTGAAATTAAATGACTGTGTCAACCTGAGTCTCAGTCTCCAAACCATTGGCCAGGATGTCAAGAGGCCTGGAGAGAAGGCAAGGGTCTTGCTGGTACCCTGGGAACATAAGTTCTAGGAAGCGAATCCCTGGCAAGGCAGTGACTTTGATTAGAAAGAGAGGGAAGCCTGGAAAAAGATAAACACGCTCCCAGGGGGTAAGATTAGAACATAAATAGCCCAGGGAAGCCTGCCAGGGGTGCAGTGGGAGGATTTCCTGCGGGCAGGCAGGTCCACGTGGAGGAGCTGCTCCATCTGGAGACCCAGGCTCATGCCCACTGGGTTTGGGGGCTGTGATGCGGGCATTCCTTCCTTAGGAACTTGTAGGAGGATGCAGATCTATTCTAAAACGACCCCTCCAGAAGGGACCAGGGGAAACAACTAGTCTGATCTCTTCTATTCATACAGAAGGGAAACTGAGGCTTGGGGTGTTGGGGCGGGGGTGTAGTGACTGACCTTAGGCCATGAGGTGAATCAGCAACAATACCAGAAATAGAACTCAGATCTCTTCAGCCCTGTCCAGGGCTCCGGCCACGAGGTCATTCATACTTCACGGCTAACGGACTCCACACACCGTGTCCGCTGACACGGCCCAGGTAAGGTGGAGGTGAGTGTGAGCTGCCCGTCTTGTCTCACCCGGAGTCATTCTATCTGGTCCTAGATTGCTATTTATTGATTGCAGCCCCCCCCCCCCCCCAGAGGGCCCCCAGGAAGGGAGGCACAAGCCTGTGACCTAGAATACCAAAGTGTGAACACCAGGAGCTTACCCTGTCAGGCCCTGTTCGGGAAGCCACCAAAGGCCCTTGAGAAGGGGACAGGGGTACCAGGATGGGAAGGAGGGACTGGGGCACTGATTCAGAAAAGGGAGCAGGCTGCCCTGGTGGCTCATCTGAGACGCCCATGAGCCTGTCCCATTCCCTCCAAGGTCCATTCCAGAAGCAGAGGTCCTATGGTTTAGTCCTGGCTGCAGACCAGGTTGTGCCCTTGAGCAGTGACTCTGTATCTCTGGACCTCTATTTCCCACTCTTGAAATGAGCAGATCAAACAGTATCTCACAGCTCTATGGCAAAAGGGGTCTCCAACTCAAGGGCTTATCTTTGCTTTGCATCTTAAAGTGAAAGATCCCCCAACTCTCTCTTGACCCCATATCTTTATAGCTCC
The DNA here is from genome assembly GCF_033118175.1 of Dama dama. Lineage (NCBI taxonomy): Eukaryota > Metazoa > Chordata > Mammalia > Artiodactyla > Cervidae > Dama > Dama dama. The sequence continues at coordinate 47,478,627 of NC_083707.1, forward strand.
CACTCCTGCCTTCCTCTTCTTTACTAGAAAACTTGGTATTTCCTCCTCAACCCCAGTTGGACTCCCATTCCCACCACATCACTAAGACTGTTCATGCCAGAGTCACCAGTTACTTTCCTGCTGCTCAATGCCAAAGCCATGTCTCTGTTCTCACCGTCCCTGACTTCTCAGGGCCTGTGATATAGTTGATCACTTCTACCTTCTGGAAACACATCCTCCCTTTGGCTTCTCAAGTATCACACTCTTCCTGCTCTTTCACTCGACAGTGCTGATTCCTCTTCCTTGTTTGCGCTGACTATATACGTGGAGGGGCTCCGGGACCCAGTCCTTGGCCCTCTTTTCATCTACACCTTTCTCGGTGTCTCATCCTGCCCCATGGCTTCCCATGTCCACTCCATGTTAAAGGCTGCTGAAGCCGTACGTCCAGCTAGAGAAACCACTCCAGAGTCCTGCACCTGGGTGTTCAGTCCTTCCCTCCAGATGAACGCCTGATAGTCACTGTGAATACCACACAGCCAAAAGAGAGCCTTGACCTGCTCCACCAGCTCTCTCATTTCAATAAACAACATTACTGGCCACTCTGTGGTTCATGCCAAAGATCTAAAAGTTGTCTTTGATTCCTCTCTCTCCTTCACTCCACATCCAAACTGTCAGCAAAGTGTCTCGGCTTTGAGATGACTCAGAGCTCATCTGGTATCAGTCTGCTTCCCTGGGCCTCTGCCACCCCAGACCATTCCTCTATCACCTCTCCTCTAGGCCCTGCAACACTCACCTCACTGGGCTTCCTGCTTTCTCCTATGCTCCCTCCAATCCATTCTCTCCACAGGGCAAATCAGATCAAGTAACTTCTCTTCTAAACAAAACTCCAACATGATACCCTTAACTCTTAGGATAAAATTCACACTCCTTAGCCTGGGTCTCAGTGGGTCACCTGATCTGGCCCCTTCCATCTTTGACCTTGTCTTTCCCTTGGGCTGAGCCATTTCTGACCCTTACGCCTTTGTACTGGCCATTCCCCTGCTTGTAACATCCTTCTCCTAGACTTCCACATGGTGGGCTTTTGCTCTGGTGTCACATTCTGTGAGATACTTTGCCTGGCCATCAAAGTGAAATTTATCTTTTGCATCATCGTAAGTCTCTGCATATTACTTATCATTCTTTGACATTTTTGTGCTCATTTATCTGTTGACTTATTGTCTGGATCCCCATTACCAGAATATAAATTCTGGGAGGCAGGGACTTTATTTAATTCATTGCCACGTGGAAAGTGGGTGCTTATTGAATAAATGAATGAATGGTGATGTCTGGGGATAGAGTTTGGAAATCTCTACTTAAAAAACATTCAGTAACTAGGGTTGAGAACTACACTACAGGAGGCCTAACGTATTTCCTGGGTAGATTAAAGCAAGAACTTTGATTTCTAAGGATTGTGAAGGGCAATGCTTACCCACTAATAAATCTCTGATGGTGGAATTGTAAGACCTGTGACATATTTAAAAGACAAAAGTCAGTAGGGCTCTTTGTGCTTGTATTTAGTGGCATAGAAGAGGTTGTCTTTGCTTCTCCATGTTGCTGACTGGCCCTTAGCTCAACAGCTGGGAGATAAAGTGCCTTCTGTCTTCCTTGAAAGGAATCAATAGTAAGAATGAGTACTTGGCTCTCTCCAAAAGGTCAGCTTGACACCTGATTTCTCAGGCTGCTCTCTTGATCCCTCCTCCCCATTAATGGCACAGCCTTCTCCCGCCTGGCAGACAACTTTCAAGGAACAAATTTGTAATCTGATTCTGAGAAATATTATGGGGATTAAGATGGTATCTCCAGGTTTGTTTGGTTTGGCCCCTTGAAGGATGGAATGTAGGTCCAATGTAAAGGTCAGTGTCTGCCCAGGATGGGCATCTGTGTGTGCACGTATGAACACAGTTAAAAGAAGAGGGATGTGGGTAGAGGTATCTGAGAGCAGTAAGGTGTTCACAGATGGGAAGGGATCTCTCGACCTGCTTACTCACACATGGCTGTGTATACAACCTTAGTGGTACACACACAGAGGCACAAGTAAATGTTGGCACGTGTATGGTATACACATATGAACATATGAGTGTATTTTCTTGTGTGCTAGACAGTTCTTTACCAGAAGTCTGTAATCTAGTAACGTTTGACTCAGAGAAGTCACTTAAATCTCACTTGCAAACTGGGACTGCCTAGCCAAGCCCTATGCAATTTATATGTTTGCTTGTTGAGATTAAATGAGAACATGGAGGGGACGTTCTGTGCATGGAGGGGAAAGCTCTGGATGTCTTACTTACCTTGCAAGTGGGCTCTTGCCCACAGGCAGGGGCAGGAGGAGAATATGGGGATGTTACTATCAGGACTCCTCTTTTTTTGATTTAATGCTGACCATGCACCCTCCTGGGCTTCCCTAGTGGCTCAGATGGTAAAGAAGTTGCCTGCAATGCAAGAGACCCAAGCTGGATCCCTGGGTCAGGAAGATCCTCTGGAGAGGAGAATGGCTACCCACTCCAGTACTCTTGCCTGGAGAATTCCATGGACAGAGGACACTGGCTGGCTTCAGTCCATGGGGTTGCAAAGAGTGGGACACAACTGAGTGACTGAGCACCCACAGATAAACCCGAGGAAGGGGGCTTCCCTAGGAAATAATTTCAGGCATGCAGGGGACAGACCCAACTCCCCAGGCCTTTCCCTCAGCTCCAGGCAACCTGGTAACCCAGGGGTCACACCCTAGCAACTGGGCAGTCTTCCTGCACTGCAACCCACCCCCACTTCCCTGTGCCTCAGCCTGTCTGCACAAAAATGCCCTGCTTTAGGAAAATCTGAGCTACAAAACAGAGGTCCCAAGCAGGAGAGAGACAATTAACCTGGGGAGCCAGGGTTACCAAACTGGCCATTGGGATCCTGTGGTTTGGAAAACATCTGGACCCCCTGGCCCAGCGCCCCACCCCCATCCCCTACTTCCCACCTCTGGCAAAGCCGCGGGGAGGAGGCGGATTATCTTTTTTTTTTTTTTTTTTTAAATGAATAGGGCGGGTTGTGGGCGCCTAGCAGGCCCCATCTGTCTGCTGCCCCAACTCAATTTGATTCCCATTCACCCGCCTTTGTTTGCCTCCCTTTTTTGATCAGCAATCTCGGGGTGGGGGGGGGGGGGGTGGCGGGGGGAGGAGGAGGCGGGCAGTGCAAAAGCTTAATGTTCTCCTTGGCTTCGCGGAGGCGCGACCCCTCCAGGCCGCCCACCCCCGCTGCAGCCCTGGCCCAGCTATCCCGGTGGTGAGCGCCCTCCGCGCGGCCGGCTCCCCGCAGCGCAGAGCCCAGTCTGGCCGGTCCTTTCAGGTGGACAGAGGGACGGCGGACTGAAGGCCGGGCGGGAAGGGGCCTGTTTCTGATGTCACAGGCCAGGGATCGCTGCCGCTCCTGGGTCGGATTAAAATTCACCCTCAAGGATCAGGTGTCTTTTTAATGGGGAGGGAGCGCGGAGCGGGGGTGGGGTGGGTGGTCGGAGGAGGGAAAAGGGGGTGGGACAAGGCCAGGGAGGTTACATGGGGACCCCAGAGGCTTCTGAGTGGGTGGGAACTACAGATCTGGAGATGGCATCACCGCAAGGCACTTCATCCCCCTTTAAATAGAAAAGATAACACTGTTGCCCCCAGTTTTAAAATGCACCTGTAATCCCACAGCACTGAAACCATTTTGGGGAATGTGCGCCTGAAGGTCACCCTCAGTAACCAGGTGGTTGGTTGGCTGTTTTGTAGATTGTCATCCAGGGTGAAGACGGACGTCCAGAACTTCAGAGCTGAAGGGGCTTGAGGAAGTGCCACCAGCCCCTTTTACAGATGGCCTGACCAAAGAGACAAGAGCCCAGGCCTCTGGACCTCTGGCTCAGTGCTGGCCATTGCAACTGAGGTCAAGGTTATGGGAGAAGGAGAGGGTCAACCAACTACTGTCTATGGGCCCTGGTAATCTGTGAAAGTTTGGAGGAACAGGTACCAGCTCCATAGGAGAGAAATAGCTCCTAGCCTCCTGGGAGGAGAGTGAGGGTGTGTGGGTGGGGCTCAGGCGTCAAGTTTGAGACAGCAGTGAAATTTAGTCCGGAGCCCTTTGCTCAGAGTGAGGCCAGTTAGAGTTGGGAGAGCCCAGATTAAGATTCTCTCGGTGTGATACAGGGCTGCATAGCCTGGCATTGTGGGCAGGATTCATTTCTGCCTTGCAGAGGTCTTAAGAATGTGGCTCTGCCTCTTGCCTGGGTCAAGCTTTTACATGGGCCACGGCTGACATGGGCTAGACAGCATATTAAAAAGCAGAAACATTACTTTGCCAATAAAAGCCAAAGCTATGGTCTAGTCAAAGCTATGGTCTTTCCAGTAGTCATGTATGGATGTGAGAGTTGGACTATAAAGAAAGCTGAGCACTGAAGAATTGATGCTTTTGAACTGTGGTGTTGAGGAAGACTCTTGAGAGTCCCTTGGACTGCGAGGAGATCCAACCAGTCCATCCTGAAGGAAATCGGTCCTGAATATTCACTGGAAGGGACTGATGCTGAAGCTGAAACTCTGAAACTTTGGCCACCTGATGCAAAGGACTGGCTCATTTGAAAAGACCCTGATTCTGGGGAAGATTGAAGGCAGGAGGAGCAGAGAACGACAGAGGATGAGACGATTGGATGGCGTCACTGACTTGATGGACATGAGTTTAAGTAAGCTCCAGGAGTTGGTGATGGACAGGGCGTGCTGTGGTTCATGGGGTCACAAGAGTCGGACATGACTAAGGGACTGAATTGAACTGGCTGACAGCCACAAACCTGAGGCTGTCTGCTTATCCAGCCACTACTTCCCTGAAACTTTGTCGTCATGGAGTTCATTTCTAAAGTATAACTATAGGATGAAATTGGGAGTTTGCAGGACCATAACAGCAGTAAAGGTAGTAAGCCATGGGAGAGGGAGAGATTACTTCCACTTGGTGGCAACAGGGAAGGTTTGGGGGAGAAGGCAGCCTCTGAGCTGGATTTAGGGGGAGGAGACGCGGCCATGGGGATGGGAGACCGGTGATACACATTTGCAGAGCAGCAAGTCAGAACTGGAGCTAAGTCAAGTATCTACTGTGTCACTGGGGAAAGTCTGTGACACTGAGCCACAGCAGATGCCAAGGGGATGGGGCAGGGTGGCCTGGGCAGGATGGAACAGCAACTGGAGCTGTGGTGCTCAGCGGAGTGCCATGCATGTCTAGGAAAGGACTGTGAGGATTGGCTGCAAGAGAGGTGAGGATCCACTGGGTTACCCAGGGTTGTCAGGAGCCGGAAAGGAAAACTGTACACCAAAAAAGCATTTTCACAAACTTACAGGATTTTGTGATTGATAAATAAAACAATGCATTTAAATGTGTTATCACATTCTTAGGTGATTCGATCATTCTGAATTTTCTGTTGAAGGATGCTATTCTCAAGTGGAGTCCTTGAAATGTTTTTGCATGGAAAGGTGTCCTTCTACTTTAGGTCTTGAGAGGGGCCTCTGAGCCCTGCCTGTGCTTGGAGGAGGCCTGAAAAGGGATATTTATACCTCTAGGAGAGAGGACTCACAGATTCTAACAATGGGAAATGTCATGAGACAAATACGACCAGGTGCCAAACCCAGTGTAATCTGGGGACCACATACATGCTGCGTACAGTGCTAGGGAAATTGGGAGGAGAAATCTCTGTGGGTCGGTTAGCAGGATGGGGTTTATGGGCAATATAGGATTTGATTAATCCTTAAAGGACGTGTGGTAATTGGATAGGTAGATGAGTGAACAGCATATGTGCTTCTAGTTAATTATTTATCTGTGTTCATCTGCTTATGTTTTATTTTCAGAAATTTAAAAAAAATTATTGGAAAGTATAGAGAAGAATGTAACAGAGACTGGTTTTCCTCCCATCAGAATTGATGGTTCTTAATATTGTGCGAGTTTTGCTTCATTTTTTTTTTTAAGATGTACAGTAGTGTGGAGTAGAATGGACAGTCTCTTATTCTTTCTTCATTCTTCTCCTGCCAACCTCCTTCATGGGGGGGTTCAACCAAGCCACTACCATCATGAATCTGGTATGTGTCTTTCCAGTCTATTTTAAGTACCTTTACAAATATCAGTGTATCTGTGAACAAATAATAACAGTGTTTGTGTAGTTTTTTAAATGAATATAGGTGGTATATCGAAGGGCTTCCCAGGTGGTGCTAGTGGTAAAGAACCTGCCCGCCAATGCAGGAGACATAAGAGACGCGGATTTGATCCCTGGGTCAGGAAGATCCCCTGATGAAGGAAATGGCAACCAACTCTAGTATTCTTACCTGGAGAATCCCATGGACAGAGGAGCTTGCTAGTCCACAGGGTCACAAAAAGCCAGACATGACTGAAGACACTTAGCATGCATGCAGGAAATACTAATTTATGCTACTCATCACAGTTGGCTTTAAATCAGAGTTAATTTAAAAAAAAAAACTGATGAGTATGAAATGGATTATATTTGTGCTTCTATGTATACCTCTGTTTTCAAAGCATATTACATTAACACATCACAGGTGCAAGCATATTGTGGTTTTGCTGAGCTGACACTAGTATCAGAAATACAAGCACAGTTTAATTTTCTAATATTTATAAGAAGACTTTTTAATTATTGACTTTGGAGGAAGAGGATAAATGAAATGATGATTCTTGAATAGGAAACTTGTCCTTCTGAGCTATGGTTAGAAACGGTCAATTGGACTCTGGTTATTATAAACATTTACATACTATAGACTAGCTTGCTCTGTGTCTCTGGGTCTTGGCCTATGTAGCTATAGATATTATATATATATTACATATATGTATATACACATACATATAAAGGATTGTCAGTGCCATCTCTGTTGTATAGTCATGTATCCAGTATCCAGTACACACACACTTGCACACACATACACACAAAATACACAAATGTACTATTTGTTGCATGTGAAGTTAGGCACGCGGCTGGAGTAGCTCAGTAGATCCAGCCATAGCTCAGTTCAAATGGGCACAATACACGTGGGTAATATTTACGAGACCAGTTTATGCTTTCTTGAGTTCAGTGATTTGTGGATACTAGTCTCTGATTTACCTCTCATCATATCAGAAATTCCACTATTACAATACCTTCTTTCTGCAGTAGAACTTCCATAACCATAGAAGGGGTAAGATATTAAACTGTCACCTTCTTTCTATCCAAGTAAAATTATTGCCATTTCCCTGTAAAGAAGACAGTTTCCATAAAACTGGACATGAGTAATTTTTTGAGCAGGGACAATGAGCAGAGGAGGGAAGGCAGGAAGCAGATCCAGAGCTGGGAGGGTGGCCACAAGTTGGATGGGCATGCATATTCCAGGGGATGCAGAGGTGAAGAAGCCCTGGTTGAGGATGGGGTGGCGGTTGGTGGCTTGGAGCAGAAGGGCATGTGGCAGAGTGGCACAGACGGGTCTGTCAGTACTCAGAGGCAAAGGAGATACTGAACCTCACTGCATCTCACACACACACACACACACACACACACACACGATTCCACACCTAAAGGGCATCTCCATAGAGGATCAAGTGTAGACCACTGCTCCATGATCTACTGTTTATCCTAAATAAAAGAAAACAACATCCAGGCATAGTTTAGATCACAACTAGCCACAGTTCTCTGTGGTGCATGTATGCTTTTAAAACAATTAAAGCAAGTGGTAGAAACCTGAATAGCCAATGTGGTCATACAAATGATGAGCCTGTTATTTGTGAGCCTGACAGAGGGAAGTTATGCCCGAATTCACACTTCCCGACATCTGTAGCACATTCTTTCAAAGTATTTCTACCTCCATTATCTTGGTTACTTCTCAAAGATACCCGGGTGAGGTGAGTTGGGAGAACACTGAGGCCCCATTTGGTAGAGGTCAAGTGCCTCTGTTGAGGTCATATGTTTTAGCAGCTGGGCCAGCCTAGAGCCTGGGCCTCTAGACTAGGCCATCTGGGACAGTGCTACCACCCACATATACATACAATTTTGATTTTTGTAGCATTTTTTTTTCCACAAGAGGGCAAGGATTGTGTTTTATACCTCTGTGAATCCTCCTTGAAAAACAGACTTTAGTTTCCAAGCTGAGCCCCTTTCTTCTCTTCCAGGGTGGCCAGCATCCCGAATCTCTTCTGTTTGAGGTGAAGGACGTTTTAGAGTCACAGAATGTTAGATGCAAAGCTCCTAATTGCCACCTATCGGCCCACTTCAGACCTCGGGAACCGACCTGAACGCTGGGTGCCCACACAAATACGGATGCCACAGCTGCCATTTTCAGACACCTATCCCATGCCAGTCATTCTGCTGGGTGAGCTGCCCTCGAAGGCCTTCCACCTGCAAAACAGTCCCCTATGGAAGCGTTGCTATCTGAGCGCCAAGATCAGGCTTCAAGAATTTGCAGGTAGCCTTCCTGGCTGCCTCCCTCTTCCTTTCTGTAGCACCAGGTCCTCATGCCAGCCTGCTTCCTTGGCCCTCCTGCCCTCTCCACTTCTGCTGCACATACCTGGTTTGCCAGTGTCTATTTTTGGTCCCTGGAAATGAACATGAACTTTGAAAGCAACAAGACAGAATACAGTCAGCTAAAATGAACCAGGGGCTAACACAACAGCTGGAGAAACATACTAACCTCAAGAACTCTTGGAAACAGTGCCCTGTGTCCTGGACTGAACCACAGGGGCTCTGAATGACCAGAAACAAGGTCAAGACAATTTCAAGAGGGAGGGGACCTGAGGATGGGAGGATTCCAGTAGAAGGAAGCTAGAGGTGGGGGGGCCACCAGGCATGTAATCGGTCTCTCCTGGTTTTCCCTGTTTGCTCCCAGCCCTGAAACTCTCAAACCACCAGTCGCATCACCAGGGAGGGCATCCTCTGCAGGCCCTGATGCAGGCATCCTTTAGACTAGTTGCCTCCTCCCTCACCCTGCAGATGAGATATTTTGCAGCAGGCCACTCTTGCTGTTTCCCCTTTCTTTGCAAAAGCCAGGAAGAGATGGGAGATGCGGGAGGGAGGGGGCAGGGGCAGCAGAGCGGCATCCTGCAAAGCCGGGGCTGACCGGCTCCGAGAAGGATAAATGACTCTGGTCGCCCTGCCGCCGATGTTACACAACTTGTCTGTGTTGGCTTGAGACCTCGGTGATCCCTCTCTAATTGAAATCACTTTCCCCTGACCTCCTCCGTAAGCCGGGAGCTTGTTCCTCTCTCTCTGCCAACAAAGGGGACGCAGAGGCCAGAGGAAATCCTGCCTGGGCAGCCGGAGGCGCAGCCGGGTCCTCGCTGGCAGAGATGCCTGGGTCAGAGCGAGTATGGGGCCAGGTCCCCAAGGGTCAGGAGATGGTTGGGGGGAGCTGGCATTGAGGCTGGGACTGCCCCCTAGAGGGCATTTTGGGTATTCGGTGAGGGTCTGTTAATTGGTGCCAAAATTGGGGGTGCCCCTGCCTTTTTTGGTGTTTCCCTGGTGGCTCAGATGGTAAAGAATTTGCAATGTGGGAGACCCGGGTTCCATCCCTGGATCGGGGAAGATCCCCTGGAGAAGGGAATGGCTGGCCTCTCCCATATTTTTGCCTGGAAAATTCCACGGACAGAGGAGCCTGGTGGGCTACAGAGAAGGGGGTGGCAAAGAGTTGGACATGACTTAGCAACTAACACACGCTCACATACACACACACTCTGCCTGTTTGAGAGGGTAAGTCTAGGATGCTGGACATCCTGCCACACGCAAGGGGAACCCACACTTGCCCGGTGAGACCTGCCAGTCTGTAGAGATAAACAGCCTGCTTATAAGGGTTGGAGCCTAGACTCTGTTCATCATACAGATCAAAGTATTTTTGATTAAAATATACTCTGGTGTTCCCAAGAAAGTGTTCCCATGTAAATAAGGGAAATGGGAGTCTTTTCCAGTTCATCTCAAGAGTTGGGTTTTTTTAAACAATTTAGACACATGATAATATTTGAATGATAGCAGTATAACATATCTGTAACAAAATTACCCGCGTGTGAGTGTCTGTATGTGTCAGTTCAGTCGCTCAGTCGTGTCCGACTCTGTGACCCCATGAACCGCAGCACGCCAGGCCTCCCTGTCCATCACCAACTCCCGGAGTTTACTCAAACTCATGTCCATCGAGTCGGTGATGCCATCCAGCCATCTCATCCTCTCTTGTCCCCTTCTCCTCCTGCCCCCAATCCCTCCCAGCATCAGGGTCTTTTCCAATGAGTCAATTCTTCGCATGAGGTGGCCAAAGTACTGGAGTTTCAGCTTCAACATCAGTCCTTCCAATGAACACCCAGGACTGCTCTCCTTCAGGATGGACTGGTTGGATCTCCTTGTTGGAAAAACCATAGCCTTGACTAGACCGACCTTTGTTGGTAAAGTAATGTCTCTGTTTTTTGATATGCTATCTAGTTTGGTCATAACGTTCCTTTCAAGGAGTAAGTGTCTTTTAATTTCATGGCTGCAATCACCATCTGCAGTGATTTTGGAGCCCCCCCCAAAATAAAGTCTGACACTGTTTCCACTGTTTCCCCATCTATTTCCCATACACAGACATATATGGATATATGCACCCACACACACCCAAAATATTTTTCAGTTCTTCTCAAAATGTCAAATATAAAGAAATTCCAGTAGTGTTCATTCAAATATCATCTAGTCTCAAGTACAAACTTATTTACTATGAGTAGGTGCAAGACTCTCTGTCTTCTGTTGCAGATATGCCTAAATCTACATACAGAAATACACCTTATTTGATTATAAATTACTTTCATTTTATTTTTCTTTATAATTATACTAAAAACTTGTCTTGACTTTTTGAGAGGGATTGAGTATCTTTTAGAGTTGAGAACCACTATATTTACTAGGGTTTTAGTTTCACCCACAAAAGAAAAGAAATGGGGATTAATAATGATGAAACTAATCTATAGTGAAATTTGTTGGGTATATCAGAATAAAGATGAAACTTGACCATTAAAAAAAAAAAAAAGAAATGGGGACCAAAATAAGATGTCAAAAACAGCAAATTAGTCACACAAAGTAATATGCATAGAGCACTGAGCCCAGGATACTGCTGTTGAGAGAAACGTTATTGATTAATATCCCTCAGAGACTCAGATTCCAAATATAGAGGGAGAGAGCCTGGGTGGAGGTGGGGAGGGGAGCACAACTGTTGCAGGGGGCAGGTTGGAAGACCAAGTGAAGTAAAAGTCACTCAGTCATGTCTGACACTTTGCGACCCCATGGATAGTCCATGGAATTCTCTAAGCCAGAATACCTGGAGGGGGTAGCCTTTCCCTTCTCCAGAGGATCTTCCCAACCCAGGAATTGAACCCAGGTCTCCCACATTGCAGGTGGATTCTTTACCAGCTGAGCCACAAGGGACGCCCAAGGATAATGGAGTGGGTAGCCTATCCTTTCTTCAAGGGATCTTCCTGACCCAGGAATCAAACTAGGGTCTCCTGCATTGCAGGCAGATTCTTTACCAACTGAGCTATCAGGGAAGCCCTGGAAGGCCAAAGGCCATGGTCATTTTACAAGTGGGTTATATGCAGTGCATAGAGAGGTTATTTTCTCTTTCAAATCATCAGTTAAGAAAAAGAAAAGACTTTCCCTAAGCACTTACTAATTCATTTACCATGTGCCAACTCTGTCATAAGATCTTTAATTCTTACCTCAACCCAGTGAGGTAGGTATTATTACACCTACTTCACAGGTGAAGAAACCAAGGCTCATTTAGTAAGCAAGATTTGAACCAAATCTACTTGACTTCAAACTCAGTATGACATACCGTCCCGATTAACTTGCCAGTGGGCTTGTTTTTATTTTTACAGACCCTGGTTTAATTAAGGTCTTCTTTCTTAGTCAGCAAGTTCAGTCTATGATACTTGGCTGAGCCTGACTCTTCAATGTTAAAGGCAACACAAATATAAAATTCAAGCACAGACTAGAACTGATATGAAGATATTTATATATTTTTGAAAGGGGTAAAATGATATTGATACAAATGGAAAACATGCCACCTTCTTGAATGGGAAGACTTAACGTAAAAATTCCAATTCTCCCCCAAATTACTGTATAAATGTAATGAAATTCCAATTGGATTCCAAGTGGATTTTTTAAACTGTTTTAAATTGTCTAAAAGTGGATACAAAAAGTAAATGTCTGAAAAAGACCAAGAAAAACTCTCACAAATAGTTAGAGGATGACTTGATTTCTTATCATATATAAAAACATATAAAGAATGGGTTGACATAGAAATAGAGTGGAAAACCCAGAAAAAGATCCCAGAAAAGGGAGATGGTTAAAAAAAAACACAAGATCCACTGTATAACACAGGGAACTATGTTCAATATCTTATAACTAATCATAATGGGAAAGAATATGAAAAAGAATATATATGTGTGTGTGTGTGTGTGTGTGTATAGCTGAATCATTTTGCTGTATAGAAGAAATTAATACAACATGGTAAATCAACTTTATTTCAATAAAGTTTTTAAAAATTTAAAAAAAGAAAAAGAGCAGTCTGTTTTTTCGGTGGTGCTGATTTCCTACTTAGGAGGAAAAAAAGAGTTGGATCCTCTGCCTCACATCACATTTTAAAAATTCCACCTAAAGTAAGGGCTTAAAAATGATAATCAAACTGTAAACCTTTTACAAGAAAATTCAAGGGTATAGATATGGATGAATCTCTCCCAAGGATCATAGCTGAGGGAGAGGTAGTATGGAATAGGAAAAAATTTGTTAACCAAGGCAGAACATTTAGACGCTATAAAGAAAAAGATAGGCATATATAACTATATAAAAACTGGTACAATAGTATAGTGAAAGCAAAGGCAAATAATAGACTGGGAAACATATTTTTGATGCAGATGATTGCTAAAATGTTACAGTCTAGGGACTTCCCTGGTGGTCCAGTGGTTAAGAAGCAGTGCTTTCACTGTCAAGGGCCTGGATTCAATCCCCATTGAGGAACTGGGATCCCACAAGCCCCATGGCACAACTAAAAAACTCAAATAAAATCCACAAGTGTATATTTAAAAGTTACTGTCTAAACGATACCAAAATTTTCTAAGAAATGAGTAAGACATCCAATAAATAAAGGATATGAAGAGACCATTTAGAGGAGATCAAATTCAAATATCAACACATGTGAAGAGATATTTAACTTCTCTAGTAGTCAGATAAATGCAAATGAAAGTAGCAATAAGAAATCATTTCTATTACAAAACTAGTAAAAATTTAGAAGAGTGATAACTCCCACCACAGGTAGAAATGTTAGGGGAAAGGCTCATCTTTGTATATGTATAATTAGAGGAACTGTGAAATGTGTTTTTAGAAAGAAATTGAGCAATAATTTTTTAACATAAGATATGCATAACCTTCAACCTAGTAACCCACTCCTTCGAATCAGTCTTTTAAAAACAAAATAATAGTAAGAAAAGACACTTGCCCAAGGTCAAAGATTTTCATGTCAGCATTCTTTGCAGCTACACTGATTCAGAAACAAGAATAATGTCCATCAATAGAGGACTAGCTGACTAAAGTGTGGGGCATTTATTCCATAGAATATTGTGTGTTAGTCACTCAGTCATGTCTGATTCTTTGTGACCGTAGAGGCTGTAGCCCACCAGGCTCCACTTTACATGGAATTCTCCAGGCAAGAATTCTGGAGTGGGTTGCCATTCTCTTCTCCATGGTATCATCCCAACCCAGGGATTGAACCCAGGTCTCCTGCATTGCAGGCAGGATAGAATATTGTGTGGCTCTTAAAAAAGATTACATCGGATATCATTTCTTGCTGAGTTGGAGGGATTATCAGGATATGTTTTTAGTGAGGAAAGCAAATGTAGATAAGGGCATATAATATGACCCATTTTTGTAATTATAACCTCTATAAAGCACACACATATATTTATGTATATAAATGACATATGAGCATGAAGAATATTGTGGGAAGATTCAAAACAGTTTGATACCAGCAAACATAAGAGAGTTATGGGTGGGGGAATGTGATGTGTGCGTGGCAGGGAATCAGAGAGGTTTAAAAAAGATAAAATATAAAAGAATGTTGACCTTAATAAAATCCACATGAAACATATGATCCAATTTATGTAAAATTGTGTGTATATGTATGTATAAAACTGTTCATGGAGAGGGAAGTAGGAAAGAATATTCACTAAATATTAATGATGTATTATTCATGGATTGGATGTATTAGAGATGACAAGTACCCCCAAATTAATATACAGATTCAATCCAATCCCAGTAAAAACTCAGCAGATTGTGTGTGTGTCTGTGTGTGTCCATGTATGCTTGTATGCATATATGTGTTGTATGTAATTTCACAAACTAATTCTAAAATTTATATAAAAATGCAAAGGGCAAAGAACAGTCAAGATATTCTTGGCAAAAAATTAAAAGAGAGAAAAAAAAAACCAAGATGTAGGGGAGAGGAGAAATGGAAGTATCTTGCACTATCAATCATGAAGATTTAGGACTTATGAAGCCACATGACTAAGAAAGCGAGGTCATCTACTGAGAAGAGACAAAGGATATTTGAGGAGAGTGGGTCAGTGTATTTAAAGAGAAAGAGAATTCATAGGGATTGTTGAGCTGAAGCTTGTAATCATAAAATCTCAGGAAATGCTCCAATAGATTCAGAGATCACCTATTTCTCCTCTGACAAATGGAGATAGTAACACCCAGGACCTCCCACTACCCCGGCGACTCTGTGAGTAGCCCCAGGGTCCTTTCTGGAAAATGTTTTGAGACCCGATTTAGCCTATCTGGTGCAAATAGGCCTCATAGCTAAGAAAACACTTGAGGGACTGTCAGGTCTAATTGAATTGGGCAAAATGTCAGAGAAACCTCAGATAAGTGGTGTGAAGTCTATGATCCACTCATCTATCTGTTCATCCATCCATCCACCCATTCATCCTGTTCAGTGAGCCTCTTCCCTGTATCATGCATTGAAAGTGAAAGTGCAAAGTGTTAGTCACTCAGTTGTGTCCGACTCTTTGCCACCCCATGGACTATCGCCCACCAGGCTCCTTTGTCCATGGAATTCTCCAGGTAAGAATACTGGAGTGAAAAAAAAAAAAGAGCACTGGAGTGAGTAGCCATTCCCTTCCCCAGAGGATCTTCCTGACCCAGGAATCTAACCCAGGTCTTACTGCATTGCAGGCAGTTTCTTTACCATTTGAGCCACCAGGGAAGCCTTGTATCGTGCATGGGGTGCTAAAATAACATCATTGTCATCGTTTGGTGATCAGTTGTTTGGCAATTCTGTGAGTAAATTTGTTCAACTGTTTGTGGAGCACCAACTATTTTGAGCTGAACCTTTTGCTGAGCACTGTGGAGAACATAGGAGTGCAAAAGGAATTCTCTCCACTCTCATACAGCTTATGATCTAGGTAGGGAGACCATTCAGTCTCCCACAGTGAGAATTCAATGTAGAAAACAAGTTAACACTTGTCATGGTGCAGAAGGTGGGTGCCCTGGGGAGGGAGCTCAGAGAAGGCAACTCTGGGTGCACAAAAACATCTCTGGCAGGGAGACAGGGTTGGAGCTAGGCCTGATCATCTCAGCTCTCATCTTCGGAGAGGGAAAAAAAAAGACCCCAAACTTGAAGAAATAGTGCAGTATTAGAGTGCAGTCATAAACATAAAACATTAACATGTAATTCCCTTATGCTTTTGAAAAATTACTTCATAAACGCAAAGTAAAATATTTTTTCCCTTTTTATTACCTGACAATTACATATTAAGAATTTCTTTTTATGTTTAAAAACATATGCAAGCCGGGGAAGGCAGACGCCAAAATGTAATTGCTTTCCTTCTATAAGAATCAGATGTCATTTTCTTCCAACTCAACTCTGAAAAGAGATAGGAGAAAGCAAATTGTTGTATACATTAAATTTGGAAACATCTGATAGCTTTCCTCAATTAAACTATTTAAATGGAAAAAGATTGCTGTACAGCTCTATCATATCCCACTGAATAAAACCTCAGCTGAGGCAAATTGGCAGTGGCAGGTACCAAATGTATCAGCAATAATGAGATTGGACAACCCAGTGGAGGTCATTGGTAATTGTTATTATATGCAATATTGCACTGTCAGAAAAAGAAAAAAAAAAAACCAACAACTCAGTAGCAGGCAGAGCCAGTGGGATCTCATAAAAGTGTCTGTGGCCACCTAGTAAGGTGACTTGAGGGGTGTCAGCATCCAAAGTCATGAGCCTGCTCTTCATGGGGGGTATCTTTTGCAGCCTGATGGGCACCCTCAGCATGTAGGGGGCAAGTCCCCACGCATCTTACTAGCCAGCCAACAACAAGGTCTCAGAGGTGGCACTGGGTCACAGAATGGGGGCGGGGGAGTGGGGAGGGGAGAAGGATGGCCCTGAGAACGGGGCCAGAAAATAAAAGACAAGTTTTGTGTACTTGTTGTGGTTTTGCTGACCCTGATTCAAGGCGCTGAAAGTTTGTTATTTTCCCTTCAACTTTCCAGATGTGGAGGAAGAGAAAGAAGCATGCTCTCTGCAGGATTTCAGGTCTCTCTCTTTTGAGGCTCCAAATTCAAGGAGGAAGGGGTGGGCTGCCTGGGATCTAAGCAAGCCTGCCCGGTTTGCATGACCTCTGCTGAGGCCTGGGCACCACTGAGATTAAGATGACAAAATTGGTGCTCGGTCCTGTGCAGGTGACAGACATATCCATCTTTGATGAAGACAAGGAAATATATTTGACTGCCGTTACCCCTTCCCAAGACTGGCTCACGTCTAACACGCTGCAGCTGAGAGCACGTCAACACAAAGTGTAGCATCTCATCCTCTAGGTTCAATCACAAGGGGGATCAGCCACCACCAAGGGGAGGGGAGGCCTTTTACCAAGCAGGCCAAGGACAGAGCTCAAGGTCGGGGACGAGGCAGAAAGTGTACTCAGAGGAGCCTGACTCAAGTTGAGATAAAGGAGAGTCTTCGGGGTTTCCCTGGTGGAGCAGTGGTTAAGAGGGGAGAGAACGTGAGCAGGGGAGAGGATACACCTGGTGAATTGCAGGGACAGTGTGGGGGCGGGCCTGCCTGACTGTAACCACGTCCTGGGCCTGGAAGTGGTGACAGAAAAGAGCGAATGTGAAGGCTGGAATGGGGAGCCAAAACACTTTTTTAGGCCACCTGTTTCTTATTCCCCCTTTAATCACAGGACCCTTTGACTTAGCTGGAAGTAATAGTAATGGAAGAAAACATTTCTACAGTGCTTTCTATGTGCCAGGAACTATTCTTAGCACTTTACACACAATTAATGCATTTAATTCTTAACTATCACTCTCTGAGAAAGGTTTTATTATTATCTCCATTTTGCAGATACAGAAACTGAGGCATGGTGAGGCTGTCTTCTGATCCTCCCTGGTGACTAGGTGACCTCTGCTGCAGTACTTTGCTACATTTTTCTGTGTGCAGACATTATGGTGTGGTAGAGTATATGCTTGGATGATAACAGCACAGTACCCAGATATGCTATTTCTGTTCATGCCTCCTCTCTCCTCTTCAGCTAGAGTTCCAAAAGGGCAAACACTGCCTCTTCATCTTTGCATCCCCAAAGCACCTTGGTGTGTATAATAGATGTCCAGTCAATTTTTGTAGAATGGATGAACTAAAGATTTTTAAACAGGGGCTGATGCGGTGAACAGCATTTCAGAGGGTCTGCTCATTGGCAGGATGGACTGAACGAGGAGAGACTGGAATCAGGGTCCCACATGGTTTTGATCTGTGCCTGGTGGCCAGGCCAGGGATCTATTCAGGGAACCTGGGGCCATCTGGGCTCTCTGCTGCCTTCCAGGCTGCTCCTCTCTTTGAGATCTTAGTCCCAAGTTTTCCTGTCCTCTCCTGCTTCCTAGCTTTGCACAACCATGTTTCCTGTCTGAAAGAAGCCTTCTAAGGCCTGGCCAGAGATGTTCAGCTCTCTGTAGATTGTGAGGTTGCTAAGAACATCTTGTCCTCAGTCCTAACATTAGGTTCATTTAATTAAGGGCTACAGACATTAAGAAGACTTCTCAACTATCAAAGGGCATTTGAAACAACTCACAAACAACAATTAAATTTAGTCCCAACAATAAAAAGAAAGCAGGCACACTATGCTATTTCACTGTTTCTAACCACCAACTAACAAAGCAGGAGATTAAGGCAAATGCTGCAGTAGCTACACACCCAATGCTGGGCTTTGCTGCCCTTGTCTGATCTCTGTAGGTGACCACACCTGCCTTAGAAGTTCTAGGGGATGTGCATTTTGTTTGTTTGTTTGTTTGTTTTTCTATTCCATATTGGGTTTTTTTTTTTTTTTTTTCAGTTATTTTTATTAGTTGGAGGCTAATTACTTTACAACATTGTAGTGGGTTTTGTCATACATTGACATGAATCTGCCATGGATTTACATGTATTCCCCATCCCGATCCCCCCTCCCACCTCCCTCTCTACCCTATCCCTCTGGTGCATTTTGTAAGTGAAGACTTGATATTATAATTTTATCTGGAGGACATTCTTAAAACCTATTTTTTTTAAAGATTACAGAAATTAAAGCATGAGATAAGTCTTTCTGATTGGTAGAAGACTGTTGAAGATAAAGATTCTCTTGATAGAGAAGATACCCTTTTCCCCGAGGAGACCTTAAAATAATCTCTGGAAGAAATGAGAGAATGCTAAACTATCAAAGGAGGGCATGGATCCAGAAAAAGCTGAAAACCATTGCTATGCCTCTATCTTCATCTCACACTGTCCTTGGAGATGGGGCTTTGCCCATGAAAGTCACCATGGAAACTCTTTTTGAAAAAGACAATATTTTAATAGATATATTTTATATGGTCTTGATCACAAAGTGTCGGACACGACTGGGTGACAAACACACTATACTACTCTTTCCTTCCTTCCCACTTATACATTTATACCCCTCTTTGTTTAAAAAAAAAAAGTGAAATGAATAAATCTCTTTGGATAATTTCTAGAGATACTAGGATACATTGACACCTAAGTTCCCTTTTATTATGTGCCAGCCAGTGAATTGGCTTCTAGAAGTATAAGATGAAAAGGACAAAAGGGAAGAAAATTAACCCAGACAGGACAGAAGCAGGAAGAGAGCTCCCATATAACTGACTATGCCATGGTGTGTGCTAAGTCACATGGATCTTATCAGTCAGGATACTTTTGGCTGCAAGTAACAGAAAATTCAGCTCAAACTGGGGATTCATATCTCCTATAACAGGAAATCAATCCAACACAGTGAGGACCTACTTCTGTGCGCTTCTCTCCCCCCTCCCATCTGCAGGGGTCTATCCTCTGGCTGGCAGCAGCCTGGCTGGAGCAGTTGGGGACATCAATTTGTAACTGTGTCCTGGGAAGACACAAGGACATCTCTGCTCACAGGTGCCTCTGCTCATCAGTGAGGGAAACTTTCTCGAAGTCCCTAAGCATAGGTCATGGCCCAGTGGGGGGGTGGGATGTAAGGTCCTACAGCCAAGCCTTCAACCAATCAAGGCTTGCTCCTAGTTACACAGGGGCGGAGTGGCCACCTGCCCTGAAAAGGCAGTGGGTGGGAAGGACATGCTGGAAGGTAACCAGCATCTACCTCCCCATGAACTCATTGGGCAGGAGCACAGAATTCTTCCTGAAAGGCACCATAGAGGGAGGTTACTTTATCTGACCGTGACCTGATGGCCTGCTCTGAGTTCTTTTTTAAGACAGAGAAGAGTAAGGATGTTGTAAGTGGAGGAAATAGCAGAAATAAGCCCATTCAGGGCTGCTCTTTACAGATCCTGTGGCTGGGAACACTGGTGTGCGGATAGTGTGAGGAAGCAAGAACATGGATCAGGGCACTGGTGAAAGGACTGGACAACAGGCAATGAGCAGCCTCTATTCTAATGCTGGGGTTCTGACTAAGCGAGGTGCTGTTGGAATGGCTTCTCACTGTTAATGGAGCCCTTATGGTACAAAGATCAGACCCAGAAAATGTTTCAGAATGCTGTGGCCAAGAATCCATCCTCGGGGCCTGCTGGAGGGTGGCAGCCAGCCTCAGAGGCCATCACGTCTTTGGCAGGGTATTAAAACTGGTGGACATCAAAATAACTAAGAGCTCAGACTCTGGGGTCAGACTGCTTGGACACACAGGACAATTTCGCTTTGTGCCACTCAGCTGTGAGCAACCTTGCCTCAGCCCCCTCATCTATGAAATGGGGACAATAATGTCCCATATTGCATGTTCCGTAGAGTTAAGTGAGCTGTTCATGTAAGGTGCTTAGAAGATGCCTGGTATGTGGTTATAACTTTCCACAGTTGTTAGCTGTTGTCATTGTTAAAGGCTGAGGAGCGTGAAGGGCTGTTTTATCAGGACAATTCCAATGAGGGAGCAAGTGGCAGGCTTCACTGTGAGTGTTTTCCCCCCCACAAATGATAGTTACCTCTAATAGAAAGCAGGGAGTTGAGGCAGGGTGTCCAAAGCCCCCAAGAATCTGAAAATTAGCTTAAGTGTCATCTTTGATTTGATTGCCAAATGAAATTCACATACCTTCTTTCTTACCTATAGAGTTGAGTTCACACTCTACAGATCTAATCTACTAATATTAATCAGTGATACTTATTCAGTTTGAGTGATTCAAGCTATGATACCTGCATTAACTAGCAGTACTTACTGTCAGAATAAAGACCTATTAACCAAGATTAACCTGGATTAGGAAATGGCAACCTGCTCCAGTATTCTTGCCTGGGAAATTCCATGGATGGAGGAGACTGGTAGGCTACAGTCCATTCGGCCACAAAGAGTTGGACATGACTGAACGACAGAGCACAACCAAAATTAAGGTAAGAGAGTTGCAAATTTTCACCCCACCCAAGAAAGCCTCCCATTCTCCTTCTTTCCCACCCTTTCAGAGTCTCTGCTTCTTCCAGACACCACAGGAACACCTAATGCTTGCTTGCCAGTTGGATTTATGTGAGAAGAAGCTGACAACTGGGTACAATATGGAAACTTTCTTACTAATCTCGATTACCTTAATTTTTAATTGGAAAAGATTTCAACTCTACAAACTATTAAAAAAAAATAGCACAATGAATACCTCTCTGCGCTGTACCCAGACTTAATGACTGTTAGCCAGTTACTACCTTCTCCGGCTCTCCCACCCTCCCTCTCACCACCCTGCTCAGAATCACCGGAAAGCAAGTCACGGACATGTTGACACTTGATCTCTAAATATATTTCAGCCTGTATCTCCTAAGAATGAAGATATTCTTCTAATCATGATATTATCACTAGGCTGAAGAAAAGTAACAAAAATTCCCTAGAATATCTAAGTATCAGGCCTTATCCAAATTTCTCTATTTTTGTTACTATAATCTCATCCAAGTTCTGCTAGTATTGTTTTTCAAACACTTGGAAGCGTATTTGTGTGTGATTGAGCTTATGAAGTACTATGTGTGTGGGGGGTAGTGTATACAGGAACATGAATGGATGAGTTTATATGAGTATGTGCATGTGTGAGCATGCATGTTGTATATTCATGTTTGTGGGGGGTGTGTGTGTATTAAAGAAGGGGATGTTGGGATCATCTTTGAGCAAATCAACCAAGATGTGCTAGAAAGAATATGCTTCAGTGTTTTTTTTCCTCCAATGCATTTGAAGAAATAAGAGTTAAGCTCCAGACACTGTTGAGTGGATCTGATCTTGGCTAAGGAGGCTGAGAATACTGATGGTTTTGTTCCCCTTGACAGATTGATTCAGGTGTTCCTCTCGCGTATCATCTTGGAAGGGCTCTCTCTGAAAAGGAACAGGCACAAAAGTCCTTTCTCTCCTCAAAAGGGTCAGCATTAGCTTCTATTTTCCTCTCCAGGCCTGCAGCTGACGCACAAAGAAAGGTGTAATTACCATGTGAGGTGTGCTGATCGCTAGGGCCTGGAAATTCTGAACTGCTCACTCTGCTCAGAATACATTTCAATTTGGTACTGTGAATTTTACATTGAAATGAGTTTTTTCTTTAAAACCCTAGAGAAAACAGCCCCTGCACAGAAGCATTAACAAATTGCTTTGCAAATCTAAGCTAAAGTGAGCATTCAATTTGAGGAGGTCAAATCGAGCTTGAGCCCCGAAACCCAAGCCTGGCCCAGCAGCCCGAGTTGCCTCTGGTTGGACGCCGCCATGGGCTTGACCTTGCTTCAGCCGGTGCCACGGCCCCACCTCGGCCTCTCTCTGGCTGAGTCCCTTGGGGCCCTTCCAGCTGCCACAGGCCTCTACCCAAGGCTAGGGAGGTTTAGGGCCCAGGAGATGCTGAGACTTTAGGCCCTCTGACGAACAACCCTTGCTCTGCTGTGCAGTCACTTAGGTGAGAAGGACTCATGGAAGCAAAGTCTAGGCTGGCGGGGATGGGGACAACAGAGCACTTGCTTCTCTGCCTTCACTTTACAGGGCAGGATGCTGAGACCGGCGGGAGGGTTCAACGGCTGTCCAGCATCTCCCAACTGGTCCCTGCCATCATCGAAACAGTAACATTGATTGTCAACAGCCTGCTCAGCATCTTGCCGAGTGGTTTACATTTTCTCATGTAAGGCTTCTAGTCATCCTCTGTGATTAGACTTTTTTTTTTAATCAGTTCCTCATTAATTTAAGTAAGGAAGCAAAAGCCCAGAGAGGTTGAGTTATCTGAGGTCGGGCAGCTGAATTTGCACCTGGACCTGTTCTTCACGATTCTTCATTAGAAATCAGCGCTGTTGGCTGACTCTTGCTGGAGTCCTGCTCTGAGTGGTCCTTACCACACCCACCATGCCTTGTCTTTCCTCCCCTGTCAGAGACAGCTTTGCCCTAACCCGCCAGGCTTCAGACCTCCCTGCCCTTGCATCCACTCTCTGGGCCAAGGGAAGCCCCCGGAGCAGGACTCTAGTAGGGGGAGCCCTGAATCTTAGCTGTGGATAAGGTGTGTTCTGGTCCCTCACCCCACATATTTCTGATCCAGTCTCCTGGAGGTGAGGCGGGGGAAGTTCAACCACATGTGTGTCCTTGCGTGTCTTCATTCTCAGCATTGAGCCCCTCTCTGCACCCACCGTCCACACTGACTCTCACACCCAGCATGGAGGGAAGGCTGGGGACTCAGAGCCAGAGTCGATGGACTTTGTCTTCTATTTCATCCCACATGCATCTATTTGAGAAAGCACTAAAGCCCTGCACGAGATGAGATGTCCACGTTTCCCGCCAGCCTTGCATCAGCCTCTTGCAGTCACTTCTCAGGAACTAAATAGGACCTAAATAGGAACCAAATAGGAGATCCAACCAGTCCATCCTAAAGGAGATCAGTCCCGATTATTCACTGGGAGGACTGATGCTGAAGCTGAAACTCCAATACTTTGGCCACCTGATGGGAAGAACTGACTCCTTGGAAAAGACCCTGACGCTGGGAAAGATTGAAGGTGGGAGAAGGGGACGACAGAGGATGAGATGGTTGGATGGCATCACTAACTCAATGGATATGAGTTTGAGCAAGCTCTGGAAGTTGGTGATGGACAGGGAAGCCTGGTGTGCTGCAGTCCATGGGGTCGCAAAGAGTCAGACATGAGTGAGCAACTGAACTGAACTGAATTGAGATAGGACCACGCCAGTGGTCCTGGAGGTGTCCTAGCCAGTGGGGCCTTGGGACCTGGTTGGGGGGTGGTGCAGAGGACATCATCAGGCCTCACTGGCTGTCCTGAATGCAGCTTCTCTAGGGCAACGGAGATCAATTGACCCCAAACAAGCATCCAGAGCTGCTGTAAACCTGGTCCCTAGAGCCCTTGCCATGGAGCCTGGGGCAGCTTGGGGACCTGGATTAAAATGATACGTTTTCAATTTGGCCTTAAATGAATTCACCAAATCGGCATCTTTGATGTCAAGTGGAAGTGAATTCCACAAATCTCAATTTATTTTATGGGGAAGAGTTATTGATTTTTTTTTTATCGTCTGCTTTTCCTTCTTCTTCCCTCCCAGCTGCCAAGCCTCTTCCACCTGGATTGAATTGTTTGATTTAAGAGAGGCAGTTCAGAAAGAGGAAGAAACGCCTCTCCCTTCATTCAACACCTCCCCACCCTGCTGTGCCTGGCCTGCCTCCCTTCAGCTGTAAATGCCAGCCCCCAAGCCGGAGCAGTGGAAACAGCAGCGAAGGGGTGGGCCCTGACAAGGGTTTCCCTCGCTGGTCTGGAGCCAGCATACGTGCCCTCGCTCACCCCTTCTCTGCCTGCACCCACACCTGGCCAGTTTGATACCCGTTTATGTCATTTTCTCATATCCTTTTTCTGTGTCATTCACCTCCTTGAGGCACGGCAGTGGCTGCCCAATGTCCCTGCCACACACCCACCATCCATGGCCTAACACACAAGGGCTCGTAAAGCCGACCCCAACCTGTCTATCCAGCCATTTCTCTAATTGGCCTTCCACTCCCTCCTGGAACATCTTTTATTTGTGGAGGTATTTGTATCTCCAGGGCCTGCTGACTGCTAGGGGCTCAGGACTTGTCTATTGCACGAGGAAGCAAGTGCTGTGATACACACAAGGGCCACCCTCACCCTGTCTTTGCTCATGTTGCCCTGTTCCTCTGGGCACCAGCATGCCCTCAGTCACTCGGCCTGCACCGACTCAGTTACGTCCTGTTGGACTCCAAACTTGGCACATCTCAAATAGAACTGTTGATTCCCCCGACCGGGCTCAGCGCTTGCTGTCTTTAGAAATGGCCTCACATACTCAGTGCCTCCTGCAAGAAAGCCAGCAGCCATCCCTGGTTCCTTTCTTTCCCTTGTACCCACCTCCAGTCCATCAGTAAATCCTAGTGGTTCTACCCCATGCAGACAGGATAATGGCACCCAAAGGCATCCACACTCTAATCCCCAGGAACCTGGGAATATACCTTGCATGGCACAAGGTTCTTTATAGGAGTGATGAAGGTTGAGGATCTTGAGCTGAAGAGGTTATCCTGGGTTATTCTGCTGGGCCCAGTGTCACCACAGGAGTCCTTAAACCAAGGACCTTTCTGGCTGTGGTCAGAACAAGAGAAGGCATCGAGAGATGGGTTCGACCCCTCATGGCTGACTCCCTAACGTAGGGGCTACATGCAAGGTTTGGGGAGTGGCCTCTGGAAGCTGAAAAAGGCAAGGGAAGGGATTCTTCTCCTAGAGCCTCTGGAAAGGAATGAGCCCTGCCAGCATCTCGACTTTAGCCTTGTGAGACCAGAGTTGAATTTTTAACCTACGGAACTGTCACCTGATGATTTTATGTACTTTAGAACCACTAAGTTTGTGCTGATTTGTTATGGCAAGGACACAAAACAGACACAGCCCTCCATGAAGACCTCCTGAACATGGCCTCACTTCCTCTTCTGCCCTGGTCCAAGTCACCCAGGCCCCCGCTGGGGCCCCCTCGCTGGTCCCCTCCTGCACTTGTGACCAGCCTTCCTCAACCCCTCTTCCACCCCCTGCAGTTGATTATCCACCAGGGGCCAGAGTTCACTTTGCATTTCCTTGCTTTTTATTCTGAAATAATTTCAAGCAACTAGGAAAGTTGCAAGAAGAAAACAAAGAACTCTTATGTCGTCATCACTCATACTCACCCATGGTTAATGATTGGCCATGTTTGCCTGAAAGCTCGCTCTCTCTCTCTCTCAGATCACATCATGTCCCTGCATCTAACCTCCAGTGGATTCCCAGTGAAGATGGGGTGAAGTCCACCCTCTCCTTCTTCTGACAACATCCAGACCTTGTCAGGCCCCAGCCACCTCTCCCTATCCTTTGCTTCTGCTTGTCCCTTTCTCGACTCTCACGGTGCTTTATCCTTCCCCGGCCCTCCCAGGCTCTCTGCTGGCTGTTTCGCCTTTGTAGTACATTCTTTCTCCTCCTCATCACTTGGGTCTTGCTTTCAGCATCATCACCTCCCAGATATTTCTTTCTACCGTCATTCTATTAAAGTACCCTCTGCTCCAAATAGCTACTCTCCATCATGTTCTATTTTCTTTACAGCATGTATCGAGGTCTGAAACCATCCTATTCTTCATTCCGTGCTTGTTTATTCATTTCTTCACCTGTGTGTTATCTCTTTAGGAAAGACTCTACCTCTCATTCTCAAATTCTAGAACAGTACCCAGCACACAGTAGGTGTTCAACAAATATCAGTGAACTGGCTGATTTTCTGTGACACCCCTGAGCCCTTTCCGAAGTAGCTGACTGCTGTAGAGCTGTGTGTCTCCAGGGCAAGAATATTGTTTCTTTCACTTTTGAATCTTTGCCTCTCGAGCCTGGGCATGTGGCAGGACCTCTGGATCGTGGGGAATTCTCCTTGCAGGTGGGAGCGCCTCCATGTGGAGGGCCTGGGTGCCTTCCCGCACACGCATGACACCTGGCACTGAGCTCTGCAGTCAAACTGCTGCCCCCAGATGGAGGCCCGTGGTCACATATCCTCTTCCTCTCACAATGTGCTTGCCTTCTAAGCTTTCCTATGTGCTGTGAACCTTCTAATATTGTCTATTCCCTGAGCCCCTCTTGTGGGATGATGAACAGGGCAGAGAGCATCAGTCCCCTTTGATGGATGCTGAAACTGAAGCAGAGGCAGGCTAAGTGGCGTGGCCAGTGTCGCACAGGTAATTCACGGCAGGACTGATCTCGAGCCCCGTGCCTTTTCTGCAGAGCACAGAACAGCTGGCCATCTCCCCTCCCCTCAGGGACTGAGGAGCCCAAACCTGATATTCTGAGCACTAAGCTTTTAGCAGAGGAGGGATGGGCAGGAAGCGGTGTGGTTCGGTGAGCTGTGGGTGTGTGTGGGTCTAATAGCTTTTCATTTCCTTTCTTTCCATTCATACGGTCGTTCATTCACTCAGGCACTTCATTCAGGCACAGCCATTGAGTGTCCTGGCTTCCTGCGGGGCTCACAGGAGGGCCCTGGAGGAGGAGGCAGGGCCTGTCACAGGCAAGACCCTCCATTACCTTCCGTCCATCTGTCCCTGGGTTGGTGGGCTTGGATTGGAGACAGCATCCTGGCAGGTAAGGGATCGACTCCCTTGATGTTCTGTGCTTAGTCACTCGGTCATGTCTGACTCTTTGCGACCCCATGGACCATACAGTCCATGGAATTCTCCAGGCCAGAATACTGGAGTGGTAGCCTTTCCCTTCTCCAGGGGATCTTCCCAATCCAGGGATCAAACCCAGGTCTCCCGCATTGCAGGCAGATTTCTTTACCATCTGAGCCACAAGGGAAGCCCAAGAATACTGGAGTGGGTAGCCTATCCCTTCTCCAGCGGATCTTCCTGACCCAGGAATTGAACTGGGGTCTCCTGCATTGCAGGCGGATTCTTTACCAACTGAGCTATGAGGGAACCCCCCCCCCCGCCCCCCCGCCGATGTTAACTCAGCACAAATGACCAATGAATCCTTGCAAAACACTCAAAGTGGAATTGACTCCCTCCATATAACAATTGGAGCTTCCCTGGTGGCTCAGATGGCAAAGAGTCTACTTGCAGTGTGGGAGACCTGGGTTCAATTCCTGGGTCAGGAAGATCCCCTGGAGAAGGAAATGGCAACCCACTCCTGTATCCTTGCCTGGAAAATTCCATCGATGGACGAGCTTGGTGGGATATAGTCTATGGTGTCGCAAAGAGTCGGACACGACTGAGTGACTTCACTTTTCACTTTATATAACAATTACCCCAGTGTGATCTGCTCCTGGCTTCTCTGATAAGAGAGTCCTGTGCCTCCCAGGAAGGGCATATGATCCAGGCTGAGCCAATCACGAGCCTCCCTTCCCCTATAAGGACTAGTCCAAGAGGATGGCTGGTGACCTGAACCTGGATGGTCAGGGCCCTTCCTCAGGATTTAAATCTAGATGTGAGACAGAGAATGTCTCTGCTGCATGTGGGGAGGCAGAACCCACAGCCGTGTCCCTGCCGCGGCGTGCAGCTGAGGGAATGACGTGAATGCACAGAGCCAAGACATGGAGTGCCAACCAGGTCCCCCGTTGGCTGTCCCTGAGGGCTTCCGTCAACATCAACCCCACTGTCCTTAGTTCCTGCTCTTCGGAACTCTACTGAGTGGTCAGTGACACACAACGGCTCACTTCGGCCATCTTGTAGGTCATCAGTCAGAGAAGGCTTCTCCTTCTGCAGGAAGGTGTGGGTGGGGCGGAGGGAGGGTGGAACCCACCAGCCCCAAACTGGGGGCCATTTTGGAACCAGTTATCTTCCCAGTTCTGCTTCCCAAAGCAAGGCTCTCAGCAGGGGTGTAGGCTTGTACCCACATTATCTATGCACCGCCTGTTCCTTGTATTACATCAGCCAGATTTTGTGGGACTTTCAACTCAGACATCAATATGTAATGAGATGCCATAACCTTCTGATCACTTTCAATTATTTCAACTCTGTCTAGTTTAAAGTAATAACTTCAAGTTTAGGTTGGGTCACATGTCTTTGTTTCTCCTCAGGGCAGTTTGAGAGGGACCCCTGACTCTCTCTTCCCTTCTTGAATTGGTCAAGAGTTCCCACCAAAATGGTTCCCAAACACTTTCCTGGTCTGTTCTCTATGACCATGTGGTCTTTCACTTTCATTTTTCTATTCAAATATTCAAGGAGAGTGAAAGAGCTGGCTTAAAGCTAAATATTAAAAAAGCTAAGATCATGGTATCTGGCCCCATTACTGCAGGGCAAATAAAAGGGGGAAAGGTGGAAGTAATGATAGATTTCCTCTTCTCGGACTCTGAAATCACTGTGGGTGCTGACTGCAGCCTTGAAATCAGAAGATGTTTGCTTCTTGGCAGGAAAGCTCTGACAAACCTAGACAGCGTGCTGAAAAGCAGAGACATTACTCTGCCGACAGAAGTCCACATAGTCAAGGCTGTGGTCTTTCTAGTGGTCACACAGGGTTGTGAGAGCTGGACTGTAAAGAAGGCAGAGCACTGAAGAACTGATGTCTTTGAACTATGCTGCTGGAGAAGACTCCTGTCCCTTGGACAGCAAGGAGATCAAACCAGTCAATTTTAAGGGAATACTTGTTGGAAGGACTGGGCTGAAGCTGAAATTCTGGTATTTTGCTCATCTGATGCATACAGCTGACTCATTGGAAGTCTCTGATGCTGGGAAAGAGTGAGGGCAGAAGGAGAAGAGGGTGTCAGAGAATGAGATGGCTGGATGACATCACGGACGCAATGGACATGAACTTGGGCAAACTTTGGGAGCTGGTGAGGGAAAGAGCGGCCAGGTGTGCTGTAGTCCATTGGGTCACAAAGAATCGGACACGACTGGGCCACTGAACCACAACAACAATTCAAGAAGCAAAGGGGGCTCTACCCTTAAGGGGCTTGGAGTTTCACTGGGGAGGTAAGAAGAACACAGATGCAACAATCAGATGACTCCACATCAAGGGCTTTGTTGCACATGGGCAGAGACAGACAGACAGACAAGCAGCGCTCAAAGCAGATTGAAAGATGGGCTCTCAGTCAGACAGCTCAGGTTCAAATGTCTGCTCGCCACTGGTAAGCTGTGCCACTTGGGCAAGCTAATTTCACCTCATTGGGCCTCAGCCTCCTCCCCCCTAACACCAGGAGGGTAACAGTACCGCCCTCGTGTGGTTCTTGTGAGGATTAAATTAGGTACTATGAAACACTCAGAACACAGCCTGGCGTGTAGCAAAGTAAAGTCAAAGTCGCTCAGTTGTGTCCGACTCTTTGCAACCCCATGGACTATACAGTCCATGGAATTCTCCAGGCCAAAATACTGGAGTGGGTAGCCTTTCCCTTCTCCAGGGGATCTTCCCAACCCAAGGATCGAACCCAGGTCTCCCGCCTTGCAGGCGGATTTTTTACCAGCTGAGCCACAGGGAAGCCCACATAGTAAGCCCCTGATAAAAAGATGACAGTGCTGTGCAGTGAAGGGCATGCTTGGGGCTCTAACCAGCTGATTCTCTGCCCCGAGAACTCAGCAGGACTGTCTGTGGGGAGGGACGCTGCCCGCAGCTGGGAGCAGACGCAGCCCCGGGGTGTTGAAGCGTTGTAAGCACCTCCCCCTGCAAAAGGGCCTGCCTGCCTCAGTGGTCCAACTGGGCAAAGTGCCAAGGGGGCTGCGAGCGCAGAGTGATGCAAGGACAGTGGCCGCCAAAGGACGTGGCAGCTGGGGATGTCACAGCTCTGGCTCCACCTCCAGGTTTGGAGGTGTGGAGGGGCCTCCATCAGGGCCCAGGGTGGTGGCCGGTGGGAGAGGATGGCAGGACAGTGGCAGGGCTCCAGACAGCCCCAGGCCGAGGCCACTGGAGGTGTGGTCCCCACCAGAGGGGCCTGTCCCGGTGGGGCGAGCTCCACAGGATTGTCCCCTACATTAGAGACACTTTTTAGATCATCACCTGAGTCTAGGAAGACACTGCCTTAATAAGGAGGATGAGGCAAGCCAGGCCTGGAAGCTAAATATTCAAAGCAAAGTGAAATCTGAGCTCCTACCCTCCCTGCCCTCCTTTCACAACCGCAGAAGGAAAAGCTGTCTGGGATGACTACAGAAAGGGAGCCGAGGTGGCTCAGGGCCGCCGCGGTGACGTGTCCTGCAGGCATTCCAATGCCCACCTCTCTCACTGGAGCTGGGATTCCAGGACTGGGGCATTTACGGAGGCCCCTGCGCTCCATGGGCGCAGCTCTGCAGAAAGCCGGCCCGCAAGGCTTCCCACAGCATCTGCCAAGAATACACCCGACATAATAATTTCTTTGACCTCCACCACATGAGTTTCTGAAAAGAACAAAACAGCATCATTCCCTGGCATTTACAGTTTAAACCTTTCCTATTCAAGTTTCTAACAAAAAAAGCCACCAACCCATTCTGGTCGTGATTAAAATTCATAGGCTTGCTGCAGAGAACAGATGCAGAAGCAATTTTAGGCCAGTCATATCCCAGGTCTGCAAAATTAATTTGACAGGTTTGCATTAAAGCACTGATCAATATCCACTTTAGAGCGGCAGAGGCTAACTGAGAAAAAATAAGTGACCGGAGTGTTACCAGACGAGAAAAAATGAATCTTTGAGACTTTTTTCCCTCTAAGCTTGCACCTACATCAGAAGTCCTGACCTCAATCCATTGATCGGGTGCAGTTAACATGACAAAAGGCCCAGCAGATAGACCATCGCGGCCTACCGGGGAACAATCACCCGGATACACTAAATGTTTGACGGAGTGACTAGACTGCGGAATTAGTCTTGGCTTTCCGAGGGCGGCCCCCAGCCCAGCCTTCCTGAATCTTCCCCTCCCTTCCCGAGAGCCTTTTGCAGAGACCCAACTTTTATGAAACTTCCTTCCAAGGATGGCGTGGGTATATGGTCCCCCGCAACCCGGTCCTGGCTCAGTTTAGCCACCGAGACAAGGAGGCAATTAAGACCAAACGTTTCTTGAGGCTCCCTGTGAGATGAAAATATCTCCTGCCTTATTAATAAACAAGAAATGTCACCGCCATCTGCGATTTCTGGCCCTCAAATGTGAATCAGGGCTTCCCAAATTGCAATCCAGTGGATGCTGCCACCCGCCTCCCCGACAGTGATCGCTGAGGAGCTGGGGAATGCAAGAAGCAAGGTGAACAGGGAAACAGGATTGGCCCAGATAACTGAGTTGCATACCAAAGGAATGAATTCAATGAACCCAGAGGGTTGCATCTACCCATACACAGAATGTTAAATTCCTTAACCTGATACCTGATCTTTGATGTTTAGGCTGCCTGCTCCCTTTGTTGCAAACTTGTGTGTAGCCTGACTTCTCCCCAAATAAAATAACTCTTTACTTTCAGGTTTGACTATATTTATTAGTCAACATTCCAAATGGAGGCACCGAGGCTAATGTCAGTGAGGGCCTCCAAAGGGCTTGATGCAAGCAGGCCAGTTCAGAAATGGGAAGCCCAAGTGGATGGTCGTTGTCTGCGCTCAGACAGAGATGGGCTTTACCAGCTTTGATTCGATTTTATTGTCTTAAGGTGTGTAAGAAGCATGCTTTAAAGTCAGAGCATCCTCTGAAACTTGACAGTTCTGTTCCTAGGCCTTGTGGTCTTCCCGTCCCTCTCTTACCACAAAGTCAGCTGACATTATGCCAATAAGTCAACATATCTAAAACGAGCACCCCCTAAGGATGGGACTTGTGTCAGGTACTGAAGACCCAGGAAAGAGCATCTCCCTGAGGCCCAGATCAACCTTCACCTCATGAAGTTTGTCCTAGAAGAAATCTCACCTTCCTTTTCCGGCTCAGTCATCTGCTGGGAGCCATGCATTTAGCTCAGCTACGGAGGAGCACACTCCCAGGGAAATGTACCATGAGCTGCAAATACCACAAATAAGTGTGCCATTTAAAATTTTCTAATAGCCACCTTTTAAAAAAGTGAAAAAGAAACATATTTAATCCAGTATGTTTAAAATACTATGATTTAAATATGAAATGAATATAAAAAATTATCCATGTGAAATTTTACATGCTCTTGTTCTGGTTCTAAGTCTTCTGGCACATTTCAGTGTAGACATTCAGACTAACCACCTCTCAAGAGTTCAGTAACCACAGTGAATGGTGGCAGCCACAGTGGCCAGTGGCGACCACAGTGAGGAAGGCAGAGCTGAACACGGTGGGTCTGGGGTCCCTTTCTGAACACCCACGGGCAGGGGCCCTCTCCTGCCCTTCCTTGCTCCCATCCTCCATCATATCTAGTGAAGTGAAGTGAAAGTCGTTCAGTCGTGTCTGACTCTCTGTGACCCCATGCACTATATAGCCCATGGAATTCTCCAGGCCAGAATATTGGAGTGGGTAGCCTTTCGCTTCTCCAGGGGATCTTCCCAACCCAGGAATCGAACCCAGGTCTCCTGAATTGCAGGCGGATTCTTTACCAGCTGAGCCACCAGGGAAACCCAAGAATACTGGAGTGGGTAGCCTATCCCTTCTCCAGTGGATCTTCCTGACCCAGGAATTGAACCTGGGTTTCCTTTACTGCAGGTGGATTCTTTACCAGCTGAGCTACCAGGGAAGCCCCCTTGACGAAGGGGGCTTTCATCTAACCCTTGACGAAAGTTACGTGGGTGTCGTTTACAACACCAGTCATTAAGCACCCTATTGATAAAGTCATTGTAATAGTAAAAATGTGACATGATAGTGCAGTGCAGGACATGGCCGTGCAGAACAGATGGAAGCAAGGCAGTGGGCTCCCTGAGGGCGTGGTGTGTCCTACTCTTCTGTTTAACCAGGTGCCATGAGTGTCTGGCCCTTAAAAGGTCTGCCATTACTTAACGAACATTTATAAACCACGTTATCAGGCATCAGGCACAGCCCTAAGGATCTGGCAAATACTTATCTACTTAATCCTTATTATACAACCTGCAGTGGTATAGTCATGACTTCCCCAGCAGATGAGGTGACTTGTCCAAAGTCTGAACTAGCAGGTGGCGGAGCAGAACTCACAGGCAGCCGTCTGGCTCAGAGCCCATCTGCTCATCACTGCTCCACGCTGCCTCCTGTTCACCTTCTGTGACATTCAGGATACAGGAAGGCACAGGATTGCCCTTTTGGGGCAACCCCAGCCGAATTCCCTGAAGTTTCCCCCTCACCCCATGTTGGTGCCCAGCCTTTGGCATTTCACTAGGTACTCTCTTGATCCGATCAGCCCCACAGAATGAACAGTCAGCTGACCCTCTGCCTGGATAGCTGATCCATAATCACGAAGCTGGGCGATCTGGGGAAGGTATCTCCTGAGGTTTTGTTCAGAGGGCTGCGTGGACAGCAGAAGCTCAGGGCTCCTACCCTAACCCAGATACCAGTCATGTCTCTGCCACATCTGGCATTTTAACTGCGTTTGTCTCCTAACCTGTCCATATACAGTTTCACCAGCTGTAAACAACAGGAAACAGCAGCTGCTCCATTTGGGGCATTTGGGATTCTAATGATGTAATACCTATAAAAGAATTTTAAAAATTATAAAATGATATGCAAATGTGAAGTCTTTGTACTATTTTTTGTATTAATGTTAAGGTGTTTGTACTATTGCTGATGGTGGAAACACAAGGGCTCTATGTTATGATCCCAGGGTCGTGGTGCTCATGCCTGTACAAATAGCCCTCTCTGACCCCCCACCCCTACCCAAGGGAGTGGAGCTCTTGTCTTTAGACTTTTTGACTGTAGACAACTTTGCAGAAATCTTGAATTACCATTCAGGAATTATGTTATGAGGAATCACTTCATCTGATTGGTCCAATAAATAAAGAGTGAGCTAGTTATTACATGGGTGGACACAGTATAAGTTAGAACCCTGTATGGAACAACTGAATGGTTCAAGATTGAGAAAGGAGTATGACAGGGATGTCACCCTGTTTGTTTAACCTATACGCTAAGCACGTCATGAGAGATGCCGGGCTGGATGAGTTACAAGCTGGAATCAAGACAGGCTGGAAAAACATCAGTAACCTCAGATATGCAGATGATAGCACTCTAATGACAGAAAGTGAAAAGGAACCCTCACCTTGATGAGGGTGAAGGAGGAGGGTGAAAGGGCTGGCTTAAAACTAAATATTTAAAAAACTAAGGTCATGACATCCAACCCCATCACTTGATGGAAAATAGAAAGGGGAAAAGTAGAAGTAGTGACAGATTCCTCTTCCTGGGCTCTGAAATCACTGCAGATGGTGACTGCAGCCATGAAATCAGAAGACAACTGCTTCTTGGCAGGAAAGCTATGACAAACTTAGTGTGTTGAAAAGCAAAGACATTACTTTTTTTTATATAGGTCTGTATAGTCAAGGATATGGTCTTCCCAGTGGTCACATATGGTTGTGAGAGCAGGACCATAAAGCAGGCAGAGCACCAAAGAATTGATACCTTCGAACTATGGTGTTGGAGAAGACTCCTCAAAGTCCCTTGGATAACAAGGAGATCAAACCAATCAGTCTTAAGGGAAGTAAACCCTCAATACTAGTTGGAAGAACTGATGCTGAAGCTGAAGCTCCAGTATTTTGGTCATCTGATGTGAACAGCCAACTCATTGATAAAGTCTTGATGCTGGGAAAGATTGAGGGCAGAAAGAGAAGAGGGTATCAGAGGATGAGATGACTGGATGGCATCACTGATGCAATGAACATAAACTTGGGCAAATTTCGGGGCGTGGTGAGGGACAGGGAAGCCTGACATGCTGCAGCCCATGGGGTTGCAAAGAGTCAGATACGACTGGGTGACAGAACAACAGCAATAAAGCATTTGACACAGCTGAGAGGTCCATTTATGGACCTTCCCAAGGTTGCCTGCAATTAGGTAACAGTGACTCCACTTCCATTTTGGATTTTAATCTGGACACCATTGAGCATTCATACTAATTCTCACTCTTGCCATGAATCTCCAGCAAGATTACTCTGGAAGATCTGTCCAGCTGGATGGGGACCGAGCAGTCTGTGTGATCTAGGCTCATGACTTTGCTTTCCCCAGCCTCACTTTCCTTATGTGTAAAATAAAGGCTTTGGGATTGGGTGCTTAGTGAGGTACCCTTCCAAGAGCCCAGAAAAGGAGCTACATGCATCATCAAATTGAAAGTACTTGGAAAATGGAAATGCCTGTAGGTAAGGCATTGAGTTAGAGAAAGCAATGGCATCCCACTCCAGTACTCTTGCCTGGACAATCCCATGGATGGAGGAGCCTAGTAGGCTACAGTCCATGGGGTTGCTAAGAGTCGGACACAACTGAGCGACTTCACTTTCACTTTTCATTTTCATGCATTGGAGAAGGAAATGGCAACCCACTCCAGTGTTCTTGTCTGGAGAATCCCAGGGATGGGGGAGACTGGTGGGCTGCCATCTCTGGGGTCGCACAGAGTCGGACTCGACTGAAGTGACTTAGCAGCAGCAAGGCATTGAGTTGTCAGCTTCACAGGGGTGAGGACCCCTGCCTCCCTGTCCCCTAAATATGTTTATCATAGTTGTAGCCTGTACCTTATTGCCTGGTAACTGAAGGAAAGTTCCATTTTGGTATTTGTCCTCAGCATCCCAAACAGGGCTTACCGTGTAGAAAGCACTTCTTAACCATTTGTTGAATGAATGAGAAACTACACAGGGGAAGGCATTCCTGAGATGGCAGGAGGCTGGCAGAGAAGGGAAACTGTCACTGCAGTGATGCAGCGGGGGCTCTGCCTGGACCTGCAGCTACCATCTGAGAAATCAGAGTCCACAGTCCACAGAAGCAGTGTCTGTGGTCCAGATGACACAGGTGGTGTCCCTTTTCCCTTCATGTAGATGTTCTTTGCCCTCCACTCTTGGGAATAAGGCTGT
This sequence comes from Dama dama, assembly GCF_033118175.1. Taxonomy (NCBI): domain Eukaryota; kingdom Metazoa; phylum Chordata; class Mammalia; order Artiodactyla; family Cervidae; genus Dama; species Dama dama. The sequence continues at coordinate 47,514,927 of NC_083707.1, forward strand.
CTGGCCACGGCTTCTCTCTGCCATCAAATCCGAGCATCCCAAGGCCCCCCAGACCCATCTGTACTCTTCACTCCATGCTCCCACCTGATGCACACACCACATTGGTGTTCTTATCTTCTTTTCCATCAAGGGCCCTTCTGTTGTCCTCTTTGCTGCCTGAGTGAGTGATAGCTGCTCAGTTGTGTCCAACCCTTTGAGACCCCATGGATTGTAGCCTGCCAAGCTCATCCTTAGAATTCTCCAGGCAAGAATACTAGAGTGGGTTACCATTTCCTTCTCCAGGGGATCTTCCTGACCCAGGGATCAAACACAGGTCTCCTGCACTGCAGGCAGATTCTTTAACCTCTGAGCCACCACGGACGCCTGAGACCTTACATAATCCTGTACTAGAGGCAGATCCTCCTGAGCAATGCCTTATATGCCACCTTCTTGGTCTCCAGAGATCAAGTTGTGCCCCATCCATGCCTTGTTTCTTCGGGGCCAAGTTTCTGCTTTCCAGGATCTGAGTTCAGCCATGCTAGAATGCTGTGTGCCAGTTTATCCCAACTTTGTGTTGGGAAACATGTCATGTAGTTCTAGAACATGAGTTTTGCAGTCAGATCACCTGGGTTTGCATCCCACTTTTGCCATTTGCTAGCTGGGCGACTTTGAGCAAGCTAAACTAACTTGTATCCTACTTAGGGTTGATGCACAACAAATTATCCCCAAACTGAGAAGCTTAAAACAACTACTGTGGTACTCATATGAATTCTGTGAGTCAGGAATTTAGACAACGTGTAGTGGGGGCATCTTTGTTTCTATTCACAATGTCTGGAACTCCCTGGGAAGACTTGAAAGCTAAGGATATCTCCAAGGCGAAAGCTGAAATGCAATCCTCCTAAAGTCTATTTTATGCACATGTGTGGCACCTAGGCTGGGATGACTTAGAGACTAGGATTGGTGACTAGAGCACTTGCCTGTGGCCTCTGAACATAGCTTGGGCTTCCTTACAGTATGGCAGCCTCAGAAGAGTGGAACTTCTTACACAGAGTCTTGGTTCTCTAATTGCTGGTTCCAGTGAAAAAAGGAGAAGCTGTCTGGCCTTTTATGACCTAGATTCAGAAGTCATAAGCGTCACTTCTGCCACACTATATTGGTGGATACAGTCAGATGCCCACCTAGATTCAAGGGGAGGGGGATGCAGAATTCCATCTGCCAATAAGAGAAGCATCAAGGAATTCTGGGTCCATGGAAGCAGCATGGCTTCTCTCAGGCTCAGTTTCCTTATCTGTAAAATAGAGATAATAATGCCCATCTTGTAAGACTGTAGTGAGACTTCGATTGTGAACAGTGAAGTGCTTGACACCATCAGTAAGTGTCAACTTTTATTCTTGTTATAATATCAACTGACTGAGCAGCCACCAGGCATTTTTTGACAGTCTTTGCACTCCAGGCACACGTGCCCAACCTCATTCTGGGGCCTGTGAGGGAAGCATAGCACCCATTCTCTGCTATCAGGTTGAGGAGATAAGATGCACACAGAAGGCAACAGTCAAAAGTTCAAGGAAGTGGGAAACAGTCAGTACTGACAAGTTCAGGAAAGGGAGAGAGAAGCGTGAGCCCATCTGGTCAGAGAAGACTGTAGAGGAAATGAAACTTGAATTGGATCTGGAAGGATTTAGGCTAGACTGGAGGGAAAGACATGGGACTTCTGGGCAACATAGATTGATCTGCAAGAAGACAGAGACTTCTGGGAGAATAAAGACATCAGCCTTGTGTAAGCGTGTTTACCTTCTTTTAGATAGGGATGCAAACAAGTGTCCCAATAGTGAAAATCCACCTGTTCATTCATTTGTCCATCCAGCCACCTTTTAACCTATCTTCCCATCCATCCATTCATTCATCCATCTCTCTGTCCATCCTTCCAATCCATCTATCCATCCATCCACCCAACAAACCCAGCCAAAACCAGCTCTAGAGGCTAGGAATTCAAAGGTGAGTAAGATTGCCTTAGTTTCCAGTAGTCCTCACCACTATCTACTGGGGGCCAAGGGTGAATATTTTTGTGCAAGGGTATTCTTCAGCTCCCCTCTTTATCTCTTGCTGTTATAAACCCCATGTGTGGGTAGAACAGCCTTGACTTCTTACTCTGTTTATAACTGAGCTGATTAGCTCTATAGTCTGTATTCAGTAACTAATTCTGGTCCAGCAAATGAAGGAGAAGGAGATATACAAATTGACTGAGTAGCTTCTAAAACTCAGTTACTTTACCAGAGATTTGACATTCCACTTCTGTTTTGAATCTAGTGAAGAAGGCATCATTAGCCTCATTTAACAGAGGCGTAAACAGAAACTTCAAGAGAGTAAGCAATCTGACTAAGGACATTCAGGAGTAGGTGGTAAGGCTGGTATTTGAAACCAATACGTCTGGCTGCTGAGCCCAGGCTCCTTCCTCTGAACCCGTGGTGTCACGAGCCCTCCAGTGCTAAGTTCATTCTTCAGATGATGACTAGAGGATTCAGGTCCTGTCTTTCCTATATAGTTCTGATGTTTCTTACCCATCTTCAGGAGAAAATGGCTCATGTTTGGTTGTATTTCCCTTGAGTGTGAGCCTCTTGTCGTCAGAAACTGGTGCCTACTTCTTTTTTTTTTAATATTTATTTTTCCTTTTTTATTTGGCTGTGCTGGTTCTTAGTTGCAGCACATGGTACCTTCGATCTTTTAATTGCAGCATATGGAATCTAGTTCCCTGCCTAGGGATGGAAGCCAGGGCCCCTGCATTGTGAGCTTGGATTCTCAGCCACTGGACCACCAGGGAAGTCCCCCTAGTGCCTAGTTCTGGGTTCCCACAACCCCACCCCCCTCACACACAGGCAGTGGCAATTTGCTGGCAGGAGGATATCCTCAAAATGTCATTTCATGAAACCATCCTCGCTCTTGGCTCATCTCCGCTGTGATCAATGACTTCTGTTTATGTGATTTATTTGTGCAAGGTTGTGGAGTGGTGATAAATCCTAGACCATAGACAAAGCAGAACTTGTAAGTCCCTGGAGAATGAGCCTCTGGCTTCACTTGGTGCCCCTAACGGTCCACAGATGTCACCTGTGGCCAGGAACACAAAGAATATCAGCCTGGAGCAGTTCTTGCTTTTTCCCAGTACAACTTCTCCCTCTCCGAAATCTCAGGGCACAGTAGAGCCCTGTGTCCTACAGCCTCATTGGTGGACAGGAGATTTCCTCGGCCTACCTAACTCCCTGGAAGAGCACCAAGTATGTTTCCTAGTTTGTGGAAGGGTCCAGATGACTGCCTTTGATTGTGACAATCATCATTTAATATTCTGATGAAGCCACCAAATTCAATTATTGGTTGTATTTTTCTAAGTGTAGTCACATATCTCTCAGCCATTCAAGCAGAAGTGTTCTTCTCATGGGACTTAACGAGATTTAGAAGGTGTCAAGGGGTCAGTAACAAGGTCTGACTGGGAGCTGTCTACCTATTAACCTTCCACTTTGGTAACCAAACAGCCATACCCAGCACACAAGGTGGGCCCTAGAACTTGTCACTATTAATACTATCACTGAGGCAAGGTGGCTTGGGTTTTCTAAGGTATTCCAAGGGCAATATCATGACTGCTCACACCACAGAAGCAGCCAAAAAAGATGAAGAAGATGTGGAGAGTGTTGTTACTGTTTTGCCACTAAGTGATGTCTGACTCTTTGTGACCCCATGGATTGCAGCACACCAGGCTTCCCTGTCCTTTACTATCTCCCAAAGTTTGCTCAAACTCATATCCATTGAGTCGATGATGCCATCCAACCATTTCAACCTCTGACGTCCCCTTCTCCTCTTGCTCTCAATCTTTCCCAGCAAAAGGGTCTTTTCCAATGAATCGGTTCTTCGTATCAGGTGGCCAAAGTTTTGGAGCTTCAGCTTCAGCATTAGGCCTTCCAGTGAGTATTTAGGGATGATTTCCATGGAGAGTGCGGACCTGTTAAAATCGGGACGTAGAGAGGGAGTGGGAAAGATGTTAGAGTAAAAATAAGTGTAGAAAAAAAGAGTTCTGAACTAAGTGGAGTGCTGTAAGGGGCCCTGGGAAAAGTTTCCTGCATTTGCATCTTTCTTTCACTCAGACACACATACTTCATTGAGCAAGCAAGCATTTGTTTGACCCTGTTAGGATGTTTTACCCCAACTCTAGGGATTGTGTGGGAATATAAAATAAATCATACAACTCTATCTGCAAGTCTAGTTGGACCAGAGCTCAAAACTGCCGTAACACCGGAGGTATCATGTTAAGTGTCATAAAAGCAGGATCCACAGCTTCCCTGACGGCTCAGTGATAAAGAATCCCCCTGCAATGCAGGAGATGCAGGTTTGAGCCCTGGGTCTGGAAGATCCCCTGGAGAAGAAAATGGCAATGTGCTCCTGTATTTTTGCCTAGGAAACCCTGTGCACAGAGGAGCCTGGCAGGCTACAGACCATGGGGTTGCAGAGTCAGACGTGACTAAGCAATTAAACAATAATGATATTAATAGTAGGCAGGTAGCATTCATAGGAGAGAAAAATTGTTTCAACAAGAGCAAATCATGGAGGGCTTCCCGGAGGAGGAATCTTGTGAAAAGATGTTTGAATGAAAGAGTAAGTAAAAATGCTTTACAAATAGAGAGTATTACTTTGCATTTACATTTTTGCAAATGCAATTTTACCTTCACTGCCTACAAAAATGTCCACACTGCATTCCGTGATTGTAGATTGGAACTGATCCTGGCCTGTTTGTCAAAAGCTCTGGCCTTGGTTTCCTTGGAAAATCCCTGCCACCCCACCCCCCCTCGCCCCACCACCCACCCACCCACACACACACAGAGGCAGCAAGCCTCTCTGTGTGGGGCAAGGGCTCTGCAGGTGAGGATGGACTCATGAGAATTGGTGACCTGTCAGCTCAGGCCTGGAGGCTTCTATTCCAAGGCATCTAAAGCCACAGCACTCTGTTTCCCAGGCACCTTCAGGCCCCAGCAGCAGCCAGTTGGGTCCCAGAGCCCTGCTTCGGCCATTAGAGAGAGAGTGGGCCAGCAGGTGACCAGTCGTGTGTCTCCCTTTTTCAGGTGAGAAAACTGAAGCACAGAGGTTAAGAAGTTTTCCAGGGATGATGAGATTTGATCAGCTTTGTTTTGTTTTGTTTTTTGAGTGCAAAATCCACTGAAAGATTGTCTGGGCCAGTCACTGGATTTCAAAGTGCCTCTCCTGAAGGCCTAGTTCTCCTCCTTCCTCACCATACCTGTCCCAGCCCCTCCAACACCTGCCGACAGAAAAAGCCACCCCTCCCAAGCCTGTGGCCAGTAGCACAGGAGGGAGGGGAGCAGGAAAGGAGTCGCGTGTTTTCTCCTTCCCTTCCAGGTGGCTGTTAACCCCAGCCCACAATGCGCTCACCCCTTGAGGCTCCTGCCGTGTCTTATGCCCAAGTGATGTGTGCATGGCTGTTGACATCCATCTCCCCCACTAGACTGAACATGCCCCAAGGGGCAGCAGAATCACCCCATCACAAATGAATGAAGTGGTGTATCTCCTGTTAGTGACTTTTGAGCACCTCCCAGGGGTCCTGGGGCTTCCCAGGTGGCCCTAGTGGTAAAGAATTTGCCTGCCAATGCAGGAAACATAAGAGACGTGGGTTCAATCATTGGGTGGGGAAGATTTCCCTGGAGGAAGGCAGGGCAACCTTATCCAGTATTCTTGCTTGGAGAATCCTCACAGACAGAGGAGCCTGGTGGGCTACAGTCCATGGGGTCGCAAAGAGTTGGACACGACTGCGCGCACACACACAGGGGGCCAGGAAGATGAGGGACCTTTCCACACAGAAATCCTGCCCCGGACACTTGGTCTTTGCCTGTGTGGGAGGGATTTAGGATCAAGTCTTTGCCTGTCAGAGATGGGGGTGATTTAGATGCGGGATGATTTAGGGTTAGCCTTCCTCACTGCAGGAGAGATTGGCCAGAAGGTGTGCCCTGTTAATCCAGAAGCACCCACCTGAAGGGCCAGCAGCCCTTTACTGACTGCCTGTTCTGCTTGGCCAGCCTCACTCAGCACTCTGTATTTCTCCATCACTCACAATCAGAATGAAGTGGTTGTTGTTTTTCCCTAAGGGGATGGAATGGAAGAGGGTGGCTGGCAGTGGGGACAAGGGTGGTCACCGGTGGCAGTGGGGGGTGTGTGGTTCTTGAAAAAATAAGGGCTGCTCTGGCTGATGTCACTTGTGGGGCAATCTCTGAAGGCTTCAGCTTATGGAATCATGAGTACGACATTCTCTGTCCTCTGCCCTGTCGTGAGTAAAGGACCATCTCCATTTTACAGATGAACCAGCTTAGGCAGGGAGGCCAAACCGTTCTGACTGCAAAGAACTGAGGAAAGCACATAGCTTCAAAGACCACTTCTGGGCTAGCGGCAAGAGCCCTGGACAGAATCATCCAGAATGAGCCCTGTTTACTCATTAAATTGCCTGTATTTGGGTCCTGATAGGATTTGGAAGCATATTCACTGTGAAATATGAGTGATTCCAACGCATTATTCTCACTCTTCCTGTAAATAAAAAATAAGTGCCAGAGAGCCATGTCAGGCTCTGTTGTTTGATCGCCTCTCTCTTGGTACTTAATTTTATTTCACAGCGTAAAGTAAGGGGGACTGAAGGGGGGTGGGAAGGAAGAAGCTGACTTCTGTCAAAGTACAGTCTCATTGGTTAACACCCGAGGGGAAAATGTCTGAAAAGAATTTAATTCAAAAAATCCTTTAGGCACATAGGAGCTTCTTCCAACCAGTAAGAGTCAGACAGCTATGGAGAGAGAGACATCAATAAATAATCAGCCGGCTTAGACTTTTAAATGGGAATCCCAGCATCACCACCCAAAGGTAGATTGCATCTTTTCTACCAGCCTCAGAGCATAGCTTCATGCTTGTGAGGACTGGGGGACTTCACTTGCTACAGTTGCAATCTGGCCCTTCTTCCTAATAAGATGTACATCTCCTATTCTTGTATGTTTCATTTATACTTCATAGATAATAGAGCATGTAGGAAATCTCCAGCATCCTATTATCTATCTATTTAATCTATATCTCTTAAATTCCCTAAGGAGAGGTGTCTGTCCTCAGAAACCCCAGGAAGCATCTTTGTTACTCGGTTTCACCTTGTTCTCGGTTTAAGCCACAAGTCTCCTTAAACTTCAGCCCTCCTCAACAGCTGGGGTGGGGACGGGGCTCTGGAGCAGGGAGGACCGGTGCTCAGGCCCTGTCCCCTGAGCCCAGAGAAGTGCCCTCTCAAGAATCCCAAACCTCCCCGCAAAATGAGGCCATGTTTCAAATCCAATTGGGGATATTTTTCTGCCCAGGCCCAGCTTACTGCAGCCACGTGCAGACCTGATATCGTAGCCAGGGTTGAAGGATTCCTCGAGCCGATGAGGGAGCAGGGCTCTTTCCACGTGGGTCTGAGTCCCACGCGGCTGGGCCATCATGGGTGTCATGGTCTGGGACTCCCCAAGGCCCCCTCACCTGCTCGCGGTGAGTGTTTTAAAGGTCACCCGGGGATCAAGAGCCAGTACATGCTGCAAACGCTATTTCTTTTTGCTTGTCATTTTCTCCCAGACTGTCGACACCGTTGCCCCTTAGACAGCAAACTGACCTGTGGGTCTCCTTGGTGCAGAGAAGCCCCGAGCAAGGTCTGCTTCTCCTTCTGCAGAAACCCTCACTGCCTGGGGGTGTGGCAACCTCACATCCTCTTCTCTGGGCCCCCTGGTGGTGGGGTGGGTGCTCACTTCCTGAGGGGGAGGGTCCTCATCCCAGGACAGAAAGGAGAGGCTAGATGGAGATATTCGAGGTCTTTCTGAGGGCATCTGGCAGGCCTGGTCCAGAGGGAAAAAAACCCGGGGTGGGAGTTGAAGTCCAGGGGTTTGACTACCTGGTTCCCTGGCCAGTGGCAACTGAAAAATAAATGTAAAATATATACTAATTTCCAAGATTTAGTGCCCACCTCCAACAACAACAAACAGAATATAAAATATCTTATTAAGATTTTTAATTACATGTTGAAATAAAAATAGTTTGTAAATCTTGAGTTAAATAAAATGTAGTATTAAAATAAATTTCACTTGTTTTACTTTTTTAAATGTAGGTACTAGAAAATTTAAAATCACACGTGTGACTTGCACTATATTTCTACTGAGAGCATAGTATCATATCAGCCTTTTTATTGTTCACAGAGATAATTTCACTTCAGATTTCTACATTCAAAGCTAAATATCAATGTTTCTATATCATCATGCCAATATAATTTTTGTAACGAAATACTCCACATACACACAAGGTGTATGTAATGTATAGTGCAATTTAGACAACAGGAAATGAACGCTGTGCAGCCACCGTCTGGTTTAAGCAATAGAAATACTCCACGTCCTTTGTTTGACCACGTCTCTCTCTGTCCCTGATGAGAGTCAGTTGACCAATTAGGCAGTGTCTTTTACTAAATTTGCACTGCCCTTTACGTTATGATTTTTATTTTGAGAAATTATTAAGAATTCAGAAATCACCAAAAGTAATCTAACAAATACCTGGGCCCAGAAATATCCTACAATGATCACTGTTCATATATTTCTCACTTAAAAAAATGGAAAAGGCATTACAGGTCAAGCCAGAGCTGTCTTTTCATTTCAGGCCACCTCTCTTTAGTCCCAGGGGCCATGGTGATATCTCGGTAACAAGGTATTAGTATATCTTCAAATGACAACAGCAAGGTCCAACACTCAGCTGGTACCTACCCCCAGTGGGAGCAGATTCTCAGAGGGCATGTCCATCCAGGTCAGAAATAGGCAGATTTTATATTTTATTTATTTATAAATAATGATTGTATATATTTAAGGAATGCAACATGATGTTTTGATATACACATATAACACCCTCAGGCTAATTAGCATAGTTACCACCTGTTCACATTTTTTTATTTTTTTTGGAGTGAAAGCACCTGATATCTACTCTTCTAGCAAATTCTCAGTATTATTAACTTGATTTCCTTGCTGTACATTATATTCATCCTACACAACTATGACTTTTACCCTTTGACCAACATCTCCCATTTCCCCCATCTCTCTGCCCCTGGTAACCACTCTCTACTTTGCTTCAGTATGTTCCACTTTCTAAGCTTCTGCTCATAAGTGACATTATGCAGTAATTTTCTTTCTGTGTCTGGCTTATTTTACTTAGCACAATATATTCTGTGACATTCAGTCAGTCAGTTCAGTTGCCCAGTCGTGTCCAACTCTTTGCAACCCCATGGACTGCAGCATGGCAGGCCTCCCCTGTCCATCACCAACTGCCAGAGTTTACTCAAATTCATGTCCGTTGAGTCGTTGATGCCATCTAACCATCTCATCCTCTGTCGTCCCCTTCTCCTGCCTTCAATCTTTCCTAGCATCAGGGTCTTTTCCAATGAGTCAGTTCTTCGCATCAGGTGGCCAAAGTACTGAAGTTTCAGCTTCAGCTTCAGTCCTTCCAATGAATATTGTTGTCACAAATGGTAGGATCTCTCTCTTTTTTTTTTAGGATCTCTTTTTTTAAAGGCTGAATAATATTCCAACATATATATATATATGTGTGTGTGTGTGTACTGTCTTCATTCATCTATTGACAGAACCTTGGGTTGTTTCCATATCTTGGTTATTGTGAATAATGCTGCGAGGAACATGGAAGTATAGATATTTCTTTGTAGTGCTGAAGAAACCACCAGATTTTAAAAGTTGCTAGGATCTAGCATGACCTAATTTCTTCAAGGATCCTTTGACCCTTAGTCATGGACAGATCATTAGAAATCAGTTACAGTGGAGGTCAGAGGGTCTAAGTGGGTGATCCAAGGTCACCAGGTAACAAGTATCGACAATAGACATGCACTTGGATCTCCCATCAAGTGATGATTTCAAGATAGGCTCAGCTGTCACCCATTTGGATCCTCTGAACCATAACTTTCTTTGTACTATAATATCCAGGATGGATAGAAGATCCAGGACTGGGCTTTTAGAAGCTGAAGATGAGGCAGAAAACTTTTTCAGATGTGAGAAACATTTCTTAAATATCTGGGTCTACTTCTGGCAGGAAAACTCCACTCTTAGTGTCACACACTTTTCTTGGCTGACAAAGGGTTCTTCTGGTCATTTCTCGGAAGACAGAAGTACTCATTACTCAAGCTGTCACGGGAGGTGAAGGGGATGGAGAATCTGGACTGCATCTGAGCAATTCATTTTGGCCTTTCTTTTCTTTTTACTAGGTGTTTGATAACATTATTTTCTTGTGATTTGTGTCAGACCTAAATTTGAGTGATGAAAAAAAATTCTATCTACCAGGAATTGTGTTGGATTCCAGTTAGTAGAGTTTTTACTATGCTGATACTTACCAGTGGCCTGAGTCAGCCATGCAAGGAGACACATGAGAATAAAAAGAAACTGTTTACCACGTTCTTTCCCAGACCTAGACAACAGAAGGACCTGGTCCAGAGGTGGGTTTGAACTACCCGAGGACTCAAGATGAGAGGCTCAATTTGACTGACAGTAAGAAAGCCAGTGATGGATTCCTTGCCCCCCTCCAAAGTTCTTCAGTCCTTTTGTAGGTAAAGACCTTATTCCGAATGTTCACAAGGGTTTCCCTGGTGGCTCAGATGGTGAAGAGTCCCGCTGCAATGCAGGAGACCTGGGTTTGATCCCTGGGTTGGAAAGATCCCCTGGAGAGGGGAATGGCTACCTACTCCACTCCAGTATTCTTGGGTCTGGGAAATCCCATGGACAGGGGTGCCTGGCGGGCTGCAGTCCATAGGGTCTCAAAGAGTCAGACCCTATTGAGAGACTAACACATACTCCCTGTCAGCTCTGTCTCTTCAACGAGGCCATAAACTCCTTGAGATAGGGACTGGGACTGTTAGTACAGTTACCCATATCCACTTTGATACTCTGCACACAGGAGATGCTTGAAGATGTTCATGGAATTCAATAATAATAACAATACAATTAAGAAATATGGCCCTTGCTGCAGAAAACTCATTATCCCACAGTGAACTAGTTAGATGGTGGCAGGTCTCCTCTGCTTTGGACAGAAGGATGCACTGTAACAGCAAAGGGGAACAGAGCAGGCATCGGCGGTTATTTGCCCAGGAGAATATGCCGGTGGAGAAGGAGAGGGGAAGGAAGGGAGAAAGAACACGTGGGTTCTGCAGAAACCTCTAAACAATCAAAGCCACAAATGCCTCCTCTTATAAACACACGGTGCGAGGCAGATGTTTACCTGGACAATCTGGAGAGAAAAAGCCAGCCAAAGCCAGAGAGATTCACGCTCCACAAACAAGGGATTTCCTGGGAGACGGAGCGGCAGGTAATGGGTTCTTCAAATTTCTCCTCCTGATAACTACATCACAGTCCAAGCCCAAGGAGACTTGGTCTTCCTATTGAAACCTTATTTAAATTCGGCCGTCTGTTTCGGGGTGGGGGGAGGGCGGTTCACTGCTGTATTGGCTGGTGGAGACTATTCTCTCAAACCTTTATGAGATGCTGGGAAGGAGAGGCAGCCCATGTCTCTATGGAAGCGGGGACCATCTTGTGGGGAACTGTCTTCCTGAACAGCTTCGGGAATCAGCCTTTCCTGATTCCGACCAGTGGCTGTCACACAAGCAAAACTGTAGAGAAAGCAACAGCCATGCCTGCTTCAAAACAGCAAAATGTCTTACATTTGTACAGTGTGGATACTTTCCCAATCATCCACCACTGAATTATTTTAAAAAAGCAGTCATCTCAGCACCCTGATGTTCTTTGCAATGAAGCTGCTGAGTGTAGCCCTCCCTCACTGTATTCTCTCCCCAGATTCTTAGCAGTCAGAGCAAAGGTCCTGGAGCTAGAAGTTGAAGCATTCAAGTGCTGGCCCCCACCTGGCCAAAATTTCCTATGTGACATGGGAAAAACGAACTCCCTTTTTCCGGGCTTTGATGTCCTCATTCCTCAGGAGGAGGTGGAATTAGAGGAGGTGATCTCTGACACCAGGCAGCCCTGGAAGGCTGAGTGGGAGCTCTGGTCCAGGAGGGGACCTGGGCCTGTGTCTGGCTCTTTATTCTGGGTCACTCTCTGACCAATAACATTGTTTCTTCAGGAGGCAGTACTGTGAGACCCTAAAACCAAGCCAAGTCTGCTCGCTCATTTTCCTCAAACAATGGAGCTAGGTATTCCCGAGTCAGTACGGCTGTATGGAACTGACAAATCCCACCCATTTTTTTTTTTTTGCCTCCAGGCAGGAGCTGCCAACTGGGACCAGAGCCCTTCTTGGAGAGCTGAGGCCAGTTTTAGCCCAGACGTGGTATCCAGGCTGCTGTTTGCCTCCACCCCACAGGCCTGCAAGCTCTCATCCTGGATTTATTGAGCAGTTATTATGTGACAGTGCTGACCTCAGCAAGGGTAACAGGGCAGTAGGCCGGGTTCCAGGCTTCACTGAGCTTACCAACTCATGGGGAAACAAGACTGTAAACCAGAGAGTCATCCCAATAAAGTGGTTACACAACGTGATACCAAGTTGGGAGCCCAGGGAGGCAATTTTAAGAAAAATCTCATGAAAAGTTGCAAGTGTTTATCTCTCACCAGCTTTCTCTGAGGGCTTCGCTGGTGGCTCAGATGGTAAAGAAACCGTCTACTACTCAGGAGACCTGGGTTCGATCCCTGGGTTGGGAAGATTCCCTGGAGGAGGGCATGGCAGCCCACTCCTATATTCTTGCCTGGAGAATCCCTTGGACAGAGGCGCCTGGTGGGCTACAGTCCATGGGGTCGCAAGGAGTCGGATGCAACTGAGCGACTAAGCACAGAAGGAAGGACTGGTGGAAATGGCTAGGACCTCAACAGGAGTCCTTCCCAGAATCCAGCAGACTTTCCTTCATCACTCCCTGGAGTCCTTTCCACTTTCTTACCAGGTCTGGAAGCATCCAAGACCCTGCCTTTAGGGAGGTAAAGGCTTGGAGGAAACAGCAGCAGTCTCAATATTTCTGGTGTTTTCCACGTGATCTCAGGCCAAGTGTGGTGTGTGGTTGGGGTGGGAGGACTGGGGACCATGCACAGTGCTTGGACCCTGCAGGCTCTTTGGGGAAGACGGGAGGATAGCTCTGCTCTGGGCGGGGCTGGACTATCAGGAGGGCTAGCAGGAACCGGCCCCAGGACAGAGCCCAATTTATTCACTGTCTGGGCTTGGTCCCAGTCCATCCCTTGCTCAAGCTTGGTAAATCCTCCAGTCCTGTAGTCATTTTTATTAGCAATTGCCTTTTTTTTTTTTTTTTTCCACCCTTTGAAAATGTGGTTCGACGAAAATGAAATTTCAGATGTGTGTGTCTCAGCATTGATTTTTCTATTTGTAATAACACACCCCGGCATATCTCCTTTGATATCAAGAGGATAAAATGTCCCTAACACCATGCTCTCCATTCTGGGGTAATGGATAAAGCCTGTTTATGAGATGTCATTTATTCCACAATAGACAGTAAATAAAAGCCATTTCAAGCTTGGGTTAAATCAAAGCTTGTTCAGGATTTCAGCAGATTTGCAAATCACCTCGGGGACCTTCATCCGCTGCACTTGCTGTTTTCCTTCTCGCTATTGACTCTTTCCTGCTCTCGGCCGAGCCTCCCACTCTCCCCCGCTGCCCTGAGCCCCGGACTGAATTGGAAAGACAACTGGCCTGGCTAAGGACCAGACATGACATTAAAAGTTCCTTCCTTCGACTTGGGGAATAAAAGCTTTGAAAGGCAGTGAGAAATTGAGGTTACACCCACAAAAGCTGGAGTGGCGAAGGGAAGGAAAAAAACATTAGCAGGAAAATAAGATGCAAACCTGAAACGGGGAAAGGATATGAAAGGCGGCAGCGGCTCTTTTCAGTCTTATGCACGTTGTGTTTCTTTTACTACCAAGGGACCCTTGTGCTGGAGGGAAGGGGGAGATAAGGAAGGGGATGCCGGGCCTCCAGCACCCCTGCCCTAACCAGCCCTTGGCCCTGCAATCTACCTCTCTAACCCCCAACTTTTATATATCATTCTGGTCTTTTGCATCCTTTGAGATCCAGCTGAGGTCTCAACACCTTCAGGAAGCTCTCATCCTGTGTCCTCCTGAAGCTCACAACACATATTTTAGAATCTTTAACAAATTGTGTCTTATCTTACTCCTGTTATTTTGAACGTGAGTACTGGGGCCATAGTGTTAGTCATTCCGTCATGTTTGACTCCTTGTGGCCCCATGGACTATAGTCCGCCAGTCTTCTCTCCGACCATGGAATTCTCCAGGGAAGAATACTGGAGTGGGTAGCCATTGCCTTCTCCAGGGGATCTTTCCGACACAGAGATCGAGCCCAGGTCTCCTGCATTGCAGACAGTTTCTTTAACATCTGAGCCATGTAACTGACATGGATATCCCTTTGAGGTTTGTGACAGGTGTTTCAAGCTGGAAGAATCAGTCCTGAGTCTCTAGTCCAACTTTCTATCCATTGCAGAAATCCCCTCTCCAGCCGCCCCAAAGACAGTCCACCCCTGCTTTCATGTCACTGGCAAGGACCACAGACTCATTCTAGTGATGGAGACTCTTGGTCTAGTGGTGTTTTCTTCTCTGAAGGCAAGTCTATATCCTAGAATTCCCACCCCTTCTTTGGATCCTAGCCCTGCCTTCCAGAGTGACTGTGAACAAGTATAATCCAACTTCTCCACAGGGGCATTTCCACAGCTGAACTATAGGACCTCATCTAGTCTGGTTCCACCACATTCAAGCTAGAGACTTGAGTTGGTTTAAGTTTCTTGCTGACTACAAGAGTACCCCAACATTTAGTTAGCTGGTTTAGATTTAACAACCATGCCAAAATGATGTGTTCAAATACTTGTCTAATGATATTTGGCTCATCATCCCTATTAAATATTTACTGAGTAGCAACAGCTTTGTAGAAAATACTACTCTAGGTCTGTGATCAATTGTGTTGTTCAAAATATTTGGTGTCCCTCCCTGCAAGCCCTGACTTAATTTTGGAGGACTCTATATCGTGCCCTGAGGACCACGTGGCCTTTTCTGGCCAATAAAATGTGAGCAAAAAATGGTATGGAGCAGATGATAGCTGACCATCCAGGGATTGAATGTTTTATGAGAAAGTCACCCAGATCATCATTATTAGGCTAAGCTGATAAAGGAAGATCTTATAGGAAATTTTAAGAAGTTGTGCATATGCTCTGTGCTCATAGGAGGCAGATAGTCTATTTCAGGAGATAGCTGTCTCTGTCTGACGCTAACTAAGCAGTAAAATTAGCAAAATCTTCAGGAACTTTAAGGAGGGAGAAAGGAGTATCCACTGGGGGATTCAGGGAAGGATGGGACTTTATTTCCATTGAGTCAACGGTTTGGGGATTGACTCACGAGACAAGGTTTCACAGCTTCATCTGCCTGTTGAAGGACAAGACTGCTGTCATCTCAGATGGAGGAATTAGGAACATGGGGCGTTTCTCTCCTCAGGGCGATCAAGTGAGACCTTGCTTCATCTGCTAGGCATCACATCAAGCTGTGGATGACTTTTAATCAGGTAACTTACGGGGAAATGAATAGTCATGACTTAGTTAAAGTCAGTTAAAAATCAAAATGGAGCAACTACGGTCCAGACAGCCAAAATGCAGCCAGGTAGCCATTGTGGATGTGGTTTCAGACACTTTCCTGCATCACTGAGTACTTGAATTTTCAGAATTGTATCAAACACAAGAGTACTACTTGCCATTTGCAAACCAATGTCTGCTAGCCACTGCTAGCTGCCACCTTGTAGTTTCAAAGTTCCCCTCCTTTGCAACTACAAAATCCTTTCAAATCCCAACCAATTCTCGTTTAATAAGCACCCTCACTTCTTGCCAGCTTCAGTGCTTATTCCTGACAAACAACTTGTCTAACCTTGTGGTTTGGAAACTTATAGGCCTCCCTCATTTGTCCAGCAGAACACAGTTCAAGTGTTTCTTATATTTTTGTCTCCAGACCTGCAGATCTAATAATCCCTAAAATAAATGATTCTTTACCTCAATCGGCTTCAGTTTCTGAAAGTTTAGTTCTCAATGGCATCAAAGGTAAAGATATTAGGAATATGTATGCCCTTTGTAGTGTCTTATATCAAACCTTGGGAGTAACTATCTATGGAGGTTTGCATGCTGTGGCTGTTTAGTTGCTAAGTGGTGTTCAACTCTTTCACAATCCCACAGATTGTAACCTGACAGGAAGTGGTGTCCAACTCTTTTACTACCCCACAGGTTGTGACCTGACAGGCTCCTCTGTCCATGGGATTTCCCAGGCAAGAATACTGGGTTGAGTTGCCATTTCCTTCTCCAGGGGGTCTTGCTGACTCAGGGATTGAACCTGGGTCTCTTGTGCTGCAGGTGGTCTTCTGCATTGCAGGTGGATTCTTTGCTGACTGAGCCACCAGGGATAAAACCAGAGCTGATGGGGGAGCTGGGCCATGGGGGTTGCCAGAAAAGTCCTCAACAACTTGAGCTTCTGCTGGCCCTTTGCTTCCTTCACTCCTGGAGCAGCACTGTTCACCCAGCATCCATCTTGTTCAGTCCCCTTAACAGCCTCTCAGAAGAGGGCTTCCCTAGTGCCTCAAATGGCAAAGAATCCACCTTCGATGCAGGAGACTCAGGTTTGATCCCTGGTCAGGAAGATCCCCTGGAGAAGGGAATGGCTACCCACTCCAGTATTCTTGCCTGAAGAATTCCATGGACAGTGGAGCCTGGTGGGCTACAGTCCATGGGTTCGCAAAGTTGGGCATGACTGAGTGACTAACACTTTCACTTTCAAGAGAGATGTGGTTATCCCCATTGTACAGATGCAAGCACTGAGTCTCAGAGAGGCTAAATACCTCACCTAGGTCATGTAGTCATGAAGCAGCCAACCTGGGACTGGAACAGTGTCCCGGGAGAACCCAGGGCTTTGCCATCCTCTGCTACCTGGAGCAGAGCAGTTCTGCACTGGTGCTCTGAGAGGTGGCCTGAAGAGAGCCAGGTGGGGGGTCTTCCTGGGGGGCTGGGTGGCAGGGGCTGCAGGTTAGCCATGAGGCTGATTCCTGAAGAAGCTGCAGAATGGGGCAGTAGTGAAAGATTTCTGTAGAAATTAGAAAGAAAAGGGGAGCAAGGGTGCAAGGGAGGAGGAGGAGAGAGAAAGAGGTGGAGAGAGGAAGGGGAGAGGGCAGGCCAGGCAGAGAGGCAGCCCCCAGGTGCCTGGTCCCTTGAATGCGGGCTCTCTGCCTCTAATTTCTCACAAGTGGCGCCTGGGTGCACACTGTTACATTTAAAGGGTGTCAGCAGTTTCATTAGAACCCAGGCTTTGATTTATAACCCTCCCCGCAAAATTGTGCTCCTGGCTGAAAGCTGGCATCAAGGTCTTGGCCAACAGAGCCATTTCTCTAGAAGCCTTACGAGGCAGCGTCCCAAAGGGAGAGCCCTCTCCAGAGTCCGGCTTTCCAGTCCAAGAAAAAGAGACAGGACTTGTTTGGAATCTTAAAGAATCAGCTTCGATTTCAGAACAGGTGTTCCAAGGGTCAATTTTTTTCTTCATGCACATGGCACATGTAGATTTTTGTGAAAGGATGTGAAAAACTGTTCATGGACACAAAGCTTTGGAGTCGTTCCGTGTTGCAAACACCATTATAAATAATAATTAATAATAATGAAGCAGATAATTATTGCGGTGCTAATATTCCCTTGTGCGATGATGCTTTAATCTCTTCACACAGCTTCCACATACACGGTCTCACTGAGTTGTCAGCTCTGAGAGTCAGGAAGCATAATTACCCCTATTTTGTAAATGACAAAAGTGAGACCCCCAAAGACCTCAGAGGCTAAGTACTATGCTTAGAGGGGACAAGCACAGTTCCATGCCCCACCCCCCACCCCCAACCCAATGCCAGCAAGTGATCTGAACCAAGACCTCAGTGAACAAAAAAAGCAAAGTCAGTCTGTGTCAACTGTTTGATTTTTTTTTCACTTTTGTTTTAGAAGAATATGCATCATTGGAAACAGGTCCCATTTTGAGCCACATGAGGCTTGAGAAAAATAAATGTGAAAATAAAAGTGCTATTTAATACACGCATCATTATTACTATTATTATTGCAAAGAGCCTATTTGGAACTGCCTAAAACCCTAAAAACTGATTAATATTTTAGAAAATCAGAAGGTATATTTTCTTCAAATATAAATTGCTCTTTCCCAAATGGTTGAATAATCATAATCATTATGCCATCATCATCATTCCTTCATTAATTTATTGCTTTGAACACAATTTCCCATGAATGAGCACATTTGCTGTTCAATGTCCCCATTCAACGGATGAAGAAACGGAGGCTCAAACTCGGATCCTG
This sequence comes from Dama dama, assembly GCF_033118175.1. Lineage (NCBI taxonomy): Eukaryota > Metazoa > Chordata > Mammalia > Artiodactyla > Cervidae > Dama > Dama dama. The sequence goes on from NC_083707.1 coordinate 47,533,312, forward strand.
TGTCCTCACCGCTCCACCCCTCTGCTTCCCACCGCAGCGCTTGGCTGGATGAATGCTTTGAAGCCCCAGATCGCACTGGATCAGAAATGAGAAAATAGTTCACCAAGAGGGATGGCGCGAATGCGGTGGAGCCGTCTGGACGGACGGGTCGGGGACAGGTCCCCGCGCGTCAGCAGCACTTCACTATGCAGGGGTCCGAGGCCATTCTGCTGGAGCCCCGTCCCATAAAGGGCTTGCCCCAGGGGCCGGGAGGCGGCCGGAGCTCCGTCCCTCCCACTGAGCAAGACTCCGGCTGTCACTGCGCTGTTATTTATGAGTCCCCCTTGCCCAATGAGTGGCTTTGAAGAGGCCCAGCCTGGGCCTGCTGTCTGGCCGCACTTGTCACACGTCATTAGATGTTTGGTTGCTGCTGACCCTTCTGCCATCTGGCTGAGTGGCCTCGGGGCGAGGGGGAGGCGGCCGCTCCCTTTGCAGCCCCTGTCTCTGCGGTGTTCAGGAAATGGAGGCTTTCTGAGCTCTGGTGCTGGAGACTCTGAGAGGGAGACAGAGCCCTGGAAAACCTTGCAGAGTGCTTAGAGGAGGGGGGCTTTCCCCACTTGGGACTGCTGCCTTTTGGAGCCAAACAGCTCTTTGTTGTGGGGACCGTCCTGTGTGTCTTAGGACGTCCAGCAGCATCCCTGACCTCCACCGTCTCCATGTCAGCAGCACCTGCCCCATCACTGTGACAACCCAAAATGACTCCAGGCTTTACTGACTTGTCACCTGGAGGAGAAGGAAAATCCCCCTGTCCCCTCTCCCCCCACTGAAAACTGCTGTAACTGTGAGATAAACTGGGCGGTGGGCAACTTCAGCTGTGACTATGGCAGATCTGCCAGTCCCCCAGATGATAACCACTTACTGAACAGCATACAGAGATGGCAGGTGTTGTATGAACAACATTCTGCTTAATCCTCAAGACCATCCACCGTGCGGCTGGAATTCCTGACCCCACTTTGTAGATGAATAAACTGCAGCTCAGAGAGGGGAAGAGATTTGTTCAAGGTCACTCAGCTAGGAAGTAGCAGAGCTGGGTTTGCAATCAGTTTGTCTGATGTCCGATCTGGGGTCTTTAAACCCACGGCTTTCTGTTTCCAGTGAAAGGGCTTGGAAAACCCAGCATTGTGGCCCTTGAATGTCTCTAGGACTGCACAGCCTCGGCCAAGGCCAAGGAGGTTCATAACATCCCCTTCCACTGTTTCCACTGCCCTATGCAGGCTGCCTTGTCTCCACAGACCACCTTCCCCAGGCTCCCCATTCGGTGTCCTGGAGCCCGACCACCATACTGACACACAGGACCTAGGGTGTGTGTGTGTGGCTGGGGGTACTTAGGACCCCTCCCAGGGATGGAGACATTGTACAAAGACTCGGAAGGAGATAAACGCATTTCAGTCACATTGCCAGGTGGTGCAGAACTCTCAGGGTACTGCATTGCATTTATTTGTTTATCCGTCATGCCGCACAGCTTGCGGGATCTTAAGTTCCCCCATCAGAGATTGAACCCAGGCTCACGGTAGTGAAAGCACCGAATCCTAACCACTAGATCGCCAGGGAATTCCCATCAGACAGGGTATTTTACAACCTCTTAAATCACAGTGAACATGCTTGTGAATTCAGTCACAGTAAAAAGTAAAATCAAACCAGTCAATCCTAAAGGAAATCAGTCCTGAATATTCATTGGAAGGACTGATGCTGAAGCTGAAACTTCCATACTTTGGCCACCTGATGTGAAGAACTGGCTCATTTGAAAAGATCCTGATGCTGGGGAAGATTGAAGGCAGGAGGAGAAGGGGACGACAGAGGATGAGATGACTGGATGGCATCACCGACTCTCTGGACATGAGTTTGAGCAAGTTCCAGGAGATGGTGAAGGACAGGGAAGGCTGGCGGGCTGCAGTCCATGAAGTTGCAAAGAGTCATACACAACTGAGTGACTGAACAACAACAAAAAGTAAAATATTTATATTAAAAAACAGGATCATGGTCAAGTGATTGCCATTGTTATTTTAACAGGTATATGTTAAGTTTTTAATAATAAATTATCTCAAACTCTCTAAGTAAGTGGCAAATTTCTGAACACCTTTTGCATTTGTTATGCAAAACAACCTGTCTCCCAAGTGTCTCTTCCCAGAAGTGTATCATGGATTCCGGAGTAAGCAATAGGTTATATACAAGACAGTGAAACAGTGCCACCTCCCATACAAATTGCAAGACCGACCCTGAACTCTTCTCAACCCTTCCCTCAATTGTGTGTTCTGCTTACTGTCTCGCAGGCTGGGGGTGCAGGTTGTGGCTAAAAGCCCGGTTCATGGACTCATCCAGGTCCTTGATCTTCTTCCCTTTAACCCCCGTGGCTGGCTGGGTTTCAGAAGACCCCAGCAACTCTTGCCTCTTGGATTTTTATTGAAGAGATCACCTCCTTTGTCAAACAGCCGATTCCTGCTTAGCCTCCCTTCAGGACATGCAGACTTCATTTCATGACCACCTCTCTCTGCTGCAGAAACACAGGCCATGATCCTCATAAAAATGGGAGAGCCAGGACCGGACAGGCTTTTCCTGGAGGGATGCAAAGAAATGCAGGAAGCTGGCAGCCTTCACAGCTTTCCCCACCCCAGACTATTCAAGAAAAGATTTTTTTTTTAATTTCAAATTTGAGGTGAAAATTGAATAATAAAATTAAAATATTAAAAATTTTGTAAATGGATAAATAAAAAAAATTAAAGTGCTGAATGCACCTTCCAAAGCCAAATAGAAAGAACTAGTTAGGTAATCCTGGGATCCTGTGGGCTGGAGGATCAGGGCTGGAGGAAGGGAGCAGGGAGGACGTGGTATGTCACAGGTTGGGGGTGTGGGAGAGGGTGCCCACAAGTACAAACGGGGACTAGAAGGGCCAGCCAGGTTTCAGAGATGGTATTTGGCTGTTAGACTTGAACCCTGACCACCAGACGAGGTGGTGTGAATTACACCTGTCTTTCATCTGTGAAAAGCAAAAGGTAGACTTTTGAGAATCAGGAAGTTCTTTCAGTCCCCTCCCCTCCCATGCCTCTGCTTGCTGTAAAGCCCCAAGTTGCTGCAACAATCTAAGGGGCTTTTGGGTCAGCAAGTAAACACACAATGTAATTCAGTGGAATTTTGCGATTAGAAAATTGAACTACTTTGAAAACATGGATGTTGCAGTATACTATGTTGTATATAAAACGCATCTATCTCCACCGCCCCATTTATTTGGATGTGAAATGGGAAAGGATGTGTGAGTGCATATGGATAGGGTAGGAAGTGGGGGTGGGAGGTAACTGAGGTCCAGAGAGGTGACACCACCTGCCTGAGGCTGCAAGGAGAGTCACCAGTGGGTCTCTGGGTCCTGTAATAGTTGTCTGTTACCAGAATACTGGGCTTAGGAGGACAGCCCCAGGCTCTGTTGAAAAGCAGAATCCAGGAAGGGTCAGGCCCTGGCAACTGCCATTACACACAACCTTCAGCCCAGCTCCCCTGCAAGATAAAAACTGTGGGCACCCCCAGCACCCCGGAGTAGGGCGGGGCAGGGTGCGGGAACAGGAAGTGGTCACTAGGTCACCAGGGCTAAAACCCCATCCACAGGAGCAGGCCACATAAAAAGAGCTAGGGCTGCCAATTTCCATTTTCACTGGAGTGCCTGGCGCTTAGTAATCCAGGAGCTTTATTTAAGGGCTGACCTCCGACCGGGCCTGTCACTCCAGTGGTGGGCGCCTGATAGCCACTGGAAATCAATAGCCGGCATGAAGGTCACTTCCTAGAAAAACTGGGGCTATCAACGTGTCAGTTCCAATGAAAGATTATAACCAACCAGCTGAGAAGTTTATCTGCGGCTGAGAGCTGATCTGAGCGGGGCTTGTGGGCTCTACACGGGCGTGTATGAGGTTCCATGTGTGAGTGGGCCTGTGTGCGTGCACATGTACATATGTGCTTTTATGAGACACAGCACATGCATGCATGAGAGCGTATATGTGTGTGCGCTTTTGTGTGTCTCTACGAATGGGCATAGGCATGTGTGTAGGTGTGTGCATACGTGTGTGCTTGTATATACATGTGACAGATGTGCTTTGGGTATATGTGAATATTTGTGTGTATGTGTAAGGGTATTTATGTTTTTGAATATGTGTAGGTGGTGTGTGGACATGTTAGGCACATGTGTGCGTGTATGTGCATGAATAAGGCACAGTTATGTGTGTGTGAACAGCCATATGTTTGGGTATATTGAGTACATTTGATTGCATTCAGACATCTTACCCTGGCCTGGAAGGCCTGGAATAAGCCGGGCCCTGTCCACCCTCCTGTCTCACCTTTAGTCCTTCTCTTCTTATTCTACACTGGACCCTCACTGGCCTCTGTTCACTTCCGTGAGGATGCCCACCACTTGCCTCTTCAGGGCTCTTGCTCTGCCCTCAGGAGCTTCCTCCCATCCCTCTTCCCATACCTGGCTCTTTCCCACCCTTTGGTTCTCAGTTTAAACACCAGCTCCTTAGAGATTCCTCTATGGCAGCTCTAACTCCATGTGAGACTTTCAACACCTTGTTCAGTTAACTGTTTGCCATCGGCCTCCTCCCAGGCCCTGCCTCAGCTCCGTGTGACTGAGTCCTCACTGTCTCTAGGGTGTCCAGCAAATGTCTGACACATGCCAGGTGCTTGCTCCTTGACCTCTCTTCTGAGAAGGCAAATTCCACCTGCTGAGCAATTCCACATAGCCCTGTGATCTTCACCTTCTGGGCCTCAGTTTCCGCAGCTGTACATGGCAATCCCTGCCCTATCTGCTGGGCAGGATCAGATGAAACAAATGCAGTAGAAACCTCTTGGAAAGCACAAGCTGCCAGGAATATGTAACATATTTTTGTTTGATTAAGGGCTTTTACTGGGGGCTTCCCTCACAGCTCAGTCAGTAAAGACTCTGCCTGCAATGCAGGAGACCTGGGTTCAATTCCTAGGTTGGGAAGATCCCCTGGAGAAGGAAATGGCAACCCACTCCAGTATTCTTGCCTGGAGAATCCCATGGACAGAGGAGCCTGGCAGGCTACAGTCCATGGAGTGGCAGAGGTGGACACAACTTAGTGACTAAACCACCACCATTACATCCAAAGAGATCTACAGAAAGGGGTAGCAAAGATAAGCCAAAGAATTCCAAACCAGGATTTCAGAATGGTTTTCTCCAAGTCATTAATCCATTTTAGATACATTCCCCAACCTAGAGGTCTCCCCAGCCCTTCATCAGGCAGCATCTCCATTTCCTGCCTGGATACCTATTTTCTGAAAGGTGTCTTAGTCTCCTTTCACGAACAGGTTCATTTGGGGAGGGTGAAAGTATGCAAATATATTTTCCCTTAAAGAAAGAAAAAAGTTATATAAAGAATGAGTCAGTCTTACCCAGAGAGGATGGTGTGGTCTGCATGGTTACCATGGGAACCTGGAGCAGGGTAGCAGGGCTGCTTGAGCTCCAGGACTGTTACGCAGCTCTGGAATCTCATTTGGGAGCTGCCTTCTTGTCTCTGCCCCACCACTGCTGAGCTGTGGGACCTTATACCATCATCATCACCCTCCTTGGGTAGCAACTTCCTCTTCTATAACATTAGGGAATCTAACATATGACAGGGGACTGCGGGTCTCCTCCTGCTTTGCATATGTAAAATTTTAAGTCATGTCTCTTCTCTGGGTCTCAGTTTTTCCATCTGTTAAGTGGGAGTTGTCTCTTGTAAATAGTTGAAGGGAAGAAGTGGGAAATGAGAGTCAAATTAGATGTCAGTTCCAAGTCTTTCAGATCCCAGAATGGCATCTCCTTGCTCTTAAGATAGAACCTTATAGTATTCATCCTGAGAGGTGCAAATTTTAGAAATTTTTGTTCATTCATTCCACAAACCTGCAATCAGCAAATACAGCATGACAGGGCTGGGCATGATGGAAGGAGCTGAGGGTTTGGAGGTGACGAAACCCCGGCCTCTGCGTTCAGAAACATCTCCTGCAAGAGACAGACAGCGAGGGAGCTGGTTTCAGAGCAGGGAGGGCCTGGCTCTAACTGAGGTCCGTACTGAGAGAGACAGCATTTCCCTAGTGTGGGGTGAAGCGGTGGCCTGCTCGCCCACCCCCAGTGCCGTTCTAACTGTGTCTGAGAGTCTTTTGAAGGCCCTACGAAGACCCTTACCACTGAGATGAGCACAGTACTAGTGCTAATATGTGGAATCACAGGGTTACTGCTGAAGGAAACCATAGACTTCATTTGAGAGGATACTGGGGTCCAACATGGGGGAAAGATCTGTCCTCAAAGTCACTGCCCAGAACTCCGGGCTAATGAGCCATGGCTCTTCCCTCTGATCCACACTGTGAATTTGGTCCACAAATTCCCCATTCCTGGTTCCACTGGGTGGGGAGCCAATGCCCCTGACTCTCTCTCTGACCTGGGATCATGGGCAGAAGTTCCCTCACAGTCACAGAGAGAGGTTATTGGAAATGTGCTTTGCTGCTGGTCGTAATCCTCTCCCTCTCCTGGGTGCAGCTTCTCCATGCCCCCAGGACACAGCATGGCCTGTCCTCGTCCCAGGGTTGTTCCCCAGCCCAGCATTATGCCTCCTGTCTCTCACCCTCATTAACCAAAATCCTCTTCTCTAGGAGCGTGGATGCTGAGCAACTGTCAGGGAGGAAATTTTTCTTATCCACAGTAAGATGTGAGTAAATGACAACCCACTCTCCAGTTCTAGTTATATCATCAAAGAGCATGCCTCGAGATACAAAACACATGTAATACCCTCCCTTTCTTTGATCATTCTGGGTTTAAACTTTTTACTCAAACCTGGGCTCAGTCACTTAGCAGCTTTGACTTCATTAAAGTTGCCTAACCTCTCTGAGCCTCATTTACCTCCCTGGGAAAATGAAGATCATAATTAGACCCCAAAATATCAGGGGAGAATTAACTGGGCTCACAGCATTGTCTTCAACTGATTGCATGCTACTAAATTGCTTCAGTCCTGTCTGACTCTTTGCCATCCCACGGACCACAGCCTGCCAGGCTCCTCTGTCCATGGGATTCTCCAGGCAAGAATACTACAGTGGGATGCTATGCCCACCTCCAGGGGATCTTTCCAACCTAGGGATTGAACCTGTGTCTCTTACATCTCCTGCATAGGCAGGCAGGTTCTTTGCCACTAGCACCACCTGGAAAGCCCCCAACTGATAAAAGGCACTTAAAAATAAATGCTAGTTCCTTCTAAAAGAAGGAAGTTGCCACCCATGGAGATTTCAGAACTGCTCAACAGCACTGCCCAGTGGGAGGCTGGTGGGAACCAGGAGCTCAGCCTGTGCTGGTGGAGCTGAAAAGCCCCTCCTTGCAGGGCAACAGCTTTGACCTCATCCAATGGCCTATGTGTGCAGCAAGTGGTACTGGGAATTCAGGCACGAGGAAGAGACAGGGTGGCCACTTGGACATGGTCACAGAAAGTCACTGCTCTGCAGGTCTTCGGGAGTAGCAGCCTCTGTCACTGTGGCCAGGCTGGGAAGACCAGAGTGGCCCAAAGGGGCCCTTGGTGTGGGTCACTTCTGTGGAGTGGGGAGAGGTGTGGAGTTGCTGATGTGCCGGGTCAGCTTGACAGGGTCTCTTGGCCCTCACCTCTCCTGGGGGCTCTGAGGGCCGGACTTATGGAATGAGCTGGACCATCAGGACGTGTTCCTGTAGGTGGTGAGAGGTAGCCAAGGACCCCAGCATCTTCTGCCAGGCTCCAAACCTGGAGAGGCTGGAGAAGAAGGCTGACTCACTCTTGAGGAGAAACTATCTCCTTCTAAGCCACAAAGGGAGTCTTGACACCAACTCCAAGCAGCCACGAGGGTCTCTTTATTATGGCTGGCCTTTGAAGGCAGTACTGCTGGGAACCTTCTGTAAAGCCCAGGCTCCTTTCATGGACTCAAAGTCTGTGTCTGCTTTTAAGTACTAGACTTTTTAGTAGTCTGCTGAAAATGGCACCTGTTGTTTCTTTAACAGAAATCTGGGGTGAGGACTCACAGAAGAAAAAGTAATTTTCTTCATTTTAAAAGTAAAATGCATCTATTGTGAAGGATACAGAAAATACAGCAAAGTAGGAATGTTAAAATCATTCAAAGTGCCACTGTCTCCAAACCGTGCTATGTAGGAGATTCCATGTATCTCCTGCTACTATTTTCCATACCCATTTTTGCAGGTGTAATCAGTTTGTTATCTGCTCTTTTCCTCCACATGCATTAATGTTTTCCAAATTATAATCTGTTTATACTCTTCCCTCAGCTATTCTCTTTTGCACCAACATTTTACTACGAACATTTTCAAACATGCAGCAAAGATGAGAAATTCTACCGGCAACGCTGTACGTCATCATCTAGACTTGGCCATTATCATCTCTTCTTTCTGTGGATATTCATCAATGGCCTAGCAGAAGGTAGTCCCTTGTTAAAGGTAGGATGCAGGGAGTGGATAACACGAGAGTCCCCACCCTCAGTCATCAGAGTATCTAGTGAGGAGGCTAACAGACAGCCTTTGTTAAAATGGAACAATACACGGGTGAGTGAGGCCTGGGAGAAGGGCCATCTTAGACTGACATGTGTTCACAGTGAGGGTTGGACACCTTTTTGCTGGCAGGTAAGCTTTCTTTCTCCTTCTATTAGAAGGATGCTGTGAAGAGCATCTTCCTACTATGTGGTCTTGATTTTCACTGTTTCTTTAAGATAGTTGTCGTTCAGTTGCTCAGTGGTGTCCGACTCTTTGTAACCCCATGGACTGCAGCATGCCAGGCTTCCCTGTCCTTCACCATCTCTTGGAGCTTGCTCAAACTCATGTCCATTGAGTTGGTGATGCCATCCCACTATCACGTCCTCTGTCGTCCCCTTCTCCTCCCGCCTTCAATCTTTCCTAGCAGTTTCTTTAACATAGAGTCCCAAAATCATGTCAAAGGAAATGAATTCTTAAAAAACCATTATTCATACTCTTTGCCAGGATATCTTCCAAAAGAGATGGGGCCAAAGTGTTGTGTTCTACTCAAAAGGTGACTGAAGGAGGCTGCAGCCTCACCTTTAGGCTTCCAACAACCAGGTTCTCTGTGCTAGAGCCAGACTGCCTGGACTAGAATCCAACTTCTCCTGCCTATTACCTGGATGACCTTGGGGAAGTGACAGAAACTCTGAGTCTTTCTTTTCCAATCTATAAAATGGGGCTAAAGAGCACCCACTTTCTCAGAGTTCTGACGAGGGTGAGATGAGTTGATTTACAAGAGCTTAGAGCAGAGCTCCGGAGAAGGCAATGGCACCCCACTCCAGCATTCTTGCCTGGAAAATCCCACGGACGGGGGAGCCTGGTGGGCTGCCGTCTATGGGGTCGCATAGAGTCGGACACGACTGAAGTGACTTAGCAGCAGCAGCAGCAGAGCAGAGCTCAGGACAAAGGCACGCTCTCTCAGGACTGGTCACTGATGTCCTGCAGAGGACAGGGCCTTGCGTTCGTCAGTTCTTCTTCCATGGCCATGGAACATGCTTAGATGATAACCAGCTCAAAAGAGGACCCACCTGCCTCCCTGACCTGGAAGAACTGCTTCCTATGAAACAGAAGTGAAACTCTTATCTCTTAGCAGATAAAAGTAAAGTCACTTACCCCAGTCATGTGCAGAGGAGACTCTAGGAGGACACGGGACACACATGCAGCTGGGCCATGACTGCAGAAGGCAACATCGCAGCAACCCAAGCCCCACACTCACATTAATCCTCCATCCCTACTCCTGCCCCCACCCCAGCTATGGCGGGAACTAGGGGAAGGAAGGAGGGAAGAAAGGCAAGAGAGAGGGCTTACTGAATGTTTCCTTCCTGCCAGACCCTGTAACATGTTTTCTGTTCCTGAATTCTCTCCAGGATCCTCTGAGGATGCTAATAACAGATGAAGAAACTGGGACTCAGGATGGCAACATGATAGCAAGCTGTAGGATGCTCAGAAGGTGCTCCCCTATGCCGATAGGAGAGAAGGGGAAAAAGAAAGTGGCTTGTTCTGCCCTGCAGGAAGCTATGTCACAACAGGACACCCAAAAACACAATGGAGAGATGGGGAAACTGCTGGAGGAGACCCCACAGAGAAGAGAAGCTGAAACCTGGGGTCCTTAAGCATTCAAAAGAGGATTGGCTGCTCCAAATCTTCCAGCCACCCAAGGCTTGGGCAAGTGCTAGGGCAAGAGGCTACTCTTGGGGAACTTTGGTGCTGAAAGCTCTGGATCCCCTGGGAATGTGGGGGATGGGGTGGGGGCTGCAGAGACAATGCCTGGACCAACCCAGACTTTCCTGCAAGGAAAGCCTCAATGAGATGAGAAAGCGCTCTGTTTCCTACCCTAGACAAGCTTGTATCAATGCAACACTCAAGCAGGGTTTTACAAACTGAGGCTCAGATAAAGACACACATTTCAGATTGTGATCCAACACACACACACACACACACACACACACACACACACACATTTCCTACAACCATACTTCACTTCGCTTTGCATGATGTCTTAGCATTTTCTACCCTATGTGCTTCTCTTCCTTTCCCCCTCCCCCGCCTTCCTGGTCGAAGCCCACTAAATTGTTTTCACAACCCGCAGCTTGATGGAGAAAACAGGTGCAGTTGGGGGAGACTTGAGTGCTCTGTGATGCGTTGCAGATTGTGTGAGCTACGTGGAGAGGACACAGATTAGAGAGGCTGCAGCAACCTAGGAAGGCAACCTGCTGAGGAAGCATCTAGAGTTGACTTGGAAGGGTGGCTGATTATGTTCCACTTAACAAACTTTTATGGATCTGTTATGCGCCAGGCTCAGCACTTGGCCCCGGGATACCAACTGGGTCGGGGGGGGGCATGAATTGGACATCCAAGCCTGGGGCGGATGAGTCAAAGTGTGGGGGCAGGGGTGCCATGGGGTCTGGGGGTCTGTGGCGACGCCCAACATGTGGGAGGCAAGTGGCAAGGCTGCTTTCTAACAATCACACCTGTTGTTCACACAGACCCAGGGCCTTTCAGACACAGACATGTAAGAGCATCATTTCTTTGCCACTCCCAGCAAAACGGTGAGGTGTCTGAAGCCATTAGGTCTACTCTACCGTGTGACCTGGGGACCTGGGGACTCAGCACAACACCACTGATATAATGCAGAACCAGGCCCGGATGTTACATCTTCCAGCTCCAACAAGTTCTAAATTCTTTCTAGACTTGAGATCCAGCCAGGCTGGTTTGAATCTTGATGAGCTGTTTCACTCCCCCGGCCTCCATTTCCTCATTTGTGAAATGATAATAATAGAACCAGCCATGGAGAGTCCTTGCGAGATTTGGTGAGTAAACTTTGTAAACCACTCAGGCTGGTGCCTGCCGCTGAACAGTGCTGTGTGAATGTAAGCCACTGTTACTGAGGAAGGATCTATTCAGGGCAGGTCAGGTCTGGGGGTGGAGAAGAAGGGACACTGAACATATAATTACACAAACAATTGTAATTGTGGTAAAAAGCAAAGAGGAAAAGTACAGGATGTTATGAAAGAGAAGAACAAGGGTCCCTAAGGTAACCTCAGAGATCAGAGGAGGCTTTCCAGAGGAAGCAGCATTTAAGCTGCCTAAGGATGAGTAGGAGTGAGCCAACCTCGGAAGGCAGGCACGAGCTTCCTGGGCAGAGGGACCAGCGTCTTCAGGCACTGGTTTCAGGAGATTCGCAGTGTTCGGAGGAGTGTTTACTCCCTTCTGCTCCAGCAGCCAAATCAAAATGCCAGAAAGTTTCATCTTCCCATCCTATGTCTCTATTACCTAGACGGTACTCACGCAGTGCGTGTTGAATCCATCACTTTCAGGACATGGGGAGAGTGTCCCTGTAGCTCACATACATCAGCGGGATGCCCAGCACAGCAACAGGGAATGTTTATAAACACAGAGGTGGATCCAGCTGGCAAGATACCTAAGTATTGTCATCAGGCTGGTCGGGTCTGAAGGCAGGCCTTCAGCAAAGCATTCAATGTTCTTGTTTACCTGGGTGGGGGGAGCACCCCACTTCGTTTGCTCTGGACAGTCCTGGGTTACTCCTGTGCCACCAGTGGGATTATTCAGCTTGACTTTGTTCCATTCCCAAAGTGTCCCAGTTTGGAAGATACATTCTATGTGTGTCTTAACTCTGGGGCACAAAGAAATATAGCAGTAGCATGACTGATGTATCCAACAATGACATTTTGTAATCTGATACTCCGTTCAGAGTTCTCAGTTCCTTGGGGTGTTCAGCCTCTCAGTTACTACCATAGTGTCCCTCCCTTTCCAGAGTTGTTCCAGTTCTTTCAAGGGCAACTCACACTTACTTCCACCTTAGTACACTTCAGCCTAGCTACAGGACTCTTCTTCTCCAGTATTCTACTCTTGGGCCTCAGGGTAGAGGAGGAAGAGAACAGAGGGTATCGTGGAGATCTGAGTAACTTAGCCGTGGTTCTGCTGTGCCTGGGTCACTGGCCTTAGGCAGGTCATTCTGTCCAGACTTGGGGCTTCCCTTTGTTAAGGGGATAGTTAACACCCTGCCCTGTTCCCCTGTGTTGTGAGGTTGAGATGCTCCATACAAAGGTAGGAACGAAATGCTCCTCCGAGAGTGAAACCCTTGGCTAGAGTTTGGGATAACTAGCCCACTAATCAGGATGATAATAATGTTTTAAAACACCAGGACTGCCTCCTCGGGTGCTGTTCTCTGAGCTGGAGCCAGCACCTTCCTGCTCGCCCCTATGATCACTGGAGCCAGGATGAAGCCAAACTGTCAGCAAAGAAGAAGAGGCAACCCCGTGTGCCCACAAAGCTGGGCAGTGCGGGCAGCCAAGGGAACGTTACTCCAGCCACAGCAGAAGGCATCAAGGATTCAGAATCCTGGTTGCCTCTGACATTTTTTTTTTCTCTCTTCTTGGAAGCTGGAGATCCCCGTGCCAAGCCCTCCAAGCAGCCCCGACTTTCCGTGCAATAAAGCAGCAGTGAGAAAGGCTCAGAGTAATTAAGTGGCTGACGCACAGAAGAAGCCGTTACAAAGAATTGACTAAATTGCCCATTCATTAGCAGCTCGGCATGGAAGGAGAATTACAAATAGACGGCGGAGCCCGCAGTAATTCAATCTAACCTTGTACTTACAGAAAACAATGAGATAATGAACAGAAAAATTACCAGGCACATATTGTATTTTGTTAAAGGAGCGGGAGGGGGGCCGGGGGAGGTGGGGGGCGGGGGGGGAGCGCGGGGACGGACTGGCACACGCAATGCTAATGGCCTCGCTCAAGCTGAGCAAACGTTTCTCCAACACAATCATAGTTCTCAGTCTAAGGGCCTCTGGGGAGCTGAGATGAGGCAAGATCGCGAACAAAAAAATGTAATTTATAAGGCGTCTGTGGACTGGAATTTATCATCGGATCCGCTCGCCGCCGCTCAATTGATATGTAGTTGATTTCAAACAACACCCCCCGGGCGCCCAGAGGGAACATTTTTTAGATTTTACGCTTGGATATATCTGTTTAACTCGCCATTTACCAAAACAACGGCTGATGACAGCACAAACCAGTCACTCTGGAGAAAACACGCGCACGCTCTCATACACACACGGGCGCACACACACACACACACACACACACACACACACACACACAGAGGCATCCAGAGCAGCGGCAGCCATAACAGCAGACAGACCTGCTCAGCCCAGAGAAGACTGCCTTGCATCTGGGAAGGGAGAAGTGAAGAAAACCATAAATCCAGAGGATCGAGCATTCCTCTCTGGCTTTGCAGGACTGGGCACATGCAGTTGGTGTTTATAGCTCATGTATTGGTTTTCACGCCTGATACCTCCCAGGCTTTGGGGTTGAGCAGCTTGGAAAGCCTCAATACTGTTCCACCTCAGCTCTTTCAGGCTTTTGGGCACTGCCAGTCCTTCTGGGGACAAGATCTGGCCTCACTTGGGACTCACAAGACCCTGGACTTCAGTAGGTGGGGTCCCCCTAGAGGGGTGTGGGGAGGGGAAAAAGAAGTTGCAGGCTGAAGCACGGCTGGCCTCTTCTTGGGGCTCTGGGGAGCCTCCAGATATAGTGTTGGCAAAGGACGGATTAGAAGGATGTGAATCAGTGACTCATCACTCCAAGAGGTGATTCACAGGCTGGGTCAACTAGTCGTCCAGTTCCGAGGACAACGGTGTGACTGTTCCTTTGTACTCAAATTGGGCACAGAAGGTAGAGCATCAGGTACATTTCTGGTGTTAAAGAAAAATAACTCAGCATCACTTGTCAAAAACTGGAAGAAAATTTTTGTTTGAGACTTGCAATAGGCAAGAGAGACTAAGAGAGTAAAGTTGCCCAGTTGTGTCCGATTTTTTGCAACCCCATGGACTGTAGCCTGCCAGACTCCTCGGTTCTTGGGATTTTCCAGGCAAGATTACTGGAGCTGGTTGCCATTTCCTTTTCCAGGGGATTTTCCTGGCCCAGGGATTGAACCCAGGTCTCCCGCTTTGCAGGCAGACTTTTTACCATCCTAGCCACCACAGTAACTCCAAAAAGCACAGGGCCAGTGAAGATTTGCAGCTAGGGGAAGGGTGAGGATGGAGAGAGAAGCTGACCGGAGAGTAACCTGGTCAGGGATCAAGGGTGGAGGGGAGGTCCAGACAGATTGGCTCAGCAGGATTGTTGGCTAAAACTGGGCTCTGCAGACCCCGGGACAAGAGCTAGAGGGGAAGAGGGCTCAAAGGAGCCTGACTGAAGTTTGGCAGAGGAGGGCTGTCACTGGATCAGGGCCGGGGAAGCTGTGCAGGTGACAAGTCAGCTGCAGACTGAGGCCTCTTTTCCCAACGAGAGCCTGCACCTTAGACCCAGCGCAGCCCTTGGTGAGAGAGGAGGGACAGGCGGGGCAGTTCCCACCGACGGAATCTGATAAATGCTGCAGCTGCCGGAGTGGGAACCTGCTCCCTAACTGCACACCTTCCACCAAAACCAGCGGATGCTCCGCAGCAGCGGCTGCCAAAGGATGCTTGTGACGCTGAGCTATGTGGGTAGCTTTGCAACTTGTTACCAGCCCAAGCTGGGGTGAGGGTGGGTGGGGGGTGGTGCTCTACTGGCCATGACTGGTCAGTAGGGGGCAGCCCAGCCCAATGGGAACAACACTGAAATGGACACCTGCCCCCTCGCCCCACCCCACCTCCCAAATCTTGATTTTATTTCCATTTGACCCCTGATTCACTGTGAGTCCCTCAGTTCGTCTTGACTTCCAGTCTCTGGGTCCTCTTCTGGGCATTTATAAAATAATCCCAATACCACCTGATCTTATGTCCACAGGGATGTTGTGAAATATCCAGGAAGTACTCAAGCTAAGAGAAGTCTACATAAATATGAACTGTATCAAAGATTAGACCAGGACTCTTCGACCAGTGAGCTTTCCAGGTGGCTCAGTGGTAAAGAATCCGCCTGCAATACAGGAGACACAGTTTTGATTTCTGGATCTGGAGGATCCCCTGGAGAAGGAAATGGCAACCCACTCCAGTATTCTTGCCTGGAAAATCCCACGGACAGAGGAGCCTGTTGGTCTACTGTCCATGGGGTTGCAAAAGAGTCAGACATGATTTAGCGACTAAAACAATGACAAGTTGGACCAGTAATTCTCAAAGTGTAGTCTGGGACCAGTAGCATCACCTGAGAAATTAGAAATGCAAACTCTAAGGACTCACTGCTACCTAACCTAATGAAGGAAACTCTGAGCTTAGCAGTGGCAATCTATATTAACAAGTTCTCCAAATTCTAATGCACGTTCAAGTTTTAGAACCACTGACCTAGGGAATACAAACTGTATAACTCAATGAGAGGACAAAGGGCAGCTAAGAAAAATGATTTGGGGACTTGCAAGTCTTTGTAGTCTCAATCAAAAACTACTCCAGAGATTATCATTCACCCTATTAATGAAATATTAATGTTTGCATTTGAATAGTGTTGTGGATATTTCAAAGCACCTTCAAGTACCCAACTTCATTTGAGTCTCTAATCATTCTTTTGGGTAGGCAGGGCACAAAGATTCAACAAAGGTTACTCAGTAACAGTTGTGGGTGTGGCAATGATGTGGCAAATAAACTCAGAACTTTGCATTAACCCACACTGCCTTTTCATCACAGCATCATGGATCTTTAAATCTAGAAGGAACTTTCTAATTAGTTCATCTTTATATAGAAAATTTTCCATTTTCTCC
Organism: Dama dama; assembly: GCF_033118175.1. Taxonomy (NCBI): domain Eukaryota; kingdom Metazoa; phylum Chordata; class Mammalia; order Artiodactyla; family Cervidae; genus Dama; species Dama dama. Next base: position 47,549,558 of record NC_083707.1, read on the forward strand.
CTTTTTTAAGTACACTCCCATTTATAACCATATTTCAGCTCACTAGTATCTGTGTGACTTCTCAACCCATGTGGAATTCCAGAGAGGTAGGAAAAGCAAGTGGACTTTGTTCTTGATCCCAAGAAGACCACAGACCCAGCAATATAGCCGGGTATTACTAAAGGTACTGTGTTATCTCCATGTTAGAGATGAGCAAGCCAAGAAATGTGTTTAAGGTTGTATGGCTACTTAGAAACAGAACTGCGAGAAGCCAGGAATCCTCACTTCTGGATGAAACTACCTACAGGGAGGTGGAAAGCAGACTAGAAATTGCTACCTTCAAATTTTGATTGTTAAGTATAGCCACCAAGTGCCTAGAGGACTTTTGGTATTGACTCAATCTCTATCTATCTTTGTATCTCCCAGATACATGTCCACACGGCCACTTGGGTTGTACTACAAGAGTCATGGAATCTTAGAGAGCATATAACCAGCGGGCACTCAGAAACTCTTCCCGTACCTTCCCAGTGGGTCATTCCACCTCTTCTTGACTAGCTGCTGTGCTGGGGACTCACTGAAGTACACGGTGGTTGGGAGGTGCTGCATCAAGTCGTCTGGTGTCTCTCAGACGAAGCTTTGAGGATGTTCTGCCAGTTACTCCCATCCTTCAGCTCTGCTCTAATGTGTTTCCTTCTTCCTGAAGCTCTTTGGGGGTGGGGAGTCCCCGGAAAGTGTCGTCTTAAGTCATCATGAGCTGAATACCTGCCCACACTTCAAGAGGGAACCCAGGTTATTCCATGTCTGGAATTAGGAAATGGGTAGCAAGAGCCTGTGAGGAAAGAAGACTTGAGGTCAGGGTAGGTGGAACCTTCCCGTGACTCTCTGCTTATGTATCCCAAGCCAGCAGCTCTCTGTACACCTCTCAGGAATGCCCACGCCCCAGCCCTAAAGCTCTCAATGAGGAACAGTGTTTCAGGAGGCTTGGAGAATCAGTGACAAGGTGCAAAGGAATCACTCGAATCTACTTCAGAAGACACAGGAGCTCATCCTAAAGACCACTCTTATTTTCTTAAATGTTCAGTCAACTTTATAATCTCTATCTGCCCATCCTCACAATGGGACACACACAGACTCTATATAGCACCTGGTCCTGGGAAGCAGTTAGCAAAATTGTCAGACCATTCCTAAAATCACGTTACCCATGAAAAGCACAAACTAGCCCAGGTCTGACTCAAAAAAGCTTATACACAGAATTAATTGAACTGCCTTTTTAAAGAAGCTCTCATTCCAGGCAAAGGATTATGACTAGCATTGCCAGGGCGTTAAAGACCCTTTTTAAAATTTTTTAAATCAAGGGAAGATAACCAGTCTCACTGCAACCCCTCATCAGCCGGCCTCCCTCACTTCCTCCATTTTGCACTCTGTCGGTTGAGCTAGGCTGCAGAGGCCGGCAGACAGAAGGGAGTGTCTGAGCCCCTACCCTGCACGACCTGAGCCCCTGCTAGGCAGGGCTGGGTCACAGAAGGACAATACCAGGATATACCAGCTAGCATCATTTTCCAGGCTGAGGGAGCCTGGACTGTACATGAGGACTGGGTCCTAATTGTGCAGCGATGCCTCACGTATTCAGTCTTTCCAAAACTGGAGCAGCCCCACAAATGAGTTTGCTCAAAGACTGATATTTCACCTCTGATATATTTTAAAATAACCATGGCTAAATATCTTTTCGAAATGTATTACCCATTTTCTCGTCCGACAAATACCATGTGCCAAGGATAATTTAACCATTTCTTACTGTAATTATCACCATTATGATCTTGCATTAAGGTGCTGGATAAGAAAAAACGATGTTGAGGCATCTGAGGTTGTTTATCCCTGCCCTGGCCCCAGATTGTTAACATTTTGGTGTTTTTGGATCTGAACTAGTAATTCTTTCTTTACTTGCTGTCAGACTTTCACCTGTTACTTTTTACTGTTATGAAGAGATACAGTGAAACAAAAAGGGTGTTTACCCAGTGCCTGCTTTAGTGCTTGGGACACAGTAGGTGATCAGTAATTAGCTAATGAAAAAGTGACTTGCTTTACTGCTTCCTGTTGCATCACTTTGGGCCTGAGCCTCAGTTTCCAAGTCTGCAAAACGGGGATAATACTTACATCTTATTTTTCAGGACTCTCGCAAGGATCAAATTTGTTAAATAAAAGCATTGATCTGAAGGTGTTTGTGGACAGCAACTTCAGCTTCCCCAGTGGCTTAGCAGGTAAAGAATCTGCCTGCAATGCAGGAAATTAGGAGATGCAGATTCTATCCCTGAGTTGGGAAGATCCCCTGGAGAAGGAAATGGCAATGCACTCCGGTATTCTTGCCTGGGAAATCCAATGGACAGATGAGCCTGGCGGGCTACAGTCCATGGGGTCACAAAGAGTTGGACACAGCTGAAGTTATGGAACACACCCTGAGCATGTAGACAGCAGGTGGACAGTAAAGTGCTAAACAGAGCCCCTGTCTCTGACCTAACAAGACTGTGACTGTGCTACGTAGCACAGGGTTCTGGGGAGTGATCTGCTCCTCTGGGGGCTGGTCTGATATCAGCCTTCATTGATCTAGGCTGGAATTAAGGTCTAGCTGGCTTCATTATAGATGTAATATATGTTGTGTGGTTCAACTCTCTCCCAAGCAGCTCTCCTTGGCTGGTGACGTGTGTCCCCCAAAACTCCTCCCTTTCCCCTGAGGTCTGATCTCACTTCACCACTGGTCCCTCTTTCCAGGTCCCCCACGTGTCCCATCCTTTCAATTTCACTAGATGCAAAGAACCCATCCAGGGCAAGGTGGGTGGGACTTGGTCTACAGTCTCTGGAGATTTGGAGTAGGACTGCTAAAACTAGAGATGTTTAGACCTCCTTCCTAATCAGAATTGACGTGAATTTTGATCGAGGACAGAGCATTTACTAGAAGTTTCTTAGTACCAACAATTACCCTAAAGAATGTTCAGGAGTACAGAATGTACATTTTAAATAGGGAAAATGAAATGCTTAACCACCTAAAGTGAGTAGCTAACAGTGAAATTTCCAGGAAGCATCAGCAGATAGAGAATATAGGCCAATGGATGGACCAGACTCGGGAGCCAGGGATCTTGCCCATCACTTCTCGAACCCCTCAGTTAAAGGGACCTCTTATCTGGCCAGACCTTGTGCACAAAGCTTTAGACGCCCTGAGTTCCTACAGAATCACATACCAAGTGCCCAGCCTGTCTAGCTCACCTGGATCTCAAAACAAGCTCAGATTCTTCCAGTTTGTGGTGAGTTTCCTGCTCACCCTAAGAAACCAGTACAAGAGGCTAATGCTAGTAGTCTGGGCACCTTACAACTAACTGCGTCAAAGTCCTTATTGACGGTGTCTTCCAGGGGTCTTTAGGATGATTCAGATATTAGCTGCAACCACTGTCAGCGTGAACATCTCCACCAAAACCACCGTGATCAACTACTCAACCAACACTAACACCACAGTTGTCAGCACTGACACAATTAACACTCACACGGCCACCACAATCATCAGGGATCACATACGGCTAACACAGCCATCAACACCAACACCAATACCAAAGTCATCACCAGCACCACCACCAACACATCACACAATCACTGACACCATCGTCACTCCTTCCACAAGCTCCAGGACTGGGTTTGAATCGGAGCCCAGGCAGTTCTTAGATTTGTGACCTTCTGAAATTTGTTTAAACTGTCTCAGTGTCCTGGTGACAGTAACTTCCGGAGAACGAGCGTTAGAAGCAACCCATGCCCAGGAGCACAGGCAGCCACCACAGATGTGGTCGTGACTGTTAGGAGGGTTGCATGCGTGAAGAGAAGACGGAATTGTTTAACAGTTAATCATTTCAGAGGAAAAGGGAAGTTCTCACCCCAGAGCTTGGAGGCTCTTGGCCAACTTGAGCAAAGAATACAAGCCCGGTGGGGTCTGGCCCTTAGTCTTGCCCTGTCCTGCCAGAGTGCTGACTCTGTAGCGCCCTCTGCTGGTTCTGATCCTCCAGCCCTGGGAGACGCACTGTTAGGGAAATAGTGAATTTGCTGGAGGAGATGCCTCAATTCTTCTTGCATCACTTGTTATAACGAATATGTACAAGATGACAGCCAGATCTACCCTGCTAAATTCCTGGAGCTCCGGGGCATTTTGAACAGAGAGATGCCAAAAGTGAGAGTCCCGTCCAGCTTCCTCGAACTCTTGTACCGTCTTGGGAACGGGCTGGACAGCACTGATCTGGGAGTGAGGAGGCACAGTCAAGCACTATTGCTGAGTAGCGTTCTGCCCACCCTCCCCCCTCTTTACTCCCCCCTTCCCCTCCTCCTCCTCCTCTCTTCCTTCCTGCCTTGTCATTAGTCCACAGACCACTGCTGTGTCCACAGTGGCCTGTCCACATGCTCCCTCTCCGCACGCACGATGGCGCCTCTGCCCCTCGGCCCACCCCCGCCCTCTGGGAGGGCAGAGCTCTCAGCAGATGATCCGTTGTGACCTGCCGGAGGCGCCACCCCGCATCTGTGCCAAACACCCTCTCCTCCCCCTCCCGGCGTGCCAGGCTCCTCTGACAAGGAAGGGTAAAGACCCTCCAGGGTTCTCAGGAACATCAATATGTTTTGTATTTAATGCGCTGGCTCTGTTACAGCAAATTAAAGCGAGGGGGCCTGGAAGAAGGGAACGCAGCCCGCCGCTCCTCCGTCCCTCGTTGGGCGGGAGGCTCTGGAAACGGCCCTCCAGTGCGGGAAGGGGTGCACATTACAACCCCCCCTGCAGGAACAGAGCAGACATTAGACAAAGCCCTGAGCCTTAATGGGACGCATCCGGCAAACATCTGAGCTTGGGCCTTCAATCACAAACGCTGCAGGATTTAAAAATGAATAAACTTCACATTGTGTTTCTCTTATTTATCCTTTATGCAAATTGTCCCTGGGAGGACCCATTATGCGCTCTGCATGGGGACAGCAGAGGCCGGCTCCAGGCTTGGAGGACCACTTGCAAGCAATTCCTGGAACGCCAGGCCCGTCCTAGTGCTGTACAGAGGGAGAAACAGTGATCATAAAAAGGAAATAAACAGATTCGGAGTGGTTGGCTCCGGCAGAAAGCACAGGCGAGCGCACACACAATAACACGCGACGCACACGCTCACGCATGGACCACCTTCAAACCGCACTGCTGACATGCGCAGGGCCTCTGTGTGGACAGCGGCCGTCATCTCCCCAGTTATCTGCTTCTCCTGCTGATGGGGGAAGAGGGGCCTTTTGTGAGGCTGAGTGAAGAGGTGAGGGACAGTGAGGGGCTTCTAAAGGGTGAAGTCCTGGTGACGTGCAGTGAGCCAGGCACTGCCCAAGAGCCACCCCAACCCCTATGATGGCCCAAGGGGCCGATGGGGAGCTTCTTGGTTGAGGGGAGCCAAGGCTCAGGAATTTGGGTCTGTGAGCCTGGACCAGGGGAGCCAAGAGTAATTGAAGTCAGGCCAGGATAGCCCTTGTCCAAAAGGTAGAGGGCCAAGTTCACGGACACTATGGGGCTCTTGGAAGGAGGGCAGAAGGAAATGAAGAAAACAGACCACAGAGGAAAACACCCTTCACTCCCTGTTCTAAAGGGAGCCTGCTGAGTCCGAGCCCCATTTTCAGGCATCTGTAAATTCGAGAACTCATCCCGTTGGCAGCTCCTGATCCAGGAAAGGCAGTGGCGGTGCCTGCCTAGGGTCAGTCCTGTGGCCTCTGGGTCTAGACGGCCCAGTACTGGTGTCTGATGGATGCTTGTCCATTGAGTGAACGTCAGGTGAGCCCTGGGCTCTCTAACGGTGAAGCCAGCCAAGGAAGCTGACTGTGGAAACAGTCTGCTGGTCTGGCATAAGGGACTCCAAGCACTCAAGGCTGCTCTGGAAACAGACAGAGCGAGCTGAGATGGGTCACCTGGTACCCAGGACCTCACCCGGGCGGTGCCTCACATCTGCTGGGAGCACGTGGCTCTCAGGGCGGTTCTGCTCCTCCTCCTGCCTCTTCAGTCTACTTCAAGCCTGGGGGGCATTTTCTCCTCTTTAAAGAGCATTGTGTGCAGATGGCAGAATGCCCCTCGCCCCTCCCCCATTCCCAACTTCACCCTCTTCACAAGCCATTGCTATTCTCTGTCCTGGTGTCAGAAGAGCCATCACACTTTCAGGGTCCAAGATCAGAAAGCCACAAACTGTGTTTCCAATTTCTCCTGCTCTCCCACCCCACCCCCATGCCCCTGAACCCCTTCTAAACAATTGCCAAATTCACCAATGCTTTTTCCACAGGGTCCCTGGGCTCACACTTTATCTTCCCATCCTCACTTCTGCTGCCCCTGCCAACCCCTTGTCACCCACCCATCTCCACTCAGCCTGGCTCTGATGCCCCCTGCAGCCTGCTCCCAGCAGGGCTTCCTCACTGAGACCCTGCTTTGTCCATAAGTCCCCTGCCCAGGGTCCACCTGCCTCCCTGGGCTTATCATGTCCAGCCAGTGCCTCTGCCTGCTTCTTGAGAGTCTTCATAATCCCGTGTCACAGTCTACACAGACCAGATCAAAAACATACCGCCTACCCAATAAATTAAATTCCTCTCTTCAAAAACTCAAGAAACACTTATTGGGGGATGCCCCTGGTGGCTCCGATGGTAAAGAATCTGCCTGCAATGCAGGAGACCCAGGTTCTATCCCTGGGTTGTGAAGATCCCATGGAGGAGGGCATGGCAACCCACTCCAGTATTCTTGCCTGGAGAATCCCACGGACAGAAGAGCCTGGTGGGCTACCGTCCATGGGTTGCAAAGAGTCGGACACGACTGAGCAACTAACACTCTCCCTTTCTCACTGCATGCCAAGCTCTGGGTTTATCTGAAGAGATCCATAGATGAGAAAAGCACAATATGTCCTCAAAGCAAGCACACAAGGGACTTCCCTGATGGTCCAGGGGTGAAAATGCTGCACTTCCACTGCAGGGGGCACAGGTTCAGCCCTTGGTTGGGGAAACCAAGATCCCACATGCCACATGGGACAGCCAAAAAGTGAATCAACTCTAATGACATAACGTGAGCCTTTAAATTCTCAAGATGGTCGGAGCAGAGTTGAAAGAGAAAAAAAAGACAAGGCAGATGGAGGGAAAAAATATCTCCCAGGTTAATACACTTTGAGGATAATGTCTTTTAAGTTATATTTCTTTCAAAGGCACAGTAGGATTTCCTATGACAGGGTGAAGGTACATTAAGACTAAAGTAAGCACAGATGAGAAGAAAAGGGAGACAGAGATTTAAATTCTTTTGACTTACCTGCCTTGTGACAGACACCACACTGAGAACTTTATAAACTGCATTGGTATATGAATTTATAAAAATTCATTGGTATAGAATTCCAGGAAGTTGGTGCTGAAAGGATTTGATAGTAGTAATAGTAGTATTCCGGGGTGATTATACAGGACAGGGCAGCATCATGATTAAGATCTTGAGCTCTGGCACCAGATTGCTGGATTCAAGTCCCATTCTGTTCCTTGTTGGCATCGCTTCTCAGCCTTTTGGCTAAGATCAAGTGTCCCTTGCTGGCTATGGGACTGTTGGAAATGGACTTAACTTCTGACCTACCATTCCCTGTCGGTTCAATAAGGATGTCAGCTGCACCTGCCTCAGGGCTGTTGTGAGGTTCACGTGAGACATTATAAGCAAAGCACAGTGCCTGGCACAGAGCTAGTGTTAGTGTTCTAAGTGCTTTCAACGTCTGAATTCATTCAATCTTTACAGTAATATTTTGAAGTATATATGTGCCCATTTCACAGGTGGGGAAACTAAGGGACAGAGCGCTTAATCAGCCTTTCCAACCTTGTACAGTTGATAAATGGAGGAACTACAACTTGAACCCAGGCAGTCTGCCTTCAAAGGCCACTGCTAAGTTCTCATGTAGGCAGGGGACATCCACAGAAGTACCCAAGGCTCTGGATATGGGCACCACTATCTAAGAAAAGGTCTGATTTAACATTAGTCATATATTGGCTTTCTTTTTTAAAAAAAGAAAAGCATTTATTGAAATAATTATGAAAGTGATACTAACAAAGATTTGGAAATCACCGATCTCAGTCTAGCTCACATTTCAGGCATGCATAGAGGTTGAGTGGTGGGAAGTGGTTCACACCAGGTGGCAGACTTGGTATAGGACCATGATCATACAGTCACTTCTGGTCTTTCCTCTGGGCCATCTCCACCCCAATAGCTTCAAGAGCTCTTAGAGAGGTTAAAAATCTCCCTAAGTGTACAAAACAATCCCCCAAAGAAAGACAATGCCAAAGAATGTTCAAACTACCATACAATTGCACTCATTTCACATGCTAGCCATGTAATGCTCAAAATCCTTCAAGCTAGACTTCAGCAATAAGTAAAACAAGAACTTCCAGATGTAAAGCTGGATTTGTAAAAGCCAGAGGAACCAGAGATCAAATTGTCAACATTCATTGGACCATAGAGAAAGCAAGGGAATTCCAGAAAAACATCAACTTCTGCCTCACTAACTACACTAAAGCCTTTGACTGTGTAGATCACAAACAAGTGTGGAAAATTCTTAAAGAGTTGGGAATACCAGACCACATTACCTGCCTCCTGAGAAACCTGTATGCAGGTCAAGAAGCAACAGTTAAAATTGGACATGGAACAACAGACTGGTTCAAAATTGGGAAAGGAGTACATCAGGGCTCTATGTTGTCACCCTGCTTATTTAACTTGTATGCAGAATACATCATGTGAAATGCTGGACTGAATAAATCATACGCTGGAATCAAAGTTGCTGGGAGAAATATTAACAATCTCTGATATGGAGATAATACCACTCTAATGGAAGAAACTGAAGAAGAACTAAAGAGCCTCTTGATAAGTGTGAAAGAGGAGAGTGAAAAAGCTGGCTTAAAACTCAACACTCAGAAAACTAAGATCATGGCATCCAGTCCCATTACTTCATGGCAAATAGAAGGGGAGGAAATGGAAACAATGACAGATTTTATTTTCTTGGGCTCCAAAATCACTGCAGACAGTGACTGCAGCCATGAAATTAAAAGATACTTGCTCCTTGGAAGGAAAGCTATTACAAATCTAGACAGCATATTAAAAAGCAGAAACATTGCTTTGCCAACAAGGTCTGTATAGTCAAAGCTATGGTTTTTCCAGTAGTTGTGTATGGATGTGAGAGTTGGACCATAAAGAAGGCTGAGTGCCAAAGAACTGATGCTTTCAAATTCGGGTGCTGTAGAAGACTCTTAAGAGTCCCTTAGACAGCAAGGAGACCAAACCAGTCAATCCTAAAGGAAATCAACCCTGAATACTCATTGGAAGGACTGATGCTGAAGCTCCAACACTTTGGCCACCTGATGTGAAGAGCTGACATATTGTAAAAGACCCTGATACTGGGAAAGATTAAGGGCAGGAAGAGAAGGAGGCAACAGAAGATGAAATGTTTGGATGGCATCGCCGACTCAATGAACATAAGTTTGAGCAAATTCCAGGAGATAATGAAGAACAGTGAAGACTGGGGTGCTGCAGTCCATGTAGTTGCAAAGAGTTGGAATAACTTAGCAACTGAGCAACAAAGTGTACAAGTCCACCAGAGATATTATGGCCACAATGGGCAGGGCAGCTGTTGCTGCTACTTGGAAACCAGACCTCCCCCAAAGGAGTCTAAAGGAAGGCAAATGGACTTGGACTTGAAGTGAGCCCGCAGAGGCTGCCAAGGTGGCTTGGCCACCACTGGTTTGTCTATGTAAATTCAGGGGAACAATTTGCATAGGGAAAATGTAATTACCCAAATTGGAAAAGGGCCAGGACCTCAAGGCCTGTACTGGGGAAGTGGTGGAGGATCCTTCAGAATATAAAAGCTGCCTTCTTCTTCTCTCCCAACTCCCAGTCCCTCCTGGGACAGGTCAGAGCAGCCTCTGAAATGAGAATATTCTGAGTGAGACCCTCTCGACTGGTCCCCACCTCCCCCTGCTGATAGCCTCAGGGCTGGGAGAGCAGGAGCCTGGAGTATCTCTGTAGAGACAGGGGAGCTAGATTTCTCTGTCCTTACACTCCTGTCTCTGTTATTTTACAGTGACAGTATTTGAGCTCTCAACGTGTTTGTTTCGTTTTGCTTTATAAGTTGTCATTATACTGAAGACTCTCTGCTGCCTTCAATGGCAAGAGTTTTAAACAACTGACTTTGACCAAAAAAGAGAGTCAACAAACCCCAGTCCTGGAGGGCAGGCAGTAACCACCAGTGAAATAAATCTCTGGGAGAGGAACCTCAAACTGCCCTGGATGCATCCCTTTATCTTGAGATTCCCATTCACAAATTGAGGGAGTTGAACATCATTATCCCCATGCTAGCATTCTACTCTTCCTGAGTGAAGAACACCTCCTGAGCTTTCCCTATGGGACTCATGAACAGATGACCTACACAAACACCTGTATGCCACATGATGAAGACCATCTCAGTTACACCTCCAACAGGAGAAGATGAATTGGACATTCTCAGAAGCTGTAACCCAATCACTCTGTGCCAAAAGATACATAAGTGCATTCATTTACCTTCTCGTCCATCCCTCCACTCAGTCATTCCATCCCTGGAGTAAGAAATTCAGTGAGCACACACTTGACTTATTGGGTATGGGTGAGGAGATACTGGCCAAGAAACTACAAATACAAATGTAATTAAGACCCACCTCTCCTGGAGTGTTCACCTCGAGCGGGGCCAATGAGGTTTCCTACGGCTTCTATTAGCATAACATTCTTGCAGGTGTTGTCCTGGGATAAGCCAGCCCATAGCTATTCCTTTGTTGGTGGGGGAGGATTTTGTTTAACTATTTTGTTTAATCCTGTTTGATTTCCAAAGCCAGCACAGGCTCTTACCAGGAAACAGTGGGGGACTACCCCATGCATGGAGAAGTATTTTGCTCAGGGCAAAATCTGCTATTTGGTGAACTCTGCCTTGCCTTCCTGTCAGTATGATTTGAGGGAACCATTAAGATTTAACAATGCAGAAAATAAATCCCCATTAAAATATATGCACCTTAAAGGAGCCAAGTTCTCAACCCAACCTGTCCTCTCCATCTCTACCTGTCACTAATCTGACTACCCTTCAAGGCCAAGTTAGAAGATCTCATATTCCAAGAAGCCACCCACTGATTCTTCCCAGCTGGGAACGATCTCTCAACCACTCGAAGACATTTATTTATCAAACACCTATGTAGAATTTGATTTGGATCTTAACCAGATTGGATGGCAATATGGGCTACACAGAATTGCTATCCATGGCCTTCAGCTTTGTGTTCCTGTTTATGCTACTGTGCCCCATCCCTGGACATAGTAGGAGCTCCCTAAATGTTTGCTGACTGAATAAATGAATTTGTTTGTTTGCAGAATCAGACACCTTCTTTCCTGGTCCTGCCTTGAAATCCATAGCACTCATAATCTCTACAATGGCAACATCCATTGAGTCCCCAGGAAAACTTGGCCAGCCCCAGCTCCAGTCTGCTCTACTACTCAAGGTTCCCAGCCCTTAGAAGGCCCTCCCTGGAGTCCTATCAAGGTGGCTATGACTCCCATTTGACCCCTACTATATCTTATTGACCTCCAAGGTCATTTACCTACTGCTCTGCCATGTATTTGTCATTAGGTTATCATCTGTCTTTCTAGCTGGGGAATAAAGTCACTAAGATTTTATCTCACTGTCCTTTGTGGACAAAGAATGTTGCTTGCCAAATCAGTAAACAAAGGATGTTGTAGCCATCAAGCCATCAGTCACTGAGGGGATTCAGGATGGAAACAACAGGTTGCTGACCCTAGATAGTTAGATGACTATTAAATGACTGATTTCAATGAGTCCAGACCCTTGCATTTTCCTATACACAGAAATGTGCTAAATTCGTTAACTTGGGATATCTGATTTTTCTTTAATTAACAGTAACATTTTGATGTTCCAACTACCTGGTTTTTGTTGCAAAAATTTCTACATATCCTGGCTGCTCTGTTAGCTCTTTAGCACTGCCCCTCAGATATATCTGAGAGGCTGTCTCGCAGGGTGAAGTCTTCAGTATGTCCACTGAATAAAACATAATTCTCAAATTTTAGGGTGTATTTTTTTCAGTCAATACCCTTTTAGAGACTAGAATTGTGCCAAGTACAGATGGGTGCTTAACACACTATTGTTAATGAATTGACCACCTCAGCTCACGATTTGGTCTAAACATCTTCACAACAGGTAGAGCAGAGATATTTCTTCAGTTACCCAAAGAAAAAAAGATATGGGACCAGGAAGGCATTGGGAGACATGCAGGAAGACCTGGCCACAAAGGCGTTTACAGAGGATTCCATTTCTCTTGGGTCAAGCTATAGTGACAAGACCTGACCACGCCTCTGATCCTAGCAACCTCTAAGCAGCTGTGGCTCCTTGAGCAAGTCTTAACCTCACTTGGCCTATTTTCTCTTATGTCATTCTCCTTTTCATATTAAATACCAGGTTCTGTCTTAGTTCCTGGAAAAACAAAAACAAACCAGAGACAATCCCAACCCTCATAAATAAGGGTTTCTAGTTAATGGCTGAGATATATACCGAATCGGACAAATTACGGTGCAGTATGGTGCTGTGTAAAACAATATACGGAAACTCTTTGAGACCACAGTCACTCCCTCCATCTATGGTGGGAATTTAAGAAGTGTTTCAGAATAGGTGGCATTGAACTTATGGCAACTGAGGAATGGCCTTCCAAGCAGAGAGGATGGCAAGTATACAGGCATACCTGAGAGATATTGCAGGTTTAGTTCCAGACCATTTTTGTTATTCAGTCACTAAGCTGTGTCTGACTCTTTGCAATCCCATGGACTGCAGCACACCAGGCTTCCCATGTCCTTCACTATCTCCCAAAGTTTTTTCAAACTCATGTCCTTGACTTGGTGATGCCACACAACCTGACTCTTTGTGACCTCATGGACTGTAGCCCACCAGGCACCCCTGCCCATGGAATTCTCTAGGCAAAAATACTCGAGTAGGTAGTCATTTCCTTCTCTGGAGGATCTTCCCAACCCAGGGATTGAACCTGGGTCTCCTGCATTGTAAGCAGATTCTTTACTGTCTGAGCCACCAGGGAATGATTGCAAGAAAGCAAATATTGCAATAAGGAGAGTCACATTGAGTTTTTTTTGTTTCTCAGTGCATATAAAAGCAATGTTTACACTATACTGTGGTCTGTTAAATGTGTGATAGCATTATGCATAAAAAAGTACATACTTTAAGTAAAGAATGCTTTATTGCTAAAAGTACTAACCATTATCTGAACCTTCAGTGAGTCCAGGTAGTGACATCAAAAATCAGTAATTACCACAAAAAATATAGTAATAAAGCAAAAGTTTGAAATACTATGGGAATAAACAAAATGTGACACAGGGACTTGAAATGAGCAAATGGTGTTGGAAAAATGATGACATTATACTGCCTTGATGCTGGATTGTCACAAACCTTCAGTTTGTAAGAAACACAATATTTGCAAAGTGCAATATACAAGGTACACACCTATATTAGTTTTCTATTGCTGCCGTAATAAGTGGCCATACATTCAGTGGTTAAAAACAATAGCAGACTTACTGTTTTACATTTCTGTAGGTCAGAAGTCTGATGTGGGTCTCACTGGACTGAAGTCAAGATGTCTCCAGGGCTGTGATCCTTTCTGGAGGCTCTAAGGGAGGATATCTGGAAGCTGTTTGAATTACTTGACTCACAGACCCTTCATCCATCCTCATAGAGAGCAGCAATGGGTTGAGTTTCTCACAAACTACATCACTCTGACCTCCTAGTCTGCCTCCCTCTTCCAAATACAGAGGCACTTGTGATCATATTGGACCTACCCAGATAGTCCAATTGATTTCCCTGTTGCATGGTCAATTGATCGGCAACCTTAATTCCACTTTGCCATGTAGAGTAACATATTCACAGATCCCAGGAATTAGAACATGAACATCATTAGGGGATTATTATTCTACCTGCCACAGCAGAAGCAAAGGTACAGAGATGTGTGAGGACCTGTTCTGTCTGGGGACAGAGAAGGGTTCAGAAACCAGTTTGGAGTTGTCGATGGGGAAGGAACCAGATTATAAAGGTCCCCATATACTGAGCACAATATTTATTTATTATTTTATCCATTATGATTTTGAAGCAGGAAATACCTTGTCTCTTATTTTCTGAATAGCAATGGGATGGCAAAACACTAGACAGAAGTAGGCAGGGAGATTGGTTAGGAAGCCCCTGGAGCAATTCCCATGGGAGATAAAGTCTAAACTAAGGCAACGGCAAGAGGATGAATAGAAGGGGATGGGTTTGAAGCTATTTGAGGAATAACTGCCAGGATTTGAAGAATGCTAGTTGTGGAATATAACAGAGAGGGTGGGGCCAGGGATGGCTGAGGTGTCTAGCTTCTGGCCTCAGGTGGATGGTGGTTCAGTTAACTGAAATGGTAACTATAAAGAAAGTACATACTGGGCACAGGTGATATAGTAGACTTCTAGATTCTATGGGACATTCAGGTGAAGATATCCCCTAGGCAGGTCATAACCTTAGGGAACAGAGAACCCAGGTCACAAGAGCATCATAAAGACTGACTGAGAAAGCATTCCCACCAGCGCAAGAACATGGGTAAACCTATCACCAGTCACCAGTTCATCACAAGCAAGGGCACACATAGTCTCCTCCTCTGAAGATACCATTGTGAGGCTCATCAACCAATGGTTTACTGGCCTCTCCCCTGTGTGTGCACCAGTCTAGGTTCTACGTGGAACCACAGGTGTCCCTGCCCTTAAGAGGACCTGAGTATCACTGGGAAGACAGGATACAAAAGTCAGTAAGTCCAGAGAAATGTAATAACATAAATGCCCAGGGAGCTGTCAGTTTGGCCCAAGCCTGGCTATGGCATAGATGCCTCCTTGCCCCTTATGATGCCTTCTTGCCTCTTATCCTTCACATCCAAGTATCATCAAGCTCCTTTGCCTTCTAAACACTTCTTGAGTCTGCTCCCCCTTCTGCTTTAAGCTCAAGCCTTTTTCATCCCTCAGTTGAATTAGTTAAAAAAAAAAATCCTCTGAAGGTAAGCCCCTTGCCTCTAGCCTTGTTCCTCTCTCATTTGTTCTCTAAATAACAGTCTAGAATGATTTTTATAACTTCAATCTTAACAAGACTCAACTTGAAGTAATTCAATCGAACATAGGAAGAAAAATTAAAATATACAAATAGGTTAGGTCTTTCTAAGTAGGACACAAAACTGGCAAACCATAAAAGAAAAGAATAATAAATGTGAATACTCAAAATTAAAATTTTCTGCTTGGAAAAAAACCCGTAAACAAAGTTAAAAGACAAACAACAAATTAAGGAAAAACTATTTGCAATATAAGTGACAAGGCACTGATAGCCTAACTATATCAATGGTATCTACAAATCAATGAGAAAAACCTAACTATCCAAGAAAAAACATGGCAAGAGAATATGAACAGAAAATAAAATATAGATGGCTTTTAAACATATGAAAAGAAGCTCAAATTCATAATAAGAAAATCACTAGTTTCCCTAAAATTAGATACCATCAGGTTTGCCATGTCAAAAAGTTTAATAATACACTGCATTGATGAGTTTGAGGAAAGAGCCACTCTCAAGCACTATTGGTGGGAAAGTACCATCATTCAGAAACCTTAAATATCTGTCCATTATTCAAATGCATATGTTCTTTGAAACAATACATCTATAAAATTATTCTATAAGCTCTGACAAAATTTTGTTGTTGTTCAGTCACTGTCGTGTCCAACTCTTTGCAACCCCATGGATGGCAGCACACCAGGCTCTTCTTTTCTCCACTATCTCCCAGAATTTGCTCAAATTCATGTCCACCGAGCCAGTGATGCCATCCATCCATCTCATCCTCTGTCGCCCCATTCTCCTCCTGACCTCAATCTTTCCCAGCATCAGGATCTTTTCCAATAAGTTGGCTCTTCATATCAGATGGCCAAAGTATTGGAGCTTCAGCTTCAACAACAGACCATCCAGTGAATATTCAGGGTTGACTTCCTTTAGAATTGAGTGGTTTGAGCTCCTTGCAGTTCAAGGGACTCTCAAGAGTCTTCTCCAGCACCACAATTCAAAAGCATCAGTGCTTCAGTGCTCAGCCTTCTCTCTATGGTCCAACTCTCTATGAGATTTTCCAGGGAAGAATACTGGAGTAGGTTGCCATTTCTTTCTCCAAGTGATCTTAGCAACCCAGAAATCGAACCTGGGTCTCCTGCATTGACAGGCAGATTCTTTACCACTGAGCAACCTGGGAAGCCCATTCTGATAAAGTTATGTATGTATATAAACACAAAACTACATCTAAGAATATCCTAAATGTCTTCAACAGGGAATTGCTTTAATAAATCATTGTGACCACAGAATATGGAATGAAGCAGGAAAAAAATAATGAAGCAATGCTGCCTACTTAGTACAGAGAGATTTTCAAGTTACAATAATCTCAATAAAAGAAATATAAAGCATCAACTATATGTCAGGGACTATTCTAGAAGCTTTATCTATTTATATATAGTTTTATATTTATCATATATTTATATATATATTTAACTAATGTAATCCTTACACCCTTATAGTTACTAATATTATTATCATTACTATGATCATTTTACAAATGAGGAAACTGGGGCACATTAGAGTTAAATAATTTTTCCATTATGAGGATATATATATGTGTGTGTGTGATTATATATTTTTAAAATATATGATACATAGTTTATATACATTAGCATTAGTTGCTAATGTCTGACTCTTTGTGAGCTCATGGACTGTAGTCCACCAGGTTCCTCTGTCCTTGGAATTCTCAAGGCAAGAATACTTGGTATTCTTGTGGTATTGCTTTAATAAATCATTAAAGTGGTAGGGTAAAGGGAGTGGGTAGCCATTCCCTTCTCCAGGGGATCTTCCTGACCCAGGAATCGAACCCAGTTCTCCTGCATTGAAGGCAGATTTCTTACTGTCTGAGCCACCATTATATATATGCATATATATATATTTCTCTGCCTTTTTCTCTTTGTGTTTTAATGTGAATATTTACATCTACTCTATTTTCCAGTTTCTAAATTTTTCTCCTCAGTCAGTAAATATAATTTATTGAGTTCTTAATTTTAATTAATGTGGGTTTTCCCCCAGTTTTGGAATTTCCATTTATTTCTTTAATTCTCTATTAAAACTGTTGATCTTTTCTTTTAACTCTTTGAATGCATTATTCATAGTGATTTTAATGTCCAAGTGATATCATTGTACTTCCTGGGTCTATTTCTAGTGTCTGTTGTGTACCTTTGTTTTTCAGTTATGTCTGTCATCTTCTATACATGCTTATGTTTGATAAGCATAAGACTATATACAAAATATATGAAATACATGAAAATTATGGAGACACATGGGTCCTCTAGATGATGTTGTTTTCTTCCAGAGAGGATTTACTTTTTCAGGGCTGCTAGGTAAGAAGTATAGCAATCTCAAATAAACTTTATTCCAATCAGAAAGTGAGATAAATCAAGTTGTTCCTCAGTTTTTGTTAGAACTGATCTATTTGTGATTCATTCTTACCCCTAAGGTTTAGCCCTTTGGAGTCCTAACTCAAAGCCTGGGTATACATTAAGATCCTCTTTCTTAACAAGATCTGAACTTTCTTTCTTTCTTTTTTTTTTCCCATAGTCCTATGAGTCTATTGAAAGCTCTGTTCAGCCTCTTGGATTCTGAGTCACTTCCTAGAAACATTCATTAGCCTTGAGGTAGAAACTGGCTTCATCTACTGGCCTTACAGTCTTATCTCTCTGGTGTTCCCTTCTCCCCTAACTCTTGGCCTTGGAATTCCTCAGAACCTTGAAAACACTCCAGCACCTTCAAAGAGGTTTTTGCTTTTTGTTATTTTTAATCCTTGATTTTTGCTGTTTAAAAATATATATACTTCCTTTGACTTTTCTGGTTGTTCTCAGAGAAAGGGTTGGTTTAAAACAACTCAGCAGTCAACCATTAGATACATTTTTAAGTAGAGGATAAAAAGAACAAAATAGAATTCAGTCAGGAAAACTTCCCAACCCAGACAGTCCAATAGAGGAAATAGAGGAAAGTCATTTTAAATGACTTGAATGAGCTGAAAGAGCAAATAAATGACCTGGAGATGAAAGACATGAGCTGGAGGAACAGAAGGACATGACATTTACTGAGGCTCAGGAACCACACCACCTGTCCGGAGTTGGGACAGTGGCCTGTCCAGTGGAAGCTGGCACCACAGAGGCATGGAGGGCCAAGAACCCTGCTCAGTGGTGAGGAGGCAGAGGGGAAACAGTCTGAATATCTCCTCCTCCTGCCTTTCAATTGCTTGCCAGTGCCTCTTTTTTGTATGTGAGTATGTGAAAAAATTGTAGTCTGAAAGAGAGTTGGAGCCAAATAAACTCCCCTCGATAGTTTGAATCAACATGGGTCTAGATACAGCTTGGTAGAGAGAAAACAAGTTTCTTGGCAGATGGGCATAGGGCTGGAGTGTTTGACAATTGGATGATAAAGTGAACTGACTAGATCTAAAAAAATCAAGGGTTACAGGATGGAGCAGTTATCTAACTTTTATTTAATACATGAGAAGTCTCTAGCTAAACCCAGTCCTTCATTTTGGGAGGACCCAGACTGAAACTTTTAAGGATGACATAGTTTTCTCCACAGTGATGAACAGCAATACAGAAACTACTATGTATGAAATAGATAACTAAGGAGAATCCAGTGCCTCTTATAGACCAAACTTCACAAGAGGCAGTGCCCAGAGCAGCCCAGTAAAAACTGAGGAAGACAGTGTGTGAATCTGAGACCAAGTAGGCAAAAGACAGGCCACCATGCCCTCTTGGAAAGACTCTTAAGAAACTAGTAAGAGTGGTTGCTTCTGGGGTAGGGGAGGATGGCGGATTTGTGGGCAGGGGAAATGGGATTTAGAGACACTTACCAGATGCATGTATTGCATATTGAAGGTAAACACATAACCATGAAAAGTCAAATCAAACCCTTCAGTGGCTCCCATCTGCCACAGCAGCATGTCTCAGACTTCGGGGTGCACTAAAATTACCCATCGTCCTGGAGAGAAAGCAGATCCTGTGAACCAGTGGCTCTGGGTTGCCTCTCAGAAAACTGCATTTAAACAACCCTCTCAGGTGATGTGATTCTGATGTGGTTGGTCTACCTCAGAGAAATGAGAAACAGTGGCCAGCAGGACAGAATTCCGGCTCCTTCAGAATGACCATGAGTCCTTTGTGATATGCATGACCACTCCCTCTTTGAAACTTTCCCTATCAGCAAACGCTGGCCGTCTCTTGTCTCCCACCTCCTGTCTTTGGTCATCCCAATTCTCCCTGCATTTGGGTCTGATAATGTGTTTGTGTGTCTGCTTTCTTCGTTAGCACCCAAGGACAGAGGACTTTTCTTATTTATATTACATCCTAGAAATGAGTGCATTGTACTTGGCACATGGGGCGTTCCCAATGTGTGTAGGTTACATGGACTGACAGTTCTCAGAGAAAGGAGGAATCTGGGTCTGCTGAGGTGCCCAGAAATGGTTTCCTCAGAGGAGAGGTTGCCTTAGACAAGAGAGGGGAAGGGAAAATGCATTCCAGGCTGGGGAAAGGGAATACACACAGGCACCAAAGGCACGCAGGCTCATTTCTATTAGTGAGCAACCCTGGCGATGAATACAGAGTGGTTTGGTGTGTTTCTTTTTTTTTAAGACAAATTCCCTAAAACCACACTCGGTAGGTTGCGTATCCCCCCTATCTGGGGCCATAACTTCCCCAGATGTTAATGAGTACTTCCAGCATTGATCAAGGGGAGAGAGACCCCTACGGGTTTATAAAACATGCAGATGACTGGTTTTTAACGAATGCAAAATGTCAAACAAAAGCAGCACCACAAGCCAGTTACTCATGCATAGTGAAATTCCCAGGGAAAAAGGAGCAAATAAATACGAAAAAAAATACCTTGGCTGGAACTGTTCCTAATAGGCAATGGACAATTGGGAACAGCAGGGGGATCAGGGACACGGGAGCAAATAGCAAATACATTTGGAAGATATCTGCGCAAGTGAGATCAAGGCAGCACCAAATGGCCCTCCGGCTTTTGTTTCTCTGAGGAGATGGGGCCGCGTTCAGCGTGCCCTGATATAAATGTATAGGGCGAAGCTTTTGTCTGTTGGGTGGGTGGGTGGGGGGAGGTGATTTAACAGGAAGACTTGGGCGAACCTATAGCAAGAAGACAGCAATTCTAGACCTGGGGGTGTTCCAATGGGGCTTTCACGTGTCCCGTTTGGGGCTAGAAGCCGCCGACCTAGACTTTGCCTTCCTTGTATGTGGATAGGACTTGACCTGACCCAGATCTTGTATTTTCACATAAACCAAATGTAAGCTTTTTGCAATATTTCCAAATGTGATCCTACATATACAAAGTCACAGTATTTGTGCATGTAGGAGTGTGTATTCAAGGGGATAATCTGTGACATGTAAGCAGTTTTGTAACCTTGTTTTAGCATGCCTTCATTTTTTTTAATATACCCGGAGTTTCAAACCGAATGTAGTCTGGGCCTCTTTCAACCTTTCTGTCTGCTGGAGCAACATTCTGCTCAGGTGGTGCAGATGGCGTGATCTCAGAAGCACTGGGAGGGCCCTCGACCCCCTCCAGCCCCTACAACCCTCACACACCTGCTTAATGATGCTTGGAATCCCTTTGTTAGGGCACACTGTCTCTTTCCAAACTAGGAAATGAGACTTAAGTTGCAAACTCCCCAGGGAGAGAAGCCCCAAGCCCTCAGGTTCGCTTGGAGGTGTCAATGGTGTCTCGGAGCCTGCTCTGGGGAGCAAGTTTCCTTGGGGAAGCTCTCCTCACAACGTTTCACCAAAGCATCCCTCAAGTCAGTGGCGGGGAAGGCAGAGGCTGTCTGCAGGCTTCCACGGGGAGGACACAATAGGTGGGAAATGTCCGTGAAGTCTCATGTTTTTTCATAAAATTTCCTGCACAGGTTGAAAGTGAAAGTTGCTCAGTCATGTCTGACACTTTGTGACCCATGGACTAGTCCATGGGATTCTCCAGGCCAGAATACTGGAGTGGTTAGCCTTTTCCTTCTCCAGGGGATCTTCCCAACCCAGGGATCGAAGCCAGGTCTCCTGCATTGCGGCTGGATTCTTTACCACCTGAGCCATGAGGGAAGCCCCCAGGTTGAACTCATCCTTATAAATTCATGTTTATTTTAATATGAACCGGTGTTTGTAGGGTACGCATTCATGCGTCCCCTAAATCCTCTAATGAAGACTGATGTATTCACTGTCCAGCTGTCAGGAACATCAGCTGATGACAGTTCACAGCTGAGTGACTTGCTGGGCATTGACCTAGGCTTCAGGGACCTGCCATGCCCACGGTTATCCTCCTCTCAAGGGGTGGTCCATTGCTAATGACTGGCTGATTGGAAATACAAAAGCCCAGCCCTCTTGCCTCAACTTGGGGCAACTCTGAAAGGCCATTTCTAGAGGATCAGCTGACACTTTCCTTCTTCGCCACCACCTTGAGCACCAGCTGCTCCCTTTAGGTGATCCTGCCTTCCTCACTTCTCCTGAGAGCATCCCCCAGTCAGATACCGGCATGCCACTCCCCATCTCATTCTGGTTCCAGGGAACACATCCTAAGACAAATGCACCAGCTGTAATCCTCAAAATCAGACTCCAAGATAGGGATTTGGAGGTGATCAGCTGGCAGTGAGAACCCCCCACCCCTGCTGGTCAGAGGAGCACAGATATCCCCAGGCATGCTGTGTGCTTAGTCGCTCTGTCATGGCTGACTCTTTGCCACTCCATGGACTGTGGCCCACCAGGCTCGTTTGTCCACGGGGATTCTCCAGGCAAGGATACTGGAGTGGGTTTCCATGCCCTCCTCCAGGGGATCTTCCCAACCCAGGGATCAAACCCAGGTCTCCTGCATCGCAGGCAGATTCTTGGCCGTCTGAGTCACCAGGGAAGCAGGGCAGCTGCTGAGACATGTAACAGGGGTGAACCGGTACAGGATCCCAATGGAAGAGGAAAGATGGACCGGTGTAAAAGCTGATGCTGGAGAAGCATGAGCAAAAGTAACCGCAAGGACTACGGAAGAGGGTGGCTGTTGCTAAGAACCACTGGCCTATTGACGAGGCTCGGGGTGACTGATCACTTATCCTAAGTGAAGTGTGAAGACCACAGGGCCTTGGCAGCATTAAGGAATCCACAAACTCCTGCAGCCAGAGCAGAGGTTACAGGCGCAGCCCTGAATTGTAAGAGTAGGAGAGCCTAAGAAAAGGTGGAATGCTCAGCCCAACAAGCCTACCTCCTGGTCAGGGTCCCAAATCATAAGGAGTGGGACCCTGCGACTGGAACAGGGACATCTAGGTTGATGTCACTAAGAACCTTGAATCACAGACTCTGCTGAACTGCAGGGCCTGCAGCAGTTTCTTACTCATCTCCTTTTACAAAATCTAGGAGATAGTGGTTTTCTGCACCTGCTCAGGCTGAAGTTTCAAATGACACAGGTGTCCCATGAGACAATGTTTGTCCTCATTAGGTCTACCCTCCTCCCCTCCTGTAATCGAACCAGTCACAAGGGCCACAGCCTCACCCAGCTAGACTGAGTATACACTGGACCTATGACGGCAGGAGGTAGGCAACCATGCTAATAAATACCATCAGAAACAGGGAAAATACTGGGCCCTGGAGGGATGGGCAGTGGGCCACAGAGTTGGATGAAGAATTTATCAACAGATTATGGGAATAATCTCCCATTTGTTATCTGGGAGTTAACACCCCAGCAAGAACCCAGGAGACAGAGCTCACAGGCAGCCAGGATGGTTCTTGAAGCGTAGAAAAAGTGATGGCCCACAGCTGGCTCTGCCAGAATTCCCATGTCAGATGGTAGAGGAAGGGGTCAAAATACTCAAATGAATGAGCGTGTGTATTCATTTGCTAGGGCTGTCATAGGAAAATATCAGACACTGGGTGGCTTACAACAACAGAAATGTATTGTCTCACGGTTTAGAAGGTCATAGTCTGAAATCAGCATCTTGGCAGGGCCATGCTCCCTCTGAAGGCTCCGGGGAGGGTCTGTCCTGGCCTGTCTCATGCTTCTGTCAGTTCACTAACTTGTGGCAGCATAACTCCAGTCTTCACATGACTTTCTCCCTCTGTCTTCACGTCATCCTCTCTCTGTTCATGTCTGCCTCTAAATCCAGATTTCTTGTCTTTATGAAGACACCAGTTGTATTGCATTAGGGTCCATCACAATGACCTCATCTCAACCTCATCATCTTCAAAAACCCTGTTTGAAGGGTCTCCTTATGTCTCCTACATTGGCAGGTGGGTTTGGAAGGTAGCAAAAGAAAAAAGCTAATACTGACAGAGGGCTTCCCTTGTGGCTCAGTAGGAAAGAATCCACCTGCCAATGCAGGGGGCGTGAGTTTGATCCCTGAGTCAGGAAGATCCCTTAGACAAGGAAGTGGCTATCCACTCCTGTATTCTTGTGTGGATAATCCCATGGACACAGGAGCCTGGAAGGTTACAGTCTACGTGGTCGCAAGAGTTGGGCACGACTGAGCGACTAATCACACACACACACTTAAGTGATTATAAGCTCAAGTTTCCTAATACCAAACAGTCCGTAGGTGTTTTTCCAGCCCTGCACTCAAGGCACTAAGCTCTTCATTGCCCTTATAGATGCCCTGCCTTTCCCGAGCCCTCTGCTTTGCTTCACACAGGAGGGCATCCCTCCTCTGGGATGTTCCTTCTGCACTGGGGCATTGGTCAGAGCAAGCTTGAGATGAGACAGAAAGAAATAGGCTCAAGGGTCCAGCACCTGCAACCTGCCTGGTGTTGCCAAGGCTGGGGTCTGCCCCAGGCCTGCTCTCCCTGTCACGTTTCGCTCTGCTGCCTTGAGGGGGTCTGTTCCATCTGTACATATCAACCATGTACATTTCTTAGCAGCAGAAAATCTCCAGATACAATTGGCAGACAGTGGCTGTGCAGCCTGCATGAGGAAGCTGCAGGAAGTGGGCAAGGCCTGGCACGCAGCAATGTCCATCTTCTCCTGGTCATCCTTGCCTGGGCCACAGGTTCTAGTCTCCAGTGCAGTTTGGAGTGGTGGTCAGGTGACTGGTCCCAACCAATGGAATGTGGCAGAAAGTATAAGGCGCCACTTCTATGATTGGCCCATTAGGACACCCCACCCACACCCTCATCCCCACCTCCATCCCCGCTCCAAGATTCTTGTTCTAGTTCCTGTTTAGTAGCCTGGAGCCAGGTGGTAGATGACCTGGTGGAGATTCTTATCCACAAGATGGAGGGAACAGAGTCCCTGAAGGACAGCTCTGCAGAGCAAAGAAATGTCGCCTCCCAACATCCCTCCCATCTGCTGACACCCTCTGACCAGAACAAACGAACTTATCATCTTAAGCCATTGACTTTTGTGCTTGTGAGACCTGTGAGCCAGCCTTGACTAGAGATGAAGCTAGAGGGAGAAGAGGGCAGGGCCAGTGTGCTTAGGGGGCTGAAATAGGTGATTAAGGAATATGATATTTTCCTATGAGAAAAATGGGTCTTGAAGACTTTCAAGCAAAGGAGAAACCTACGTGCCATCAAATCTCCACCCTGACCTGGTGGGGGGATGAGAAGGAGCAAGGCTGGAGGCAAGAGGTACTAAAATAGTGGGAAGCTAGAGCAGTCCTGCAGGGGAAGATGAGCCCAGTTCCAAGGCTGAGGCAGGAGAAATGGACTTGGAAGCAAGAGACCCAAGAGGTGAAACAGGAAGGATCTGCAGGACCCGGGATCCAATGCATGTAACATCAAGGGAAGTTTGGGGGGCCTTGAGAAGGACTGAGCATCTCGGGAGAAGCCAGCTTGGGAGAAAGAGGATGACTTCATGTTTGAACAGATGGACTTGAGTGGGTCAGCGCTATGGCAGGAGATGTCCAGCTCCTATAAGGAATGTCACCGTGAAGCTGAGGACAGGGTCAGAAGTGACACTGTCTGAAATGGAGGCATCTCTAAGACCCCTTAGGAGGAGATAAACTCCAAATATTCTAACTCCAGGCCCTGGCCTGCACTCCAGTGTAAATCCAACTTCATTGTTCAACATTCTCAGAGGTAGGTACCAAAAGATAATCAATGTTACCAGGAAGATGTTTGATGGTGATCGTGGAGGTGGTTCTCATTCAACACTGAACAAAACCTGGGCTGGGTGTTCATGTTTCTTGCAGGAACGAGAGGTTGGAGAGAAGAGGCTGGAGACCCATCCCAGGACCTAGTTACTGCAGGGTGGTGGTGATTTACCAACAGAGGGGAATGTGATCCTGGCCCTGAGAAGAACAGCGAAAATTTCTCAACTCTGGATGAAGCAAGACATGAAAACGAAGCCCTGTGTAAATGCCATTAGTGCTTTCACAGTGATAAAATAAAATAAAACTTTTAAAATATATGAGGTGCTACTGAATAAACGAATCACTTGAAAATGTACATGTGGGATAGCTAAGATAAATTAAAAAATAGATTAACATAACATCTGTATATTAACACCATCATAAAATGGAATGGTAATGGGAGGGGGAGTGTGTAAGGTATTATAAAACAATAATCAGAAACATTATGTCAATTATTGAAAACCCCATCACTGGCTGAGAGGTACTACTTAGTCTGCAGCACTTTTATTCCCCCAACTGGTTCTACAGGAAAGGCTTCTTCAATGCCTGTATAATCCAACCTCAGGTATACCATGGGTTTAATGGATTCTTATTGCCATCAGTAATAACAGATCACATGATTGGACAGTCATACAATGGTTAAATACCCATGTTTAACATGGCCAAAACCATTAGGAGACAATATCCAATTTCTTGCAATATTAATTGCAAAAGTAGCACTTACCAATTTTACATCTGTAAACCAATGTTTTGAAAAATCTTTGAACCCACTTTCCCATCTGAACCTCATGGGAGACCTGGGAAGTTGGAGGAAGCAAGCATATAGAGACAGAGAAGATCAGTGATTGCCAGGTGGGGAGTGGTTGACTCCAAAGCGAAGTTTTGGAGGTGTGAGGGACCTGGTCTGTATGTTGATTGTGGTTACCCAAACTCTAGGCATTTGTGAAAACTCAGAACTGTATATTAACAGAATGGATTTTACTTTACGCAAAGCAAAAACAAATAAAAATTTAAAAGCACATGGAAATAAACTAACTTCTAACATTATTGAAATGTACCAAATTAAAAAGCAGAGACAAAAAAATTGACCACACAGAAAGTCAGCGTTTATTAATGGTTGCTTGGGAGAGCTATATGCTATCTTATTTAGCACCATTAATTCCTTAGTTCATGACTAGTTAATCATATGACGAGAAAGATGAGCAGATCCTTAAGAGACGGGGGACAGGGTACAGATGAGGTTCAGTGGGGCAGAGTAAGGTGAGGCAGTCCGGATCAAAGAGCACTTCTATTTAGGAAAGACCTGGGTATTTTCAATGCTTCTGAGGATCTAGCATTTCATCTACTATTCCCTTCCAGATCCTGGGTTCCTTTTTTTCTTTTTAAGCATTTGTCAAAACAAAAGGACCCCAACAACACATTCGCTGTTGATTCAAACAACAGCACATCGTAGGTATTATTATTATTACCACTTCACAGATAGGAAAACAAACCCAGAAAGACTGACAAGAATCAATGCCTTGAAGCTCATAAGGGCTAATCTTTGCTAAGAACCTAGTCCACTAACACCAAAGTCCATGCAGCTGGAACAAGGCAGGAGGCATTCCAAGAGTCCAGAAGAGCGCTTTCATTTTCCAGTTTGCCTGTTAATCAGGATAGCTGGGTGAACAGAACTGAACTTCTGAACTCAACAAGAAGCTGGGTATAGACTGTAAGAGAGGAAATTGGAGACAGAGACCATCTTGGCTTTCTTTGAGTTGTTGTAGAGAATCATTCAGCCCTGGGCAGGCAGAGGTGGGAAATGTAGGATTAGACAAAATACAAGGTACAGCTCACTCTTATCGTTATATTGTTTCTATTCCCTCCTTCCCAGAGCCCTGCCTTCCCACTCAAGCGAAGATGAGAATTAATGAAATGGCAAGAATTTAGGCCTCTGTGATTGACTAGTGGAGATGTCATATGGCATCTCTAAAATAAATCATACAAATTAGAAACATCCAGAACACAGGTATTCAGTCTCTGAAGACCCCCAAGTGGGCTGCATCTGACAAGCCTCTTGGGCCTCTCATTCACTCACTCATTTAGTTAGTCAGCCAGTGTTTTAGTTGGTCCACCAGCAAACTTATTAAGTGCCCAACATGTGCCATTCTTAGCCCAAAGGACCACAAAAACCAGGCTCCACTATTAATATTAGAGGGGATACATTGGCCGTGACCTTGGGCAGGATAAGCCAGTGACAACAGTTTATCACCTACCTTCTTGGTTATTAATAAACTAGGTATTTCTTGAAAAGGAATTCTAATTCTTACATACCTTACAGACACGTCAGGAAGATCAATTAGCTGATGTTCATTTGAGACTGAACAAAGAAATGGAAAAATGAGCAGCTCTATAAATGAGCCTCTTCTCTGTTATTAACAATGCTATCATCATCATCACCATCATCATTATTTCTGTTGAGTTACTGCTTCATAAATCTATGCCTACATTTTCAATCAGGGGAGAATCAGCCTGAATAGAGCCTGTAAATTAAGGAATTAGGAGATACTCATCTAAGTGTGGGAAGTTTCTTGGTTAACCATCATATCAGCCCTAAAACTTCACATTTCTGCAACTGAGTCTATTTGACCCTGAGAGTGGCCGAACATGAAAGTGAAATTTGAGATAAATTCTTGCAATCTACCCCTTTTCTTATAATCCACCTCCAAATCTTCAAACAGCTACACTGATACTATCTTTTCTCCTTCTATATCTTTAAATTCTCCAGTCACTCATGAAATTTTCCACCAAAGCACCATCATCAGAGACTGCAGCTGAAATGGTCAAGGATTATGTGGAAGTACCTATGCCCTCTGCCCCATTGGCACAAATGTCAAAAGGCAAAAAAGTCTGCTCCAGGAAGATGTGGAGGGAAAAGGATGACCCAGAGTGTAGTGATGGCAATGAGGTTGAATGACAGCTGGGAGAGCTGTCCAAGGTACCACACAGTGGCTCAGCGGGGAAAGCGAACTAGATGATGAGGCCTGGGAAGAAGGCTGTAGGATGGTGGCTCTCAGGAGGAAAGATCTCATTGCCCCTTTGCTCTGGGACAGTGACATCCTATAATAGTCACAGCCACAATGTGTCAAGAGGAGACCCTAGAGAGCACAAAGTCCAGTCCTGGCGTTAAAGGGTTAGGTGAAAGAGTGATTGCCCAAGGACAGGTAAGATAGGACTCTGAAAGTGTTCCCAAGCCCCTCCTCTTCCAAGAAGCCCCTCCTGACTTGGTTGCTCCCTCTTCTTCACACCTGGAGTTACTTATTCAGAGACTATCTTCCATTAAGTTTGGTAAGCTCCGTAAGGGTAGGTATGGGGTCTATTGGTTTAGCAATAGACAAACGAGTGCCTAAAGTGGGAGTGACTCTGTGTGTATGTGTGTGTGTGTGTGTGTTGTGTGTCTCTGAATGGGTGCAAAGGTGGTGCGTGTACCATCAACTTTCATGTATTCATGCCTTGTCTCCTTTCTTGGAAAACACAGTAGCCTTCCCCCCTCCCTCCCTTTGTCCTCAGTACAGCATTTTGTTCAGAGAGATCATTTGCTCTACACATGATGACAATTTGTTGATTTCAAAAGAAGTTACAACAAAGCAGTGATAATCATACCTAAATCGGTCTAGTACTATTTAATTTTAACTGCCTTTGCATGAGTGAAAATTAATTGTTCATTTTTACCACATTACACATTTCAAAGCTCTCTTAAATGCATATTAGTTAGCACATAAATTAAGTTGGCAGGCATTTTTCTCTCTTATAGGAAAATGGGAAGACAATGCACTTAGTGGAGAGGGACTTTTCATCAGGCTCAATCTGAGGAGGTCTATCACTCCTCCTTCTAACAAGGTACAAGAGAAAGACAGAGTCAAGATAGAATTTAAGCACTGTCACCTACTCACTGGCCCCCTGAAGAAGCTTCATAAATTCTATCTCAGATTCCTTATCCAGAAAAGTAGCATAGTAATACCACTTTCCCAGAGCAGGTGGTGAAAATTAGGGAGACAACCTGGGCTGGGCTGGCACACAGAAGGCATTTAGTAAGCGTCAGTTCTCTTCTTGGCTGGGAAAAGCTTCTTGGAAGAGCCAAGGCTTAAAAGTCTCCTGAGTGCTGAGACCAGATCCAGACATTGGCCTAGTGCTTACCCCCTGGCTTGTAGATCCCCTCTGCCTGACTTTCTACTCTTGGGAAAGTTAAACAACACCAAGGCCAGCTTCGTACCAACTTTCTGCAGCACACTGGCTTGTTCCCCCTCTGCCTTCCCATTTCTCCCATTTTAAACTCTTGAAAAAAATAATCCCTCCATCTGTCTCTATTTACGTCTGTTTTTCTAAAATACCTCTTGTGAAATGCAAAGTTTTCATAACAGGAAAATGATCATTTGGTGGCTTACAGAGCAGTAAAATCTAGGTGGGAAGTTGCACAGACACCAAAATACCAGGCTCATTTGAATCTGATAGTGAAGAAATGAAATATTTAATAAGCAAAATCTTCAGGAAATGTAAATTATGTTTTCCCCTCCCTTCCTTCTCCGACAGAAATTAAACAACTTCTACACACCACGTAGTCTTCAGTCGAGGAAGCTAATGATGTCCCCAATGCCCTCTTCATCTGATCAAACTTTATTGTCTGTGTCAGGTTGCCAATTAAGGCATGGCTCTCTTATCGCACAAACTACCCAAGCCACCCTAAAGGTTAATTGAATCACGTACAGGCGACGCTCTGGTGGACAGAAGGCTTTAGAATTCCCTTCAGTAACTGGACCAGTTGGAAGAGCAAATGAGAAAATACTGTGATTGGTGTGCAGCCAAAGTGGAAGCTCCTGGTAGAGAAGAAGTGACAGAACCTGTCTTCCTGCCTCAGCCCTTGTGCCTCTCCTGTTCAGCTTTTTCCTGCCACTTTCACGTTCTCAGAAGCCTCTTCTATTTCTACTCCTCTCTGTGTAATGTTGTTTGCTGAGAAAGACAGAAGTTGTTTGAGGCAGCTCCATCCTGGGGATTGGGTCTGACCCAGGGGGCCAACTGTAGCCTGGCTTCCAGAGCAAGGCTTCCACCAAAAACTTGCCGTTTCCAATGCACTTTCTTAAAATGAACATCATACCACATGGAGGATCATCTCTAACAGAATATATTTATGTGTGTGTGGAGCTCCTTTTGACTAGAAATTATGATCCGGACACAGAACAAACTGCAGTTTTCAGGATTTGCTGAATAAGTAACTAGATCATAGAATCATGGACTCTTGGAGCTGGGAAGGTCCCTAGAGATCTTTCACTCTGTCCTTAGACCACAGACGAGGACCCTGGGGTCAGAGAGGAAGCATGGCTTTCCCAAGTGCATAAGGACATGAAGGAAAAGAAACTATTATAGAAGCCCAGTCTCCCGAATGAGGTAAATTCTACAGACAGGACTAGATTATTCAAGCCTTCTTGTGAATATGCTTTAAGCTCAGTCACTTCAGGGACATCTATCTGTATACAAACACTGAATGTACTATGGAGAACTTTATGAATTCATTAAATCAGATCCCTAAAGGCCTCCCCTCAATGGCATCCTTAGTCCCCAGTAATGTCTTATAGAACAATTTGCTCTTTTGCATTTTGTTCAGACTGTGTTTCCCACAATTCATCTAAATGGATAATGTCCAGTGGTTAACAAGACTGACAATTTAGATGAGGCTTAAATTATGGCTGCTGTCAAGAAGACAGCTTTCTGGAGGGTGTGGTGAGAAAACTGTGGTAAGGAGATTCAAAATGGAGACATTATAGGCTTAGAGTCAGGGATCTCAGCAATGAATGGTCCTTAAAGGCTGGAGTGCATTGCCATTTCCTTCTCCAGGGGATCTTCCTGACCCAGGGATCAAACTCTGGTCTCCCTCATTGCAGGCAGAGTCTTAACTGTCTAAGCCACCAGGGAAGGCCCCTCAAATGCCACCTTATCCAACTAACACCCAGCAGAGTTCTTGGGCCTCAATGGATAACTGGTGAAAACAAACAAAAATGGATGGCTAGATAGCTGAACATATGTACGTATGTACATATGTATGGGTGGATGGTTGAGTTTCCCAATCCCCACCCTCCAAGGGCCAAAATGTGATTCGTTGCTCTTCACAGTGGCATGAGATTACCAACTGGAGCTGGTCTGAACAACTTCAGTCAACTCTGACAGTTAGAAATCTCATCCTGACATGAAGCCCAACACTGTTAATGACTTACAGTGTCTGAGGTATTATCTCTGTTTTGAAGGACAACCCAAAGTGAATAGATCTCTCTTCCTTACAACAGTCCTTTACTTATTTAAAAACAGTCACCAGATATACCCAAATTTTCTCTACTCTAAGTTAAATGGTATAATTCCTTCAGCTGTTCATCTAAGGACATATCTTCCTTGTGAGATCATCTTAAACATTAAATTAGATGTCTTCTAAATGCCTGGCATATAGTAAGTGTTCAGCAAAAAAGTAAATAATATTCTCATTGGTATAAGACCCCTGATCCCAAAGTGCCCCAATATGATAAAGTAAGCTCAGTCTGTGCTGACATTCTGCATAAGGTTTTGTTGCTAAATAGACCAGCCTGAGC
This sequence comes from Dama dama, assembly GCF_033118175.1. NCBI lineage: Eukaryota > Metazoa > Chordata > Mammalia > Artiodactyla > Cervidae > Dama > Dama dama. Next base: position 47,581,429 of record NC_083707.1, read on the forward strand.
TGATATGGAGCATAAAGACCACAGGCAGACACAAGGAGCATTGTGTCAAGGCCCTGGAGCTCTACCACTTGGATCAGAATAGGATTATTCAAAGCGGGGGGGCGGGGGGGGGGTGTGGGGTGGGGTGGGGTGGGGACAGGAATCCATGAAATGAATATTCTGGAACTCTATCATGTGTGAAGCATAGCTTTGAGCAGCAAATTTTAATAAGGTGGGCCAGTAAACTTTGGAGTCTCTTCAGTTCAGTTCAGGGGCTTAGTCGTGTCCGACTATATGGGACCCCATGGACTACAGCATATCAGGCTTCCCTGTCCATCACTATCTCCTGGGGTTTGCTCAATCTCATGTCCATCAAGTCGGTGATGCCATCCAACCTTCTCATCCTCTGTCATCCCCTTCTCCTCCTGCTAGAAGGAGAAGAAGGCAGGATGAGAAAGCAGAGGAAGAGGGAGTCTCTTAACAAATCCATTTTAAGTGGGAAGTTCAATCACAATGACTCTGACAGTCTTAGTCCCAGAGTGGTTAGTCTTCTCTGGATGTGCTCTTGTTTGTCACTCTTCTTTTCAAAAGAACCGGACCAAGATGCAAACTTCCTACATGGCCAACCTGGTCTCTTTGACAGAAATCACTGGCTGTTGACCAACATCCAGTGTCCCTGTTTTCTATTCAGGTTCACGGCTGACTCTGTTTCCCAAACTTTTTCTGCAGTTAGGTATGGCCATACGGAAGTTTTATCCAATGAAATATGATAGGATGTTAATATATTTCACTTCTAAGTTTTTAAGAGAGGAGATATCATTTCTGTCTTCCATGCCTTCTGCTATCAGCTGTTACAGATGATGACCTAAGTTCTTAGGATTTGACAGGCTCTCAAGAGGTAAGACGCCTGAATCCCTGAGTCACCATGTGGAGCAGAGCTGCCCAGTGGCCAGTAACATCAAACTTGCACTGTTACTTACCCAAGAATAAACTTCCATTGTGGTTAATGCCTTGAAGTAGGTGCTGTCATCTTCAAACTCTAAAAATATGGCATTGCCTTAAGGGTCTGGGGATGAACACTAGAGAACAAACACCACAGGCAGGAAAGAAGGAGATCTATGCTAAGCAGTTGCAAAATGTATGATAGAATTGTCACATTCACAACATTGAAATACAAAGGATCATAAGAGACTACTACCAGCAGCTCTATGCCAATAAAATGGACAACTTGGATGAAGTGGACAAATTCTTAGAAAAGTATAACTTTCCAAAACTGAACCAGGAAGAAATAGAAGATCTTAACAGAGCCATCACAAGCAAGGAAGTCAAAACCGTAATCAGAAATCTGCCAGCAAACAAAAGCCCAGGACCAGATGGCTTCACAGCTGAATTCTACCAAAAATTTAGAGAAGAGCTAACACCTATCTTACTCAAACTCTTCCAGAAAATTGCAGAAGAAGGTAAACTTCCAAACTCATTCTATGAGGCCACCATCACCCTAATTCCAAAACCAGACAAAGATCCCACAAAAAAAGAAAACTACAGGCCAATATCACTGATGAACATAGATGCAAAAATCCTTAACAAAATTCTAGCAAACAGAATCCAACAACATATTAAAAAAATCATACACCATGACCAAGTGGGCTTTATCCCAGGAATGCAAGGATTCTTTAATATCCGCAAATCAATCAATGTAATACACCACATTAACAAATTGAAAGATAAAAACCATATGATTATCTCAATAGATGCAGAGAAAGCCTTTGACAAAATTCAACACTCATTTATGATTAAAACTCTCTAGAAAGCAGGAATAGAAGGAACATATCTCAACATAGTAAAAGCCATATATGACAAACCCACAGCAAGCATTACCCTCAATGGTGAAAAATTGAAAGCATTTCCCCTGAAATCAGGAACAAGACAAGGGTGCCCACTCTCACCACTACTATTCAACATAGTGTTGGAAGTTTTGGCCACAGCAATCAGAGCAGAAAAAGAAGTAAAAGGAATCCAGATAGGAAAAGAAGAAGTGAAACTCTCGCTGTTTGCAGATGACATGATCCTCTACATAGAAAACCCTAAAGACTCTACCAGAAAATTACTAGAGCTAATCAATGAATATAGTAAAGTTGCAGGATATAAAATTAACACACAGAAATCCCTTGCATTCCTATACACTAACAATTAAAAAACAGAAAGAGAAATTAAGGAAACAATACCATTCACCATTGCAACAAAAAGAATAAAATACTTAGGAGTACATCTACCTGAAGAAACAAAAGACCTATACATAGAAAACTATAAAACACTGATGAAAGAAATCAAAGAGGACACAAACAGATGGAGAAACATACCGTGTTCATGGATTGGAAGAATCAATATTGTCAAAATGGCTATTCTACCCAAAGCAATCTATAGATTCAATGCAATCCCTATCAAGCTACCAACGGTATTTTTCACAGAACTAGAACAAATAATTTCACAATTTGTATGGAAATACAAAAAACCTCGAATAGCCAAAGTAATCTTGAGAAAGAAGAATGGAACTGGAGGAATCAACCTGCCTGACTTCAGACTCTACTACAAAGCCACAGTCATCAAGACAGTATGGTACTGGCACAAAGACAGAAATATAGATCAATGGAACAGAATAGAAAGCCCAGAGATAAATCCACAAACCTATGGACACCTTATCTTTGACAAAGGAGGCAAGGATATACAATGGAAAAAAGACAACCTCTTTAACAAGTGGTGCTGGGAAAACTGGTCAACCACTTGTAAAAGAATGAAACTAGAACACTTTCTAACACCATACACAAAAATAAACTCAAAATGGATTAAAGATCTAAATGTAAGACCAGAAACTATAAAACTCCTAGAGGAGAATGTAGGCAAAACACTCTCCGACATAAATCACAGCAGGATCCTCTATGACCCACCTCCCAGAATATTGGAAATAAAAGCAAAAATAAACAAATGGGACCTAATGAAACTTAAAAGCTTTTGCACAACAAAGGAAACTATAAGTAAGGTGAAAAGACAGCCCTCAGATTGGGAGAAAATAATAGCAAATGAAGAAACAGACAAAGGATTAATCTCAAAAATATACAAGCAACTCCCGAAGCTCAATTCCAGAAAAATAAATGACCCAATCAAAAAATGGGCCAAAGAACTAAACAGACATTTCTCCAAAGAAGACATACACATGGCTAACAAACACATGAAAAGATGCTCAACATCACTCATTATCAGAGAAATGCAAATCAAAACCACAATGAGGTACCACTACACGCCAGTCAGGATGGCTGCTATCCAAAAGTCTACAAGCAATAAATGCTGGAGAGGGTGTGGAGAAAAGGGAACCCTCTTACACTGTTGGTGGAAATGCAAACTAGTACAGCCGCTATGGAAAACAGTGTGGAGATTTCTTAAAAAACTGGAAGTAGAACTGCCATATGACCCAGCAATACCACTCTTGGGCATACACACTGAGGAAACCAGATCTGAAAGAGACATGTGCACCCCAATGTTCATCGCAGCACTATTTATAATAGCCAGGACATGGAAGCAACCTAGATGCCCATCAGCAGACGAATGGATAAGGAAGCTGTGGTACATATACACCATGGAATATTACTCAGCTGTTAAAAAGAATTCATTTGAATCAGTTCTAATGAGATGGATGAAACTGGAGCCCATTATACAGAGTGAAGTAAGCCAGAAAGATAAAGACCATTACAGCATACTAACACATATATATGGAATTTAGAAAAGATGGTAATGATAACCCTATATGCAAAACAGAAAAAGAGACACAGATGTACAGAACAGACTTTTGGACTCTGTGGGAGAAGGCGAGGGTGGGATGTTTCGAGAGAACAGCATGTATATTATCTATGGTGAAACAGATCACCGGCCCAGGTGGGATGCATGAGACAGGTGCTCGGGCCAGGTGCACTGGGAGGACCCAGGGGAATCGGGTGTGTGTGTGGGGGGGGGGGGGGGAGGTGGGAGGGGGGATCGGGATGGGGAATACATGTAACTCCATGGCTGATTCATGTCAATGTATGACAAAACCCACTGCAATGTTGCGAAGTAATTAGCCTCCAACTAATAAAAATAATTGAAAAAAAAAAAAAAAGAATTGTCACATTCAGTAACTTGGAAGTCAGATAAAGTGCTCATAAGACCTGCAGCAAGAAGTAAAGAACTTGAAAAGGAGCTCAAAGGATGGGCTTCATATATCTAAGTAATAAAATAAAGGCATGAGTTCTGGCATTTAAGATTAGGGATGGAAGGGAATATAAACAGCTCAGAAATCTGAGAGTTCATATCATTTGGAAAAATCAACTGCTCCTGAACCAGAAACTGCAAGAGATAGGCTTCTGCCTTCCACTGAAGCCTGTTGTTGAGATATCTTTGATATAGCCCCCGTTAACCTGGGGAAGGACACAGAAACAGGTCTAAGAACTCTGTCCAGTGTGGAAGTTTGGTTGTGATTCCTAGTCTGCAAAGTTGAATGGGAGTAAGCAGACCAGAAGTTTTTAAGGAAACAGTACTGTCAGAAAAACCATTGACTGCATGAATCCTATACTAGGATCTCCAAACTGGCATTATCAGAAAGAGGGCTATGAAAGTTGGGTAGTATCCAACGGATGCATTCATACCACGCCCACTTCATAAGTGGTCATGGGGCAAAATGGACAAGAAGGAAAATCTTAGAAAGCGCAGTCAGGGACCACAGAGAACACTGGACAAAGAAGAAAAATCAACCCAGTCAGGGAAATTCCGCCAGGACAAGGGCCCTTCTCCAGGCCCACCTCTTAGGACCCCCTATTGTCACAGATGAGGGACTGCCTAAGAAGCAGAATGCTGCCAATTTTCCCCTCGTCAAATGGAAGTTTCTATTGTACTCTGCTGTTTATTGTATTTTGTGAGTTTATAAGTGGGGAGTAGAGGTGACTTGTCATCAGCCTGAAACAATCACATCCACACATGTGGCAGGAATTATCCATCACACAAAGGTGCTAGTCTTCAGTCTGGATTCAATAATTGGATAGGATTTGGGATTGTCTTACCAGGAGAGAGTGGTGATTATGTGTGGGAAAAGGAATATCCAAAGATAATTGGTGGCCAGAAAGGCAGACGGCTACCTAGCCTGGCCTCCGCTGGGCCATGCAAGGTCATTCTCCTTTGAACCTGTGCACATCTGTAAATCTTCTGGGACAAAGATGCAACACTTTCCACGTGGTCTGACCGAGGCCCTGAACTTGCTATTTCCACCCTTGTGGAAGTTCGGTGAAATTGCAGATGCTCACAGGCCTCCCTTCCTCTGTTTGGAGATGATTTCCAGCCACAGAAATGACAAAGCCCATCTACTTCCATGTCCCACCTGAGGCACCCGGGACATGGTTACGCCCACACCAGTCTAGGTCCCTTCCCCTTCCAGTGGATACAGAGATCCAGTGGCTGTATATCCTCATCAGTACTTGATATGGTCAGTGTTTTTAATTTAGCCATCTATAGGTTCACAGTGGTATTTTATTCTTTTAATTTGAATTTCTAAGTGCCTTTTGACTCTTTTGGAAAAATCACAGCCGCCTTAAAAGACATGAAAACTGAAGATATTTGGTGAGTTTGCCCCAGTCTGATAGGAATTCCCAAAGCAGATTCTAGTCACACAGAGCCAAGTCCACACAGTGGGAACATGCATAAAGCCTTCCAACAGGCCACTTCGAAGAGCAACATCCATTTGAACGACAGCATTTTGGATTAATTGTTTTAAAAATTTGACTCTGTTATTATTACTTCATAGCAGAACCTCTGGCCATAGAACTTGGTGATTCATAGCAGACTCTAGGGTCAGATGGCCTGAGTTCAGGCCATACTTTGACCTCAGCTTCCTCATCTGTAAGAATAAAAGAATTAATAAATGTAAAAACTTAGAAAGTGCCTGGCATACATTAAGTATTGGGTTTAGACAAGACAGAAGCACCAGAGACCAAATTGCCAATATCCATTGGATCATAGAGAAAGCAAGGGAATTTCAGAAAAACATCTACTTCTGCTTCATTGACTACACCAAAGCCTTTGTGTGGATCACAACAAACTGTGGAATATTCTTAATGAGATGGGAATACCAGACCAAATTACCTGCCTCCAGAAAAAACTGTATGCAGGACAAGAAGCAACAGTTAAAACTGGATGTGGAACAATGGACTGGTTCAAAATTGGTAAAGGAGTACATCAAGGCTGAATACTGTCACCCTGTTTACTTAACTTCAATGCAGAGTACATCATGTGAAATGCAAGGCTGGATGAAGTACAAGCCAGAATCAGCCAAGCCAGGAGAAATATCAACAATTTTAGATATGTAGATAATACGACTCTAATGGCAGAAACTAAAGAGCCTCTTGAGGCTGAAAGAGGAGAGTGAAAAAGCTGACTTAAAATACGACATTCAAAAAACCAAGATCATGGCATTCGGTCCCATCACTTCATGGCAAATAGATGGGGAACAAGTGGAAACAGTGGCAGGTTTTATTTTCTCGGGCTCCAAAATCACCATGGACAGTGACTGCAGCACAAAATTAAAGCATGCTTGCTCCTTGGAAGAAAAGCTATGGCAAACCTAGACAACATATTAAAAAGCAGAGGTGTCAACAAAGGTGTATATAGTCAAAGCTATGTTTTTTCCAATAGTCATATGGATGTGAGAGTTGGACCATAAAGAAGGCTGAGTGCCAAAGAATTGATGCTTTCGAACTATGGTGTTAGAGAAGACTCTTAAGAGTTCTTTGGACAGCAAAGAGATCCAACCAGTCCATCCTAAAGGAAATCAGTCCTGAATATTCATTGGAAGGACTGATGCTAAAGCTGAAGCTCCAATAGTCTGGCCAACTGCTTTGAAGAGCCATTTGAAAATATCAACTCATTTGAAAATATCCTGATGCTGGGAAAGATTGAAAGCAGGAGGAGAAGGGTGACAGAGGATGGGATGGTTAGATGGCATCATTGACATAATGGGAATGAGCCTAAGCAAACTCCAGGAGATAGTGAGGACAGGGAGGTCTAGTGTGCTGCAGTCCATGAGGTTGCAACGAGTCAGACACAACTTAGTGACTGAACAGCAACTTCAACAACAATGGTGACAGTATCATTTATCCTCCAAAACAGGATACTTTTGAGGTTAAAAGAAAGCTTTTCAATTAAGGCAGCAGGTGTAAACCAATTGTCCCAGATAAACCAGAATGTATAATCTCCCTAAAAATGTGCCAGAATTTTAAGAATAAAATTCTTAAATATTTTATTTAATTAATGAATTGACCATATCCATATAAGAGTAAATGTCATTATTTTTATTTCACATCTAGGAAAATCAGATTCATGAGAGGTTAATTAATTTGCCCCTCAAATCACATTGCTGTTGGTAAGCAGGAGAGCTGGGATTCAGACACAGGTTTCTGATTGCGAGGCATCTGCCCTCACCGTTGACCTTTCTGCTGTCAAACCCTCAAGACATCTCCCCATATGAATATCTTTTGCTTCTTTGCTTCTCTTTCTTTTTAAAAAAAGTATTAATAAAATTTTTCAGGCTTCAAAAAGTTATAGAGGTCATGAAGGCTCATACACCACCATCCAACTTGGAAATAAAACATGGCAAAACGATTTGCAATTCCCTGTATGTTGTTCTTAAACCTCATTTGCCTCTGTCCTCCAGAGAAGCAGGACTTATCCTAAACTAGGCTTTATAATTCCCATGTGAATCTTTATACCATTAATGCATGTGCCCACAAGGGCATACAGTTCAGTTTTGCAGGTTTTACACTCCTATAAATGGCGATAAGCTGTTTCGGCCTCCTGCAACTCTTTTCCCTCACTCAGTAGTGGTATAGCACTGATTCATCTGTGTTTGGTGTCTTGTAGGATTTCACTAAGTGAATACACAACAGTTTATTCCCTCTTGATGAATAATTAGACTTCTGATCTTTCACCATTATAATCCGTGTTCCCAGGAAGCTTCTTGTACATTTGACCTCACATACAATCTGCAATAGGTTCTGTAGAGAGTAGACCTAGGAGTGGGGTTACTGGCTATAAGTGTTTGCATATCTTCAGCTTTACTGGGTATTTCCAGATTGTTCTCCAAAGTGGTGCTGGCAATTTACCCTCTCACTGTTGTAGCTCCTGCTGCTGCTGCTAAGTCGCTTCAGTCATGTCCGACTCTGTGCGACCCCATAGACAGCAGCCTACCAGGCTCCTCTGTCCCTGGAACTCTCCATGCAAGAATACTGGAGTGGGTTGCCATTTCCTTCTCCCACTGTTGCAGAGAAGTAGCCAGTTCTGACTCCATGTTGGAAACTGTTTCTTTGACTTGTTTCTAATTGCTTCTGTTATTATAATCATACATAGTGGCTTGCTTAAAAGGACTTTGACCCTCTGCCCAACTGTTAAACTGAGGTGCCTTTGTTCCTGTCCACCTGTAGATGGCAGGAAGGAAGAAATTAACACATCCCCTGCCTGAAGCTTGCATTCTAGGAGATGTTTGCAAGATTGATAGCCTTTTGATTTGCTTCATCACCTCCCCCTACCTCTGATCTATAAAAGAACCTAGCATCCAGTTATTAAGATGGTTATTTTGAGGCACTAGTGTGCCATCTTCTCTGTCAGCTGCTTTCCGAATAAAGTCGTTTTCCTTGCCTCAACACCTCGTCTCTCAGATTCACTGGCCTATTGTGGGGCGAGCAGAGCAAGCTTGGACTCATTAATACCACTAGCCATGTATTAATGAGTTAGTATTGCTTCATATTCTCATCAAACACTGTGATGAGACTTCTCTCTTTCTGAAAAAGTATATTCTGAAAAGTAATATTCTGAAATAGTGTCAAAATAGCTTTAATTTTAATTCCCAGCATTTCTCTGATTACTCTGATTACCAGAAAGATCAATTTTCTTTTCATAGGTTTCCTCCTCTACGTGGTAGCAACTTTCCCTTTTCATCTCACTGGACCTCTAGCCCCCAGAGCTTGTCTTCTCTTAAGAAGGCTGCCTTTGCAGGAGAAAGTCATTATTCCTCCTCCCCTCCCCACTGCAAGAGCCATGTCCTCTTTCAGCTTAAGACTTGTAAGTCATTGTTCTGGAGAAAGTGGCCAGAGATGATATAAATAACAGAGGGATTATGAATTTCCCATCGTCTTACAAAACTCTTACATTCAAAATCTTTACCTCTGGAAAAATTTCCCATCCTGAGGTCTTTAGACCAGGACTGTGGATGTACACATAAAAAGTCATAAACTTCTCTAGGAGAAAAAATATAAATTCAAGTTTTCATTTTGTTCATAATCATAAAATTGTATTAACATAAGAATTTTCTGGGCCAGTTTTTTAGTACTGCTATGTGATTAGAGTGCCAACCTTTCTGATTTCATAAATATCTTGGTGCCAAGTGAGACAACTGAACAAATGTGGACCTACAGTTAAGATAATAAGGATCACAAAACATGATTCTGTTATAGATACCTAACAATGGCTTTTTAAAAAGACATTTACTCTCTTATGTCAAACTGGAAATAGATGGTTTCAGGGATGGTTCAGAGATTCGAGGATATTGTCAAGGTTCCACATTCTTTCTCTCGTTCTGCTCTGCTGTCTGGTGCATATGGGCTTTCCAAACCCATTTCATTGCCTGATAGTCTCAAGAGAATTCCTCCAAGCCCCAGGCATCTCATCTTCATATACTAAGTCAAAGGGCAAAAGCCAACATGGTGTTCATCAGGAGGAAAAGAGAAAATGGTTCCCCTCAAAGTCTTCCAAAAATCTTTTCTTTATATCCAAACTGATGGCAAGACCACTCCTCACTGCAAGGGAAGCTAGGAAAGCAAATATCTAACATCCTAGCCTCTGTCATTAAAGGCAAATCTCTAACATCCTAGCCTCTGTCAGGGATTCCCCTGTGACTCAGCTGGTAAAGAATCTGCCTGCAATGCGGCAGACCTGGGCCCGGTCCCTGGGTTGGGAAGATCCCCTAGAGAAGGGACAGGCTACCCACTCCAGTATTCTGGCCTAGAGATTTCCATGGACTCTATAGTCCATGGGGTTGCAAAGAGTCGGACACGACTGAGCAACTTTCATTTTCAATTCAGCCTCTGTCAATCTTATAGAAAGAGAAGAGGATGACTCTGGGTAAGCAAACTTGTATCAAGTTAAAGCTACATTCTGTCAACACACACTATGAAAACAAGTTTTGCAGTGAAACAAGTAGAGAAAACTGTGAACAGATTTCAATCATCACTCAGGAACTGCTGCCACAGGCAGTTCAGTTCAGTTCAGTCGCTCAGTCCTGTCCGACTCTCTTCCCTGACCATCACCAACTCCCGGAGCTTGCTCAAACTCATGTCCATCGAGTCGTGATGCCATCCAGTCATCTCATCCTCTGTCGTCTCCTTCTCCTGCCTTCAATCTTTTCCAGCATCAGGGTCTTTCCTCAGTCAGTTTTTCGCATCAAGTGGCCAAAGTACTGGAGCTTCAGCATCAATTCAAACACTGTGCATACATTCAATTAAGCAGCACTGTCTCTTGTTTCTCTGTTCCCCCACCTGCACACACATTTACCCTTTGTAGCATATAAAATCTGGTATGCTTATGCAGTCCAAGTTTGTGCCTTGAATACTTTAAAAAAATATATTGTTACTGCCTCTTTCCTCCTATCCTCCTTTCCTGAGGCCCCTCAGCTTAATTCCCTGAACTCTTCATCCCTGGTTTGTTATTGAACACAAACATGAACTTTCTTCCAGCAAACCTGGCTTTCACCTGGCTTTCGATTGCTTTTAAGGTATTTCTTCCTGAGGATTTCATAAATGGAAGTCCCAGGAAGACTGCATTTCATTACATGAATAGGACTGCACAGGAGAAACAGCATAAGCTTTGGAGTCAAATAGAATTGTGTTAAAATTCTGGCTCCAATATTATAGACATCAATAGAATAGTAGGAAGATGTTAAGAGTAACTTGGTGCCAATAAATTCAACAGCTTTGATAGGATAGACAAATTATTTGAAAGACACAAATGATTAAAACTTACTGAAAAATGATAAAAATGAACTTACATACAGAACAGAAATAGGCCCACTGACATAGAAAACAAACCATGATCCGCAAAAGGGAAAGGTAGGGGAGAGATAAATTAGGAGTTTGAGATTAACATACACACACTACTACACATAAAATAGATAACCAACAAGGACCTGCTGTATAGCACAGGGAACTGTATTCAATATTTTGAAATAACCTATGAGGGAAAAGAAATTGAGAAAAATAAATATGTTTATTTGTATGTATGACTGAATCACTGTGGTGTATACATGAAACTAACACAATACTGTAAATCAACTATATGTCAATAAAAATTAAAAGTTAAATTTTAAAAAGCTTACTGCAGAAGAAATAGAATATCTAAAAATTCTTATACCTATTAAAGAGATTGAATTATTGATATAAAAATAATAACTTTCTTACAAAGAAAATATCAGGAAGAAATAATACCAATCTTCCATAAACTCTTTCAGAAAATAAGGAAGAAAAAATACTTTTCAAATCATTTTATGCAGAGAGAATTATCCTGACACCCAAACCAAAGACATACAAAAAAAAAGAGAATACAACAGGCAATACAATATCCCTCATGAACACAGTCATAAAAATCCTTAGCACACTATTAGTAAATTCCATACAATAGCATAACACAAAAAACCTTTTAAAAAAATGATAGTACATAAAGACCAAGTGGGATTTTTACCAGAAATGTACAGTTATTTCAACATCCCAAAACCAATCAATATAATTCATCATATTAACAGAATAAAGACAGAATACCATATGCTTATCTAAGCAGATGTAGAAAATATAGAAAATACATATGATAAAATTCAATTCATCCATTCATGATTTGAAAAAAAAAACTTAGCAAACTAGAAATGAAAGGGAGATCCTTAATCTAATAGAGGATATCTATGAAAAATTTATAGTTAACATCATACTTAACAGTAAAATGTTGAATAGTTTTCTCCTAATATTGTAAACATTGCAAGCAACCATTCACATCATCCCTATTCAACACTATATTGGAGGTCTTGGCTAGTGCAATAAAGCAAGAAAAAGAAATTAAAGGGAGAAGGATCAAGAGAGCAGAGTAGGAAGACCCTGAACTTGCTTCCTCCAACAGGCACACCAAATTACAAGTACACACAGGAAAACTATCTATGAAAATGACCTGAAGGCGAGTGGAAAACATTTTCTCAAATTAAAGATATAAAGAAAGAGCCACAGGTAGGAGGAGAGGAGATGCAATAGAGTCAGGACCTACATTCCCAAGTGAGACTCACAAACAGGAGGGATATCATAACTGCAGAGGTCCCTACTGAGGAGTGAGGTGTTTAAGTTCCATATTGAGCTCCCCATCCCAGGGGTCTTGCACCAGGAAGACAAATCCCCAGAAAGTTGGAGTTTGAAAACCAGTGGTACTTACATTCAAGAGAGATATAGGAAACAGAGACTTCATTCTTAAATGGTGCAAGCAAAATCTCATATGCTCTGATCCCAGTGCAAAGGCAAGAGTTTAAAAGACACCTGAGTAAGACCCATACAGGTTTCTCAGGAGACAGGTAAGATGGTCTGGTGATTTTCCCATCTCTTTTAAGAATTTTCCACAGTTTGTTATGATCCACACAGTCAAAGGCTTTAGTGCAGTCGAAACAGAGGTAGATGTTTTTCTGGAAATCCCTTGCTTTCTCTGTGATTCAGCAAATGTTGGTAATTTGATCTCTTGTTCCTCTGCTTTTTCTAAACCTACCTTGAACATTTGGAAGTTCTCAGTTCACGTAAAATGTTAAAGAGATCTTCTCTAAGCAGAAAAGAAAAGGCCACAACTAGAAATATAAAAGTCATGAAAGGAAAAATGTCACTGGTAAAAACAAATATATAGTAAAGGTAGTGAATCAACCACTTATAAAGTGAATGGGAAGATTAAAAGACAAAAGTGGCAAAACCATCTATATCTACAATACAAATAATTATGGAATACTCAGAGATATAAAATACAATGTCAAAACATAAATGTGCTGAGGAAGGGAGTAAAAATTAAGGATAAAAATCATACAATCATCTTAGTAGATGCAGAAAAAAACTTCTGACAAAATTCAACAAAATTCAATTTATGATAAAACTCTCAACAAAATGGTTAGAGAGAGGCAATACATGATAAAGGCTACATATGACAAAACCATAGCCAATATCATATCAGTGGTGAAAAGCTGAAAGTATTTCCTCTAAGATTAGGAACAAGACAAGAATATTCACTCTCACTACTTTTATTCAACATAGTATTGGAAGTTCCAACCCCAGCAATCAGACAAGAAAAAGAAATAAAAGGCATCCAAACTGCAAAGAAAGAAGTAAAACTGTCACTGCTTACAGATGATATGATACTATATATAGTAACTCTAAAGTTTCCTCTAAAAAACTCTATTAGAAGTAATAAATGAATTTATTAAAGTTTCAGGATATAAAATTTATATGCTAAAATCTGTTGCAGGTCTATACAATAATAACAAGCTATCATAAAAGAAATTAGGAAAACAAACTCCTTTACAATTGCGCCAAAAATAATAAAATGCTTAGAAATAAATCTAACCTAGGAGGGGAAAGACCTATACTCTGGTAGCTTATAAGACATTGAAGAAAGAAATTGAAGATGACACAAACAAATAGAAAGATACACCATACTCATGGACTGGAAGAATTAATACAGATAGTCCCTTACATATGAATCCTCAAGTTGTGAACTTTCAAAAATGCAAACATATGTTTGCAGGTCACGTGTTTGTAAGTTCCTGTGTCTGGCGTACATTTTAAAGTGCATACATCGTCTACAAGTGGTTGTGCTTTTGTGTTCATGTTGGAGCTAGATCTTCAAGAGAACAACTTCATTGAGTTCCTTGCTATGCAACACGTGGAGCTTACTAATGATGACCTGATGGAATTGGAGGCCCAGAGAAAGGATGAAGAGAGACAAAAGGAAGAAGAAGTAACTAAAGAACTGAAAATATTCATGATGCAGGAAATGGCAAGGGGATTCTGTTTATTTAAGAAGGTGCTGTTAGTTTTTTGAGGCACAGGCACATTCTACCTGAATGTAGAATGGCATGAGAAGGTTGCAACAACAGCTGTTCAAAATGCAATTCAGGGCTACCACGTTATCTAGGATAAGACATCACAGGATCTCTTTTTCAAGAGGATAGACAGAATCGAATTCAGCAAGGAAACAGAACCTGTGCCATCAGCATCAGGCATGAGCTAAATTCCAGCTTGCTTTCCATCTCTATTGCTGGCAATCCTTCAGCTCTACCATTTCGCACCTCTTCTCCCTCCCCCAGCCAGTAATTCCTCCTGCCTGTCCACTCGATGCCAGCTCTGGAATGGTACTACTGTACTTTTCAAGGTACTGTACCGTTAGATTAAAAATGTTTTATTTTGTGTGTTGTTTTATGTATTGTTTGTGTGAAAATATTATAAACCTGTTACAGTACAGTACTTATAGCTTATTGTGTTAGTTGGTACCTAGGCTAGCTTTATTGAACTTACAAACAAACTGGACCATGAACACACTCTAGGAATGAAACTTGTTCATATGTAGGAGACTTACTGTATAGTTAAAATAATCATACTCCTCAAGGCAATACACAGATTCAATGCAATTCCTATCAAAATACTAATGGCATTTTCCACAAAACTAGAATGAATAACCCCAAAATTTGTATGAAACCACAAAAGACCCCAGTAGCCAAAACAATCTTGAGAAAAAAAAGAACAAAGGTGGAGGTATCATGGTCCCTAACTTCAGACCATACTACCAAGCCATAGTAATCAAATCAGTGTGGTACTGACACACAGACAGACAAATAGATTAATGGAACAAAATCGAGAGATCAGAAACAAGTCTGTGCTTGAATGATCAATTAATCTACAACATAGGAGGCAAGAATATACAATGGGGAGAAGACTTTCTTTAATAGATAGTGTTGGGAATGTAGGATAGCTATATGCAAAGAATTGAAACTGGACCTTTTTTTCACATCATATTAAAAAACTCAATATGGATTCTACACTTAAGTGTAAGACCTGAAATTATAAAACTTTTAGAATAAAACACAGGCAGTATACTCTTCGACATCAATCTTAGCAATATTTTTTTAATCTGTCTATTAAGTCAAAGGAAACAAAACAAAAAATAAAAAGTAAGACTAAATTGAACTAAAAAACTTTTGCAAAGTGAAAGAAACCATCAATAAAATAAAAAAGGCAGCCTAATGAATGGGAGAGGATATTTGCAAATGACATATCCAAAATATGTTAATATCTAAAATATGAGACAACTCAATATAAAAAAATTTAATGTACAGAGGACATAACTAGACCTTTTCCAAAGAAGGCACACAGATGGTTAACAGGTACATTAAAAGTTGCTCAGAATCACTAATCATGAGGGAAATGCAAATCAAAACCACAATGAGATGTCATCTCTCACCTGTCAGAATGAGTACCATCAAAAAGACAAGTAACAAGTGTTGCCAAAGATGTGAAAAAAAATAATCATCATGTACTGTTTAGTGCGATCATAAATTGGTACAAACACTATGGAAAACAAAATGGAGTTTCCTTAGAAATTAAAAATAGAACCACCATATGATTTAGCAATTTCATTTCTGAGTATTTACCCAAAGAAATCAAAAACACTAATTGAAAAAGATATATGCACCCCTACATTTACTGCAGAATTATTTACAATAGCCAAGATACTGAAGCAACCCAAGGGTCCATTCCATGGATAGATAAATGGATAAAGAAAACAGAATATCACTCAGACATAAAAAAAGAATGAAATCTTTTCATCTGTGACAACACAGATGGATCTAGAGGGTATTATGTTAAGTGAAATAAGTCAGACAGGGAAAGACGGATATACACCATATGATTTCACTTACATGTGGAACCTAAAAAAAAAACAAAAAAACAAGCAAGCAAAGCAAAATGTAAAGAGACTCATAGATACAGAGAACAAATGAATTGTTGCCAGAGTGGAAGGGGTGGAGGAATGGATAAAATCAGTAAAGGGAATTAAGATGTACAAGCTTTCAGTTACAAAATAAATTTGTAACAAGAATGCAATATACATTGATAATACTCTAATAACTTTGTATGGGGGCAGATGGCTACTAGACTTATCACGGTGATCATTTTAAATGTTGAATCACTATGTTGTACACCTGAAACTAACGTAATATTATACATCAACTACATTTCAAATTTTAAAAAGAAATAAAAGTTTGCTATGATTATGTAAGTGTGATGGTGATCAATCTAAGTATGCTATTTGGGACAGAGTGAGTGAATGCTTAATAAGACCTAACTTATCAATAAGTGATATCTGAAGACTCAAAGAAATAAATCTCTAATGGTGGAATTTCAGATATGACATGAAGTGTGGCAGATACTTTAAGACAGGAACTCTTGGTCAATGCTCCTCAAAGTAGCCATTTTTTCCTAATTTCTCCCAGACCTGGAATTTAAATGATATTACCTTATATTTTAAAGCAACTTGCTTTCATTTGGCTCCCGAAACATCTTTGGAATTAGATCATGAGCCATAAGACTCTAGAGTATGGAGGAAGTGAAAGGTCTTGCCGAAGGTCACACAGCTCGCACAAGCCTAAAGCCCAGTGACTGAAAGTAGCCCAACAGATCATCCAGGGAAGGCAAAGGAGAAGGATGGGGAGGAGAGGTCTATTTTTGCAGAACCTCAGAGGAGTCACTCTGTTTAAAACACTTTACTCCAGAGATCAAGTGGCATGCCCAGGGTCATAAAGAAAATTAGCAGCAGATTAGACATTCCCTGAATCTCAGCCTGGGGTTTTCTTCCTGTATCCCCTGGCTCGCCCTCTCCCTTGGAAATGGTGATAGACCTGGTATTTTCTCTTGATCTCAAACAAGGCTGAGCAGCACAAGATGCTCTCCTCCCATGTATTTGTACCCTTGCCTTTTCTGGCAGTGTGGTCCTGTCTCCTCTGTATACTCTTGCCAGGACAAATAACTAGAAACGATGAAGGTCAGTGGCCTGTCAGCCCAGCTGTTCTGGCCAAGGACCATGCCCCACTTCTGGCTGCCAGGGAGCAGGAGGGACGGAGTAATTAATTTCTATGCATATCATTGCCAGGATCACTTACTGATCCGAGGAGGGAGATTAGAGATGTCACCCTGTAAATTGAGTCAGAGCCTTCACCTCGGTGCTTGGCTGGCAATTTTACACAGTGCTTGACACGGTAACAAACACAGGGTACTAAAAGGCAGCAACTCCCCTGGGTGATGGACGGGGGGAATTGGCCCAATAAATTGTTCCCTGTAAAAAGCCGTGTTTCCCTCATTAAAAGGCAGTGAATTCTCTATTGCTTTTCATTAGCTCTGGCCTTGCTAGACATGAGGTGTAATTGACAGTGTGGTTACAGGAGGTGGGCCCCGAGGTGAGGAAGACAAAGAAGCTGAAAAGAGATTCTTATTTATTAAGGTAGAGGTGACAGGCGGCTGCTTAATAAGTTTTTGGCGAGGGCGGCAGGAGGTAGGAGAGTGGTAGGAACCTCTGAGGGTTGCTCCAAGGGCATTGCACCCAGGAGAGTCCAGAGCTGGCCAGCCTCGGGGGAGAAGAAGGGGCCGCCCTGCCAGGGCAGAGGCACAACAAGGACTGGGTGGGTGGAGGCCCCCCGTGGTCTCCGCCCAGCCTGGGGGGTCCTGAGCACCGGCCCGGGGCCTGGTCCTGGGGGAGCCACAGACTAGACCAGTCGGCCTCTTAGGAAGCTTACTCCATCTTTCCAGTCTAAGTGTCGTCATCTGAAAAATGGGCACGATGGGACCAAGCGAGAGATCCTGTCCGTGAAAGCAGTTGAGGGAAAAGTTGAAAACATTACCTACTTGCCTCTGATTTCTGCAGCTGCTCCTCTTCTTAGCATAAGCATGGACACAACAATTCTTTTTTCCTTCCATGGATTTTAATTTGTCCCTTTCACTATTCATTGTGATGTTCACATGAAGGCCCCAGGAGCCTTCACCCTGTCTCCTGTGTCTTCTCATACGTGGCCTTCATTCTTAAAGACTTTCCCTATCTTCTGGCACAGCCTGAGGCTCCAGACTCATCTTACAGAGTTCTCCTTCCCATACCTGTGGTCTCTCAGTCATGTCCAACTCTGTGTGACCCCATGGACTGTAGCCCATTAGGCTCCTCTGTCCATGGGATTCTCCAGGCAAGAATACTAGAATGGGTTGCCATACCCTCCTCCAGGGGATCCTCCCAACCCAGGGATCGAGCCCAGGTCTCCCACACTGTAGGCGGATTCTTTAATGTCTGAAATACCAGGGAAGCCCCAAGCCCCTTTTAGTGGGAAAAAAAAGCTAAACAAACTGAACAGGAGCTATTCTTCCACATTGAAAAGTGAGGTGCAGACCACCTATGTAGTATTTAGCCTAACACACTTCAAGTGTATTAAAGGGCTGAAGGCAAAGTCATGAAGGGTTTTTGGCAAAGAGGGCTGTGGGTGTGTTACGGGTCCTGCATCTTGTGGGAAAGGCGGGAGGTAGCCTCCCCTTCACCTCTGGTCCACTGAGAGGGGACTTGGGAGAGATGCCAGAGAGCACGCTGGGTGTCCAGGAGCTAGAGGCAGTCTTGGCTGGGTGTGGCAGGGCCTGAGGAATCCCAAAGCCAGCAGCTCTGGTTCTTGGCCTGAGGGAACTGAAGGGAGAAGGCCATCTTGCCACACTGGCGCCCCCTTGAGGCAAAGCAAGCCCAAAGAGGAGCTGGCCCCTGGAGACCTAGTGCCACCTGGAAGGTATTCACGGCTCAGCTCACCACCTTCACCACCCTCAGCAAATGCGCTACCCTTTGCAGGAAGTGCCGTCAAGAGTTCCCTGTAGAAACCTTCAGGGAAGTGTCCCCGAGGAGAATAACCAGTTCAGAACTTCAGACAACTCAGTGAAAGTCAGTATGAGTTACCAGTTTCCAGATGGGAAAAAATCAAAGTCAGGCTGTGTAAGACCCTCTGTTGTCTCTCCATTCTTATAAGGGATCAGTCCATGCCTCTGGGGCCAGGGGCAGAGGCAGGAAGGAGAAATGGAGAAAAGGCTGATTCTAACCCACTCGGCCACCAGCCCTGCCGATCCAGGCTGCCAGAGAATCCTGGGCTATGGAAGAGGCAAAGATTTACAGTATTTAGACATTTTTTATCAGACATTTAACTACTAATGTGAGGTTATTCTTCTGGCTGGATAGGACTTGAAGACCATTCATTATCTGTGGGCCAAACAGACAGGCTATGGGTTTCCTCCAGAGGCAGCTGAGGCTCAAGTCCCAAGGAGTGGGTTTGTGCCTGTGATGGGGTGAAGGTGGGATGCAGAATATTATTGTTTCCTAACTGAACCCTAGTGAATTCGTTTCCTCGGGCTGCTTTGTAAAGTACCACAGACCGGGTGGCTTAAACAAGAGAAATGTATTCTCTCGCAATTCTAGAGGCTGGAAGTTCTAGCTGGCAGGGCTGTGTTCTCTGAGAAGGTGCCAGCAAAGATCTGTTCTAGGCTTCTCTCCTAGCTTCTGGTGGTTGTCGTCATTCAGACACTGAGTCGTGTCCGACTCTTCGAGACCCCATGGACTGCAGCACACCAGGCTTCTCTGTCCTTCACCAGCTCCTGGAGCTTGCTCAAACTCATGTCCATTGGGTCAGTGATGCCATCCAACCAACTCATCGTCTCAGTTCAAAAGCATCAATTCTTCTGTTGGTTTCTTCTTTCTTTGCATTGTTCACTGAGGAAGGCTTTCTCATCTCTCCTTGCTATTCTTTGGAACTCTGCATTCAGATGGGTATATCTTTCCTTTTCTCCTTTGCCTTTCACGTCTCTTCTTTTCTCAGTTATCTGTATGGCCTCCTCAGACAACCATTTTGCCATTTTGCATTTATTTTTCTTGGGGATGGTTTTTATCCCTCGCTCCCATACAGTGTTGTGAACCTCCGTCCATAGTTCTTCAGGCACTCTATCTAATCCCTGGAATCTAGCTTCTAGTAGCCTTAGGTGTTCCTAGATGGTCACTTCTCCCCATGTCTCTCCACATCATCTTTGCTCTGTGCATCTCTGTATCCAGATTTCCCCCTTTCTATAAGGATATCAGTTGTTTTGGATGAGGGTCCACCCTAATGACCTCATTTTAACTTAATCATCAGCAGAGACCTTATCTCCAGATAAGGTCACATTCACAAGTTAGGACTTCAACATCTTTTGGGGGACATAACCCAACTCATAACACCTAGGATCCCTGCTTGTTTGATGAATCCTTCTTTCCGGAGTGCCCCTGTATGTCAGGTGCTGTGCTGAGCATTGAGGATGTTCAGTGCATCGCCTGGAGAGATGCACAGTTGGGGGGAACACAGGACAGTAGTGTCCACCCCAGCAGAGGGGACCTTTCCTGCACCCGGGAGGGGATGTCTCTCTAGAGGAAGTCTTGAATTTCAAGTTAACAGCAGCTTGGCAGACTTGGGATGGGTGAGACAAGCTAGGGGAAAGGTTAGGGTGACCCAGTTTGCCCAGGACCAAGACAGTTCCTGAGATTTGGGATTTTTCAATGCCAAAGTCAGGAGGATCCCAGGAGAAACAGAAAGAGTCAGCCACTCTAGAAGTGGAGACATCTGATTGCACAGCAGAGACAGGCAATCAGACAGAGTGAAATCAAAGGTGAGATGCAGTAAAGCGTGTGTGGAGGTTCTCTGTGCACTGCTGGCTGGATGTCTTGGGAAGACTGTGAAGGGGAAGCGGAGTTTAAGTTGAGCTCTAGAGGATGGGAGGTTTGGACATGGCAGATAGCGCCTCTTCAAGTGGAGCAATCAGGAGGAGGGAGTTGTATCTGCAAGGACTTCAGATGAAAGAGGAAGTACAGTTCCTGCCCCTGGAGCTTAGAAGCTTGTGGAAGGAAGACAGAATCATGTCCATGTGTAGAGGCACTGTGAGCAAGGCCAGTGGTCAAGCCAGACCAGCCAGCAGGGACCCCATGAAGCCAGACTTTCACAGGGAAAGGCTGGAAATGACAGGCCACCAAAGGAGTGGTCCAAGCCTCCCAGACTCCTCCTGGGGGAAACTCTGCTCATTCCAGGATTCTGACGAGGGTGGGTCTCAAGGGCTAAAAACACTTTGGCTAAAAACTTTTGGCTAAAAACACTTTTCTTCCCTTCCTTCCTATTGACTTCATTCATCTTTCCTTCCATCCATCCAATAAATACTAAGTGCCCATTCCATTCCTTCCATGTTCTGGAGGCTAGGTGGGCGATCTTCACAACAGTGAGTGAAAAGAGAAATGGCCTCTATGCTCATGGAAACTACAGTTCAGAGGGAGGACACAGACATTTATTAAATAGACAGGAAATCGCAACTAGGATCAGTGCAATGAAGATGAGAATCGAGGATCCTCTGAGTGTCGTGACAGGGCTGAGATGACCTGGAAAGCCAGGCATCAGGGAGAGGTCTGACCACTTACCAGAACTCCCCAGGATGGCACAGAGGAGGAGCTCAATCAATGAAAAAAATTAAACAGTGAATCTGAGACCTGGTGAGGAGTTGGGAGAAGGTGCAGGATGGTAAGAGCCCAGGTCTTGCCTATTCAGGAAAAGAATTTTAGCAGGTAAAGCCTGAGGACTCTTGAGACAGCATAACCTGTAATTCATCAGATTTTTTTTTCCTCATCAATTTGACCTGCTCCCACTTTGCTACCCAGATAACTGGGTATCTGAATAAACTGAAGAAATTGTATCAAAGTGCTTTTCCCCATAGTAAAGAGCATGGTTCTCTCTATCTACATTCCTCCTTGAGTTTTTAATTCTCCTCATTTCCTTCCTCTTTCTTCCCCTCAGGGATACTCAAGGAGCACCAGCCTAGATGCCTGGCACTCCACGCCTTGTTGTCCTCAGAAGAAATACTGGCAAAATGGGAGCCTTAAAATTAAATAGCATGGAGTGTCCAATAATTAATTTGATTTTATACCCATTGTTTATTTAATACAACTTTAAGACTACATTAAGAAGGCAGAACTGCGCAGCGTAGCATGAAAACGAGCTGGAAGCTTTCCAAGTGGAGGCCAGGAATTAGCAAACTGGTCAGACGTGCAGGATGGCTCCATATAAGATGTAATCAAGAAGCCACACTTCTGATGTTTCTTCAGCAAGCGATACTATCCAAAAGCATTCAAAGTCCTGATCCCTCGGCTGTAGAATGGCCCGGGGCTGCCTAACTAGAGCAAGTGGAGTAAGTATCAGCTATAGGTCTCCAAGGAGACTGTGCTGAGCATCTCCAAACCCCAGGATCTGTGCTGCTCTCCCATGAGATAGTCCATTTTAAGTGTCAACTTGAGTGGACTGGGGGTGCCCGGGTATTGGTTAAATGTTATTCTGGATGTGTCTGTGAGGGTGTTTCCAGAAGAGTTTAGTGTTTGAATCAGAGGACTGAATGAAGTGGATTGCTCTCCCTAATATGGGTGGTCCCCATCGAATCCACCGAGAGGTCGAATGGAATAAAAATGTGGCAGAAGGAAGGACTCGCTCCGGCTCTCTTTGACTGAGCTAGGACATCAGCTTCCTGCTCTTGTTCCTCCTGGTTCTCAGAGCTTCAGACTTGAATAGGAATCTGTACCATTGGCTGTTCACTCTCAGGCCTTCAAATGATATCCCTGACTTTCCTGGGTCTCCAGCTTGCAGAAGGCGGATCATGAGACAGCTCAGTCTCCAAAATCACGTAAGCCAATTTCTTAGAGTAAACCTTTTTCTACTGGTTATGTTTCTCTGGAGAAGCCTGACTAATACAACTCCCATCCAGATGCCATTTGATTCAGGTTGCTTCCTGCTATCTGAAAGAAGGACCTTAAAAAGCCTCCCTGGGCTTGGTTTCTGCCGCCTTGAAAGGGAAATAGGATAAATTAGGAGGTCTGGATGTGAGAAGCACAGCCATCTTAGTTAGCATGGGCTAACTGGACCTTGGTGCCTATTCCTGGCCCATTGTCTGACATTCTCTTGCCTGCATGGTTTTTGAGGCTTCCTTGGGTTTGACCACCCGCTAAGCTTACAGCTCACTGTCTCACTTGAACCATAAACAGAGCCTTGGCTTGCCTCCAGGACTTCTGGGAGCCTGACCACAAACCCAGGTCTTAGCTCTATCCTACCCAGTCTTCTTCAGATGTCCAATCACCATCTACGGTTCCTTGACCTTTGAGGCCCACTCTACCATTTTTGCCTACCATGGGTGTTAGCACCTGGCTTGGCTGCATGGAATCTGACTCACTGCCCACGTGCCCAGTTCAAAGCCCTCAGCTCCACCTCTGCCCCCAGCCTCCAGCCTCTCTTGCCCCATCTTGAGCTCATGTTCTGGCCTTTCGCCTTCGCCCATCTCCTCTCTGCTGGTTCCTCCTCTGTTTTCACAGCTCATGGCCCTTGGACCTGCTGCGGTCAGCATCTGCCTGGAGTGGTCACACCTTTCTCCAGCCTCTAACTGGGTCATTTGATGACATGCCTCCTTTCTTGCCACATTCAATCTTGAACCAGCCTGTCTTCAGTCCAAAATGCATTAACCAAGGAGTCCAGATGCCCTGGCTCAGGTTAGGCCAGCTGTTGGTGTCTGGAAGACCTTGAGGGTAATGGATCACACTTTATTTCTGAGGCTTAGTCGCATTTTGTGCCCCGGTTTGGGTAACTGGGCCCTTTTTTTATTCTTCTGACTCAGTCCCAATAACTGACCAGAACCTTAGTTTTTCTAGTCCTGCCTTGGTCCTACCAGCCCCACTCTGGGGCCTAGATCCAGCTGAATGCTTACTCAGGGCCCTACCATTTGCCAACAGGGCTTCGTGCAGCTGCATCTTCTGTTGCTCAGCAACCAGGTAAGACCCCTCCAGTGTCCCATCCACTCCTGGACTTCTCTGGCACAGACTAGCCTGCGACTCTTCCATATGCACTTTTGATGCTGCCTTCTTCACATTGGCTGCAATTGGTGCCATTCCCTGACTCAGAGTCCCTCTCTGGGATGGGGTGTTGGGGTGGTATGCCTGAATGTCCACAGGCTTGATTCAATCTTGACCACCAACCTGGCCACCAAAGTCAAACAGTCTTTTCTAACAACAAATTTCTACCCCATCAACTAATAAGGCCCTAGTGTTGACCTAAACCAATGGAAAATATCATCGCAAACACTTGGTCAATTGATTTTTCTACCTGTGTTACAGAAAACAATAGAAACTTACATATTGCCAAAGGCTAGATGGTGTGTTAAGGCCTCTGACTGCAAAAGAGTTAAAGGAAGGAAGGGAGACATCAGTGCAGGCTGGATGAGACAGAGGCCGTTTAAGAGATCTTTGGGGCTTTCACTGGCTGTGCAATTAGAGACAGGAGACCTAGTCTATATTTTTCACACCT
Organism: Dama dama; assembly: GCF_033118175.1. Classification (NCBI taxonomy): domain Eukaryota; kingdom Metazoa; phylum Chordata; class Mammalia; order Artiodactyla; family Cervidae; genus Dama; species Dama dama. The sequence goes on from NC_083707.1 coordinate 47,605,943, forward strand.
AAAATAAGACTAACAATATTGACTCACACAAGGATATGAAACTAAAGGAATTTCATACAAGTTTATTTATCAATTCATCAATCATTTAAACATTTATTGAATGCCCTCTAGGTCTCAGGCAGGGTATTGGGCACTGGGGATATAAGATGAGTAAGACACAGTAGCTCAAAGAACTCACCATCTAGAGAGGAAGAGAGCTACTTGAGCAAACATTATTTGTATTCAGTGTTGTGATACAGACATGCCAGCAAGTAGCTGCAAGTGGGGAACAGAGATAAGACAGGAGGGCTTCCTGGAGGTGACAATGGTAAGTCAAAAGAATAAGTGTGGGCACTTCCTGGGCTGTCCAGTGGTTAAGACTCCACACTTTCAGTGCCTGAGGTGTGGGTTCAATCCCTAGTCAGGGAACTGAGATCTCACATGCTGTGTGGTACAACAAAAATAAATAAATACTGACTTAAAAATAATACATTGAAAATATTTTTTTTATGAATAAGTGTGGCTCCATCAGACAAAGGGGATAGAAGAGCTTTCCAGACAGAAAGAGCAGCATAAACAAAGATCAACTTGGGGACCGTGTGTGTGTGTGTGTGTGTGTGTGTGTGTTCAGAGACATGGGAGAACTAGAAGCTGATCAAGGTTCTTAGAGCACAAGGCAGATCTGTAGAGGCTTAAATCCCATGTTAGGAAGCTGGAATATATCTACCTATAGGAAACAGGAAATCACTCAATATTTTAAACAGAGGAGAGGGAGAGTCAGATGTGGCACTAGAAGGCTCATGAGGCTAGAGAATGGAGGAATGGATTAGAGAAGAGCAAGCCTTGAAGCAGGAAGGGCTTAGTTAGCAGGGATGCACATGAGGAGTCATGAGGGCCTGAGGGTTATAGGTTAGACAGTAACACGGGAAGGTGAAAGGATGAGAAATACGGGGAGCAGCACAGGAGCCATTTGGCACAGGGTGACAGAATTACCTTCACTGGAGCTGGCGTACCAGAGCTGAGAAAATCTATAAAGCAGCAGGAGGAAAAAGAAATATTACCTTCAAAGAGCAGGAGTAAGACTTACAGCCAACTTAGAGCCAACTTCTCAACAGAAATCACGGAAGCCAGAAGACAGGGACTAATATATCCAAAGTCCTAAAGAAAACAACTGCCCACATAAAATTCCTACAACATATCTATCCTTCAAAAGCAAAGATGGAAAGAATTTCTGCTTCCTGGTGGGAAACAGTAGCTTAAGGCAGACCAGCATTCCTGCCAAGAACAAGTAGAAGAACCAGATAAATAGAGAAATCGTTCATTTGAAGTCATTGGAGGTCCATGAGGAAATGCGAACTGGATGGACTGAGACCCTGGCGAGGAAGCAGAGAGGTGAGCCGACTTGTGCAGCCATAAGGAGTCTGAGGATGGGGCCTTGCACCAATGAAAGGCTGTTGGTGGGGACCAGAGAAACCAGCAGAACTTTTGGTGGAAATCTGAGGATGCTGGATCTCATGGCTTAGTTTTCTTTCAAGTAAATCCCTCTAACCAAGCACTGACTTGGCTTCCTTATTCTTACCACGATGCCAGATGTCATAGCCCAGCTAAGGATGGGGCTGGCTTCTGTCCTCTGTCCTGGCCGCTTTCCATGGAGCTCAGGTGGGTAGCATTAATCCTGGAAAGCCTTAGAGGTAGCAGAGCTATTCTGTTGAATGAGAAAGTGAGGGTCAGAGTCAAGACTGGGAGGCCAAGAGGAGAGTTCAGTGCAGAAATGGGCTGCACTTGGGCCAGGTATTGGATGCCTTGATTAAGAGAAATCCAGAAACCTGAAACCCCACTTGTTATTGCCAGACTGCACTCCTCTTGGCTTCCCTCATAGGCATGAGAGTTTCCATTCTGTTTCTTCCTGCCTGGACTATCCTCCAAATGGCTCCACCCTTCTCTACATACCTATCATTTCTTCCATGGGCCCTACTTCGAACCTGAAGCCATCTGCAGCCCACCCAGAGCCCTCCCCCCTCAACACCCTCAAACCACTTAACACTGGCCACAATCCCCTCATATGGTGGCTAGTCAAGCCCTCCATGGACAGCTCCCAACTGTCCTAGATTCTTTGTTGCCTAAGAACTGGCAGAGCCACCTCACTCTTGCTACCAAGAATCTAGGCTGAATAATGCCCCCCAAAGATATTCAGACCCTAATTTCTAGAACCTGCTCATGTTACCTTATATGACAAAATGCACTTTGTAGGTGTGATTAATGGTCTTTACCCTACAGATGTTTAAGATGTGATTATCACAAACTTAGGGGCTTCAAACAACACAAATATATTATTACTTTGCTATGTTGTAGGTCAGAAAGTCAGCATGGATCTCCCTGGGTAAGATTCAGGTGTTTGCAGGGCTAAGTTCCTTCTGGAGGTTCTGAGAGAATATTTCCATGCTTTTTCCAGCTTCTAAAGGCCGCCTGCTTTCCTTGACTGATGGCCCTAGCATTCAACCAGCAATGTTTGTCCAAGTCCTTCTCGAGCTGCCATTTCTCTAATTCCCTTTCTGATTCCCTCTTCCACTTTTAAGGATCCTTGTGATTACACTGGGTTTGAAGAGATATTGCAGGATCTTCTCCCTGTCTTAAGGTAAGCTTTAGCAACCTTAATTCCCCTTTGCTACCTAACCTAACTTTCACAGGTTCTGGGGATTAGAACACAGACATCTTGGGGCAGGGGGCAGGGATTACTCTGCCTACAACAGAAGGAGATGACAAGAAGAACCTTCCAGGTGGGATGGAAAAAGTATAAGCCAATGTCTGTAAGAAGGAATGTGTAATGTAGGTTTGAGGGACAATGAGGGACACGTGGGCAAAGAAACTAAGGTTCCAGAGGTGATTTGTGAGAATAAGTCTAAAGTGCTAGTTTGGAGCTAGATGGTGGTTGAAAGCTTTGAATGCCAGGGTGGTGAAGAGCTTTGCTGTAACAAACAAGAGGGAGCAGGGGATATCTTAATGGAAGTGTGGTTTGCTAGTTACTACCAGGATGTGGTAAGAGGTAAGACCACAGAGAGGTTTTGGCATTCATTTCCCTGACCTTATTTCCATCATGATCCTGAGAATGGAGGAGACGGGCTGATCCTGGGCATAACATGGCATAGAGGCAGGAGGAATACAACCAAAACAGTAGGACATGAAAACGGAGAGACGGTGGGAAGACAGAAGGAAAAGACAGGGTGGAGAACAGGGTAGAGTTTAACCCATTCATAACCTGCCCCCACCTTTTAATTCCCATTGAATAGGCCTGATTCTGTTTTGATAGAAAACACACCCAGCGCATGGTTCAGAAGGCTATAGAATTGAGAGCTATTAAATACTAAAAAGACAAGGTGAGAAACAATTTGCAAAATCTCCTCTTTTTATAGACTGCAGCGATTGAGAAAAATTGAGTAAATTCCCCAGCTGCCTCAACTGCAGTCTGTTTCAAGATTCCATCAATTTTTTACGGTACAATCAATATTTATGAATCCCCAAAGAAATGTCTCAAAGAGAAACCCAGCGCAACATTTTCTCAGTGGTTTGCAGAGATGTAACAGGGGGACCTAAATAACTTTTAAAATAATCTCAATGACAATCAAAGACTCTTCCATAGCCAATATGGTTTAATGTCGGTGTTTATATTAGCGCTGTTCTGCCCAGGGTGGGGGCGGGGGGGAGGGAAAGCGCTTGGAGTTTAATCTGTCCAAAAGATGACACGTGGCAATAATAAGTCCACTGTAATATGGTACTTAAAAATTCAAAGGAAGTGCTACATTAAAAAGTCCCTGGGATTTTTTTTTTTAATGCATTAAAATATCCTCCATTGGTTAAGCAATGGATTTTTTCAGTCAGCTGGAAAAAAAGATTTCTGGGGAAAAAAAAAAACAGACAAACAAATCCACACTGCTTTAATGGCTACTTTAGGTTTAATATCTAAACTTATTTAAATAACTCTGAGCCCTCCTGCTGAGAAATATTGAAACTAATGGATTCCTTTGTGCGTAATCTCCATTTAAATGTAGAGTTTAATTTCCCTTTCGGCTAAACCTGTGTGAAACTAGTCTAGAAATGTCCCTCTAAAAAAAGAGAAAGCCCCATATAGAATATTTAGGGGGGGTTCCTTTATTTTATTTAAAATTGGTTTTGGGCATTAAAAGTAAATAGCCAGCCAACAGTGAGCCCACCGACCGCCTGAGTTTATACCTGGGGCTCCAGAAGGTGCAGGCGGGCGGGGTGGGGGGAGGGCGCTGCGGGGCCTGGGGCCCAGATGCCCACGTGGGCAATGGGACCACCTCGGCCTGGCACCGACCAAGCACCACTCATGAGATATGCTTTCAGGATCACCTGGCAGACGCTGGCACGGGGCCATCTGTGCCTACGCTGTCTGCATCCTTCCCATATTGAGAAAGCCAGAAATTCCCCTACTGGAGCTTCATCTCTGTGGCTTACGGCTTTGATTTCTGTTCCATGCAAATCGCCTCAGCCAGGGTTGCACTTCCCTGCAGCTGAAGGCCATTTTGTGTACATGAATATTCATAGCGTCCTGTGAGGTCAGAGTACAAACCAGGACAGAGAAATTGATCTATGGTGCCCTTTTATTCAACAGGTAGCAAAACCATGGCCCAGAGAGAGTAAGGTCTCCCTGGTCAGTGTCAGAGGTGGAACGAGACCCTAGGTGTCCTGATTTTCAAGCCACCAGGCTCCCTTTGAAGCGGTGCAGTCTACATGGACAGACTCTGGGTGCCCATGTCTTCTACATCCTGGTGTTAATCCACATGATTTTTCATCCTTGCCACATAGCTGAGAATTTAAACAGCACGTGTGCATGTGTCTAAAATTGAGTGTAAAAAAAATAAATAAAATAAAATAAAATTGAGTGTAGGGGTTTAAGTCCAGTGTGTTTCTTATAACCACTCCAAACTGTATGGCATGAGAATATTAGAGTTCTCACCAAAGGATTCCTTTAGCCATCTCTCAGTTGTATAAGCAAAAGCCAGGTTATAAAGATACAATTTATATATAACTCTTTCCATGGCACCCACTGTGTGAAACAAGCTACACTGGCCAGGACAATTCATATGCAAGGGCAGGTACTAACAGTTTAAATCTGAGAGCGAGGATGAGGTGAAAATCTTTAATACAACATCTCTGTGACTGAGAAGAGTCCTATGACAGAAGCAAGATTCCTGGATTCTGGTCCCAGTTTCTTCTCTTAAGAGCTGAGAATAAGGCAGTCTTGCATGCCTGCTCAGCTTCACTTGCCCCATCTTTCTAATGGAGATGATGAGAACAATAACTTAGCAGCCCAAAGGCAGGACCCTGGACCATATGATTTTGGGGGATCCTTCAAGCTATAGGATTTGATTATATTGCATTACAACATTGCCAGCAAGTATAACACAAAGAATGCTTGAGGCACACACACACACACACACACACACACACACACACACACATACCAGCTCTGAAGTCAAAATCCAATTCACAGACTTGCATATTATAGATGACTTAGAAAAAATGAGGGTCAACCATGAAACACAGCCTAAGGTGGATGTGCTTGTATAAAGCTGTGTGTCTGTCCTGTTTCTTGACCTCTCCAAGACCACTTGCAGAACATCCTTGTATGTCAAATGGCTAGGCAGTGTGATTTGAGGGATACCAAGCGATGACAAATCTAGACAGCATATTAAAAAGCAGAGACATCACTTTGCCAACAAAGGTCCACCATCCTTATAGTTAAAGCTTTGGCTTTTCCAGTAGTCATGTATGAATGTGAGCGGGGGACCATTAAGAAAACTGAGTGTTCAAGAATTGATGCTTTTTAACTGTGGTGCTGGAGAAGACTCTTGAGAGCTCCTTGGACAACAAGGAGATCAAATCAGTCAATCCTAAAAGAAATCAACCCTGAATATTCATTGGAAGAACTGAAGCTGAAGCTATAACACTTTGGCCACCTGATGTGAAGAACTGACTGACTGGTAAAAACATCTGATACTAGGAAAGATAGAGGGCAGAGGGAGAAGGGGGCGACAAAGATTGGATGGCATCATTGACTCAATAGACATGAGTTTGAGCAAACTCTGGGAGATAGTGAAGGACAGGGAAGCCTGGCGTGCTGCAGTCCATGGGGTTGCAAAGAGTCAGACACGACTGAGGGACTGAACAACAATGAAGTCCATGCTCTGAAAATATTATACCCAGCAGCCTGTGTCAGGGATGACCATGCCTAGTCACTTCTGTGCATGAGAACATTGAAAACTTCAGTTCAAATGCAGAGTTAGACCAGGGGGAGACATTGCTGTTATTAGCCATTAACATGTTAGCTAGAAATCAATTCTTCTGTCACCTAACAGGGCTTTGAAGATTGCAGAAACTTACATCAGAAGAAAAGAAAGCATAGGGCAGATCTCAGCTGCCGTCCAGGAAAGCAAGCTGGTCCAGATGACGGCTGGGGTCAGTGGAAGACAGGGCAGCGGGGAAGATGCTCAACAGGGTGGAAAGAAAGCCTGAATGTGAGCTGCTCACGTCAGAGTGTCTGCGGGCAGCACTGGTACCATGACTGCCTGGGCACCATGCCCAGCTGCTGTGCTGACATCTGAGAAACAGAAGAAACAGCTCCTGCTCTTAAGGAGCTTCTAGTCCAGCTGGGGAGACAAAACATTACAGAATCCAGCACACAACTAGAAGCAGATGGAGACTCAGAGAACTGTGGAGAATTACAGGAGAGACTTGGCTGCTTGGGCAGGTGGGAAAGTCTTCAGAGAGAAGAGGACAGCTGGAAAAAGCCATCAAGGATTGGTCAGACAGAGGTGGGCAGGAGGAAAAAACAGAGGGACAGTGGAGAAGATGCTGAGCTCACGAGCGTAGCTCCAGGAAGTGGCACCAGTCACAGGACCTCACTTTGCACTTAAGGGCTATGTGGGTCATAGGTCAAGACTCAGACTCCACCCACGGGAGAAGGAGTTCAAACCCTAGGCCAGGAGATGGGAAAACTATCTATCTGACTCAGCCTTCAGGGCCCATGACTGCGTCTACTGCCAAGTGGTGGGATGGCTCACTTGGCTGATAGGAGAGAACTACAGGTTATACGGGAAACAGAGTGACTGCAGGAAAAGGGGAAGAACTGGAAACATCATTGCAACCTACCATTCATGGCTTTTCTCCCTCAAATCTATTACATGCTGCCCGGGGCTGTGTCCCGTTCATCTCTGTAACCTAATCCTTACCTTGGTGCTTGGTACAGGGGAAGTGGCTGAATTGGTTGACGTGTGTGCTCAGTAGAAATGCCCAATCTCACTAAACTGCAAAGCAGAGTCAGGCTGAGTTCCTGTGTTTCAGCCCTGCCAGGGAACCGACTGACCAGGGGAATGATTCATCAAGGAGGGCAGAACTGACTCAAGTAAAGTTCCAGATGCTACACTTTCCTACGGCACCTTCATTCGGCGTGCCTCTAGCCTTCTGATGGCGCCGCTGGACCCCTCGTACAGGGTGTTCATGCTGTGCCCGAACAGTGAATGTTTCCCCCACCGCATGATGCTCTAGCTGGTTCCCACCTAGTTCTGTCAGACCCAAGACAACCGGCGTCTTTACTAGAACGGCTGGCTCTCTAGGCACAAAATGTTAGGGGAGCAATCTAATTAACCTGTTTGTATATACTTGAACATTATTTCCTTATCTTGGCAGCTCTGGGTTTACCCTCAACCCCCTCCACCTACCACATCCATGCACACCCTTCCCTATTTCTGCTCCCCTGCTCCAGTCATTTCTGACCTCCTGAGGTGGACTGTCTTATTTCTACTTAGCCCTTAAGAGAGGAATTCTACTTCTTTAAAAAAAAAATTGAAGTTTAGTTTATAATATTGTGTTAGTTTCAAGTATATAGCAAAGTGATTCAGATATATATATTTTTTCCATGACAGTTTGCTGTAAGATATGGGATACAGTTCTCTATGCTATACAGTGGGCTTCCCAGGTGATGCAGTGGTAAAGAATCCACCTGCCAATGCAGAAGACACAAGAGACTCTGGTTCAATCCCTGAGTCAGGAAAATCCTCTAGAATAGAAATAGCAGCCCACTCCAGTATTCTTGCCTGGAAAATTCCATGGACAGAGAATCCTGGTGGGCTATCGTCCAGGGGGTTGCAGAGAGTTGGACACGACTGAGCAAGTGAGCACACCCACTATTCAGGAGGACCTTGTTGTCTATGTTGTATCCAGTAACTTGTATCTGCTAATTCTAAACTCTTAATTTATCCCTCTGCATCCTTTCCCCTTTGGTAATGATAAGTTTGGAGATTCATTAAACAACTAAAAATGGAGTTACCATATGATCCAGCAACCCCACTCCTGGGCATATATCTGGAGTAAACTCTAATTCAAAAAAGCACATGCATCCCTATATTCATAGCAGCACTATTCACAACAGCAAAGACGTGGAAGCAACCTAAATGTCCACTGACTGATGAGTGGATAAAGAAAATGTGGTACATATATGCATCTCATTGACCCTCCAGCTTCCCCCAGGGAATGGGGCTGGAAATGATCAAGGACAAATTAAAGGAGGGGCTTTAGCTCATGCAAACATGGTTACCTTCAAGGAAGGTGGCCATCCAGCCTCTTTGTCCCAAAGCAAGGTATTAGGAGAACTACAGCTCAACAGTGGGTAAGCCACCCTTACTACGCTAACCATAGCTAAGCTGAATGGTCCAGGGCATACCCTGGAGCAGCCACATAAGACCAGGCATTCAGTAATCCTAGACTGACTTATATTCTGCCATGTAGAATGCTGCAAATCAGCCCATCCAAATCCTCTTTTGGGGAAGAGTGAACATTGACTGAACAAAGAGAAGACAGATGGCAAAATGTGTGAATGCCTTCCTGAGGGATACTGAACTCCTTTTTCACTTCTCCATAAAGCATGATGCACAACATCTATGTTTTAGAAGAGTTGCTGAGTCTTGGGAGAACTATGACTACTAAGGATGTATCTGGAGCAATTCCACATTCCAGGATATCCTTCAACACACGGCTCCAAAACACACATCTCTTCCCTAGTAGCACTAAGGAATCTGATGGTAGAGAAAGGGAACGGTCACAAAATGTTGTTTCTACCCTAGATCTATGTCCACACACAGGTAATTTCATAAATCTGGTATTGACTACACTAAAAAACAAAACAGTTCATTCATTTTATTGACGTCACTGATTAGCTTACCATCTTAATTAGTGCAGTTCGGTAAGAGTAACTTCATGTTAACTCAGTTTGTGTTTTATGTAATTGTAACACCAAACTCCTCTCTTTAGCCTTCTGCTTCTTCAGCTGGTTGGCCAGAACCGACCGTAACACGGTCATCGCCCATAACACAGAACAATCAGAGGGCACTCAGAACGAGGCTGAGTGGCTCATCTCATTATCCTTGTTGATCTGGCCCAGAGTTAGAATCCCTGCTGGTGATATTACTTTTCAATATATGGGGCTTGGGTTCATGCTGTTGGAATGTCTCTTAATTAAGAATCTTTTTTTGTCTTATGCATAAATTAATCAAGGTAATTATTGTAGCATTATTATTATTACATTGTACTTATAGAGCACTTACCTCCAAGGTGCTCAAAGCAGTTTATAGATTTTTTTTTAATCTAATGAACTCTAGCAGCCTCTAGGCAAGATGGAGAGCAGAGCAGGGATTATTAGAGCCACACTCTAGTTGGAGAAAATGGGTCAGGCCAGAAGTAGGGGTGGTTGCTGGTTGCTGCAAAAATAACTCCCTTAGATTCGCTTATATGCTCGTGTCCATGTTCCCCCTGCCAATGGAAGTATGGGGTGGGGGGACGCCTGCTGTTGGCTATGGTAGAAGGTGTTCTTTCTTTATCTGCAGAAAGCATATTCAGGCAGCACCTCTGGAGCCCAGAGAGCCCCTCAAGTAGGGCTTGGCTTAGAAAGCAGACCAGAAATATTAGTTCCCCTCCCCCTCTTCCCCTTTTTTCTTCCTGCCCTTCCCTGAACTAGAGCTTCTTTACAGAGCTGGAAGCAAAGGGTGCAAGGAGAGAGAAGGAAACTTCCTCACTGCCTGGCATCAGCACACCTCCATTTACCGTGACCCTGACTTCAATCATCATGATTTCATATCTTCCTCTGAGGATCCTAGTTCCTTGGGAATGGCAGAGAACTGGGATGGCACAGAGCACAGCCCAAAGGGGTCTGGAGGAGATCCAAGTGCTGATGAAAATGGGGTGGGGTATTTCCAGTTCACTTGTCCCTGTCTAGGGGGCAGCATAGTGTAAGAGCCCTGAGCTAAAAGTTCCTATATTCAGTACTCTGTGTGTGTGTGTGTGTGTGTGTGTGTGTGTGAGAGAGAGAGAGAGAGAGAGAGAGAGAGAGACTTCAGTCATGTCTGACTCTGCAACCCCATGGACAGCAGCCCACCAGGTTACTCTGTCCATGGGATTCTCCAGGCAAGAATACTGGAGTGGGTTGCCATTTCCTTCTCCAGGATTCAGTACTGTAGATAATAGTAACAACAATAATATCAAGGAGGCAATCATGCAGATGTATTTCCAGGTACAGATAATAGGTTTTCTCCTCTCTCACAAGATTACTGGGCCATACTTGGCTGTCAGCATCCACTTTGTTTTAACCCAGCAGAATACAGTGGCTACTCATCAGAATGTAAGAAAACCATGGTGCCCGCAGAGTAAACAATCGGTAACTGACAATGAGCAAAGAACATCTAGTGACGTATTCAGTAACTGTGGAGTCTCTGCCTCCAGGAGACCCTCATTCATTTCATTAAGCAGATGTAATTCATAGCAATCCACATGTTCCCTCAGCAGAGAAAATCTCTTCCTTTTCCTCTTCTCTGCCTGGCTTAGTCAAGACTCAAATCAGATAGCATTTGTTCACTTCACAATTATTTTTGACAGTAATCCACTTACCTTAAGGATCAGGCACTGTTCTGGGCACTTGGGTAGAGAAGTGATAAAGCAGATTTTTAAAAAATCCTTTCTCTCACAGGGTAGGGAAGTAGGGAGGACAGAAAATAAAGAAATAACAAATTATCCAACAAGTTAGAAAGCTATTAGTGCCATGGATAAACATTAAAGCAGAGAAAAGTTAATAGGGCATTCTGATGTATGTTGTTGTTCAGTCGCTCAGATGTGTCCAACTCTTTGCGGCCCCGTGGACTGCAGCACGCCAGGCTTCCCTGCCCTTCACCATCTCCCAGAGCTTGCTCAAACTTATGTCCATTGAGTCAGTGATGCCATCCAACCATTTCATCCTCTGTTGTCCCTTCTCCTCCTTCTTTCAATCTTCCCCAGCATCAGGGTCTTTTCCAATGAGTACAGTTCTTCACCACCAAGTGGTGAAGGACCTTGGCTTGGACTCTAGGATGGAAGGGGAAAGAGCTGAGGAGTAACCTGATTAGACCATTTTAGCAGGTTTCTGTGTTAAGAGTCAAGAAAAGAGGAACAAAGATGGAAGCAGAAAGATAAATGAAGAGGAGGCCATTGCCATACTCTGGGTAAGAGATGGCATGGTTTGGTGGTGGCAGTGGAGGTGATAGGAAGAGACGATGTTCTAGATGTAATTTTCGGGTGAACATAAATTTAGTTGCTGATGAATGTTGGATGTGAGAGAAAGAGAAGAGTTAAGATAGTCCAAAAGTTTTTTTACCTGAGCAACTGGAAGGATGGTGTTAGTTACCATTAACTGAATAAAAAAGATATCGTCCCGCTATGCAGGTTGGGGGATTAAGAGATCAATAATTCATACAGGACATGGAAAGTTTGAAATGGAAACTTTCCGAGTAGAGATATCTAGAAGGTAGATTAATATATAAACCTTGAATTGGGAGAGAAGTTCAGACTAGAGTTAAAATTTTAGAGACCTCAGCATATAGTTAAGTCCACCAAAGGAGGCAGTGTAGACAGAGAATGAGAGCTCCAAGAACTGAGCCCCAGAGGGCCCAAGGTCAAGTGGTCAATGTGATGAGAAGGCTGAGAAACAGCAGCCAGTACAAAGGGAGAAAAACAGAAGCATGGATTCCCCTGGCAACCAAGAGTAGGAAGTGTTTTTGGAGAAAGAGTCACCAACTGTGTTCAATATTGCTGAGAGTTTGAATCAGTGAGAACTGAGAACTGGCTATTAGATCTAGAAATAGTATGACTTGACAACAATAAGTTTCAGTGGAGAGGAGGAGGTAAAAGCCTAAGTGGGGCAAGTTCAAGTGAGGATGAAAGGAGAGGAATTGGAGACAGCAAGTAGAGAGAAGATTTTGAAGAGTTTTGCTAAAAAGTGGGCCAGAGAAATGGGGCGGTAGATGCAGGGAGAAGTGGAGGGGCGTCATTCTTTCCAGTTTGTTCAAAGCCCCTCTTTGAGTTTACACTCCTACCTCCCCAAATAGACTGTGAGCTCCTTGAGGGCAGGAAGTATATCTCATTCATCTCTGCATCCCTATCAGCACTTGTTTGCTAAATTGAAATACAGATTTGAGTATAGTCAGCTTGATTTACCGAGGAGTAAAATTTGGTGGGGAAACAAGGAACGTATAGCAGGTTGTCTGAATGGAATCCAAAGTAAGACTTGAACTCTGAGATCTGCTTTAGATCTTGGAGGGGAGATCTTCTGCCTGTAATATACAAGATATAACTCTCAAAACCTTTCTCTTCCTCAAAAGCTCATCTCTGTCATAGTCAAGTGCAGACCCATGTAGCTTGTGCCACTAGCAGGAATGCCCGCATGAGTTAATAAGACAGAGCACTGGCGTTAACCCCTGATGTCATCAAAGGCTCCATGTCTTTTCCAAATTAAAGTCAATTGTCTTGAGTTTTAATTCAAGTAGCTAACAGAGAGTTACTGGTTTGGCTTATTTCTTGAACTTCCTGTTACTTGTATGGAACTTTCTAGGCCATGGACATTTGGATAAAGAAGAACCATTTGCACTTCCTTTCCCTTGTCACGAGAAGAGATAAGGGTACCACATCCCGCACAGGAAACCCAAACTGCCACTCTTACCCTCCTCTCAGCTAAGTGACAGCTTGGCAACTAACATTCAACTCTGTGCCATGCTCTGTAGTAAAGCCTTCGTCATGTGTTAACTCATTTAACCCTCTCAACACCTTTAAGAAATGTATTCTGTTGCTGACCCCATTTTCCAGATGAGAAAAATTAAAGGACTTAGAATTTAGGTTAACTGGTAAGACTATGAAGCATATGAGGAGCCATGTGGCTCTGAACCCCATGCTGACACTGCCTCCTCCTCCTCTGAAAGAGTCTCGGGACTTGAGGAAAAGGAACAAAACTTGCTTTTACTCCCGTTTGACGTGCTGGTGTTCTCTGTGTAAGGATCCACTCAGCTGGAAGCAAAGAACCAGTTCTTGGTTCCACTCATGAAACTAAAGAACTATTCTTCAGGAGGTTAAACAGCCATCACACGTGTGTCCTTAGACGAGTCATTAACACAACACCACTTTGGTACACTTTGATTGCAGTGCGTGCACTCTCTAGTTACGGCACATGGGCTCCAGAGCATGCGGGCTCAGTAGCTGGTGCGCAGGCTCAGTTGCCCCACTGTTGTGGGATCCTAGTTCCCCAACCAGGGATCAAGCCTGAGTGCCCTGCATTGGAAGGTGGATTCTTAACCACTGGAGTACCAGGGAGCTCCCACAACTGCCGCTTTCTTGACTCCACCAAACTGCCCAAGGGCTTGCTTTGTGACCATGTCATCCTGGGATACTCTCACTTATCTTTCCAGGAGGCTCCCACTGTGACCTGTACTCTAATCCCAGGGTAGGAAGTAGCTTACTCAGCCTTTACTCTTTCATGTGCCCATAGACACCGTCATGCTTCATTTCCTGCTTCTCTGGAAGGTGCCCAGACAGGCACCAACATCTCTTTGGTTACATCCATCAGATGGAATCTTCCTAGAACAGCTTAGGCCTCCCTGCCTTCTTTAGAGAGTAAACTGAAAATGAGTTGGGCTTTTAATTCTGCGGCACCAGCAAATAGACTTGAGAATGTAGAGTGCCCAGTGTGGACCTTCCACGTGAATGCTCAATCAATATTGATGCAACAATAAAGTCGGAACACCATAGATTGTTCCTAACTTAGTGCCCCATTTTCTCACAGTTAGCATGTTTGGTACTTAAATGTTCTTTGAATGAAAGAATGAAGAGATGAATCTGTGCTGAGCGGCAATGCACTAATTCCCTCAAAAGCTAAGAAAGTACTTAGGGCTCCTTGCCCATCTCTTCATACACACGAACACCCTTCACTCTCAGTTCATGTCTGCGTTCTGAAGTCTCCAGTCCCTTCCCTCCTTCAGGGGCTTCACTGTTATGTTTCACTACGGTCAGTGCCTACCTCTGGCAGCAGCTTCCCATCTCACTTCAGCAGTTCTGATCTATTAATCATCCCAAAACCAGATAATTGACCTCCCTTCAGCAGTACCCAGCTAAAGGAAAGGTGCCTGGACTCTGAGATGGAGCCTCAGAAGCTCTCCCACTGATAAAAGGCTTAAGTTTCTGTGTATCAACAGGTGAAACCTACTTTGGCTAGGACTTACCATTTACTTATTCATTAATTCAAAACATATTTAGTTCCAGACATTTGGGACCACTGGGAAGCCAAGTTTAAAAAAAAAAAATGAAATGTCACCCTAAAAGTGATGTAGGTGCTGTAACTAGTTTAAAACACCAGTACTGACATCCTTGTTGTGGTATGAATGGATTTTAAGAGGCACTCTTAATTCAAGCCTTTGCTATCTTCAGTCCTAATGTCCAAATGGGAAGGTAGGGAAGATGATCATTTTTCAGCTCCAAAATTATAATTTATGGAGGTTTTTAGTCCCTGGAATTTCTTTAACACTAATAGCTTCCGAAGAGTAAATCAAGCCTGCCGTTGGATTTTCCTCATCTGGTACATCAAGCAAGGACTGAGGCTTAATTAACATTTCTTGGTATCGACACTTCTAATCAAGGCACACCACATGACTCAAGCCAACAGCATGTGTTCTCTGTACACCAGTTGTTAACAAGGCCTAGGATGGAGGATTTTCTTCCCCAGGTCTTTCAACCTGAGCTTCTGATGGCATGTGTCCCCAAGTTACTGAGGAAGCCAGCCTCATCACTTAGAGTCAGTTGTCCTCTGCTTCAGGGTCTGCTGGCCCTCTGTGACACCCTGATGTCTAAATATATAAATGTGCAAAGACAGTTAACTAGGACTTATTTGTGCCTTGGGAATTAAAAAAAAAGTAATTAACTGGTATTTTTAACGCATTTTCTCTTTACAGGGTGATCTAGTTAAATGGTTCAGTTATAAGATCAGGGAATTTGGTACCTTTTGAAATAGCCCATCCAAAGTTACCTTAATGGGCTGGTAGCTTGTGCTTTGTCTCCTGGAGAAGCTAAAGGGGAGAGCAGACCTGATCTGAGGAGCAAGTGGAGACAGATCCAACCGCACCCAGTATGGGAGGGTCGCAGTCAACATCCCCGTGGTCAAGCCAAAAGAAGAAATTCACTCCCTGAGCTCAAGAAGATATTTATGATATTATTGCAGACTGAGAAAATGCTTTCTTCCTATCACCAAAGTATTTAAAATACTCACTGCCATATTTAAGAAACAGAATTCTCTCTAATCTCTTTAGACATCAAGCTCCAAATTCTACATTTGGATCTATTGGTCAGAACACATTGTGAGCCTAGAGGTCAGAAAATTTGAGTTGTGGCTAAAGTGTGCCGCCCACCAACATTTGTAGAAAAATGTGCATGTTAGCATCACTCTGGCAAAAAATAGAAAGGACTGTGTGGTAGAGACTGGCTACCAAAGGTGGTCCCCAATGAGCCTGCTTCCTGTATCCACACCCTCATGTAGTCAGCCCCCTGCTTTACTACACCAGGGGTTGGTCCTTATTACCAACAGAATATGGCAGAAATGATGGTACCGAGCTCCTCCAAATTCGTTTATAAAAAACTCTATAGCTTCTGTCTTGTGCTCTCTCTCTCTCTCTCTCTCTTCATCTCTATCTATCTCCTTGTCTCTCTCTCTCTCTGTGTCTCCTCCTGCCAACAACCATGTGAGTGAACTTAGAGGTGGATCTTCTGGGGATTTCCCTGGTGGTCCAGTGATTAAGACTTTGCCTTCTAATGCAGGGGATGAGGGTTCAAACTCTAGTCGGGGAGCTAAGATGCCACATGCCCCAGGGCCAGAAAACCAAAACATAAAACAGAAGCAATACTGTATCAAGTTCAATAAAAACTTTTAAAACTGGTCCACATAAAAAAACAAACAAAAACAAAAGTGAATCTTCCATCCATGCCAAGCCTTCAGATGAGGGCACCTCCACACTAGCAGCCTGACTGCAACCCCCCTGATCCAAAACCACCTGGGGAACCTGCTTCCAGATTTCCTGACGCTCAGAAACTGTGTGCTGTTATAAACGCTTGTTACGTTAAGCCAGTACATCTGGGATATTGTTTTACACAGCAATATGTAAGTAATTCAAAATATGAAAAAGTGTCAAACTCTGAATCAGAACACAATTGCGTAGAAATGGTATTAAGTGTAATGGTTCCTGTGGGTCATTTCTGCCCTCTTATAGCCTAGTGATAATACCTTTAAGGCCTCTACTTCCTTCCCCTCCCTGAAAATTTTGCTTAGGGCATGACCTTCCACAAAGCTTATCACAGCACTTTGCTTTTCAGTGGCTTTATTTATGGGGTCCGGTGTGTTTGGCAGCTTTGGATATCAGTTCTCTGGACAGCAGAAACCCTGGGGCTTAAAGGACCTCTCACTGTCTAGCACATGGTGGTTGCTGGGCCTTTGACTTTGTGTTCATGTGTATGAAGAATTACAATTGTTTGGGGCAATATGGGACAGAAACCCCGTTTACTAAAGAAGCAACAGTAACCAGGATCCCAACCCCACCCACTGCCCTCTCCCGCTGGGATCCTATGTTGGTTCTGACACATGTGAGCTGTCACAAAGAGTGAAGCAACATCTTATAGATGGGGGAGGCAGTGCTCTGAAGATGACAACCATTTCCTGGGCTGGATACAGGAGACAAGGGATCTAAGACAGGGAAGCAGGTTTTAGGCAAGGACACAGGAGCATCAGCTGAAGTTCACGTGAGAAACTAAAGTCATTCCATTTGTATTAAGCAGAAAATGATTTAACATGAGAAACTGGTCCTTACAAAGTTAGTGGGAAGGCTGAAGGAGTATGCTGCAGCCTGACCCTCTAAGAATGACACCCTGCGCGTACACAACGAAGCCAAACTGACCAGAACACAGAAGGTGAGAATCATGAGCCCCCTAGGGACCTACTGAATTGAACAGCATCCTCCCACAGTGTGATCCAGAGAGGAGACCATTGCTACTCTCATCACAGCTGCCTCTCAGCACCCTCAGAACTAGTGTACCCAAAACTCTGCTGCAGAAACCCAAGGTGTTTACACCAAGCTTCTCTGCGGCACTAGCCAAATTCTCAGGAAAATTGCCCTGGCTTCATCTCTCCCATCCAAATCTTACACAAAGTATCTAGTATATCTGGTAGAAGTAATTTAATTCTCTGCAAGAACTTTAGCTGCAAGGAAGTTTTAAAAGTATGGGTTTTGCTAAAAATAGAGTTGCCATATGATCAGTAATCCCACTCTTGGGCACATATGCAGACAAAACTATAATTCAAAAAAGATGTATGCACCCCAATATTCATAGCAGCACTAGTCATGATAGCCAAGACATGGAAACAACTAAATGTCCATCAACAGATGAATGGACAAAGAAGACGTTGTGCATTTATTCAGTGGAATATTAGTCAGCCATTAAAAAGAACGAATAATGCCATTTGTAGCAACATAGTTAGATCTAGAGATGATCATACTAAGTGAAGTAAGTCAGAAAGAAAGACAAGTACCATATGATATCACTTATATTCAGAAGCTAAAATACAACACAAATGAACATGTGTTCTTGCCTGGAGAATCCCAGGGAGGGGAGCCTCATGGGCTGCCATCTATGGGGTCGCACAGAGTCGGACACGACTGAAGTGACTTAGCAGCAGCAGCAGCAGCAGGAAACAAAACCAGACTGACAGACATAGAGAACAGGCTTGTGGTTGCCGAGGGGGAGGTGGAAGGAAGGGCTGAAGTTGGGGATTAGCAGACACAAACTATTATATATACAGGATGGGTAAGCAACAAGGTCCTACTGCATAGCACAGGAAACTATATTCAGTATCCTGTGATAAACCATAATTAAAAATATGAAAAAGTATATACATATAACTGAGTCACTTTGCTGTAGAGCAGAAATTAAATACAACATTGCAAATCAACTATACTTTAAAAACTAAACAATTTTTAGGTATAGATTTTAGCTTTCCAAGACTCTGAAATTCAGATTGGCCCATTACAAAGGGATCCCAAGTGAAGGTGAATGAGCCGATCCTTTGTATCTAAAAGAACTTATTTTTGTTTTCTTCTTTCCTTTTTGTTACCCATGTGCCTTTAATAAAGTTTCATCTAAATATTCCAACTGGACTCACGTGGAATTTAGAAAAGATTTGTGTGACTGAACTAGAAGCAAAGCCTAAAAAGGGAAACAGGACGGTGGCAACAGTGACTGTAGTGACAGCTTCTCAAAGGGAAGTGAGCCTTGCTGAACAAGGGCGGCCACATCCATCTTACAGAGACCCTTCCTCTGTGCCAGTGGGGCTCCTGACAGCAGGCGACCGCAGCTGGAACTCCACCCCTCACCCCTATTCTGGTGTAGGAAGTGAAGCGAGTTTCTTAACATGGCTGAGCCCCAGCTGCCCTGTCCCCAGAGGTCCTGGACTGGACCAGAGTTGCTCTTCCGTTCTTCCCGCCTCTACCACCCATGAGTCCAGGCTCTGTGCTCGTATCAATGGAATAACCAGCTACGGCTGGCAGGCACGGATGCCCCTACCAACTCCCTTGGTGTTGAATGGCCACGGCCAGGACTAAGGTGACGGAGTAAGGAGCCTAGGGCACAAGTTGAAGGCGGAGCTCACGCTCATGGACCTGGCACGTTCTTCAATTTGGCACCCCCCGGTACCTCACTCTCCTCACACCAGACCCAGCCGATAAACGGGTAATTGGAGACGTAGGGCTGCCATTTTGAATAAATAAAATAGGATCACAGAGGACTGGGTGTGAATTGAAGGGTGAAGCCCTTCTTGTCCAAACATTACTCCCACCTCCCCGACTGCCACACTACAGCGGAGGAGCTGGCCACCCACTTGAGTTTGATGTGTTTGGCTAGTGCCAGCTCTTGAATCTTCAGCTCGCTATGAACACTGGCAGCCACCAGCCCGCACGTGGTGGAGAGCAGTCATCTGAGGGGTGAGCAGTAGGGCAGCCTTGGGCTCCTTAGGGGAGTCCTGTGGGGTAAGAGAGATTCTGAAAGGGATCAAAGACCAAACATGATGCTTCACAGTTGGGGCGGTGTCAGTGGTCACCTCCCCTCAGTATGGGTTTCCCAGTGGATACGTCCTGATCTAGGATAAGAAAGCAGAAGAAGGCAGATCTCACACAGTCACTGGGAGGACTCCTGACCACGCATCGCAGGCCAAGGCCAGTGGGCCCTGAAACAGACATTTTTCAGGGTTAAGTTCACCCCTGCCACTCCCAATGGAGGAGAAGCCCTCTGGGGACAGGCCCTCACTCGGCTCTTTTTAAGCTCTGTCTCCAAGGACAAAGTCAGTCCTCCACACTCAGAGCATGAAAGAGAAAACCCCAGACTCCCTCCAACCCTCTCTGCAAAGACATCCACTGGTGTATAACATCAGTTTAAATAGGAGAAGGGAGAAGGGGAGAAAAGTTAATTTAAGGGGAAAATTATTTCTCTTCTCTGTTAATGGAGCCTGTAAATTAGGGCATTTAATTACCTAAGACAATTTGTTCATTTTGGATGCTAATATTTACATTAGCAACTGCTTTGAAAGCATGAAATCTGATGAATTGGCAAAACACTTTTACTTTTTCCCCAAATTAATCAAATAAGCTGTGATCAGGCTATTTATAAGTCTAGTTAAGTATATCTCCCTAGTGAGGGCTTTTTTTTCTTCCCACCTCCTTCACACTTTTGAGCTCTCACAGATATTCAGCTTTTCACCTAGATACTTGGTACCAGAGGATCTCAGTGGGAAGGTGTTTGATCTATTTCTATATTTAATGACACATTTCATCATAGCAGAACAGAGCATTGTGCCACCTTTGTTGAAATTATATTTCAATGATGATCCCTTCCATTTGTATAACCCTGAGTGACTTCCAAGCAGCTCTTACAGAGATGAGCTCACCTCCAATACCCACTGATAAAAGACACCCCCTTCAGATTCTGATACTGATGGCTGGTATATTTAATGGGCCATCCCCCTTAAAAAAAAAAAAAAAAAAAGAAATAGATAAGAAAGGGAGGGGAAGATGCAGATGGACAGATCCAGGATGGACAGCTGACACCATCTCCTCTGATACTGGTCATTCTGGTCTTAGACAAACCTCTCACCCCAGCTATTGACCTTGATGCCAGCCTACATTATTCTGACCACTACTCTGGCTCATTCAATCCTCAAAAGCTCCCCCTCCTCAGCCCAGTAGCATCAAGGGGGATGGCAGAGACATTAGCCCCATTGTCCTCTCTTCCGACTAGTTATTCTGCCAGCTGGGAGGAAACTGGGGTGATCATCTGATTCAGCCCACTGACATTTGAGGACAAGGCAGCCAGAGCCCAAGATGTTAAGTCTGGAGGGGAGTCATGTAGGAGCATGGAGGGAATTTGATGTGGCCTTGGTGATAGAGTTCTTTGACTTTTACAACCCTTCCTCCAGCCCTAAGAAGACCCACCTTGAGGCAAGACTGTTCATTGTTCTCCCTGGTCCCCAGCACATGGATATAGGGAAAGACTACAGAGGTTGGCTTTGAGAGGAGACTGAATGTTAAGAGGGGTGATGAGGGATGGAAGCAGGGTCACTAGAGTCCCTGTGGCCACATGGGATCCCAATAAAATGTCCTCACTGATTAAAAATAAAAACAAACTGGAAAACCCCCCAATGATCAAAAACTCAAGAGATATGCATGTACTGGGAACCTACTATGTATGTAGACTATTCTACATGTGAGTAAGGAGGTGAAGGAAGCAGGCACATGACTTGTCCTTAAAACATGACTGTCCCCTTAGGGAGAAGAGAGAAGTGTGACAAGTTAGCTAACCAAGTGGGCCCAGACATGGCAAGAGGTACAGAGGGTACATTCTGGGCCAGGGGCCCAGGATGGACTGAGATTCCTTGGGGAAGCAGGTGTATCAGTCAGGACAGGCTGAGTTCTGTTGAGGTCACAAACGACCCTGAACTGTTTGTGTCTCACAATAGCAACAGTTTCTGACTTGTTTCTCTCTCCATGTGGTCAGCTGCACTGCTCCATGGCATCTTCATTCTGAAACCCAGGCTGGGGCATCAGTCTCTGTCTAGGACATTTCTGTTCATGATGGCAACTGGCAAGGAGAGAACTAGCACATAAAGATTCTGCTTGGACGTGATACTTGTCATTTCTATTCACATATCATAAAGTTCTACACATCATTCCATTCACATTATGACCAAAGCATAATGATGTAGTCATTGTCTGTGGTCCATGGTCGTTGACCATTGACATGGTCATGGCCACCATCAAATGGAACAGAGGAATACAACCCTGCCCAGGGAAACAGAAGATATTTATGAATAATAATATGATCTCCTACAGCAGAGAAAGCTTCCTGGCAAAGAAACAATGGATGTGGGTCTTGAAAGATAAATACAATTTAAAGAAGAAGGAAAAGAAAACATTAATTCAGAAAGGCAGCATATTCTAAGTAAGAAGAGTGGGCTCAGGAGGCAGACTGCCCTGGATTAAGCTCTCCTTGCCTCTATTTCCTCATCAGTGATATAGTGATGCTCTTAAGACATACTTGATAGGATTGCTGTGAAGCTAAATGAATTTGAACAAATAAATTGAGGGGAAGGACTGAGAGTCCTGACTAAATATATACTAAATATGTACTAAATAAATATATACTAAATATATACTGAATGTATACTGAATAAATAATATACTAAATATGTAAAAATATATACATATATATATATATACACTAGTATATAAATATATGCTAAATAAATATACTAAATATATACTAAATATACTAAAATATATACTAAATAAATACTAAATATATATTAAATAAATAACTATTATTATTATTATTTCAGATTTTATATTAGCCCAAAGCAATGAAGATTTAAGATGTGTTTGGAGAACAATGCAGTGGAAAATATTTTTATAGGTGCAAAAGAGTTATGGTAAGATGAGACTAGCAGACAAGCCTAAGAATAGGGTACAGTGGAGCCCAATTGTGGAGAACCATGGATGCCAAGTTGGGAGGCTTGGACTTGATGATCTATGAATGTATGCATCAAAGAGCGCTTCTCAGTGGTCACTTGGAAAAATTATAGTGGTTCCCATTAAAGCCAGACCACCCTTCTGTTGCCACAAGGAAATGGCAATCTAAGTCGCAGTGGCATGGTGCCATAATGCGTCCCAATTCGATCTCAGTCTGACTGGCTGACCCTGGACATGTTCCTTCACATCTCTGAGTCCTAAACCTCCTCTCCAGTGAAAGGAGAAGTGGACTCGAGGGTCTGCAGGGACACTTCTGGTTCCCTCTCAGCTGTCCCATCAGTCATCTGACCTTGATGCTCTACTCTTCCTCCCAATCCACACTGGGCCCGGGGTTTTCAAATGCTCCCTAACAACTCAGCCTTTCTCACTCCCTCCCAATCCCTCAGACAACTCAGTCTTCTTGTTTCCCAGGAAACCCCATTTTGCCAATGACACCCAGAGCTCAAAAATGCAACCCAAGCAGTCCAAGTGAGCCGCATCCCCATCTCCACCCAGTGGAGCACGGAGGAGCCGGCCGGTATTTAATTAGTTTGCAATATTACATATCTTTTAAATCTTTTAATCCATTTAATAAAAAAAGTTAAAACACACACACACGACTAACCAACTAACAATGGCCCCAATTTGTGTTTTGTCTGACGGGGAGTAATATTCATGTCTACATGAGGATGGCATGTAATTAACATGTCATAATCAAAATGACTAAGTTTGACACATTATAATCACTGCATGGAGATTATAGCATAGCCAGGGGCGATCCACACAGCCTATCTTAATATCATTTGCATAATGAAAGCATGGTGGCAGTAATAGCTTTTTTCTCTTGTTATCATAATTTCACCCAGGGCTGCAAGGGGCTCCCGCACTGTCAGATGTTGCCTGTTTAAAGTCATTGTGACTTGGAGGAAGGCAGCAAAAGTGACCCAGAGGCTTCCTCTTGGAACAATAGCTCAATGGCTGGCCCCTAATGAGCAGAGTGGGGTAATACAGGAGATGCGCCCCCAGAAACATCTCCTGTGAACCCATGCCCAGCAGACATCTGGACAATCTGCTTTCCCCAGGCCCCTTGCTTGCCGTGGATTTGAGATAGCCTTCTGATGGACGGCAAGCACTGAAATCCTTAGACTCCAGGCAAATGTGACCAGATGCGCATATCACCCAAAACAGATCCCTTGCAGGTTGACAGTTGCCTAAATGGGGTGCCTGGCCACTGGGGCCATGATGTCGACCATGGGGTCAAAGTCATGGGTTGAGGAGTCACATAAGCCAACCAACCAGCCTCCCCTTCAAGCCCACAGACTACACCTCCAACCTGCGTGAATGTCTCATGGAACCAGTTGGCTGGAGAAAGTGAGGAGATGTTCATTCACATATCCTCTCTTCCCTTAATTTGCACAGATCCCAGTTAAACCTACTATCCTTAACTTACCAAAGCACTTTGAACAATGATTACAGTTTAACCTCAGAGACTCATATTCCTTAGGACAGGAAGAAATTTTGATTAGAATCTAGATTTTTAAATCATAAACCCCCAAAAAGTTAAAGCATAAAAAAAACAAGCACACTCACCTCTAACAAACAGAAAGAGGAAAATAGCAACTTTCCAGTGGACAAATCTGGCAGATATCACCCCAACTGAGTGATGAAGTTTATCATCATCAGTGATAATGCATGTTGATATCAAGTACCCCTGATGTCATATTATGAAAAGGGTGCTTCACCTTTTTTCCCAAATCCAAAACCCCAGGCTGATCATGAGAAAACAGAAAAATCCACATTGAGGGGCATTCCTCAAAATAGATGATCAGAACCATTCAAAAGTATCAAGGTCATGGAGGAAAAAAACACAGGAATTGTCATAGAGCAGAGGACAGCAAGAGGACAGAACGACTACATATACCATAGTATCTTGATTGAGTCCTACATCCAAGAAAGATTGTATAAAAACTAGAGAGATTCAGATGAAGTGTATAGTTATAATATCATACAAATATTAATTTCTCAGTTTTGATAAGTGCACCTTAGTTACATAAAATGTCAACATTAGGTCAAACTGGATGAAGGGGATCAGGGAGCTCTGTGTACTCTCTTGGCAACATTTTAAATTATTTAGACTTTATGAAAATAAAAAGTTTTAAAAATATATTTGCAAAATTTCACAAAAATTTCTGAAACCACAGAACTCTCACAAGCTTTTGGCAAACAGCCACAGAATTCCATCATTCTTCTCAACCTCAGTTGCCCATGATTTGGCAAATTCTGCCCTCTGGGCTGAAAAGATGCTTGTGATGCCAACGCTAAGTACGTCTTGGGTTGTATATGAGACTGTGAGAAAGAATCTGCATCTATTATTGTCAACCACCCCAAAATATGGAGGTTTCTCTTTCCATGGAAGCCGGCTAACCAAGCAGCAAACAATCTTGTTTCCCGCCTGTCTTGCTGATCCAGTTCACAGCGCCAGTTGTCTTTTTTTTTCCCATTTATTTTTATTAGTTGGAGGCTAATTACTTTACAATATTGCAGTGGTTTTTGCCATACGTTGATATGAATCAGCCATGGATTTACATGTGTTCCCCATCCCGATCCCCCTTCCCGCCTCCCTCCCCATCCCATCCCTCTGGGTCTTCCCAGTGCACCAGCCCTGAGCACTTGTCTCATGCATCCAACCTGGGCTGGCGATCTGTTTCACACTTGATAATATACATGTTTCAATGCTATTCTCTCAGATCATCCCACCCTCGCCTTCTCCCACAGAATCCAAAAGTCTGTTCTATACATCTGTGTCTCTTTTTCTGTCCTGCATATAAGGTTATCATTACCATCATTTTAAATTCCATATATATGTGTTAATATACTGTATTGGTGTTTCTTTCTGGCTTACTTCACTGTATAATGGGCTCCAGTTTCATCCACCTCATTAGAACTGATTCAAATGAATTCTTTTTAATGGCTGAGTAATATTCCATTGTGTATATGTACCATAGCTTTCTTATCCAGTCGTCTGCTGATGGGCATCTAGGTTGC
Organism: Dama dama; assembly: GCF_033118175.1. Classification (NCBI taxonomy): domain Eukaryota; kingdom Metazoa; phylum Chordata; class Mammalia; order Artiodactyla; family Cervidae; genus Dama; species Dama dama. The sequence continues at coordinate 47,631,421 of NC_083707.1, forward strand.
TTCCATGTCCCGGCTATTATAAACAGTGCTGCAATGAACATTGGGGTACACATGTCTCTTTCAGATCTGGTTTCCTCGGTGTGTATGCCCAGGAGTGGGATTGCTGGGTCATATGGCAGTTCTATTTCCAGTTTTTTAAGGAATCTCCACACTGTTCTCCATAGCGGCTATACTAGTTTGCATTCCCACCAACAGTGCAAGAAGGTTCCCTTTTCTCCACACCCTCTCCAGCATTTATTGCTTGTAGACTTTTGGATAGCAGCCATTCTGACTGGCGTGTAGTGGTACCTCATTGTGGTTTTGATTTGCATTTCTCTGATGAGTGATGTTGAGCATCTTTTCATGTGTTTGTTAGCCATGTGTATGTCTTCTTTGGAGAAATGTCTGTTTAGTTCTTTGGCCCATTTTTGGATTGGGTCATTTATTTTTCTGGAATTGAGCTGCAGGAGTTGCTTGTATATTTTTGAGATTAATCCTTTGTTTCTTTGTTTGCTATTATTTTCTCCCATTCTGAAGGCTGTCTTTTCACTTTGCTTATAGTTTCCCACCTCCCAGAATATTGGAAATAAAAGCAAAAATAAACAAATGGGACCTAATTAAACTTAAAAGCTTTTGCCAATTGTCTTGACTGTATCTTACTGAGCACTGTTCGCTGGACCCACGGTAGAGGAGGTGTGAGCTAAGAGGCTGGAAGAAAGTGAGAGGAACCCTAGGAACAGCAGATGCACTTGTTCTCTGCTGGCTAGCTCAGGAGCTGCAGCAGCAGACATAGCAACACAACAACCCACATACAACCCGCAGGGCTTTCCCTGGTGGAGCTTACATATGCTTACGGAAGGAAAGTAGCTGGTTGCCAAGCAAGTACCTGGTGATGCATGTGCGCAGAGCTATAAGTGATCTCAACTATTACAAAACCGTGCAACATCTTTGTTTACAGGAACATGGGGCTAGAGGGCATGAGAGTTTGGGGTGAGAGAGCCTGACCAGTGCCATCTTGTTAATTTTCCCACATCACCTCGTCTGTTGCATCATAAAGCCATGATGAAGAAAGAGCCTTTAACAAGATATCACAACAGAGCAGGAAGGCACTCTGGAGCTCATAGAGCTGAACCTCCAGTTCTGGATAAAGGTACTGAGGCTTAGAGAGCTCAGGCATTGCCTGGTGTCCCACAGCAGGTCAGCAGAGAGTTGAGACCAGGATACAGCTTTTCAAATTCCCAGCCCAGGGGTCAGAGTAAAAGCTCATGTCCAGTCGTAGGGACTGAAAGGTGATGTCCTGGCCATCCACACGTCTCCTGAGAGGCAGGGGCCAGCAGCCCACTAGGAAGCCATCAGGACGCCCATGCCAGTCTCGTCCTTCCTTGTGCCCCGTGTGAGCCCCTCTCCACACTGACCGCCTCTTCCACTGGCTCCACTTTCCCTGGCATCTGCAAGAGGATCCCCTGCACCCGCCCAGAGATGTGCTTTCTGGATGTGGCTAGATGCTATTCACATGGCCCCAAAGCTAAGAGCTTTGTTGCCAAGTCAGGGCTGTTTGCGCCCTGCCAACCCCCTTCTCTTATTTTCAGAGCTTGTCATTCACAGCTGCCTGCCAGTCATCCGGGTCCTGGGAAGGAAATGAGGCCGAGGAACTCAGGCGCAGAGCCCCCCACAGCGAGGGAAATGTTGACTCACAGCCAATGCATTTTAACAGGGAAACTCCCAGGAAAGCCAGAGGGTTGTGCCTGGGCTCCTGAGAGCGCTGTTTTCCGTTCTTCTGTAGGCCTGGAATTAATGCCTTAGTTTCCAACTGGGCCAGGAGACTTCAGGAACCTCCCCACTACAATGGGCAGCCCTTCCACCAACCACCAACCACAGGACCGCTGCTCCCTGGTTAAATTTACAAGTATCTTCTTATCAGGAAGTCCTTAGAGTTGGCAATATTATTTGAAAATCATTAAGAAGGCCCCTCCCCTCAAAAGTATCTCCCACCACCCTTTTTCCTGGTGCCTGAGATTCCTTCTTTTGATGTGGATTTCTCTGAGTTCAGAAAAGGTTTTGTTTTTTAATCTTCTCTCTAGCGTTGGTTGCAAGGGACAGAATCCTCTCAAATTTCCCTGAGTAAAATGGAGATGGAGTGCTAACTTCTGAAGGAGACAGACATCAAGAGCTGCATGGCCCCATAAAGACCACCGCTTCCTCTCTAAGCTTTGCCAAACCCTAGACTAAACTGGTACATCCTTTATTCATTCCCAGCTCTATTTAACTTCTTCTCACATACCTTCATTGGTAAAGAATCCACCTATAATGTAGGAGACACCAGTTCGATTCCTGGGTGGGGAAGATCCCCTGGAGAAGAGAAAGGCTACCCACTCCAGTATTCTGGCCTGGAGAATTCCACAGACTATATAGTCCATGGGGTTGCAGAGTCAGACACGACTGAGCAAATTTCACACATACCTTAGCACAGCTAATAATTACTATACACTAATTCTTGGGAATATTTGCTTCTTTTCTCTCTTCCCATGAAAATGTGACCTCCCAAACGTCAGGGGCAGATGAGCTTTAGCTCATCAGCATGTTCTTGAAACTAGCCTGTAAGAAGCCCGACAAATATTGCAGAAAGAAGGAAAGAATGAACAAGAGTTGGCAGGCTTCCAGAGACAATAGCAGATAGAGGAAGAACAGGAGTGGCCAGGATCAATCATCTCCTGCCAGGATACACATAGCTAACATGACATAGGGCCATGCAGCCCAGTGTGGCCACGTGGCCTGTTCTCTAGAAGCAGCTCCAATGGGTCACTCCATTCTCAGCATTGTGAGATGAAAAGCAATGTACCTGAAAAGCAAATTGAATTCTTCTATATTAGAATTGTTTTCAACTTTGATCATCAAAAAGGTCAACTTCCCCACAAGGAAATTCTTCCTCTGATTAACGTTTGCAAAGGCACGCTAAACAAATGATCAGTAAATAGGGCCACCTTGGGAGAGAGAGCCCATGATGCCCTGAACTACTATGGTGGTGATTTAGTCCCTCAGTCATGTCCGACTCTTGTGACCCCATGGACTGTCGCCTGCCAGGCTCCTCTGTCCATGGGATTCTTCAGGCAAGAATACTGGAGTGGGTTGCCGTTTTCTTCTCCAGGGGATCTCCCTGACCCAGGGATCAAACCCAGGTCTCCTGCATTGCAGGCAGATTGTTTACCATCTGAGCTACGAACTGCTATGGGATGCACCCAAATGAAATCAAAGATTTGATGGTGTGGAGTCGTTCAATGGGTTTTACTTTTGTACTGTTCTTCCCCCAAGACCTCTATCTAATACCACCACCTCTATCTAAGAACACCTCTCTCTAAGAAATCAAGAAACATGGGCTTGAGTTAACCTGCAAGTAACAGAAAACCTGTTTAAAGAGGCTTACACATCTGTATATTTATCTCCCAAGAAGTCAAGCGCAACTGCCTACCTAGCACATGTGACAACTGCAATGAATCATTTTTAAAGTCTCTTTATGACAAAATTGTCTTCAAATTAGCATATTTTGCTATGTATTTTTGATGAACATCATATTCAGCATAGAAGTTAATTCAGGGAAACCCCGATAAGTTAGTAACAGAATCATCTTGTTTTGCTTTGAATGTGCTCTGTGTCTCCTAGCCTTGCACTTATCTGTGTTTAAACAGCAGATTCCAAGTAAGAAATGGCAGCATGATGATTGTAAAAGTAGATAATCTGAGCTTGTTACTTCAGTTCTGTCATTCTATATTCTATTCAGCCACTTAGTCATATTCCACTTTTTGTGACCCCGAGGACTGCAGCACACCAGGCCTCTCTGTCCATCACCAACTTCCAGAACTTGCTCAAACTCATGTCCATGGAGTTGGTGATGCCATCCAACCATCTCATCATCTGTCGTCCCCTTCTCCTCCTGCCTTCAATCTTTCCCATCAGGTCTTCTCCAATGAGTCAGCTTTTCACATTAGATGGCGAAAGTACTGGAGCTTCAGCTTCAGCATCTGTCTTTACAATGAATATTCAGGATTGATTTCCTTTAGGATTGACTGATTTGACCTTGCAGTCCAAGATACTCTCAAGAGTCTTCTCCAACACCACAGTTCAAAAGCATCAATTCTTTGGTGCTCAGATTTCTTTATGGTCCAACTCTCATATCCATACATGACTACTTAGAAAAATAATTTCTAATTCTGTGTTTAAAATCTAAAATATGAAACAGGGTGACTGGTGTGATCATTGAAAAGCCCAAATGAATCTGAATCTAGGGGAAACCTGCCTAGTTTACTGTCTAAATGAACACATGTATTTCAGTCCATGTGTCCTGTAGGTGACTGGCTGTAACTTACATATATGTTATTGAAATGCCACAGTAACTGGAGCAATTGTCCAGAACTTAAATTAATAAAAGACTTATTTGGGAAAAGAGGAGTATTTTGTCCATGGCATTGTTAGAACTGCTGACAGGAAAAGCAGACTGACTTCCAGTTGGTTTTATTATTGTTTTAAATTTTCTACAGACAATGCAGCCCCTTATTGCCTGCATGCTGTGTGGATACCTTCCATCCTTGGTGAGTCACTAGTCAGGAGGAATATTGCCCAGGGTTCAGCAATTCATTAAAAGACCAAGATTCTGTCTGAAGCTCTCCATCAGCCTTGACTTTCTGGCTCTTCAAGCTTCTCCCTTCAGGCACCAAAAGGCAGCTGAACCTCCAACCATTAACTCCACAGTCCAGCCAGGACAAAGTAGGAAGCCATGGTGGGTGCTGAGGTAAAGGAGAGTAAGAGCCAAATTGGTCCCTTTTGATAATTTTTTTTTTTAATTACAAAGAGTAAAATACACTTTATAGTTGTGGTACAATTTTGTGAGTTTTGACAAATGCGCTAAATTGTGCAATCACCACCGCAATCAGGAAACAGAACTTCACGCCCCCAAATTCCCTCCTGCTGCCCCTTCACAGTCACACCTCTGCCCCAGGCCTTTGTTGTCGTTCAGTCACTCAGTCGTGTCTGACTCTTCGACCCCATGAACTGCAGCATGCCAGGCTTCCCTGTCCTTCACTATCTCCCAGAATTTGCTCAAACTCATGTCCAATGTGTCAATGATGCCATCAAACCATCAAATCCTCTGTCACCCACTTCTCATCCTGCCCTCAATCTTTCCCATCATCAGGGTCTTTTACAATGATTCAGCTCTTAACATCAGGAGGTCATAGTATTGGACCTTCAGCTTCAGTATCAGTCCTTCTACTGAATATGCAGGGTTGATTTCCTTTAGGGTTAACTGGTTTGATCTCCTTGCAGTCCAAAAGACTCTCAAGAGTCTTCTCCAGCATCACAATTCAAAAGCATGAATTCTTCGGGGCTCAGCCTTCTTTATAGTCCAGCTCTCACATCCATACATGACTACTGGAAAAACCATAGCTTTGACTATACAGACCATTGTCAGTAAAGTGATGCCTCTGCTTTTTAATACACTGCCTAGGTTTGTCATAGCTTTTCTTCCAAGGAACAAGTGTCTTTTAATTTCATGGCTGCAGTCACCATCCACAGTGATTTTGGAGTCCAAGAAAAAATCTGCCACTGTTTCCATTTTCTTCCCCATCTATTTGCCATGAAGTGATGGGTCTGGGTGCCATGATCTTAGTTTTTTGAATGTTGAGTTTCAACGCCAGCTTTTCCACTCTCCTCCTTCACCTTCATCAAGAGGCTCTTTAGTTCCTCTTCACTTTCTGCCATTAGGGTGGTATCATCTGTGTATCTGAGGTTGTTGATATTTCTCCTGGCCCCAGCCATAAACCCAGGCAAATACAGATTTGTTCTCCTTCATGGTAATTTTGCCTTTTCTTGAGTGCCATATGAATGCAGTCAAACAGTGGGAAACATTTTGAGTATGGTTCCTCTCATTCAGTAGAATGCATTCAAGTTGCTGTACATAATAGTTCATTCCTACTTGTATTTAATATTATCCCATTGTATGGATGAGCCATAGCTTGTTTATTCAAGCACCTGTTGAAAGACATTTGGGCCATTTCTGGTTTTTGGCAATCATTAAGTCTGCTGTATACATTCACATGCAGACTTTTGTGTGAACAAACGTTTTCACTTATGTAGGATAAATACCTATGAGTAGGATAGCTGAGTCATATGATTAGAGTATGTTTAATTTGATAAACTACCAAACTGTTTTCCAGAAAGGCTGTGCCATTTTATATTCCCAGCAACAATGTGTATGAATCTCAAATGCTCTGTATACTCACCAGCATTTGGTATATTGTCGGTATTTTGGTTTTCTTTTTTTAAAAAATTTAGTCATTCTAACAGATTCATAGTGTTAGTTCATTGTGGTTTTAATTTGCATTTTATTAATAACAAATGATGTTAAGCAGATTTTCACTGTATATCTTCTTTGGTGAAGGATCCATTCAAAACTTTTCTTATTTTTAATTAGGTTTTTTGTCTTAATTATTGAATTTTTAGGTAATTCATATATTCTCTCAGATAAGTGATTTGCAAATATCTTCTCTCAGTCTGTAACTTAAATTTTCATTCTCTTTTACAGAGCAAAACTTTTCACTATTATAAATCCAATTTACCAACTCCTCTTTTATGGATTATACTTCTGGTGTTTAGCTGCCTAACCCAAAGTCACAAAGATTTTCTCATATGTTTTCCTCTAAAAGTTTTATAGCTTTACATTTTACTTTTAGATCTATGATCTGTTTTGAGTTAATTTTTGTATAAGATCTGAGAGATTGGTCAAAGTTCAATTTTTTTTGCATATGGATGCCCGATGTTCCACCATCATTCATTAAAAAGACTATTTTCAATTGAGTTGCTTGTGGATCTATGTCAAAAATCACTCGTTCCTATTTGTGTGGATTCCTTTCTATGCTTTCTTCTCTGCTCCATTCATCTGTGTGTTTACCTTGACACCAACACTACATTGTTGTGGTTACTGTATGTCTATAGTTTGTCTTACATTGAGATATTGTGAATCCTCCAAGTTTCTTTTTTTTCTAGAATTGTTTTGGCTCCTGAAGTTCCTTTGAATTTCCATGAAAATTTCACAATCATCTGGGGAATAGCCACAAAACATTCTGCTAGTCTTTTTATTGGCACTGTGTTATAGCTACTTACTGAATTTGTGGAGGATTGATATTACAAACAATATCGAGTCTTCTAACCCATGAACTTGGATATCTCTCCAAATATTTGGACCTTTAATTTCTTTTATCAGAGTTTTCTCTTTTTGAGCACATTTTTTTTTTTAGAATATCCTACACATGTTTTGTTGGATTCTCATCTGTTTTCTAAGTTATTATAAATTGTGCTCTAAAATTGGGGGGCAAAGAGGGCATGGTTTTCAAGTGTTCATTGCTATTATATAAAAATATGCTTGGATTTTTTCAAATATTGACTTTGTACTCTGTGACTTTGCTAAAGTCACCAATTCTAGAAACTTTTTGTACATTCCTTGAGATTTTCTGTATAGACAATCACACCATCTGAAAATAGTGCCAATCCTCTTTCTTCTTTGCCAGTCTATATGCATTTTATTTCTTTTCTTGCCTTATTACACAGGATAAAAATTCCAGCACAATATTGCACAAGGAGGACTGGTGAGAGTGAATATCACTGCCCTGTTCTTAGTGGGAAACCATTCATCTTCCATCATTAAGTGTAATGGTAGCTCTAGTTTTGTTTGGGTGAAAGAGGTCCCCTTCTATCACTAGTTTGCTGAAAGTCTTTATCATGAAGAAATGTTGAAGTTTGTCAATTGTTTTTTTGCATCTGTTGATACAATAATGCAGTTTTTCATACTTAGTCTGCTCATATTATGGGTTATTTTGAGTGATTTTCTAATGTTAAACCAGCCTTGCATTCCCTGAATAAACCCCACCTGTTATGATGTAACATTCTTTTACCATATTATCGGATTCAGTTAGCTGATGTTTTGATTTTTATGTTTTTGTTCATAGGAACATTTGTTTCTAGTTTTCTTATACTATTCTGAGTTTATCTAGCTCATGTTTACTAATTCTTTCCTCTGTCATATCCATTCTCCTATTAAACCTCTCCAATGAATTTTCAAATATAAAAACCGTCATTTCTAAAATTGCTATTTGTCTCTTTTTTACATGTTCTATTTCTTTGCTGACAAATTTTCTTCTTCTCATGCTTTTCACAAGTGTTTGATCAGTTTTTGATCTAACTTCATGGAGCATGGTTATAATAGTTGCTTTAAGCCTTTGTCTGATAATTCTACATCTGTATCATCTCAGGTTTGGTGTTTCTTTACTGCTTTCCCTTGAGAACTGTTCAGATTTTCCTTGTTTTTTGTATATCAAGCAACTGTGTCCTAGATACCTAGAATGTCATGAGACTTTTGGTCCCATTAATATGCTTTGAAGAATGTTGGTGGTAATTTAACAGAAAATTAACCCAGCTAGGTTCAGAATGAAAGTCCTGACCTTCCTTCTTTGGTGTGCGGATCCAGTGTTAGTCTTCTTTTCTAAGCCTTTGTAGAGCTCAACTGGTCCATCTACCATAATCATTTATCAAAACCTTTGTTTTGTTGCTTTGGGTCAGTTTCATACATGAACAACTTTCAAGCATGATTCCAAGTTTTCTTACACATATTTAAAAGATCCTTTTTTAAAGTTTCTCCTCTTTATGATTTCCCTCTACTGTCAGGCTCTCAAGGTCCCTTTTCCCGAGCACTTTGGCTAGAAAGCCAAAGATTTAGCTATCACATACTTACCATGACTAAATCCATCTTGGGATGAAGCAGCAAGAGTAAAGAGAGGAAAAAAATGGGCATTGCTCCTCATGTACATTCTTCAGAGTTTGGGAGTCCTTTTTCCAGTTTCTCTGGTCAGAAAGAGAGATTTTCTCTCAGAGTTTTAGATGCATGTGAGGTTAGTCCTGTCATCATTTCTGATGCTACAATGACAGGAGTGCATTTCGTGACAGGCTTGCCTAAGGGCAGGACCAGAAGATTAATGAGAGAAAGAAAAATAAATGGAAACAACCACTACCACCCTACTTTCTATCTTGCAGGATCATCCTTCCTAGTCCATTCACTAGAAAGAAAGAGTTTTTCTTGGAACTTTTTGTGTCTGTGCCACTTTGGGATTAGGGTTGTGCCAGAATATATGCCAAGATCCTATGAGGGAATAAAGAGTGGGGGGGATTCAACATGGTATGAATCATTCTTTGAGTTTTTATTTCCATCTTCAGTTCCCCTACTCTTATTATATTATTTACTTTTCGGAGTCCTCAGATAGTTTTGTGTATTCTGTCCAGAGGTTTTTTTATTGTGTTATGTGAGAGAGTGGAGTATGCTTACCCTATCTTAGTTGGATCCAGAAGTGCCCAATCTGCTTCTTTGGAAAGGAGATGCAAGATGTTTCTTTTCTAGAAACTCAAGATAACAAACAAAATCTCTTTAGCATGACTATGTCCCACACCCCTGACCACCCTTGACTAGCAGGAGGCTAGAGAAAGGGAAGGTAAAGTTGGATCAGCCAACAACAGAGCCAGTTCCACCCAGTAACACCTGGTCCGAGTTGCAGTTGTTGTTCAGTTGCTCAGTCATGTCAGATTCTTTGAGAGCCCCATGAACGGCAGCACTCCAGGCTTCCCTGTCCTTCATCATCTTCCTGAGTTTGCTCAAACTCATGTCCATCATAAGTCCATCAAACTCATGTCCAAACACCAAATTGGTGTTTCCAGTTCTCCACTAGAGTGGGTTGCCATTTCCTCCTCCAGGGGATTTTCTGGACCCAGGGATTGAACCCAGGTCTCCTGCATTGCAGGCAGATTCTTTACCATCTGAGCCACCAGGGAACATTTCATTATTTTCTAGTTTGTGGTTTGATTTGTCCATCCCTCCCCCAAATGCTATGCTATTAGAGATAAGGACTAACTGCAATCTGATTACTTGAAGGCTCTGTTTAGTGAAGTTTTATTGGTAAAATAATATTCAATATTGCAGACACCTGTTAGATACTTTGTTTGGTTGGTTATAGGTATTTCATGGAATAAAGAGATTTTGGTGCTTAGATAATTGAGGAGTTCATCTATTGAAAGTACTCAGAATTTCCTTACTTGAAGTGTAGAGTGGGGCTAGAGGAAGGAGGAATTTTTCAGTTATGGATATTTGAGACTAAATAGACTTCCACCTGTCCATGGCCTTGTGCAGCCTTGAATGGCGGTAAGCAGAGAGCTTGGGGCTTCAGCTCATGAGAGCAGGGGAACCTGGCAACCCTCTACTCTGGGCAACCCAGCCCAGAGCCAGGGAGTAAGTCTACCTTCAGGTATATTAGAGGTGGCCAATATTGGAACCCATTTCTGACACAATTCCAGTTGTTGGTGTGTGTGTCTTTTACACCATTGTTATGAGAGGACAGGAGCAGAGAGTGTGTATGCGTATGTATACACACACACACAAACACACACACACACAGTTGATGCTGATTAAAGGTTTAGGAGAAGCAAGAAAAGCTGATAGGATTTGGGCAGAATCCTACCAGTTTTAAGTTTTCCATCCTTAAGCTGTTAAGTCCTCACAAGCCATTATTTTTGTCCTTGATGTAGTAGGGAGACTAAGTTGCAGAATGTAAATGGAAAGGCCCAGAGTTTTGTGAGACGATTATCAGATTTGTATAAGATTTACTCTGCTCTTTAATAAAGATTATACTCACACACATATGCATGTACACTGGTGTTCTACAACTGCAACACATAGATTACATTAGCAAATTCTACTTTCAAATGCAGACTGTGAGCAGGAGTGCTGGAGATCTCCACACTCAGGCAGATGAACTGGATGGTCAGAGAAGAAGCTTCCAGGGGTCTTCTGGACCTCTCAGGGGCAGCCCTGCTCAGAGAAAGTCAAACAGCTCTTTCTCTCCAAAGAGAAACTTTCCAGTTTGCCTAAAATTTCACTCTAAGTGATGTTTCCTGTAGAAGGCAATGGCAACCCACCCCAGTACTCTTGCTGGAAAATCCCATGGATGGGGGAGCCTGGTGGGCTGCAGTCCATGGGGTCGCTAAGAGTCGGACATGACTGAGCGACTTCAGTTTCACTTTTCACTTTCATGCACTGGAGAAGGAAATGGCAACCCACTCCAGTGCTCTTGCCTGGAGAATCCAAGGTGATGGGGGAGCCTGGCGGGCTGCCGTCTATGGGGTCGCACAGAGTCGGACATGACTGAAGTGACTTACCAGCAGCAGCAGCAAGTGATGTTTCATTCATTTGTGTCTGGGACCTCTGGATCCTTCAGGTCAGTTCAGTTCAGTGGCTCAGTCGAATCCGACTCTTTGCGATCCCATGGACTACAGCACACCAGGCTTCCCTGTCCATCACCAGTTCCAGAGCTTGTTCAAACTCATGTCCATCGAGTCAATGATGCCATCCAACCACCTCATCCTTTGTCATCCCCTTCTCCTCCAGCCTTCAATCTTTACCAGCATCAGGGTCTTTTCCAATAAGTCAGTTCTTCACATTAGGTGGCCAAAGTATTGGAGCTTCAGCTTAAACGTCAGTCCTTCCAATTAGTATTCAGGACTGATTTCTTGTAGGATAGACTGGTTTGATCTCCTTGCAGTCCAAGGGACTCTCAAGAGTCTTCTTCAACACCACAGTTCAAAAGCATCAATTCTTCAGCACTCAGCTTTCTTTATGGTCCAGCTCTCACATCCATACATGACTACTGGAAAAACCATAGCTTTGACTAGACAGATCTTTGTTGGCAAAGTAACGTCTCTGCTTTTTAATATGCTGTCTAGGTTGATCATATCTTTTCTTCCAAGGAGCAAGCGTCTTTTAATTTCACGGCTGGGTCTTCAGAGCTACCTAAAAGGCAAACCCCCATGCAGAGTGTATTTCTGAGGACCAGCCTGAAAGCCAGGTGGTGGTAGTGGTTACCATATTTTAGCACTGGGTGTAGGTAAATTGCTAAGTGCTGTCTCCTATCATCCAGCCCCTCCAGCTATAGCCCCAGTTTGCCAATTTTCTTTCCCAGCAAACTTGTGGGCAAGCTAACTTATCATCACTGTCACCACGTGCTCACCTCACGCTATGTCCACAATCCACTTTGATAGAGAACCAGCAGTGCATCACCAAAACCAAAACTTCTCGGTGTCACCAAAAGCTTCCATGTTGCAATAGACAAGGGTAAATTGTTCTGTCTCCTGTGCTTAACCTCCCTCCTGGAAGTATTGCAGAAAGGAGGTTTGGCTTTGGCTTCCATGGTGACGGCAATCCAGGATCTTCCCCCTCCTTCCTGGCTGTTCTGCTCACAAGCTCACTCAGCTCTTTCCCTTTGATCTCACTGCTAAGTGTTGCTGTAACACAGGGTTCAGACTTGGGTTTCATTATATATTCAAGATTTATATTCTTCAGCGCTTTCAGGTGGAAACCAGTCCTGTGGTTTCCACACCATCGGTTTATGGATGCCCTCATCTATTTCTCCCATCCTAACTTCCCTCCTGAGCTCAGTCCAGTTTCACACTTCCAGCTGACTGTCTGACAACCACACACGGACCTATTACAGGCTTAAGGGACTTGCCCCAGGTCACACTGCCAGTAAGTGATGGAGGCAGAACCTGAACTCAGGTAGATCTATCTCAGTGCCTTCATTCTTAGCCATTCCAGGACCAGTACCCAAGAGTATGGCTGCAAATCCTCAGAAAGAAGAGCATCTCCTTTCCAAAGATCTCCCAATGGCCTAGGACATAATTATTTCATCATTTCTCACTCCAGAGACCACATCTCCTAAGCCTAACTCTGCAATTTCAAACAGGGAAGATGGGCCAGAGTAAACATGGAGCCACCATAGAAATTGGGGTGCATCTTCCTGGAGCATGAAATCTACTCAAAGATTAACACAGAATGGTGACGAGCAAGAGTAGAAGGAGAAATCATTTTCCTACAAAAGCAGATGGTTACCTCTCAAGGAGCAAACAAGATCCATCTTTTTATAGGTTGAAAATGAGACTTCAAGGAGATCTAAGGCCTAAAATGGGCAGCTTTGTCCTGTCCCTTCATCCAAAGGGTAAGTCTCAGGAGAACCGGTCACAGACCATTGACAAGTGGGAGAGAAGGCACGCCCGTGAAACTCACAATCTTGACCTCCACAGAGCTCAAGTCCCACTTTCAAGAAGTTTGTTTCTGATTCCTCCTTTTGCCAGCCTTCTTTTAAAGCAGCTGGGCAGTACCTCATCCAACAGTATCCAAACAAACAAATGCACTTTGTTTTTTTTGTTTTTTTTTTTCATTTATTTTTATTAGTTGGAGGCTAATTACTTCACAACATTGCAGTGGGTTTTGTCATACATTGACGTGAATCAAACATGGAGTTACATGTATTGCCCATCCCGATCCCCCTTCCCACCTCCCTCTCCACCCGATTCCTCTGGGTCTTCCCAGTGCACCAGGCCCGAGCACTTGTCTCATGCATCCCACCTGGGCTGGTGATCTGTTTCACGATAGATAATATACATGCTGATCTCTCGAAACATCCCACCCTCGCCTTCTCCCACAGAGTCCAAAAGTCTGTTCTGTACATCTGTGTCTCTTTTTCTGTTTTGCATATAGGGTTATCATTAGCATCTTTCTAAATCCCATATATATGTGTTAGTATGCTGTAATGTTCTTTATCTTTCTGGCTTACTTCACTCTGTATAATGGGCTCCAGTTTCATCCATCTCATTAGAACTGATTCAAATGAATTCTTTTTAATGGCTGAGTAATATTCCATGGTGTATATGTACCACAGCTTCCTTATCCATTCGTCTGCTGATGGGCATGTAGGTTGCTTAAATGCACTTTGGAAAGGAGCTGATAAGCCCAGAGACTCCTGCCAGGTCTCTGATGTCTTCAGCTGAACAGAATAAATCTAAAAAGAAAAACAGAATATTCCCCCAAAGCTTTATACAGGAAGAAAATAGAAAGCCTTTCAGAGGTTCCCAGAGAAACAATGGTTGTTTTCAAAACAAAGTTTGATTAGAAACTTTAGGAAGCTAAAGATAATTTTGAAAACCAGTGAAGGTGGTCTTCGGTTTAGCAAATCAGTGATAGAAACGCAAATCTGAGGTTAACTTGGCCAGCAGAATAAAACCTAGAGGCTGAATTCATTTTTTCACTCAGATGAAAATGGCAGCTTCTCTAGGTTGAAAGCAGAAACATAAAATCAAAACATTTTTGGAAAGTTTCCAGGAACTTTCCAGAAAGTTTTGGAAAATGACAAGTCAAACCCTCACTAAATAATCCAGAGGCAACTTCAGATTCTCATTTCTGCCCCTACCTGTCTAAGTCTGAGGACTTTAACAAGCACTTTCTAATCTTGCCTTGCTAACTCCAACCTGCCAAGGCTTTCCGTGGATAAGCACTTATTAAACCTACAGACGCCCCTGCTCTGTCACCTCCCTCATCCTGAGTTTCCAAAGCAACTGGAAGGTGAACACACTTAGCCCTCCTGTAGTCCACATATTGTGGATGGTTTCTGATAATATTGGCTCCTCCATGGGTTATGCTATGTTAGGAGTGAGATTCTGCTATCAGTCATTCTGAGTCTTCATTCCACTACTTACTATTTAGGTTGTTACAAAAGTAATTGCAGTTTTGGACCATGAATTTTAAATCATTATAACTAGGCTCAAGTACATTTTTATTAATCAAAATAGGAACCATTATAAGCAACACATTTTTGCCAATGAGAAATAAGTTTGTTTATTCCTGTAGTGTAAAAATCCATGCTTGGGGATTTGACAAACTCTTGGAAAATATTTTCTGCTTCCTGTGGAAGCATTTTGCCTGCAAAGTTGCTGAGATGCTTGAAGAAGTGGTAGTCAGTTGGTGAGAGATTAGGTGAATATGGCGAATGGGGCAAAACTTCGTAGCCCAATTCGTTCAACTTTGGAAGCATTGATTGTGTGACGTGGAGCTAGGCATTGTCATGGAGAAGAATTGGGCTTTTTCTGCTGACTAGCTGCTGGTTGCAGGCGTTGCAGTTTTTGGTGCATCTCATTGATTTGCTGAGAATACTTCTCAGCTGTAATAACTTCACTGAGATACAAAAAGCTATTGCAGATCAGACAGGGAGCAGACCACCAAACAGTGACCATGACCTTTTTCTGATGCAAGTTTGGCTTTGGGAAGTGCTTTGGAGCTTCTTCTCAGCCCAGCCACCAAGTTGGTCATCTCAGTCCAACCACTGAGCTGGTCAGTTGTCATATAAAATACCCTTTTCATTGCATGTCATAATCTGATCAAGAAATGGTTCATTGTTTTTGTGTAGAATAAGAGAAAGCACTTTAAAAGGACAATTTTTTTTTTGATTTGCAGTCAGTTCATAAAGCACCCACATATCGAGTTTTTTCACTTTTTCCATTTGCTTCAAATACCGAATGACCACAGAATGGTCAACATTGAGTTCTTCAGCAACTTCTTGTGCAGTTGTAAGAGGATCGTCTTTGATGACTGCTCTCCATTGATGTCAACTTCTGATGGCTAGCCACTATGCTCCTCAACTTCAAGGTGCTCTTCCCCTTTGCAAAACTTCTTGAACCACCACTGCTCTGTACATTCATTAGCAGTTACTGAGCCAAATGCATTGTTGACATTGCAAATTGTCTCTGCTATTTTACGACCCATTTTGAACTCGAACAAAAGAATTGTTGGAATTTGGTTTTTGTCTAACATCATTTCTATAGTCTAAAATAAATATAAAATAAATGGCAAGTAATAAGTCACTAGCAAAAAAAAAAAAAAAAACATAAACCAAAAAAAGCCCATTAAAATGATGCATAGCATAACCACATTTATTTAAGAATGTATTCCAATATCAAACAGCCAAGTTTAACAGTGCAAAACCACAATTACTTTTGCACCAACCTACGGCTGAGTCATCTTGGACAAGTTATTTAGTCTCTGTGAGCCTCAGTTTTCTCATCTGTAAAGTGGTAATAATAACACTTCCTACCTGATAAGGTTGCTGGGAGTATGACCTGAGAGCAGGCAGTTATTGGCACAGTGTCTGGGGCACAGAAAATATTCAATAAACAGACATCAGTATTGTTACTAGAGATATCTGACCCAGTCATGGTAATCCTTTAATCCATGATGTTTCATTCATGCCTTATATGTACAAACTGTTGGCCAGGAATACTGAATGAAGTCTGTACACTTTGGGTCTCACCTGAACCCTCTTAGGTTGTTGGCATCCCTACCTTCCTCAAATTCCTGCTCACAGAGAAGATTAGGTCCTTCTTCCAGAGATGTGGGAATTGTGACACTTTCAAAGAACTCACAGCTAGAAATTGGGGTCTCAGATCCTAGACCAGGTGGCAAATTATGGCCCAGGGGACAAATCCCTCCAGCCACCCACTTCTGTAAATAAAGTTTCACTGGAATGTTCACATCCAGTTGGCTATGGCTGCTTTCATGCCATGAGGGCAGAACTGGATAGTTGTTTCACAGACTGTAGACCGGCAAAGCCTAAGACGTTCAGTCTCTGGCCCTTTATGGACAAAACTTGTCAACCCTGGCTCTAGACCCTCCTTCTCAGCTATAGCATCACACTCCTTGGGGAAGGCCCCTTCCTATGTCTTCTGGTGTAGAAGTGGTTGCCTTGAAAGGCTTCTTACCTTCTGTGTAAAGAGATGATTGATGTATGATTACAAGGACAGTTTGATCTGTTCCTCCACCATCCACCCCTGTTTCTTGTCTAGACAGTTGATCTCAAGTTAGACCTACAGGACTGACTGACTGTGACCTCTTAGCTGCCTTTCTTAATGTGCTGTCTTGAACTTCCTTAATTAGAATCACCTGGGATGTTTGTTTTATGTGCCAATTCCCAGTCCTGTCCCAGACTTTCAGAATCTAAACTCCGAAAGTAGGGCCCAGGAAACTCTGTTGCAATGAAAACAATAATAATACTCCCCAAAAGTGTTAGTTGCTCAGTTGTGCCCAACTGTTTGCAGTGGGCTGTAGCCCACCAGGTTCCTCTGTTCATGGGATTCTCCAGGCAAGAATACTGTAGTGGGTAGCCATTCTGTTCTCCAGGGAATCTTACCTGACCCAGGGATTGAACCCAGATCTCCCACACTGCAGGCAGATTCTTTACCATCTGAGCCACCTGGTGGGTCTTAAATCCATTTAAGTTTAAAAAATCTCTGTTCTTGAGTTCTGAGGTTATATATTATTCCAATATAAATCTTTGTACACAATGTCAGACACCCAATAGATATTCAAGAGATATCTGCTTGTTAAATTTTGAAAAAGCTGTTACTGAGTATGTGCTTTTGCAGTGGGTTGTGCAACCAGAGCTGGCAAATGGAGCCCTCTTTGCCCCTTGACTCACATTATTATATCAGAGATGCTTTGTTTTTGTTTTCATTGATTTACATGGTCAGTGGCTCCTAATCCTTCAGTTTTAGGTTTTCCGTCTCCAAGACCTTAGTCAATTGCTGCTTATCTATAAAAACACTCATCTGAAAGGTTCTTCTGTATAATGAACAGTTCCCTTCCAACCTGTCACTTGAATTAAAGAGGTTTTTTCCTACTCGGGGTCTCTAAAGGTATAAATGCCTTAAGACAACGACCCTTGATAACGAGGCTCTAAAATGAGACCTTCGGCCACGTTTGAGTCCTCATTCAGCACCCAGCCCCACTTTGCTCAGGGTCACCTCCCTCTTATATCTGGAGACCCAGAAAGGGGATGTGACTCAGCCAAGGTCACCTGAAGAATTTCAAAGTCAGAACAAGAATATGCTAGGCACTTCTGGAGCTTGGTCCCCTTGGATACCCATACCAAGACTTCCTGAAAAGACTGTGTTCTCCAGAAAACCTCGTTAGTTTTCTTGTACCATCAGACCACATGGCCCAGTGTCTTACTTGGAACTAATGGTCACATGGTTCTGGGCAAATAAAGTCTGAAATTTTTCTTCCTTTCTCTCCAACACACACACACACACACCTGCATTCACACTCAGCTTTACCTAAGAAAGAAAGAAAAGTGTTAGTCACTCAGTCCTGTTTGACTCTTTACAACCCCATGGACTCTAGCCTGCCGGACGCCTCTGTCCATAGAATTACCTAAGACTCATCTCTTAGAAAGAAGAACCCATTTTTCTCCCAAGACCCATCCATCCAGTTGAGTTCTGGACACCTGTAAGAACCATGTCTTATATTTTCCATACTGTGATGGCCTTTATGTCTTATTTGGTGCTTTGCTGACTGCCCTTCTCCTTCCCAGCCAGGGTGAGCTAATTCTTAGAGATAATAAACAACTTGCTCATGAGCACCTTTTCAAATACAAACAAGTCAGTCCAAAGTCTATACCCATGACCAGGCCACCAGCCAGCTTATCCTAACCAACCTAGGGCCAGGTTCCAGACAAACAGGGACAGTCCTCTACCCAGAATCAGCTGAAATTATTCAAACTAGTCAATCCAGAGCTTGCTACTGACCTCACTGGTTCCCTTCCACAAAAACTACCATAAAGGTCCACGTCTTTCCCTCACTCCTGCCTCCTGATTGAACCTGATGCTTCCCTGTGTGTCCCCCACCTGGCCAAGGCCCCATGTGACCCTCCTCTCAGGAACTGTGCAAAACCATATAACTTTGTTACATCCACACTTGTTAAGTGGAACAAGATGTTGAGTCCCTCAGTTCAACAATAGACCACAAGATAAATAAGAAAATAAGAAGCTTACTATTCACAGGTCCTGGAGGAAGTACGTGGCACATTTCACATCCTTCAAGGAACCACATGGGGACGTCAAGGCAGGGTACAGGCAGAGAGAAAGGCAGACCCTGGAGTTCATATCTTTATTAGGGTCTGTGGATAGAATGCCTTGGGGGTTCCTGGGCGAGGTCCAGCTTGGTCATTTCAAATCAAGAGAGTGGGGTTTGGTGAACCCCACAGCATCTTATCTAAGGGGTACATAAGGCATACAGGCACCAGAGGGGAGAGTATTGGGAAAGTCATACAGGAACTCACATGTACTTGTGATTCTGGGGCTGCTACCTCAGGCTGTGCTTACGTGAGGGGGCTGATTTCAGGTTAGGATCCCTACAGGCGATTTGGCCAAATTGGATGTCAAGGCAGCAGTATTAGCTAAACTTTTGAATATAAAAAATCATATTTTCAATGATAATTGTCTCCTGATCTGTTGGCCTTACAGTACCTCAAATTCCTCTGAAGGCACTACGTGAATATTTTAAAACAATGGCATCTCTCCTCATCTGCCAGACATCCTCACCCATGAAGCATCTTCTCTCAGCGTGTACCAGCCTCTTTTCCTCCATTGGTTCTTTCTCCTCGGGAATCAAACATGCTCAAGTTACTCCTGCCCGTTCAGGATGTGAAAAGCCCTCCTCTCTCCTCCGCTGCTTCCCAAGTTTCCCACAGGTCTGTGTGTTCTCCTTCCTTCTCCCTCATTCAGTCTCCCAGCGCGTCCAGTCGCCACCCTTCTGGAACCAATCTGGCAAAAGTCACCAATACTTCATGGCTAAACCACGGGGGCTGGTTTACACTTGCTGGGCCAGCCTGCTGCACTGGTTATCACCGGTCTCATGGTCCTCCAAACCCACCCTCTCACCGTTCCCTCCTCCCTCACTCCCCATAGCCATCTGCAGGGCCTCCACCTCCTCCTCCCTAGAAATGTCGCTGCTCCCAGAACTCTTTGTTCAGCCTTCTCTCCTCTCAAATGCCCATAGACCATTTGGAATACCCAAAGAGAACTGAGGACCCTCTTCCCAGAAAAATACACTCAAACAAATGTTTGCATAAATTCTGAGGAATTCATCAACTTCCTCAGGTTCATCCTTTGGCCTTTAGGGAATCAAGAACATCTTGTCTCTACGTACACCAGCCCTAATTCCTCTCTTAGTCTCTAGATGTGCATACCCTACAGTTTACTGGACAGTGTCTCCCAGTTACCCCACAGGTACCTAAATTTTTAATGTCCAAGGTTGAAGCCATCAGCCTCCCCACAAAATCTGCTTTACTTCTAGGATTTTTTCTTGTAATGGTAGCATTACCTACTTGTCATCCAAGACTAACACCTGAGAATTATTCTCCATTTCTCCTTCTCCCTCGGCCCTGACAATTGGTGGGTCCCCAACTCTTATCCACCTTGCCTCCTCAACATCTCTCAGTCTGACCCCCTTTTCCCATTTCCCCTCCACTGTGTAGGTCTACACACATCATCACTCACTGGATTAGTGCTCATTTTTATCTCTTAATTAACCACCCACACTGCCAATAGAGCAGTCATTCCAGCATACAGAGATTTGTTACCAGTAGAATAATAGATGAGTAGATATTGGGTGGCAAGAACAAAAGCAGAAATACATTACAGAAAGATTTTTGGCAGAGAGTTTGACTTTGTTGTTAGATTTGTAATTAAAGACAAACCATCAAACAAGCCCACACTGTTGCGGCAAGGGGGAGAGTGGAGGCGGGGACATACTGCAAACAGGAAGCACAGTAAGAGGCCACTGATGTGACGAAATGAGAAGGCAGGGTAAGCAGAACAGAGACAAGTGATCCTTAGAGGTAGAACTAATAGAACACAGACACCTACTCGTGGAGGCTTAAAGGAGTAGGGTCAGTCAAGGGGAGGAGAGATGAATTCTGTTTAGGTAAAATGGAGTTTGAGAGGCTCAAAGAAACTGCCTGTGGGAAGATCCAGAATTGGTTGTATAAACTGGGTCTGGGACTCAGGAGAGTAACATGAGCTGGAGATACAGATTTGGGTCATGAGGACACAAAGTTAAAGATGTACGTGGGCTCTCCCAGGCAGCGAGTACGGAGAACAGAGAAAAGGGCTGACTCATGGTGAGGACCAGCACCCAAGCAGAGGAAGAGGAGTCAGAGTAGAAGAGAGGCTGGAGAGACAGGAAATCAAGGGAAATGAAGTCATGGAAGCCAGGGAAGGGAGGGCTGAAGAAGGGGTCAGGGTCAGCAGGGCCAGATGCTGCCAAGAGGTCAAGCAAGATGTACTGAAAGTGGGGCCACTGGATGTATTCACAAGGACATCACCTTACTCTTGGGAAAAGCAGTTCCAGTGAGGTGAAAGGTGAACTGAAGAGTGAGTGGAAAATGAGGTTTCTTTTCTTAGAAGTTGAATTCTGAAGAGAAGAGAAACACAGCAAAGACTGGTGAGGGAAGTTGGGGGCATTGTGTTCAAGACAGGAGGCTGGGCACATCTGAGCCTTCTCCCTTGTACAGCTGGGAAGTGCTAGAGGTTGGACACCCCGCCTCTAACTTATCTTCAGAAGCATCTCCTTCACCTCCCTTTATTCTTATGGGGGAAAAAAAAAACTAAAGCAGAAAAAAATGTTTAGAAGTCATTCTAATCCAATGCTTTGTTTCTACAGATGAGAAAACTGGGTCCAGAGTGATTAAACAACTTGTTCAAGGTTTTGTAGAAAATCAGCTGTAGAACCCAGGACTTCTGACTTCTGGGTCAGACATTCTCTCTTCCCCTGTGTGTCCGAGACCCCCTTGGACAGGACTCCACATGACCTGCCCCAACCTGTCCAACGATGCCTTTGGCTTGGATGGCTATTTTCTGGCTGAATTCTTCCAGATGCTTATTCTGCATCCTGACCCCTCAAGGTCCTGTTCACTATAAAATTCATGAATTTTGCATCAGGGGATCCCAGGGTCTGCTGCATTGTAACAGCAATTTCCATGATTTCACCATTAACCTGACAGCAGTTTCTAAGGGCTGGGTGAAACAGACATTTAGGGGAAAGTAAGAAAAATGGCAACCCACTCCAGTATTCCTGCCTAGAGAATCCCGTGGACAGAGGAGCCTGGTGGACTGCTGTCCTTGGGTCGCACAGAGTTGGACACGACCGAAGCGACTTAGCATGCATGCATGCATGCATTGGAGAAGGAAATGGCAACCCACTCCAGTATTCTTGCCTGGAGAATCCCAGGGACAGAGGAGCCTGGTGGGCTGCCGTCTATGGGGTTGCTCAGAGTCAGACATGACTGAAGCGACTTAACAGCAGCAAGGCATTTTAGTCCTTCCTAATCCTGCTGGGAGGGGAGTGTGTGTGTGTGTGTGTGTCTGCATGTGCACACACAAGCATTGTGTACTGTGTTTGAAAAGAACAAGAGTGTATATTTTGTCATTCAGAGAGCTTGCCTACCTGTGGCAGTCTCAAGCGCTTGCCACACCAGGTTTCAAAGCAGATGGGTATTTACTGCACGCAAATGTTACATTGACTTTGGAATGTTCTAACATGAGCTCTGGTAGATTAATGAGCTCCTAATATTGTGAATAATCATTTTCTATAAATATGCATAGTCAGCTTTTAAAAGTGTCATATGGGATAATCATTATTTGTCTGGGTGCTAATCACTTGGGGAAAATATTTACTTGCATGTGAAACGGAACCTGTGTTTGTTTTGGTAAGTGCACTGCCTAGCAGCAAGCCCAGAGCAATTACCAGCCTGATTTAAGGGTACTTGGGTGCCAAGGAGCCAGGATTGAGAGATGGGTCTCTGCCAGTTATCTGAAGCCTTATCTAGCTTCAACACTTCATTCATGAGGACTCGTAAAGTGTTTGGTTACATATCATTTAATAAAAATATGCTGAGAACTTGCTATGTGTAAGGTCTTTTAGAAAGAGCACCAACTTTGAAGCTAGAAAGTGAGCTTAAATACTAGCACTTCGTGACTTTGGGTCAGTTATTCAACTTCTTTGTACCTCAGTTTGCTCACCTGGAGAAAGGGGTAATATTTACCTCCTAAAGTTGTTAGGAAGGATTGAATAACATACATAAAGCATCTAACACAAAGTCTAACATATGTCAGACCTTTAGCAAATGTTAGATCTTTCTTTCTTCTCACAACACACACCATGGAAGACATGAGGTTAAGGAACACACAGCCCCCACCCTCCTGGACCTTTCCAAGTCCAATGCCTTTAGGACTGAATCCAAAAAGAGCTTGATGAAAGAGTCTCTACTGATTGGTAGAGGATATCATTCCTTAGAGGAAAATCAACAATGGGTTCCAGTCTCCCACGGGGCCTAGCATTGCACACAGACAGAGGGCGTGGCATGACCTGGGTAGGCGTAGGCATCCACATTACCCTCTCTCACTGGTGCCTAAAAATCTTCCCTTTATATACTCATTTCTGTGAGATGGTACACTCTCCTTGCATACCTCCCAGGGGTGAGACAGTAAGACCCCAACACTTCAAGGAAAATCAATGCCTTCTGGTTATAGGGCAAAAGATAAAGGGGGCTGGGATTCATGAAGGGAGCTTTAGAAGGCACTGAAGAAAGGAGCTGAGGGGAAGAAAGACCATCTCTCTACGTTGGCTGGCCCTAGTTTTCCTTCTCTTCCTGTCTGGACTAGAGTGAGAAGTCTCTGTCCTACAGACCACAGCAAACCCACCCTCTTCCTGCCTTGCTAACCTTGGGGCTTAACAAACAGGCCAAAATAACACATGTCCACACTCATCCTTTGGAAGTCTATGACCGATAGCTTGTGCTCAGCCGTGCTCAGGAAATGGAATAAGTAAGACTGCATGGAGTAGGCTTACCTGACCCAAGAAAAGAAGTACTTTGAAAAACATTAAGAGCCTTCATTTACCTGTAAAAAAAAAAAATGCATAGTTGCTCATTCCAAATTATTCTGGATTTTAGAAGTTTACTTTATGGAAAACCCGCAAAGAATCTGGACACTTAATTACTTGAACTAATGTGTACTTGAAAATAGTCTTACTGTATTTTCTTCCAACTTGCTTTCTAATTTAAATTTTCCCTTATCCAGACCATTTTCTCCACTTGCCACGAACCCTAGCCCCAAGAGATGAGAATTCCAGATAGAAAGCAGATGTGTGACCCCAACAATTAAATCCCTTGGCCTCCATTTTCTCTCCTTTAAAACAAGAGGTTTGGTGCATTACTCAGGCTCTTTTGGTTACAAGACCCCCTGAGTTACCTCACATAAGAAAATGTTTTACTTTTGATTGAAGATGGCAGCCTGAGCAAATATATTCATTTTTCTGCCCTTTTGGAATTTCGTTAAAATTAAAGTACAAAACAATAAAAAGAAACAAACCATAACAGTGAAGAAACTGGTAGAGAGTTACAGACCAAGTGACAAATGAATGAAATAGATTTCTAGAAGACAGAAGGTAGATGGAAGCTTGTTGCTGGCACACCTCTACATATTCCACATCCACATCCATTTACCCCCTGAGTGTGGATGCCCAGCAAACACCTCTATGCTAAAAAATGTACGGGCTCAGTTGACAAAGAAATGCAAATCAAGACCACAATGAGGTATCATCTCACAAGAGTCAGAATGGTGATCATCAAAAAGCCTACAAGTAATAAATTCTGGAGAAAGTGTAAAGAAAAGGGGAACCTTCTTATGTTGTTAATAGGAACATAAACTGGTATAGCTACTATGGAAAACAGTATATAGCTTCATTAAAAAACTAAAAATATACTACCATATGATCCTGCAACCTCATTCCTAGGCATATATCCAAAACAGATGAAAACTCTATTTTGAAGAGTACATGTACTCCAATGTTAGTAACAGCACTATTTATAAAAGCAAAGACACGGAAATAACCTAAATGCTCATCAACAGACAGTTGGTTTAAGAGGATGTGGTATATATATATATGTATACATATATATATACCTAGAGAGAGAGAGAGAGAGAGAGAAGAATATTATTCGGCCATAAATTTAGAAAACGAGATTTTGTCATCTGTATGTCCGTTTGGAGAGCTTCTCTGCTGGCTCAGATGGTAGAAAATACCTGCGATGAGGGAGGTCTGGGTTTGAACCCTGGGTCAGGAAGTTCCCCTGGAGAAAGGAATGGCTATGCACTCCAGTATTCTTGCCTGGAGAATCCCGTGGACAGAGAAGCCTGGCAGGCTATGGGCCACAGAGTCACAAACACTCAGACACAACTGAAGCAACTAAAAATAAAAATATATAAAAATATCACTTATATCTAGAATCTTTTTTAAAAAGATACAAATGAACGTATTTACAAAACAGAAACAGTCACCCAGACAGAGAAAGCAAATTTATGGTTGCCAAAGGAGTAAGGGATGGGGTATAATTAGACATATTTAACAAATTAGCAGGTACAAACTACTACACATATAAGAGATAAACAACAAGGGTTTACTATATAGCACAGGGAATGATATTAAATTTCTTTAATAACATAAAATAATCTGAATATATATATATTAAAAACTGAATCACTTTGCTGTACACCTAAAAATAACTCAATATTGTAAATCAGCTGTACTTCAAATTTTTTTTTTAATGTAGCAGCTCTTTTCTATGGGAATTGAATGAACTAGAAGGAAGCAACCAAGGTTCCAGGCAGGCCTGTGGGAACCATGGAGTAAGATCATCCTGCCACCATATATGTGTCTGTGTGGTTTCGAGGATTGGGTGCCCTGATTGATGTGCTCCAGCTCATGCCTTTTAAATTAAAATGTGTTAGCCAAGCAGCCACACTGAGGAGCTTCAAGTCACATGTCTCTTTCAAGGGAGATGTTTTGAGGACAAGAGGAAAAGGCTTGCTCCCAGGAAAAGATACTCAGACCAGTCTTCCTTCCATATAGACAACTTCCACAGTCACCCAGCCCATGGGAACAATCACCAGTGCAGAGCAAGAGACAAGCAGAAACAGTGACTCCCCAGGAAAACTGCCAAGATTCAGAAAATTCTTCACTTTTTCAAGTTAAAAAGTCATGACAGAGATTTCAGAGCACATTTTATCAATTTAAAAAGAACAGAGTGTGATGAAAAAGGAGGGTTTTTTTTAATCGTAAGGAAACAAGCTCTTAGAAATGTAAATTGTATCATTTCTTTTTAAAAAATAGAAAGACACACAAAAACAAAGTTAAGGAAATTTCTCAGAGTATAGACCACCCCTAACCGACCTAGAGAAAGAGGAAATATGAGTGAAATGGTAAGGAACTTAGAGCACCAAGCCAGGAGAGACAGCATTTGATTAGTAGGTTCCCAGAAAGACAGAACGGAGAATAGGGAGGAGAAGAAATTATCAGAGACATAATACAAGACAATTTCCAGAGCTGAAGCAGGAGAGTGGTTTTCAGACCACGGGCTCCACACAATGAATGAAAAGAATCCCACCTAGATACACCTCCCTGGAATTCCAGAACACCAAAGACAAGAGAAGATCCTGAAAGCTGACAAAAAAGGACAAATGAAGGAAGAAAGCTCAAGCCCCTCTGTGCACTGAGAGACAATAGAGCAATGCTGAAAATTCTGAAAGAACATCAGTCAGAACCTGAAGCTCTGTACACAAACATCTATCACTCCTTAGTTAGCAATAGGATAAAGACATTTTCAGCCAAGTAAGGATTGAGGAAGCCTACCTCCCAAATATTTTTTCTAAAGAGCTTACGCGAAAAAGAATAGCTGTAACTTGAAGACATAGCCAACAGAAGAGTGAAACAAAACTAGAAAGACAAAAAGGTAGGGTCCAGGAAAGACTGATTGCAACTCCCTAGATGATGGCTGAATATCAGCCAAGAGGATAAGTCTTAAAGCAGGGGATGGTCCTGGGAGGGGAAACTGGGAAGTGGAGTTGAGGACTAGATTGCGATAGATTATGGAACTAAGAATGTTTTTGAAAAGTTGAGACTATGATAAAGCTATATTTTACAAGAAAAATTAAAGATCACAATTAGAAACTTCAAGGGATCAAAGGGGAGCTGTACACGAGAGTAATGCTCCAAATGAGAAGTAAGCTAACCTGTAGCACAGTTTTCATACATTGTTGGAGAATCCATGTGAGTTCAATGCCAACCAGGAGAGATGTAATCCTGGTCCTTGCTTGGCCCAGCAGAGTACACAGTCATAAAGTTGGAAAAGCTGTTTCTCACTTCGGTGCCAGCTCTCAGTTACGGGAAAGACTCAGTTGGATCTACAGGGCAGGATGCAAATGTAAACACCCTTGATTCTGTGTTATTCAGGACAGTCTAATCATGTCATTAAACAACCTTTAAATCTCAGTGACTTACCACCATAAATGTTGATTTCTTGCTCATGTCACAGTGAATGAGGTGAATGGTAATAAAGAAGTAGAGGTGACTTTCTGCTCTATGAAGTGACCCAAGGGTCCAGGGTACTTCCATCTAATAACGGTACTTTCATTTTAAGGTCTCCAAGTCCTCCACCAAATTGTCCACACCATCCTGCAGACTAGAAAAGAGAATGTGTGGAGGCCCACACATGAAGTTTCAGAGGCCTGACTCAGAAGTGGCATACACACGCCATTGGTCAGACTCAGACACAGCTTCAGCAAACTGCAGGGAGGCTGGAAAATGCAAAGTAGTTGTATATCCAGGAGGAAAAAGAAGTGGGGTTTGGTGTCACTTTGCCACGTGATGCAAAAAGTACAAATGCCAGGGGAAGAGAATTGGAGGGAAGAGTAGAGGTCTAATTCCAGATCTTACAAAGTTAATAGTCAAGACTCTGATGAACATCAGAGAAACAAGAAACAGGTATTTAACTATATTATTTAAAGTCATGACAAGTGCTAACACTAGAACCAAGAGTAGTCCTATAACTTCAGATATCTGTCAACAAAGGGTCTTGTTCTGGGTTACAGTGAACCCTCCAGAAAGATATGTCAATATCGTAACCCCTGGTATCTGTAAATATGACCTCATTTGGAAGTAGGGTTTTTGCACATATAAAGTTAATATGATATATAGAGTAGGACTCAGTTCAACATGACTGGTGTGTGCTTATAAGAGGAGAAAGCAGAGACATATGGGAAAGTGATGGCCACGTGACAATGGGGGCAGAGATTGGAGTGCTGGGTCTAAAAGCCAGAGGATGCCAGGGATTGCCAGCCCACACCAAAAAAAGGATTCTCCCCTACAGATTTTAGAGGGAGAATGGCCCTGCTGACACCTTGATTTCGAACTGCTGGCCTACAGAACTGGGAGACAATATGTTTCTGTTGTGTTAAGCTGCCCAGTTTGTGCAACTTTCTCAAGACAGCTTCAGGACGCCACTCCAGGCCCATTCTCACCTGCCCAGAATTGAGGTGAGTTGGCAGGAATGGAGTCCAGGAAAGCTCCTGGACCAGGTGGAACAGAATGGGGTCTTGATTGGAGTCTTTAGAAGAAGACATTCAATGAGGAAGAGGGAGCTAGCCAAGGAGAGATTTGAACTTGATCTTGCCCAGAGTGTAGAATCACCAGGAGGCTCTTCTCCAGGCAGGCCTGTATCTACCACAGCCCACACCTCGTCTGCCTGTTTCCATATGACCTGGGGAGCTCCCTCACCTTAAAGGGGGTCTTGACATTAAAGACTTAAAAAGACAAAAGTTGACTCTTCTCTGGCATTCAACAGTCAGAATTACTAACTTCTAGAAAATAGAGGAGCCCCAGGGAAATCTAATAACAGCCCTACTTAAGAGCACACGACAATTATTACCTCCAACTGTGAGGGAGGCTGAGTAATTAAAAAGGGTTCTTTATTTTGATTAAAAAGATTCCTTTTAGTGTTTCTGAATCTTTAGTGAAAGCCCAGAACTCTATTTTTAGACACAAAACAAGCTAGGTGGCCAGGGGCAGGGGTGTAATTTAAAACATGGGATGAGCGTTTGTAACCTGAAAAATGAGCACGCGCCCCCAGTGGCCCCCAGATCGAGCCCATCCCCACCCAATGGCTTTTAGAAGGCACAGCAGCATCGCAGCCCCAACCCCGCTGCCTGGATTAATAGGAGGCCCAAATTAATTGGTTTTAATCACTATAAATTTCCTTCCCAATAAAATTTCAAGAATTTCCAATCATGCTGATTTATATGTGTAATTAGAAATCCATTCACAGATGTCACACTGCTAGGTGGTGGGAAATATAAGCCCCGGCTTCACTCCAGCATGAGGCCTGAGCCGTGAAAAATGGTGGAGCACTTGGCAGGAAACGGAGAAAGAAGCATGCCCCCACCCCTGGGAGCTTTACCCCCAAGGTCACATGGGGGCTATTGACCACCAAGCATAGAGTTTTGCCTTCTCAGGCCCCTGTCCCTTTCGGCTCCAGAAACCCCAAGCCTAAGCTGGAACAGACTGAGGGGCTTGGTAGGTAGCAAACTCAGGCAGCACTGAAACTACACCACAGTACCCAGGCCTCCTCCTGTCCACAGTAGCAAGGAGCATAATAACCGTGGGATGGCAGAGTCACAGGAAGAGGGGACTCAGCCTGCCAACCTCCCGCATCCACCAGGCAGACTATTGCCCTTGCAAACTGTCTACATTTCGGATAATCCAAGGGCAGGCTTGTTTGTACAAGAGGCCAGTGCACTGGCAGCCTAATGTCATAGCAGGAAATAAAAAAGAAAGGACAGCAAAGGCCACATTCCAGGCCCTGAGAAGACTGCAGTTCAGCTACCAAAGGAGTTGCAATCCTTTCTGTATAGTGACTAGAAGGAACAGGAAAGTCTACAGATGCAGAAAGATGCCCAAAGAGTTTTAGGTCTGGACTTTAAGAATATCGATACCAGGCAGGGAGAAGAAAGGAAAGGAAGACAGAAACTGAGGCTCAGAGTGGCCATGAGACTTTTCAAGGTCACTCAGCAAAGAAAACGGCAGGGAAGGAAATGAACATTTATGCCAGGGCTTCCCTTGTGGCTCAGACAGTAACGAATCTACCTGCAATGCAAGAGACCCGGTTTGACACCTGGGTCAGGAAGATCCCCTGAAGAAGGGAAAGACAACCCACTCCAGTATTCTTGCCTGGAGAATTCCATGGATAGAGGAGCCTGGCAGGCTACAATCCATGGGGTCACAAAGAGTTGGACATGACTGAGCGACTGAACTGAACTGAACTGAACTGAACATAACTGGTTGGAGTTAGAGCCATGGGGTCCCTCCTCTGAGAATAAGAGTATGGGCTCGGGTCCCAGCATCTGTCTCCCCAGCACCCAGCTGCATACGCTGAGTAGTGAAGGTGGTCAGTATGCTGGTGATAAATGTGGAGGCAATGGAAGGATAAACACAAGACTGAACCTGGAGATACTGCATCAGCTTAGCTCTGAGTTTAGGGTCCAGGGGAAGGAGTGAGAAAGCACTGGGCACTTTGAGTGTGTCAGAAGGCTTAAGGCTCTAAGCAGAAAGATGCAAAAGGCCATTCAATGGGAACTGGAGTGTTAGACCCTGGGAAGGTATGGCAAGATCAAGGGGTTAAATTGAAACCCCTTCCTCTTCCGTGCTGTTTCTGCGTCAACTGAAAGATAAGTCAGGCAGAGGGAATCCAAAACCCCAGCGTCTTTGGTGAAGCAGATTTGGAAATATGATCTGAACCACCAGCTCCCTGATTCTTGACTCCTGAATTAGACAAGTATCCTCTCATCCCAGGAAAAGCGATGGGACTCTCCCCACCCTGGGCTGAACCTGCCTCTAAAAACTGACCATGCAGGACAAAGGATGAGACCACACACATCAGGGCGTGGCAGAGCTGGGAAGAGAACTGAGCCGGCCTCCCTGCCAACCCCCTCACCCCGCCACCGTGGAGGCCGTTCTCTCCAAGATTCCAAACGCTAGGGGCGCCTGTTCTCTGGGCCCAGGTGGAAACTCCAGAGTGGCTCCCTTACATCAGCTTGTTGACAAAGGTCCATATAGTCAACGCTATGATTTTTCTAGTAGTCATGTACGGACATGAGAGCTGGACCATAAAGAAGGCTGAGCACTGAAGAATTGATGCTTTCAAACTGTGGTGCTGGGGAAGCCTCTTGAGAGTCCTTTGGACAGCAAGGAGATCAAACCAGCCAATTGTAAAGAAAATCAACCCTAAATATTCATTGGAAGGACTAAAACTGAAGCTCCAATACTTTGGCCACCTGGTGTGAAGGGCCGATTCATTAGAAAAGACTCCAATGCTGGGAAAGATTGAGTCGGGCAGGAAGAGAAGAGGGCAACAGAGGATGAGATGGTTGAACATGCACACGGATCTGAGCGAGCTCTGGGAGATAGTGTAGGACAGGAAAGCCTGGCGTGCTGCTGCTCATGGGCTCACAAAGAGTTGGACACACATGAGCTACTGAACAATACCACCTTGGTTTTGACAGCATGCTGACCAAAGCGAGGGGGGCAACGCTGACACTAAGGTCAGACCTTGCCTCCTGCCTGGACCCAACCCGGGCTGCTGGCTCTTCAGAGGCCACAGAGCTGCTACCTGGCCATCGGCAGGCTAGCTGTGTACTATTCCCCCCACCCTACCCTAGACAACAGCAACACACAGAATTATGGGCAACAGTGCTCTGTCCTCAAAAGTGATTGGTTGGCTTGCCTGCTCAGCCCACCTCCCTGGGAAGAGAGAAGAAGATCATCTTTGCTCGGCCTGATCCTTTAATGCACTTGAAAGCTGCTGCCCTGGTGTAAAGCAGACCCCCGGCCTCCAGCCGGGAATAGGTGGAGAGGTCTTAATGGGGAGATTAGTGTCTGCCTGGGCCATACCGGGGTGGGGTCCTAAGAGGAGATTTTAGAGGTTGGGCAATTTTTAAGGGCTTAAATGTTTGATAATGCAGGCTCAGTTGCGTTTAAGCATGTTGGGCTTCAGCAGCAATGTACCATTCAGGGCATAATGGATGTTGCAAGATTTGATTTTAGTAGTTTAAAAATATCCAAGTAGTCTGCAGCCTAATGGCCATTGGACAGACTCATTAGTGTATCAATAATCATTCGGCATTCTAAAATCCTTTTAATGCTCTGGGACAACAAGGAGCAAGGCTGAGGTAGGGGAAGAAGATCATGGGGGAACTTGGGGGCCAGGTAAAGAAGTAAAGATGATGAATGACCTGGGGCATATTCTCTGCTACCTGCCACAGCCTGGTTTAAACAGTGCATCCGATGGGGCCTCATTGTAACAGAAGGGGGGAGGGAGGTTTCTGGAAAAGCTTAAACAAAGTCTCCTGAAGCCCCTGACAGACCACAGTTGAATCAGATTCTGCCTAAACCTTGTTCCAGCTAACCCTTTCTCCACAACCTCATGGCTTATGCATTCTCTCCTCTTCGCCTTGGCTCGGACCTTGCCAGGTGAAGTCATGGCCTCCCAGCAGCTGACTCCCCATTCATTCTTCAAGCCCCTATCTCTGCCCAAGCCTTCCCCTGCTCCCCGAGCCATAGGCCATGTCTTATCTTGGAGGCATCACCCCCACTGAACCGTGACTCCTGGAGAGGAGAGGTAACCGCCACTGAACCGTGAGCTCCTGGAGAGGAGAGGTAACCGCTGCGTGGTAGATACTCTGTTAGGCTTGAGATGACGGTTCTTAATCTCTGTTGTTGCTTTGGCCACTGAAGCCCTTTGAGTGCTGGGCACAGCTCCAGACCACCACACATGTGCACAGAAGCCCACAGAGAGACAAAGCAGCACAGGGATTCAGGTGGTAGACCCATCCACGGTCCCTTCCCAGAGCCCCAGGGGTCAATTTCTGGAGAGAGGAGAAAGGCTTTGCAGCCTGCAGGGTTAGTCGGGAAACTCTGCCATTTAAACCGGAGCTAGCCAGTTCCTGGAGCCAATAAGTTACACCCTGGGGAGCAGAGCATGTGGTCAGTTTCTGGTTTTGCACTTTTGGGGCCACAGAATAGACTTCAGAAGGAAGGAGCTTTGAATAGCCTTGCAGAGAGAATACCCAATGGTCAAAGATGCTCTCAAATTCCCTTTGGAGGAAGGCCCTCTCTCCACAGGGCACTGAGGGGTAGGAACCAGCAAGGTCTAGCTATGGCCAGAAGGGAGCCATTTCTTCCCCTTGACATCCTGCTCACTGCCACCAAGAGTGGCAGCCTGGCTGGTGTTGAAGCCCTCAGAGGACCTGGGTGGGCCATGGATGAGAGGAGGGAGGCTGGGAGGGATCAGGGAAGTACCCTGCACAGAGTCCCTGGCCCTGGGGCCCTGCTGAACAGATGCTTTTGGAAGCCTCAGAGCACTGGGAAGGAGTCTTGTCCGTTTGGCCCCCACCATGGTGCCAGCTGGGTCATCACTGTGCTGGGAGGACGACCTCCGAGACCCGCCCCTGCATCGCATCGCCCATTCAGACAGCTGACCCTGCCCTATACTCCAGTACATGGCAATCCCACTGGGCTTGCCTGTCTGAGAGCTCACCTTCGGTGGGTTAGGGAGCTGAAGCACTGACTGAGGACAGAGAACAGTCAGGAGGCAAACCTGCAGCCCCAGTATTGCTCTGGGGGAGATGGTGCATTAGCTGGATGGCTTGATTTCCCCTCTTGCAAGTCTTGCCCCATTCCTCCCTTAAAACCTGACCAAAACTTCCTCTGAGAAAACCATTTCTGGTTTTTATACCCAGCCTTCACTGAACCATCCATTCACCTGCTCATTCAATCCTTCTTGGGCACCTTCTACATCCTTTTCAGCCCCTATCTACACTGTGTACCCCTGAGTACTACTGCTTTTCCACCCATCTGAGTTCTGTTCCCCAGGTTTCTGGTGTGTCCCGGCCCCTCTTAGATTGTAAACTTCCTGGGGAGGCAGTCCCAGCTTCAAGCACTGGCTTGGACACTAAGTCGTGTCTGACTCTTTGCAACCCCATGGTAGCCCGCCAGGCTCCTCTGTCCATGGGATTCTCCAGGCAAGAATACTGGAGTGGGTTGCCATGCCCTCCTCCATGGGATCTTCTCAACCCAGGGATCAAACCCAGGTCTCCTGCACTGCAGGCAGATTCCTTACCAATTGAGCCACGAGGGAAGCCCTAATTGCATCTAAATTTTACTCGATTAACTTTGAACACCTGCTATGTTACAAAGATAAAGAAACCCAGAAGGCCCTCCCATAAGGGACACAGAGTCTGGTGGGGTAATGGAGACACAGAGTTATCCAAGAGGGGACTTCAGGGTTAGGGGAGGGTGGCACCAAGACGGGGGCTCTCAGGGAGGCTCTCTGGAGGAGGGAACACCTGAGCTGAGTCTTCAAGAATGGATTGCGATTCCCCAGGCATAAAGGGCTGGGCATGGGGGGAGTGGTAGAGTATTTCCAGGTAGTGGAAGCAGTACAGGGGCAAAGGCAGGAAGATGGAAACACCCTGGGCTCTCGGCGTCCACTGGCTGGGGTCTTCTAGGCAGAGAGTGATGAGAGCTGAGATGAAGGTAGGAAGCAGGGTCAGGTCTTTTCTCCACTCAGCTCGTCAGTTAATCTACAAATACATACTGAGCCAGGAATGGTTCTAGGTGCCAAGTAAACAGCAGTGCCCAAAACAGATAGTGCCTGCTCTCTTGGAACCTTCATTCTAGTGGATGGAGGATGTCTGTTAAAACACACACACACAAATAAATACACATGTCAGGGGGCAGCACATTTAACAGTCACAGTGCAGGAGTCTTGTAGACGAGCATTTTCAGTGCATCAGTCTGGGGTCCTGCCGTCCTCACCATATTGGTGAGACAGGGACACAGCCAGCCCTGTCCAACCAGAAGGTGCTCCTTGCTTTTGGGAAGCGGGAAAGGATTGCTACCTCCTTGTTTCCAACTGACACTGCACCTCTCTCTGAGCAGCTCCCACTGAAGTTCAGTTCAGTTCAGTTCAGTCACTCAGTCGTGTCTGACTCTTTGCAACCCCATGGACTGCAGCACTCCAGGCTTCCCTGTCCATCACCAAGGAAAACTAATAAGACCAGCCATTTATGATTCCCCGACCTCCGATGACAAGAGGCAATTTGAAGTCTATAAAAAGTGTGCTGCACAAGGGTGTTTTATGGCTCATCAAACGGTAAAACCCTGTGGCCATGTGACCACAGTGCCAGAAAGGAGCCGTGGCATGGATTCATCAGCCCTCCGTGTAGCAGGGCTTCCAAATTAAGACAGCAATTGATCAATTGCAAGAGGCGGGGAGCTCTGTGAAGGAGGCCCCCTGAGCATGCTGGCTGCTGGGCCCGAGCTTTGAGGGGCCCCCCAACAGACAGACCACTCCAGATATGATTATCAGAGCCCTTGGGAACTTCTCCCCACATACCCTTGCCCCCAAAGCACCCTTTATCCTATCCTGGGGATGTTTAAAATCTCTTTCCCATGGGCCCAGCTTTCCAACCACACTGAGGCCTTTGGCTTAGGGCAGTAGCTGCTTTTAGGTCAAAAACATTCCCACTACCCACTGCCCCTGTGACCTTTGCCAAACCCTTCATCTTGTTGGATCTTGGTTTTCCCCTTTTTAAAGCAGGGCTAATGATGTCCACATGATTGGCTTGTTTAGAGGGGCTAGCACTGAGAAAATGCTCAAGACTGAAAATCTGTTAGGAAAGAGGAACAACTTCTCCTAAAAGAGAGAATTCAAGCCCTTACATCCATACCTGTGGTGCCAACAGCCCTTGGGACATTTTCTGAACCATCCACCCACCCATCCACCCATCCACCCACCCATCCATCCATCCACCCACCCATCCATCCATTCACCCACCCATCCATCCATTCACCCACCCATCCATCCATCCACCCACCCATCCACCCATTCACCCACTCACCCATCCATCCATTCACCCAACCATCCATCCATCCACCAATGTACATTGGGGACCCTCTGTGCCAGGCGCTGTGCAGGGGCACAGAGCTGAGCTCTTGCCTGATGGAGCTGAAAGAGGACAAGTGCTATGAAGAAAGAGACAGCAGGGTGAGTACAGCACGATGAGGACCTCCTGCTTTCTGGGGATTTGCATGCTAATGACAAGAAATAGATAATGAACTCCAAGGAGATCAAATGTGTGTGTTGGGGGATGTAAATAGGGTGTCTTGACAGAAAATAGAATGGGAATGACACTTAGAGGGCAGTGACATTTAGGGCGAAGCCCAGGGTTTAAGAACGAGCCAGATACACAAACAGTCAAGGGACAGTTGCCCCCAGCAGCGGCAGTCCCCTGCAGCAGGGAGAGTTCACGGGCCAGAGGCACTGAGGAGGGTCCCGGATGTCTGGAGAGGATGAGGAATGGCCTGAGGAACGGACTGTGCGGCAGTGGGAGGGAAGCTGTCTTCGAGAATGTTTGTGCCCAAACAGCACTCTGCTCCCACCTGAGCTTTGTGGGGCGTCACTTTCCTGTTGCTGCTGTAATGAATACCATGAACTTACTGGTTCAAAACCTCACCAATTTATTCTCTGGTAGTTCAGGAGGTCCGAAGCCCAAAAAGAGTCTTACAAGGCTAAAATCAAAGTATTGGCATGAGTGGTTCCTTCTGGAAATCCCAGGGGAGAACTTCTAGCTTCTAGAGGCTGCTAGCATTCCTTGGCTCCCGGTCACATCCCCCCAGTCTGTGCTTCCGCCATGACATTCTACTCTGATTCTGGCCTTCTGCCTGCCTCTGACTGGGGCCCTTGTGATGGCCCTGGGCCCACCCAGATAATCCAGAATAATATCCCATCTAAAGAGCCTTAACTCCTGTTGCAAAGACCCTTCTGCCATGTAAGGTGACATATTCACAGGTTCTAGACATGAAAATATGGACATCTTTGGAAGCCAACATTCTTTCTACCAAGGTGGCCAGCAGGGGCTGACAAGGGTCTGCCAGTTTCAGGGCTCTCTGGGGAAAATTAGAGGGCTGATACTCCAAGTCAGATCTCCCTTATTTACTGGGGGTGTTGCACCCACCTTGACCCAAGTCCCCTGCTCAGCTGTGGAGCAAAGAATTTTCAGGCCTGGACCTGCCATCCCCCCAAGCTCCACACCATCCACCTTCACAGGCCCAGCTGTCTCGTCCCTCAAGGCCCCTCCTACCTCACAACAGAGGGAGACCCCCGCAGGACGTCTGATCCCAGTATTGTATGTCGCAGGCCTATAGATTCCTCCAACTCCCCAGGGAATACGTCTGGCCACAGGAAGTCCACACAGCTGGACCAGGGACTGGGGGCATTTCAGGGCAAGGGAGCAGCTGGGATGAGGATGACTCCAGCCCCCAGTGACCCTCCCTGCTGACCACCCAGGTGGGTCCTTTGAAGGAGAGATCCTGGCATCACTTCTGCTGCACAGGGCATGGTGCAGAGCAGGTGTCTGCCCAACCTCAGTGCCTGTCTGCTCAGAGCCAGAAAGGTCTGGAAAGACAGATATAAAGAGGCAGAGGAGCCAGTCAGCTTCCTCCCTTGGCTAAATTCGACTCCCCGCCCTGTCCCATCCCGTCCTCATTGATTTTTGTAATCACCACTGCCCCTGGCTTCTTCTCATCCTACCTATGTTAGCTGGGGCCAGGAGGCCTTGGCGACTGCTCCGTCAGGCATTAGGTACAGGCATTAGCTGCCTGCTGGCTCTATGGGGAATACTAATGCACCTGTTCTTTCTGAAGCCAGTTCCCCTGGCCCTCTCTACCACCTCCCTGACCCTACCCCCACACTGAGCCCCTGATGCTGAATGAGTACCTAAAGTGATGGACCTGTCTATCTCTCCTGCTCCCCACCTTGCAAAGGCTAGGACACATGTCCATTCAGCTGCCCCAGCCTTTCCCATGGGTGAATTAGAATCAGTGGTGAGCTGGGAGGGAAAGCTCTGGTTTGTAGTGTTTGCCAGTTTCCATGGTGTGAATCCCCCCTGCACCTTGGCCGACTTCAAGTTACCCGGTGACTAAATGCAGAGTTGGGAGGAGATGTCACATGAACCAGCTCCAGCACAGCCCTGACCACAGAGCCTCAAAGTGACCCAGCTGCCCACACAGCCTGGCACTGTTCTCTTCATCGAGGTCACTCCTGTCTGTGAAGGTGGGGCCCTCTCCCAGCCTCAGGTGAGGGGTTAGGGGTATGGCCTTTGAGTCAACCTGATCTCAGGTTATCCCCCCCCCCGACTCAACTATTTAATAAGGTGGATGGATTGGGCCAAGTTGCTCAACCTCATCATGCCTCAGTTTCCTTATCAGTAAAATAAGGCTAAAATCACTCGTATCTGACACATGTGGGGGTTACTTGAGTACACAGTGCCTGCATAGTAAGCACTCAATAAACATAGCCAGTATTGAGGCCACGAGCAGGCTGCTATTTGAGGATCTGACCAGCAAGGGCAGTGCCTGGCGTAGACCCTGGTGGATTGTCCCTGTCCATATACCTCTTGAGATTACACCGGGTTGGTTTCTGTTTTACCATCAGAAAGATGTTGCTGCTAGATGTCTAGAGTCTAATCTGTAAATACAAAATGTCAGTCCCCCCATAAAGATTGTGTCTCCTATTCTTTGCAATTTCAAGGGCACCAAGATCTCCTGTCCCAAATAATAACTTTTATACCAGCCCAATGACACAGAAAATCCCACCATGGCAGCTTCATTCTAATGCTGATCTGTTCTTGTACAACTCATTCCCTCAGGGTAGGTGAGTGTCAGGATGAAAGCATTCAATCAGAGATCCTGGGGTCACCTAAGATGTGTGGGCAGCAGGAGTAGGGGACTGCACGCAGAAAAAGTTGAGGCCAGGGAGAGGTGCCTCTAGACCCATGTGACAATGCCCCCTTTTGCTCACAGAAGACCAGTCCAAAAGGATGCAGCAGCTCCCAGCATCTCTGTTTGGGGGAGATACTCAGTCCAGGGCGGTAGCGGGCAGGGGATCTAAAGACGGGGAGACCCACACAGCTGGGAGCCAGGCCAAGGCCCACAGGGGCTGTGTGGGCATGCGGGTTTGGTGTGATCCCTGAGGTGCAGAGAGACTGAGAGTTTCCTAAGAATAAACAAGGTTAGTTTGAATTTCTTAGATCCGTTCCATCACTTCCAAGATCTTTTCAGTGACTTCTATGCGGCTGAGGAGAGGTAAGTGAGGGGGGAGTGACAACTGAGAATAAAAGCATCGCTGAAGTAGTTTGGTTTGAAATAAAAAATCTTACCCACACAACACGTGAGTGGGGGAGTGACAAGGAGAAGGGGCCCTGAGTTAGAGAAAACACTGGACGGGAGGAGGGGTGGGTGAGGCAGGAGGAAGGAAGGGTGGGAACAGAGGAAAGAAGAGAAAGACAAAGGAAGCTACCAAACAAGCGAATAGAGAATAGGGAAGAAAAGAGGCAGGAGAAGGGTCACAAAGCGGGAGAAGGAGGAAAGCGCAGGATGAAGGCAGAGAAGGGAAGGGGAGCCCGGGAGGGGTGAGGGCAGCAGGAGGGGAGGGGAGAAGGAGAGCAAAGACGGAAGACCTTGAGAGTCTTACATCTTGATCAAGGCATGACTGATAACATTCCAGCGGACCATCCTTCAGCCCCCTTGTTTGATGACAAAGCTCATCCCCCATCCACCATCCATTATCGGCTCTCCCTCCCCGAGGCGAGAGCATCAATAATGCTCCCTCTTCGAGATGCTGTGCCTCCCTCACGCGGCTCGCAGGCTGGGCCATTGCTGGTGGGCATTCCTGGGCAGCATATCATTACCGCCCTCCCATCCTTCCCCCACCTGCCAGGCAGCTGACCACTTCTCCAATGCCCCACTCCCCTCTTGCTGGGTTGGGGAGCCCTCGTCAGAGGGCTGGGCTCCAACACCCTGACAGGCGGTCACAGTCTCTACCGTCGCTGGTGGATGACCCCTGACATCTTGGCAACAGGGCCTGATTTTTAAAAATGATTGTTTAGTCTTGTTTGGTTTTAATTAAGAGGGAAAGCGAACTTCCCCATTCTGGTTGGCTCTTCCAAGAGACCTAACAGTTTGAATTTGAATGCAAACATCTTCAAACATCTGTTGCCGTAATTTGGTTGGATTAACTGTCTAGTTTGTTGGGCCATCTGCTGTTCTCCCCAAACCCCCTCACCACCTCTTCCCTGCCTGGGCCAACTGCCTCACCTGGCAGAAGAGGGTCCAAGAAGGTCATCCCAGGTCAAAGCCACGGGTCTTCTCCCACAAAATCCTGGAGACAGCCTGACTGCAGGAACCCATGTCAGTTCAGGGCCTGAGAACTTCTCCAGGGCAGAGTGGGTGTATTGAGGCAGGAGCTGGGAGAGCCTCTCTTGGGTGGAGGCCCTTGTCACATTGGCTTGACCCTGGGACAGAAGAAAAACCCCGGTTTTCCTTGGCTCAACCGCCTTTGTCCTATAGGAGAATGAGCAGAAAAGGGAGGGCAGGTTCTCAGGGACAAGAGCAGGGCAGCCTTCTAGAGCTACACAGGTGTCCGCTGCCCAACTGCAGGGAGGGCTTGCATGTAGAACACACCTGCCGGGGGCGGGGAGTGGGGCAACCCAGCATCCTTGCTCAGCCTGGGGTAGGACTTGCAGGCCTGGGAGAGGAGGGCTCGGGTAGTCCCGGAGGAAAGGCCTCTTTGAGGGCAGAGAGCTCCAAGGAGCAGCCTCACCAACTGCCCAGACATGCCCTCTCTCCTTGCTCAGGGTCCTCTTGTTGGCATTTGGGATCTGGGGGCCCACCTGTCTCCAGGTTTTTCTGGGAGAAGACCCCGTGGCTTTGACCTGGGATAACCTTATGGGATCCTCTTCCACCAGATGAGGCAGGGAAGAGGGAGTGAGGGGGTTTGGGAGGGAGGCACACCCTAGAGCTGCCGGCTGCCTGCAGCCCAGGCTGCCTTCCAAACAGGATTCCAAAGTGTGGGGAACCCTGGGTCCTGCTTCAGAGGCTCAGCTTGTGGATGCGGGTGTTCCCCAGGGTCACGGCAGAGAATCCATCACTCAGCCATGCTCAGGAGGGCGGAGCAGCTGAATAAGCAGAAGAGAGCAGGTATTTGGAGCTTTGGACTGGCTCTGCCGCCCCAGCCTCCTCACCAAACCTGTCTTCCTCTCCCTCCTCCACATGTCCCTTCACCCAGGTCACTATCTGCTTACTATCCCCTTGGCTGGACCGCACCCCACCCCTCCTCCCTCACTCCATCTCTGCCCATCTTCCAATGTGCAGCTCAGGGGCCTCCTCTCCCAAGGAGGCCCCAAACCAATCCTCCTATTTCAGACTCCCACAACATTTGTCGGTGACACAGGAGTGACAATGTTATCTACTTCCTTATATTAATGAATTGCCTGTTTTCATCTACTCACACACAAGCTCATGCAGTATGGTGGTTCTACTGGTAAAGAACCCACCTGCCAATGCAGGAGACATAGAGATGCACGTTCGATCCTTGTGTCGGGAAGATCCCCTGAAGGAGGGCATGGCAGTCCACTCCAGCATTCTTGGCTGGGAGAATCTCATGGACAGAGGAGCCTGGCGGGCTACAATCCATGGGGTTGCAGAGAGTCAGACACGACGGCAACAACTTAGCACGCAGCACATAGTTGAATGAATGAATGAATGAAACCACCTGCTACCAGCATTATAACTAAGGCCCAGTACCCTTGCAAAAATCATGTGCAGGTTCAACACACGGATGTAAGACCTACAACCCTTAACACATGGCACTGACTGTGGGGTGTGCAGGGGTTGGCAGATGCCACTGAGAGAGTGGTCCATTTCACTAGTAGCTGCGAACAAAGTCAGCCAGTTAATAGAAACCAATTTCTAATTGCTGCCATATAATAGATACACCTCCAACCAGCTGAGACCACCGGATCCCATTCAAAGCCCTGCTTTCCGGCTTACACCTAAGCCTTTCATGTTTTATTAGAGCTCTACACATTTCATTTCCTTTTATGTGGGGAAGAAAATGGACCCTTGGTTCTAAGAAGGGACGTTCACAGGCGTCT
This sequence comes from Dama dama, assembly GCF_033118175.1. Taxonomy (NCBI): domain Eukaryota; kingdom Metazoa; phylum Chordata; class Mammalia; order Artiodactyla; family Cervidae; genus Dama; species Dama dama. The sequence continues at coordinate 47,673,031 of NC_083707.1, forward strand.
TTTACTTGTCGAAGGGCAGCTTTGTAGAAAACAAACCCCAGGTCTCAGATTTGTGAATCCAGGCTCAGTGAAAGTAGCCAAGACAGTGGTCACTCTCTGTCCCCCAATATCATCCAGCCCAATCACAATGGCACAGGGTCAGGCCCTATGGGCCCCTGCACCCCAAGAGCACACCAACACACTCCAACATCTCAGCAGGGTGGGGAAATCAGCAAATAAGTCACACACCAGTTCTCCAGGAGGCCCCTGCTTCCCCCAACCCCTCCCAGCCTGGACATTGAGCCCATGCACAGCTACAGCAACAAAACACCAGCCCTATGACCCTCCAGGCTGCAGAGACCTGGAACCATCGTCCTGCTGAAGCCAGTGCACTTGCTGTGAAGGGACCTCAGCTCCCGAGGGGCCCGGGCGTGGCAGGACCCCAACCTGCACCTGTCCTCCTCCAGGCAGAGCAGCACGAGGGGCTTGGGTCCCCCACTCCCCGCCACATTCCCCCGTCCCTGTGGGACCAGTACTTGGCGGGGTACCCCAGGCCCAACTCCTCTCCTGCCTCCCCAAACCACAACCTTAGTCACAACCACTATCCAGGTTCCTGCCACTAATAGCTCACTCCCCCAAACCTGGCTTAAGAATCACCTCCAATAAGAACCTTCTCCCACACCCCAACCTCTATAAGCCGAGGGACACCAGCAAGCAGTTCCACGTGGCTGGTATCACCTATGATCAGTTTCAAGAGCCTCTGAAGCTCACCCTGACTCTTCCATATGGTCCATCACCTGTCCCGATCACACAGTCACCACATGGTCAAGATGAGTTTTGACCCCAGTGTCCAAAGTCTAGCCTCTTTCCACCTTGTCCCGAATACGAGGAGGGGGACATCACAGGACTCAGTGATCAACCCCACTGACCTCCCTGTGAGCCCCCCAAGCCTCACTGCTCCACGTCGATGCCTCTGGAAGCTCTGAGAGTGGACAAAGCAGTAACCTTCCCCATCCAGTAGGGTCGTGTTCCCATCAAGGGTAAATGAAGACCAGGACTTGTCTGAGAGAGTCTCCAAAAATAGCAGCTGCAGCTAAAGTATTTGAGAGACAGGGGACAAGGATAAGTGTAGGACTGGACCCAGATCAAGGGCAGCAGCACCACTGGTTCTAGGGAGAAGCCAGAGAAGCCATGAGCTCTGGCCCCTCACTTCAGCCAGCACAAGCTTGCAGGAAGCAAAGTGGGTCCCGTTGTATGCCTGCTCAAAACCCTTCCAGAGGCCCCAGAGGTCTTACAATAAAGATCTAAACCCTGGATAGTCTGGCTTTGCCCCACCAGCCTCCTCAGCACAGGAAATCTGACTCAGTGCACCCCAGCCCAGCCCAGCACCCTCCAGCTCCTCCCAGCCCAGCTCTGACCAGTCCCCAGACGCCCCGTTCTCTGCTCCTGGGCACCTCCTTAGCTTTCACATCGCAGCTGTGGTCTGCATCCCTGGGGGAAGACTTCTCTGAGCCCCAGAATAGACCTGGCCATTCCTTCTGCATTGTCAGTCTCTTGAGACCTCCTGCTTCTCCCCTGTAACCATCACAACCACTCTAATCTGGCTTTGGGCTTTTGGTGTTTGTTGTTGTTGTTTTTTATTCAGTTTGCCCTCCTATGGACTGTAAACCCCATGAGGGCAAGGGCTATGTACTTCCCCTTCATGTTACCTTCTGCATCTAGCATGGTGCCTGACGCATGATGGATGCTCAAACTCTGTTTGCTGTCTGAGTGAATGAATCTGAGGAGCCTCATGAAAAAGGAAGGTTCTGGAACTGGTGAAAGATGGAGTTGGAGAGACCTGCCTGGCAAATTGGAGGGGTAGAGAGAACACGGCTTTGGAAGTGTACCCGTCCCCTCCCACTCCCCGCCACCCAAAATCTCTGACCTATTCCGGCCCTGCACTACCTCTGCACATGTCTGTAGTTTATAGCCCTCATATCTGACAAAGCACCCTCATGTACAACACCCCAGTCCCATGGAGGCAGAGCTTATCAGATAGTCTCATTTTTCAGATTATAAAATGCAGAATTGGAGAGGCTGACTGACAAACACAATGAACACGGAGTTAAGCGGCAAAGTCAGGACCTCCCTGGAGGTCCAGAGGCTAAGACTCCCAATTCACGGGGCACAAGTTTGCTCCCTGGTAGGGGAAGATCCTAAGTGCTGCAAGGTCAAAAACAAACCAAAAAAGGTGGCAAAATCAGATGCAGGCTAAGCACTTTTCCCCACCCATCTGGGCTGTCTCCATGAGCAACCAACATGGATGTGATTCAGACAAGTGTTGGTGTGAGGGGGGAAGCTGGAGCTTGGGACCAGGTCTTTCACAGAATCTTCCTGCATTCAGCTGAGTGGTTCACACACCCTCAGATAGCCTGGTGTCAAGTATAGAACCTCTTTTGTACAGAAAATAAAACAAAAAGGAAGTGAAGAGGACAGAGGGGGAGGTCTGCTTGCACAGGGAAGGGAGGTATCCTAGAGATTCCCACTGTTTCTAAACAGACTTTCCACCAATCCTCCATCTGCAACTTCATTCCTCATTCTCACCTTTTGGGGTATCCTGGGTCTCTGCATGAGCCCCCCTGAGGTCCTTCAGGACACGCTCATTTCTCCTAGACCTTCTTCTCTGCAGACTCCTAGGTTGTAACACCATCCACTCCAACATCTAAGGCAGGTGCCTTAGTCTGCTTTCCAACCCCCTACATATCACTAAAACCCTCTGTGCACTGTCGTCCCGTCTCCTGTTTTATGTGTAATTGTGTGACTTAACATCTTTCTATGTTTCTCTACTAACATCAGAGTGAATAATTTAAGGTAGAGGAGATAAGTGTGATTTATTGGAAAAAATATTTATTGAAAAAAGCCCAAAATGTGGATACTAAGAGCTTCCACTCTAAATGATAACTAGTTGGTAACTGTCAAGCTGTTGTCACCATCAGTTCTATCACATCATAACTCCAGCTTCTGGATGAATATTTCCACCTGAAACATGACAAAAAGCAGAGGGTCGTGTAATATGGCCTTTCCTGGTCTACAGCTCCATCACTTTCCAAGATTCTCCACCTTAAAAAATGTGAAGCCCTCTCCATTATCCTGTTAGTGATCATACTGGGTAGAACAGTGGCAAGCCCTAAACCAGTGACTTGTGTCCTTACAAGAAGAACGAGAATTTGAACACAGAGAAAAGACATGAGATGATGGAGACAGAGATTGGAGACCTGCCAAGAATTGCCAGGAATCACCAGAAACTGAAAGAATCAAGGAAAGACCCTGCTCCAGAGCCTTCAGCGAGGGCACAGCCCTCCCAGCATCTTGATTTTTGGACTTCCAGCCTCAGAATTGTGAAGGGATAAATTCCTATTGTTTTAAGGTACTTTGTTACCACAGCCCTGGGAAATTCATACAGTGACCATGTGCATTTTTTTCTTTGTTTTATCCCATTTTTTCATAATCATTATTGAACTCCTACTATATGCAAAACATAGGGCCAGGCCCTCGGGAGGAAAAGATGACCAAGGTCAGTAAGTACAAATCAACACCCCCAACAGGTTTAGGATTCAGCCTAACTAGAAGATCCATAGGAAAATGGCCCAAGTACAAAGCAGGGTGTAATAAGGCCCTCCACAGGACAAAATATTTGCTAGGAGAGTTCAGAGGACAGGGGAGTCCATCTAGGAAGAGGGTGATATCCTCAGACAAAGGGAGATTGAGGGGAGATCTTTAAGGATAGAATTGATTTTGCTGAGTAAAGCTGAGAAGGACATTCTACAACTGCAGAAGCATTATATTTGGGGAATATCTGGGGATTGGCCAGGCTGGCTGGGGTGGTGAGTATCGTCAGAGAAGGATAGACAGGTGGACTAAGCCAGGATCACGGGGCTAAGGGTCAGGGCTGGCCCCTGTAGGCTGAGAGGGAGAAGGATGCTGAGAGTTTTTCCTGGTGGGATGACGTCATGCAAACTGTGTTTTAGGATGCTGATCCAGCAGCAGCCGTTATGGATGCTTTAAAGTCTTGTTGAAGAAACCAATAGAGATGGCTGTAGTTATGCATTAGAGCCACGCGCCTCCATTCTACCGTTGGAGTAACCGGGCACGCAGTCAGTCACTGAACTGCTCCTTTCCAGACAATTCTCACCCTGACTCTTAGCTGGGGACAGGCTGGGCGGAAAGCAGGACTCTGAGAATCCCTGGGGTCTGGGGCCCTATTGGAGATCAATCAAAACTGGGAGAAAAGAGTGCTGTGTCACTGTGAAAATGGGATTCCAGCGACCAAAATGCAATGTGTGCCTCACTTGTACCTAGCACGTGGCTTCCGGGGAGCTGAACTGATGGACTTGAGAGAACACGGTACACAGTCCTTCCAGACACCAAGACAAACCCTGGGCAGCCCAGGAGCCCTCTCATTTGGCTTTTGCACAAGTTCAGCACTGGTGTTTAACTTTTTTCTTTTTTTTTTCTTGCTCCCTGTTATTTAAATGGTTTTAAACATGAAACTAGGCCAGGAAAAGGGGGTAGCATTGTTTTAATAATTAGCAATTATGATCGCTGCAATATTAATTGCATATTTCCATAGCAAACACTTCCCCAGAGGGTGGAAGGGAGTGGTGGTTAGAGACTGCCAGAGCCTAAAACTGGAATTCCTAAGAACAGAAAAAGGAGAGAAAATCAACTTCTTCCATTTAAGCAAATTACCACAGGGACCACAGGCCCCTCTAATTAGCCCAGCTCGCGGTAGCTGGTGAGCGGGCGGGGGCAGAGGCTCGCTAGGTACCGCCGGGCCTGCTGGCACAGACCCTTTCCCCGTGATTTCTTTTTGTCATTTGGGCAAGACAGTAGCTTATTTCCAAGGGGCTGTGGGCTGGGCTGGAACACGACACTCCAGATCTCAGTACTCTAGACCCCCAGGCTGGGGCCAGGGGTTCAACTGTGCAAATCCTGACCCCAGAAGGGCAAAATGGGACAGGACCGTAGGCAATTCCACGTGGTGGCGCTTGGGGAAGGCCACCAGCAGGAAAGGACACCGAGCTGCCTTCTCAACACTGTGACACAGATTAAGGGGTTCATGGTGGAATTGGGGGAATGAAAAAGCAGGAATGGGGGAAGAGCAGGAAGGAAGGAGGAGGAGAGAAGGGAAGGAAACCTAAGAGAAGGTACTGGTATAGAAGAAGGAAGCAAATAAAGGACAGAAAGAAGGAAATGAACCAGCAAGCAGAAGGAAGAGTGTGGGGATTGAAAAGAAAAGGCCATGGCACCCTCAGGGCAAAGGAGAAACCAATCAGAGAGGACTTCTTGGAAGCGGAGTCCTTTGTGACTGCTTTGCACTCAGCCCAGGAAGGACTTTTATGAGAATAAGGTGCTCCCACTGTAGTCCCAGCTTCAAGGATACTAACAGGTTCACACAGGAGTTCCCAGATGAGTCCAGAAAAGCAGGACATTGGCAAAACCAATCACTCGGCAAAACCGATTCTCTGGGTGCTGTCAGGGAAGGGAAGAGATAATAAGACAGTGACCTCAGAGTCCCAACAGTATCTTGTGTTTATAGATCTCATGCCTAACACAATATCTCATTTCTTCTTCATAGCAACAAGTTAAGACAGGAATTGCTATACCCATTTTACAGGTGGGAAGACTGAGGAAACCTGGTCAAGATCACATAGAGACAGGTTAAACTCTTTCAGACACATCACACTGTCTCCCCAGCATCACCTTGCATTAGCCCCTGAGTCCTTGAAAACAAGTTTCCTAATAGAAGCAAGCCTGCCTGGCTGCATCCATGCTGGGACCTTCTCACTGCATTTGGAAAAATCTCATCCACACAGCTCCTGGTCAGCTTTCCAGGACACACTGTCTCCATTTTAAAGTAATTTGCTGAGCAAAACTTCCAAATTCCTGAAAAGAGACATTACAGGGCAATAATTCTCATTGTAAAAAGGGTTCCCCCTAAGGTGCCTTTAAATGGGGGCGCTCCCCTGTGCATGGAAGCGTTTGTTTACAGATCATCGACTCCTCGATGGAGAAGCTGGGAGCCTTGACAGAGAAAACTTACAAAATGTCTCTAGCTGCTTTCAGTGGAAAAAGATAAACAATGAAAATAAAGGGAATGTCGTTCAGAGAGAAAGGAATCCAATTGTGCAAGGATGATGAGGGGATCATACTTCACGCTCACAAACACCCGTCGTCTCCCAGGCTCTCCACCCCTCCCAGCCCTGTCCGCACCCCCAAGCCCTGGTCGGGACAACCTAGGTGCTGCTATCCTCTGATACAGGAGCAACCCCGGAAGGAAGGGCAGGTGAAGAAAATGAGACCCAGAAGGTCCCAGCGCCCATCTGAGATCCCTAGCTTGTGCATGACGCCAAACCTCTCCCCACCTTTGATGTTTCTATGACTACTTTATGCCTCCCTGCCCCGCTGGTGATGAGGGAGGGGGTCCTGCCCTAGGGCTGTGGGGATGGCCTGGCACACAACATCCCACACTGGACAGTAAGACAGGCAGCAGTTTCTTAGTCTCAGATGCTCAAAGCCCAGGGGAGGAGCCCAGGGCCACCCCACAGAGCCTTGAAAGACCAGGGCTGCTGGGCGCCAGGCTGTAGGAACAAGAGGGTCAAGTGGCCTCTGGTTCCCGCCGGAAGGTATGACTGGCTTGGTTGAATAATTCTGAGGCTGACAGGGGAACTGAAATCCACTCACAGGAAAAGCAGAAACTGTGTGGGAACCTCCCCCCCGCCCCCCGCCCTGCAACCTCAATGAGGGTCGTCTGGGTGGGGAGCCCTAGCCGTGGGAGCAGAGTGGGGGAAGGGAGCAGGCACCAAGGCATTTGGGGGACTCCAAGGTCACAGCTGTCCAGGCAGCACATGGTAGCAGACCCTAATCTCAGGCCTGACACTGCAGAGGTCTCCTTGTTGGTGAGGCCCAGCTTCCTCAGAGAGCCCATTTCCAGTAACACAGCCACAGGCTCCTAAGAAACAACGCCAGCCAACAACCAAACCAGGTCAGGAAGGGCCGTGTCCTGAAGGAGGCCCCAGGGCCACCATCTCCCCCACTCCCAGAGTAGCTTCCCCCATTCTGGGCTAGGGTAAAAACTGGCTGGCCTTCCCTTGTGGCTCAGCTGGTAAAGAATGATGCAATGCAGGAGACCTGGATTCGATCCCTGCATTGGGAAGATCCCCTGGAGAAGGAAAAGGCTGCCCACTCCAGTATTCTGGCCTGGAGAAGTCCATAGACGGTATAGTCCATTGGGTTGCAAAGAGTCGGACACGACTGAGCAACTTTCACTTCACTAGAGACTGGCTGGTCCAACTCCGGTTGAGAAAATGCGCTCTCCCCCACCCTCCCCATTAACAAGTCTGTAAGGCTTTGTTCGCTCTATGTGTGTACAAATATTAGCTGCTGTATTTTTTTATCTTACTTACTTACTTATCCCTGGGAATCTATCTCAAAGCCACCTTTGGAAACTCCTAAGTAGGATATAATGCATGGATTTCAGCATCTGCTGGATAGTTTGTGATGTAGTTATCCCCCAGACTTTAGAAAGCAGGAGGAAAGAGCCAAAGCAGAAACATGTTTAACCCAGCAGCAGCCTATGGCAGGGGATGGGGGGTGTGGGGATGGGGAGGAGGGAAGGGACAGAGGGAGACATAGAGTGGGGAGACCCAGGGCAGTACCCAGGTCTGCTTCTTCCAAAAATTTGCTGAATGAGCTCTGTCCACACATCCCCATCAACTTTATTTACCGTGGCCAGAAATGCCAGGCACTGTGGGGGGTGGGGAGGAGTGTGGAATGGGGGTCCCCAATCTCTGAGATCTAATGTTGGATGATTGATCTGAAGTGGAACTGATATAATAATAACAGAAATAAAATGCACAATAAACGTATTGCTCTTGAATCATCCTAAAACCATCCCCCTACCACTGGTCCATGGAAAAACTGTCTTCCATGAAACCAGTCCCTGGTACCAAAAATATTGGGGACAGCTGGTATTGAGGGAAATCCAGAGGTAACTATCTTGTGCATGTGTGCTAAATTACTTCAGTCATGTCTGACTCTTTGTGACTCTGTGGACCATAACCCGCCAGATTTCTCTGCCCATGAGATTCTCCAGGCAAGAATACTGGAGTGGATTGCCATTTCCTCCTCCAGGGGATCTTCACCACCCAGGGATCAAACCTGTGTCTCTTAAGTCTACTGCGTTGGGAGGCAGGTTCTTTACCACTAGTGCCACATGACGTCAAAAATGTTCTCAATACAATGTTTAAAGAGTATTTCAAAGAGAAGAACATAAAATTTGTTTTATAATTATAACTATGAGTAAGGGCAAAAATTAAATGATAACCTAGAAAAATGAAAGCCCTTAGTAATAACTGTGTAGTGGGTGGGACTTATTGATTTTTCCTTTTGAAAGTAAACAAGTTATAATAATAGTGTTCGGATAACTGTAATATTTCAGTGTAACTATAGTTTGGGGGTAACTGGTAAGAATCAGGAACAATAAAAGCATGTGTTATCACCCTCTGAGTACTAATGGTTCAGTTAAGATACAGCTTGAATCCATCACCAAAATACCTCTTCACTGAAGGAAGATGAAGGGAATGCTGGGTTAGCTTGAAATTCAGGACTTTTCCGGAACCTGAGGCGGCTGCCAGATGGAGGAAGTGCTGGAGAAAGACAAGACACACAGATCCTCCTCCAACTCACCTTCTGACCAGGCCAGGTCTCCCGAGGTGATGGGCTTGTCCCTACTGTCTTTTCTTCTTTCATGGAAGACCACTCCCACCCCCATCATTAAAGAACCAGAACTTGCATCACTGGACCCAAAGTACCCCAAGCAGGACCCTGCAGGAGGACCAACCAACTGCAACCAGGGGCTTCCCAAGTGGCTCTGGGAACCTTGAGGGGATGGAATGAGGGTCACAATGCTTTCTCCTGAGCTCTGCTGAGCTCTGCCCTCTCAGCACTTTTTTTTTTCCAAAATACACCCACACCTTGTCACCATGCAGCGAGGTTTCCAGAGAAATCAGGATCGGGGAGAAGTGGCAGGAAGCTCCAGGGTCGTCTCATCCCTGCTCTCACGCTCTGGGGATGCCACAGAGAGGGTTACCAACTGGAACTGGGAGGGAGCAAGGCCACGAGGACACGGCTCTGGGGTCTGCAGAGCATTGTGGCTCAACAATCGAGCACAGATGCGGGGATAGGCCAGCCCCACAGCTCTAAGCCCTGAGGTCTCCTCCAGTTTTTCTCCTAAGCCTCCAGCCCAGCTTCCATGACCCGAGTCAACGCCACTTCCCTGCCCGGCTCCCTTCCCCAAAGCCCACCACTTCCTGTCCCGGGATTAGTAGGTACTAGCACACATTGGGGCTTCCCAGGAGGAGACCCTCCACGTTGCATCTGGGCAGAGTATTTTATCCTACATTATGTTATGTTATAGTCTCCAGTAATATTATATTCCACAATATTATTATTAGCACCAATATTATCTCTATTAGCATTACTGTCTTTAGCACTATTATTACTTCTAATAGTACTCTCCTCTCCAATATTACAATGCTCTCCATCATTATTTTTATTATCTCCAGTATTATTATCATCTTCAATATTACAATTCTCTCCAATATTATTATTATTATCTACAATGAGTGGGGGTGTAGTGGCCATAATAAAAGATTTCTGGGTGTACATGGGCCGCGAAGGTCAACCAAGGACAAGTCCATGCTTGAGGGGATGAGTACATTTGGATGGACAGGTCAGAGGTCAGGGAAGGCCAGGGCTGAGTGAGGACGGTGAAGTTGCGAGCCATGGGCAGGAATCAGCAGTGTGGCTTGACAAGTACAGGGACTCTGGGCAGGAGGGCATTGCAGGGACATGAGCAGGCCTGGATGAGGGGACAGCTGAGGTCCATGGCTGTCATTACCACTTCTGCCCAATGCCAGTCCCCCCGTGATCCTGGGAGACACTGTGTGCCATGGAGGAAAAGTGTTGGAGATGGGCAACTGCCTCAAACTGTTCTGGGAATGAGAAAGAGTAGAAATAAGAAAATGAACAGGCAAAATAAAAGATAAATTTTAGAAGACAGAAATGTTAGAGCTAGGAAGGAATATTGTGTGATTCCAGTTAAGGCTTGAGTCCACAGATAGAGATACCAAGTCTCATGAAGCTGCAGGATTTCCTAACCTTGGTAATGGATCCAGGATTCAAAACCAAGATCTGTGACTCCCCAGACCATGTCTGTCCATGCCCCTTGCTGCCCGTGGTGTGGTCCCAAGTCCAAGGCATGCTGCTGTTTGCCATCCATCTCCTCCATGGGAATATGAGCCCTGTAAGAGCAGACATTGTGTCAGTTTGTCTCTCCAGCACCTAGAATACTGCCTGGCACATAGCAGATGCTCCCCTAAAGAAACAGAATCCAGTGGGTGGAACGGAATGGAAAAGAAGAGGTGAAATGGATGGACTGGAGGGAACAGAATGGAATAGAGTTAGTAAAGCTGGAATTAGAATTCTGGAGTCCTGACTCCCACATAATGGTACAGGCAACAAAGAAGCCCAAACCTCCTCTCTCCCATCCTCGCACCTGGGGGATATACCACTTCTGTCTCCAGCCAACCAATCTCTACCCCAAGCAAGGAAGGACAGGGTCTCTGGCACTGGTTGGGGTGCAAGGAAGAAGAAGCCAGTCTCTTGCTTTGGGGCTGGAGGACAGAGAACTGAAGTCCGTGTCCTCTACGAGAGCAGCTTTGGGACGTGAAGGGCAGTTGGTTAACCACAGGTGGAGAGACAGACCCTGATCCAAGTTGAATCTTTCACCGTAGTAGCCCAGAGAGCAGAAGAAAGGCCCAGGAAGTGGAACTGAGGGCCCTCCCCTGAGCCTGTGATACAAAATTGTCACAGCTTTCCAGCCATACTGGGAGAGACCTGCAGAGAGACTTGCAGCAGGTTTCAGTCTGAGCTCTCCAGTTCACTAACCTCTATTTCAATCCAGCAATCCCACAATATCTACTAGACAGCCTGGAGGAAATCAGATCCTTGGGTTTGCACATAATCCAAGTGAAGAGTGGAGATACTCACCACAACCACAGTACAAGCCCTCAGCCTCCCTTGTGCTGGGAGCACACCTTCACAGCACCCACATGTTGGACCATGGTATTCTCCTGACACTGGGGGGTGGGATCTCTGACTGCTGCCGCTCCTGCCCCCATTATGATCTGCCTCAGTTCCGTCACCATTCACAAGCCGTTAAGTCTTTATTACCTTAAACCTGTTCCCGCTTGCAGACCCCAAGCTAGACATGCTATTGACATGAATCTTGTCGCGACAGAATTCCATCAGAGCCTTTGGGGTTGAGACAGACATGAGCTCACTGTCTAGTCTTCACAGCCCTGATCTTCTAGGGCAGTAGTAGGGACTGCCTGCCCAACTCCAGGAGGCTGTGTGCTCTCTGCTGTTTACCATGGGCCTTGTCTCACATGTCCATTCATCTCTCCCTCACAGCCACCTGCGCCAGCACCCACCACTATCACACCATTGAATGCCCACCACCATCACACCACTGAACACCCACCACCATCACACCACTCCCAAGCAATCCTGTGATCTCTCACTGCTGTGTGCCCACTGGTCGCATCAGCCCTCCTTGGCTTCAGAGCATCTATCTGCCCATGACTTGGCTATTGGCTTTCAGGTCCTTGTCCCTCCAGCCTTGCTCCCAGCCTTGTCTCAACTCCACCAGCTCTGACTCCCCAGCCAGTTGCCTACAACCCACCATCCAGTATGGCACCCTTCTCCATCCTACTCAGTCTGGGAACCAGAAACTAGCTAATTAACCTCCACTTGCTCCGGCAGGAGGGGTTGGGGGTGAGAGAAAAAGAGCCAGCAGAACAACGGGCTATTGACTACGAATTCCATTTCTCCTCCCAGCTCTGGCTATTTAAACAGTTAGAAGACAGGCTTTGTTGACTATGTGTGTGTACACATATTAGCACATGGTCGACTAGCCTACTTATCCTCGGGAATTTGTTTCAAAGCCGCCTTTTGGAAACTCCTAAGTAGGATGTAATTTGGAGGATTTTATGTTCTGCTCACTGTCTGGTAAAGTAGTTTATTCCACAAACCCCTGGCAGATCAGAGAAAAAGAAGATGCATGAAAAACAAGACTGCTCTCTGCTCACTGTCCCAGCCTCGGCTGAGGAAGCCGCCTTGCCTAGGCAGCGTCTGTGTGAAGTTTCTTAATGTCTAAAGTTTATGTTCTCAACTCGGGTTGTTAGTATGAAAGAAACAGTCTGTAAATGGCATTTAAAAGCAAATTGGATTTTCTTCCCCCAGCTGATACAGCCCTCGGTTCTGCTTGCCAGAGGACGCAGTTTACTTCTCATCTGAAACAGCCATTTGTCATGTGTCAGAGGATCTGAAATAAAATTCCTTTGTGTACGACTGTCTAATAAAGAGGTTCTTAACGTTAATAATTTACTCTAAATGCCGTTCACACATTGTCTCCCTCATACCTTCAATCTGAGTCATGGAAGCTGGAAGGTGTATGAGGATTTCTGAAGATCCCGAATATGTGTTCTGGAATAACATTCACACCAAACACCCACCTTCTTGCTATGCGAGACCAGTGACTCCATTTGCAGATGTTAATGTGGGTCAGGAAAGCTTCTTGCATGGTGGGGAGGAAGCCTAAATCCTTGGGATGCAGGAAGGGAGACAGCAGGAGTCTGGTCCGGAACAGCAGATGGAAGGGCAGGAAAGAGGCGCCTGGACACTGGACGCTCAGCAGTGTTTACTGGGGGACGTCATGTGCTAGGCACTCTGCTTACCCGTGGAGCCACAGGCACAAACCCAAAAGATGCTTCACCTTCCAGGCCTTTCTGGAATGAGATGGGGAACAAATCAATCAATTAATTGACAAATGTAGGCAGACCTATTCAACTTTGTAAACAGTGTATACATCACCCGTCCAGCCCTCCCCACCCCCATGGATCCCTTTCCCCTGGCTGCTGTTGCTCCTTGGGCACATTCCCTCTAGTTGGTGTCCTGGTTTGAGTGGTTATAAAAGATCAGACAACAAATGGTTCCAGAGCCTGGGAAGTCCAAGACCAAGGTGCCGGCAGATCCAGCGTCTGGTGAGAGCCTGCTTCCTGGCTCAAGGGTATCTTCTCATCACATCCTCACAGGGCTCTTGCCTGTGAGGATGGAGAGCAGAGAGATGGAGAGCAAGTGCTCATGTGTCTCCTTATGAGGGCACTTATCCCATCCACAAGGACTCCATCCTCATGACCTTGGTGGAGGTTTAGTCACTAAGTCGTGTCCGACTCCTGGGAGCCCATGGACTATAGCTCACCAGGCTCCTCTGTCCATGGGATTTCCCAGGCAAGAACACTGGAGTGAGTTGCCATTTCCTCCTCCAGCGGATCTTCCTGACCCAGGGATTGAACCTGTGTCTTCTGCATGGTAGATGGTCTCCTGCATTGCAGGCAGATGCTTTACCGCTGAGCCACCAGGGAAGGCCCCTCATGAACTTAGCATCTCCAAAAGGTCCACCCTTTAATACTAATACTAATACTTAGTACTATCACAATGAATTTGGGGGACCCAGGCATTCAGGCCATAACAGACTGAACAATTCACAGTTAAGGACTTACCTTTTTGTCTCTGCATCCCTAAGGCCTAGCACGGTGCTTGTCAACTGGTGATTGAGCAGACGGAAGGCCCAGCATCTGCTCTCAAGTCTAGTGCAGGATGCAGAAACTAATGGAAGATCGCAGAGCAGGAGCTCAGGCTAAGGAGGCTGCAGGGGTAAGTGACGCCAAACCTCGGGTGCTTCCAGCAGCCAAGACTTCCCCCTCACCCACCGTCATGCGCACTGCAGGTCAGCTGTGATCTTCACTTCAGCACCAAGGGGGAAGGAGCAGCCGCCATCCCAGGCAAGGAGGCCCCACGGCAGGGGGAAGAGAAACAGCAGAGCAACAAGAGGGTTTGGGCAGCCTCTGCTCTGAAGTGGCCCACGTCACTCCTACCTGCCTTCCACTGTCCCAGGTCTGACCCAGCCTGCCACCAGACAACCAGGAATGTCCATCTCCCTAGGATGGCCTGGGAGGGAGACAGCAAAGAGCCAACCACAGTATAAACCACCTCAGACACTGTGACAGCAAGACACCGTCAGGGGCAGGCACTTCAGCTAAGTGGAGTATAAGCGGTCACTGTTTCAGAGCCCAGAAGAGTGTCCTTAGGTGACGACCGCCTGTGCTGGGTTCTGACCACAGCGAGGTGTTCCCAAGAGGCTGTGTGGAGACCTATGCAAGTTCCCTGCTTCCAAGGATGGAAGAAGCAGCATCTTCTGGACCCCGTCAGATGCTGGGGAGTCACTGGGTTCATTGCAGCCCAAGGATGCCCAGTCTCAGAGGACGGCAGGCCTTTGTCACACGGTGCTCACATTCTGAGAGGCTCGGTGCTCACGTCCCTCTCCCAGGGCGTGGGAGGGGACAGCCAAGGCTGGAGTCCAGCAGGGAGGCAGAGACACAGACCCTCTGCATGACCTGCCAGGAGACCACTGCTGTGCTCCTCCCAGGAAAGCATATCGGTCACACCAGACACGTCCATGTCCCCTTCCGAGAACTGGCCACACTGCCCGCTCTGTGCTGTGGGACCCCTGCTCCTGCCTGACAGCAGTGGTGGGCACCCTGCCCGAGGGCAGACCTGTCTTTGCGGGGACAGTGACCTGTGAAGACCTGGTGTGAGATGAGAAGGACCCTCTCTTAGGGTTCTGAACCAGAGACTAGTGAGAAGTGGCCCGTGAGGGAGGTGGAGCGAGGCAGACTCACGTTAAGCCGGCAGGATGAGGGAGCGCCGGGACCGGGAAGGCTGTTGGTGGAGGGGGAAGACTGGAGACGGTTCAGAGATGCTGAGGGAGAGACCGAAGAACACCCCACCCCGGGCCGCGACAGATTTCAGCTCCCAATCCCATTCAAACGTGACTCGACAAAGACCTTTTGCTCCTGGGTCAGGCTCTGCCTCTTAAAACCAAAAGAGTCTAGCGTGGATACACCCGCCACACATCCAGGGTGTGAATCAGTTGGGAGTGGCACAGAGCAGCATAAGAAGCTGACATATGACTTTTCCCGAATAGATGACACCACGGGGGGAGGGGAACCTTTAAAAGAAGAAAAATGAAAACTTTGACATACATGCAAAATACAGTGCACCCTTTCTAAATCTAAAGATACATAATTAAGGAACATTAAAGTGGACCATTAAATTTTATTAACAAAGTAACCACTTTATTTATACATTTATAACCTACTGTAGACATGAAAAAGCTGAGGGTGGCAGTGGAACTATTAATGTGAATACTTTTTCCCAAATCATAATTTATTTCTCTATCTTCCTTTTGTTGTAATTAGATCCATTTTTAGTTCCTACTTTTACTTATTTGTATCGGTCTTTGTTTTTCATCAATCTTGAAAAAGGATTGTCCATTATAATGGCCTTTAAAAAAGAAAATAAGCTTTTGGTTTTATGAATTAACTGTTTTTTGTTTTCTATTCAATTCATTTGAGCTTTCATGTTTATTAATTCCTTCTGTTTATTGTCTTCGGTTTTCTATTGTTACTCTCTATTGAATTTCTTGAGTTGAAATCTCAAGTTATTTATTTTCAGACTTGGTGTTTTCTAATTGATGGATCTAAGGCTTTAAATTATCTTCTGAATACCCACACTCCATGTGTTTTGATATATTATGTTCTTGCATTTATTCTAATAATGTGTGATTCTCCTTGTGATCAACTCTTTAACATGACAATTATTTAGAGGACTACATTATTTAAATGTCAGATGCACAGATTTTATTTTTGCTATCATTTTGCTGATGAGTTCTCATTTTATTGCATTATGATTTGTGAATATGACCTTTAGGTATTGTAGTCCTATTTTAAAATATATTGACATTTTACTTGTGACCTAACACACAGCCAATTATGTGTTTCATGTATGTTTGGAAGGGGTTTGCATGCTCTATTTGTTCAGTTCACAGCATACATTTTATATTTCATCAGCCTTGTTAATCATGTTATTTGTATCCTCTACACCTTTACTCAGTTGTCTTATTGCTCTAGCTTATTGATCTGTTAAGAAGCAAGTTAGTCTCTATGATACTGTATTTATCTATTTCTCCCAGTGGTGGTGGTGGTGGTGGTTTAGTTGCTAAGCCCTGTCCAACTCTTGCTTGCGATCCCATGGACTGTAACCCGCCTGGCTCCTCTGTCCACGGGATTCTCCAGGCACGAATACTGGAGTGGGTTGCCATTCCCTTCTCCAGGGAATCTTCCCGACCCAGGGGTCGAAACTGGGTATCCAGCATTGCACACAGATGATTTACCAACTGAGCTATGAGGGAAGCCCATTTCTCCTACTAGTAGTATCAATTTTTGCTTTATTTATTTTCAGTCTTTTTTGTTATGTGCATGATGGTTCATGATTGTTTGATATCATCTTAATAGGGAGTTCCTTTCAACAATATGAAACATATCTCTTTATTTTGTTTGCTGTTAACATCGCTTTTCCTGTTTCCATTCTATGAGACTTCCTTGATACACATCTTCATATCTTTCCTTTTGTTTTTAAGGCTTCCATTAGCTTTATATGTGTATCTTTCTGGAAAACTTCATGAAACTGGATTTTTAAACAATCAATTTGAGAGTTTAACTCATTCACAAGTATTATGATTGCTGATATATTTAGAGCTATTTATATAATGCGTATTCTATTTATCATGTTTCTCATTTGGTTTGTACCTATTTTTTTGCCTTTTGGTAATTTGAGCAATCTTCATTTGATTCTATTTTTTCTAATATGTTTAAACTTATACTGTTTCTAATTTTCTGGTGCTTATCCTTAACATTCTGTCAGCAATACCTTGCATTTACATAATACTTACAAATGTTCAGTATCTATATTCATTCCTAACTCAAACTAAGAACAAATTAACTGCCTCCCCCTCTGTTCTTCCTTCATCACCTCCACCCCATATTCCATGTTTGATAGTATGTGAAGTTTTTGTTCTGGTTTTTACTTTTTAAGCATTTTTTAGAATAAGCCACAAGTTTTACTAATTTCTTTTCACTTCTATGTGTCTTCCTTATAGATTCGTTATTTGGTATTTGGTTGCATGTGTGATATTCAGTAATGAGGACCCATCTCAATTTTATTTAGATACATTTTGAGGAAAAATAATTACATGCTCTCATCCTACACACATTGAGAGTTATTTGAAAGGGTTTAGAAAGTGATTCTATGAAGGAAAATATATTATTTTGTCCACTTTATCATCCAGGAAGGTTTGGCTTTGTTTCACAAAAAGTTCACAAAATCACTAAAATGTATTTTTCTCTCAGGTAAAAGAAAGCTCAAAGGGAGTCAGTCCAGGTCTAGCATGGCTACTGCATGGTGTCAGGAACTTAGGCTTTTTCTATCTTGTTGCTTCACAGAACATGGCCTCTGTTCCCAAAACTACCTCCTGGTTCAATATGGCTGCTAGGACTCCAACCATTACCTCTCCATCAAGGCAGCAGGAAAGAAGGCAGATAATGAAGGGTATCCCATCCTTTCAAGGAGACTTCCCAGAATATAATAACTCTATTTATGTCTATAAGTTATGCCTAGCTGCCAAGGAGGTTAAGAAATGAGATGCTTTGTTTTGTTTTTTTAAAAACTGGATGACTATGTGCCTACATTAGGGCATGTCATAGTGAAATTTAAGAATAGTAGGAATCAATAGAAGGTCCTAAAATGTTGTAGAGAATAGAATAAGATCACATTAAAAATAAAGGGTCACATTCAAGTGACTTGGAATTACATATCCACAGCAATACTGGAAGTTAAAAGAAACAGAAGTAATACCTTTAAAAGCCTGTGGGGATGAGTACCTATCATATAACACTGAGAACTATATTCAGTGTCTTCTAATAACCTATAATGGAAAAGACTCTGAGAAGAGTATATATACATATCATGTGTGTGCTAAGTCATTTAAATTGTGTCCGACTCTTTGCGACCTTATGGACTGTAGCCCACCAGTCTCCTCTGTCCATGATACTCCAGGCGAGAATGCTGGGGTGGGTTGCCCTGCCCACAGATATATATATATCTGAATCTCTTTGCTGAAACTAACAGAACATTGTATATCAACTACAATTTTTTTTTTTTTAATCTGTGAGAAAATGCTCTTCAACTGAGAATTCTTTATTCAATCATACCCTCTGGTGAGAGGTTTTTGTTGGTTTTTTTTTTTTTTTTTTTTATAGGAGTCTACTAAATGATGTGGTTCACCAAAATGAAGAAGTAAACTAAGGAAAAGAAAGACATGGGATCCAGGAAACAGGAACCCAACCAAGTAAAAGAGTGAAAAAAACGTTCAGGGTAATAGCTGATACAATAGTTAGCACATTTGAACATACTGGGAAGAGATTTTCATGCTCATAGGAGAATTTGAATATGAGTTAACAATTTTGTGCTAACAGGTATATAAAACTAAGGAAATAGAAATGAAAACCAGCATGAATCCAGAGGGAAGAAAAAAGAATTATAATCATAACACACTACATGTCTTAGCTGTGAATAATATTATAGTCATACTAACATAAGCACCCAATAGTGGTTTTCACCAGAACTTGTGATAGAACTATATTGGAGGATGGGGGAAGGATAAGTGTATGTGTTTGTGAGGGAGGAAATATGCAGAGAGACCTAAAAGCTAATTTTCCATAGTCGAAAGTCAACAGATAATTCCTAAAACTGAGAAATCAAGAAATAGCTGCATATACAAGAAACTGAGAAATATAGACGTAAATGGCAGAAGAAATAGCCAGAACCATTAAGAGTTTTGTTGTTTTGGAGAGTAAGAATTTGGAATAGAGAGAGACAGAGTAGCAAACTGGCCTTTTATTCCTAGTAATACTTTTTGTCTATATAAATATAACAATATAAATCAAATATATTTAGAGAAATATATTAACACCAGGCAATTTGGGGTTACTTTTCCTTTGTTGGCAGGGGAGGTAATGGGGAAAGGAAGGCATCTTACACACTAGCCAAATACAATAATTTTTCCAAAGAAGAATTGGAAGGCTGGTAAATGTTCTGAGTCCATACTTGTCTGATATGGCTTCATTTTACCTCACACTTGAATGATAATTTATGTTCAAAGCCATTTCCCCTCAGAGCTTGGAAAATATTGCTTCATTATTTTCTTGTATCCAATTTTGCTGATGAGGAGTATGGTATCAATCCAGTTCTTATTCCTACATGTAGTGAGTTGAATAGTGTCCCCCCTACCCCACAAAGAAAAATATGTCCATGTCGTAACCCCCAGCACCTGTGAATGTGACCTTCTTTGGAAAAAGAATGTGTGCAGATACAATTAAGAATCTTGAGATCTTTCGGGATGGACCTACCCAGAGACTAGCATCCTTACAACAAGAAGAGAGAGCAAAGAGAAGAAAGCCATGTGAAGATGGGAACCGAGGCTGGAGGGAGGCGGCCGCAAGCCGAGAATGGACGGGATTCTCCCACAGAAACCCCAAAAGAAACCAAGACTGCCAACACCTTGCTTCCCGACTTCTGGACTCCAGAACTGTGATCATTACACTTCTGGTGTTCTAAGCCATCTGGTCACGCTTTGTTACAGCAACACTTAGAAACTCATACACATCGTATGTCGTTCTTTTCCTCTTTGTAGGTTTTCAGGACTTCCCCTGCATCTTCAGCGTTCTAAAACCTCACTGTAACATGGCTATGTTTGTGGGCTTTAAAATTGTGCTGGCCGTGCAACAGCCCTTTAAATCTTAGGACTTGTGTCTTTCTTTGGTTCTGGAAATTTTTCCTTCTATAGAATTGCCTCTCCCTCATTATGTCTACTTTTTCCTTTTGGTACTCCTCACTTATGTGTTGTCTGTGTTGATGAGCTTTTCTTTCATACTTCCTACCTCCTTACCTTTTGTACTGCCTCCCTGGAAAAACACTTGCCTTGATGTTTCAGCAGTTTTTCTTCCTTCATCTGCTCATTTTGTAAATCTGTCCAACAATCTTGAGATTTTTAAAATTTCAACGAACCAAATTTTAATGTCCATGATCTCTAGTTTTCTGATTATATAAATCCAGAAGCCCTGCATGATTTAGATAACATTTTTGGTGGGAAGAAAGTCACATGTGTCCTCAAAATGCCTTCACCTGGTATCTTCTTCGCATGCACGCTACGTTGCTTCAGTCGGGTCCAACTCTGTGTGATCCTGTGGACTACAGGCCGCCAGGCTCCTCTGTCCATGGGATTCTCCAGGCAAGAATACTGAAGTGGATTGCCATGCCCTCCTCCAGGGGATCTTCTCAATCCAGGGATTGAACCCACATCTCTTATAACTCTTGGATTGGTGTGTGGGTTCTTTACCACTAGCGTCACCTGGGAAGCCCAGTACCTTCTTTAGACCTTCATATTTCTAATCAGGAGAAGAGTCCAGAACTTATCTTCTGATTCTGATATTTGCTGCTGTTAATTGCACCCTTGCAAGGATCGAGGGAATTTGCTGAGCACTTAATTATCTTATTGAATATCTACAGCAACCAATAGGATGTAAATATTAATAACCTCATTTAATAGATGTGCAAGCAAAGGCAGATAAGAGTTACTTGCCTCTGATCTTAACAGAGCTAGTCAGCAGTCAGATGGAATTTGAATCTAGGCATGGCTGACTCCAGAATCCAAGCCCTCTTAAATTATGTTTCAGATGTCACATCCCATTTCTAGATATCAGTTTGGCATTTGTTAAAGGAGATTAGTGTAGAGCAGTAGTTCCAACTGGGCTTCTCCCAGGTACCCACAGAAGCCTAGAGAGGGGCACACTGGAGGCGTGGTCCTGGGTCCCTGGGACTTGGGGCAGGGTGAAGAGGTGGGTGGGGGCACCCAACATGCTCAGGGTCAGAGGCGTAGCTGGAGTACCCCTGTCCCCTGTCTGAACCACTCACCAGGCAGTCACAGGGAAAGCGCTAAAGCGCAGAGCAGGAAGACTGAGAGCAGAATGGGGAGCAGGTGGTAGGCCCCTGAGGTCTGAGCAGCCCCAGAGCTGGAGCCCTGGGGGCAGGCCTGATCTTCACCCTCTGGCATCTGGAGACTTGTTTAAAACTATTGGCCTGCCCCCTCTTCCAGCCCCACCAGAGAATCTTGATCTCATTCAAACGAATGAAACACAGGCAGAGGGTGGGAAGCAGAGAAGGCCCTTCGGAGCATGTCCACAGCCCGGTTCAACCAGACAGTAGTGGAGAGGTGAGCCAGTCTGAATATCTCCTCCATCCCCCTTACTAATGAGGAGTCAAGGCCAGAAGGAGGGACACCAAGGCTCATCAGGGCCCCTTCGGGCTCCACCCCTGAATCAAATCCCTAGGAGGGCGCCTTCCCTCTACTGGGTATCGCTCTGTGCAGAGACAAATGGGGGAGTGAAATCTCAGCTTACCAGACCCTGTTTTTCAAACTCAAGTCCCATTTCCCTATTGACCCACAGGAACATCTTGGAGATCGTTAATCTTCATTTCTGATTGATTTTCTGTCAATATTTCCCTGCCTCCCCCCCACCCCAGCCTTTCCATCAAGTGGTTAATGAGCTGTAAACAAACACTTGGATGTGGGAGGCGGGTGGTTTTGGAAGAAGTCTTTTGAATAGTGGCTCAACCTTGGCTACTCAAACACACAAGCGGCACCCTCTGGTTCTGCTATAGGTGGGTGGGCGTGTTTAGTTTTTCTCACTGGGGGTCCCCAAGACTAATGAAGTGAGGACAGTCCCTCCCCTTCCTGGGGAGGGAGGTAAGTGGCAACTACCCAAGTTGAAAGCGGTGCACTGAACAAGCCAAAATCTCTCTCCTAGGCCTCTCACCTCCCCATAGCTGCTTCTCCCGGTTAGGGGCTCCAGAAGAAGCAACTACACAGGAGGTGGCCGAATCCAGGAGCACAGGGTAGGCAAGCTTGCCTCCTGGCACCCAAGGTTAGCTGGGATTGAGCCCAGAAGGAGGAGGAGGGGATGACAAAAGATGACATTATTGGATGGCATCACCGACTGGATGGACACGAGTTTGAGCAAGCTCCAGGAGTTGGT
This sequence comes from Dama dama, assembly GCF_033118175.1. Lineage (NCBI taxonomy): Eukaryota > Metazoa > Chordata > Mammalia > Artiodactyla > Cervidae > Dama > Dama dama. Next base: position 47,695,167 of record NC_083707.1, read on the forward strand.
GATGGACAGGGAAGCCTGGCGTGATACAGTCCATGGGGTCGCAAGAGTCGGACATGACTGAGCAACAGAACTAAACTGAACTGACTGAGCCCAGAAAGTTCCAACCTGCTTTTTCCCAGGGGTGGGGAGGCCTGGGTGGGCATCTCGGGGGTGTCCCAGGTACCACAAGTTTTGGAAGTCCCCAAAGATGACAGTGGACTGGGGAAGACACGCCTGACTCCACAATCTGGCCTCGGGTCACCCTGAGGATGTCACTGAAAACCACCCATCCGGGCGGGGAAGGGGTCTCAGATATCTCACCCATCAGATGGGGTGAATCATTCCTTCCCTGCTTACCTCCGAGGTGTGTTCTGGGCACCCTGGAACACAAGGTTTCGGAGACGTCTAGAGGAGTTACAGACGTCAGAGAGGTGACCGTCCTTCCCCCGGCCCCGGGGGTCCCCATCTGTCCACCCCACCCGCCAAAGCCCAGGAGTTTTTCTGCAGCCCGCCTGAACGTTAACACGCAGGGAAAACTTCAAGGAAAACATACAGCTGATAAAAATTTAATGCTATATGTAACAAAGCAGAATGAATATTTAATCCGTGCTTTTATGCGAAACCACATAACCAACCGGCCCCACGCGGCGGCGAGGGCGGCGCGGCCCCTCCCGGCTCGCGGCGCCCCGCGCCGGCAGCGAAGCAGTTAAGCTGCTGGCAACAAGCAGCTCCTAATAAACACTCGGCTAATTCTGTAGGAAAAGCACTAATTAGAAAAGCAATAATAATCGGTGTAATTGCTCTAAATTACCCTCCTAACAGAGAAACTGCGCTCGGAGCCGGGAACGCAGCTGCCGCCGCCCAGCCCAGCCCAGCCCCGCGCCCGGCGCCGGCACCCGCGGCCCCGCGCCGTGCTGCCCCCTGGTGGCCGCCGCGCGCCGCGCCAGCCGGGCCGGGAGGCGCCGCCCCGCCAACCCCGGCGCTCGGGCGCCCCCTTGTGTCCGCGTCGCCGCGCGGCCCTGCGTGGACCGGGCTGGAGGCCCGGGAACCGAAAGAGCGCTCTCCTTCAACTTTCTCCGCTCTCCGCTCTGGCGTTAGACGGCTGACAGGGAACAGCGTCACACGGGCCTCGCTCGAGGAAGAAGAGAATGAGGTCAAAATGATACCGGAATGAGGAGGCCTCAAGATGGTGTGGAACTGAGGGAATGGTGTTGGAATAGACAAGTCCTAAGAATGGGGACCTTCCTCAAAGTGGGAGCGTAGGATTCCAGGGGAGACGGCAGGACAGCCTCTGGGAGCCCAGCCTCCCTGGAGCCTTCGGCGAACCCTGGGTGGGTGGGCCGGCTTTTTGATCTGGCCTGAAACGAACAAGGGTGCGGCAGGGTCCTTCCGGTGGGTTTATGGAGCCCTGACAGGTTTGCCTCAGAAATCATGCGGCTCCCTGAGTAAAGCGCTCCCGGGGTCAGCCATAGTTTTCCGGAGTGAGGTGGGGCCTCGGCCTGTGTGTCTCTCCCAGCCCTCCTCAGACCAAACCCCATGCCCTGCCCTGTGGTCAGGCTCTCTGCTCGGTCCCCTCTTCGCCCCACTCCCCACACACTGGGGGCTGCCGGACGGCGGGCTTACCTCAGTGATGCTCCATGAGCACGCCGGAAGCCAGCATGGAGGGGAACAGAGCACCGTCCGGGTGTAAACCTGTAACCAAAGGTGCCCGCAAGAAGCAGGGGCCTCCAGAGCTTAGGGGACAAGCATGCTGCCGGCTAGGGGTCAGGGGAGACCCCGGGAGGAGGCCCCGGTTGTTTGGATGGATTCTGGTACCGGCTTCCCCTCAGCACGGGGATAGGAGGGGTGTGCACCAAAGAAGCCCAAAACACTGCTCCCCTGGACCCAGACCTCACTCATCACCAGAGCCCATCCCACTGCCTTCTGTTTTTAAAGTGAGCCAAGGGGGAAACATTGAGGGCAGGAGGAGAAGGGGACGACAGAGGACGAGATGGTTGGATGGCGTAACCGAAGCGACGGACATGAGTTTGAGTAAACTCCCGGAGTTGGTGATGGACAGGGAGGCCTGGCGTGCTTCGATTCATGGGGTCGCAAAGAGTCAGACACGACTGAGCGACTGGGTGAACTGAAGGGGGAGGCAGTGTGAAGGGGGCCGTCCCTCCTCCTCACAGCTGCCCCCACCCAGCTGTCTTGGCTCGGACCTCTAGTCCCTGAGGGTCTTGCCCCTCCTGCCTCCTCCCCTCCAGCTTGGGACCCGCAGGAGTTCAGTCTCAAAGGAAATCTGAGACCGAGGAGAGAGGAGGCCCGCCTGCCGACCTCCACTCACCATCTCACCTCCAGGCCTCACATCTGCCGTTCTCCGCCCGACACCCTCTCTGCTCCTCTGTCCAGCGAACTCCTCCTTGTCCTTGTCTCACCAGGACAGTTCCCGCTCCAGGAAGCCTCCTCTCCCTGCTGCAGGCAGAGGTGGTCTGACGCCCCCTCCCCACAGCTCCCAGCTGACTTCATACAACACTCTCATCCCGTCATCTCCTTGTCTCTCCTGCAGGAGCCGGGGGCACCAGGAGAGCACGGAACTCTTTCTCACCTCCCCCTACCTGGCCTCATTCTGTCCATGTGCTGATTTTACAGATGAGCAAACTGAGGCTCCGAGCCAGTGGCTGGACTCAGCCAGGGGGTCAGAGCCAGAGGAGAAACCCGGGCTCCCCGCTGGCTCTGTGGCTTCCTCTCTCAAAGGACGTCACCGCCTCCAGGCCAGGGCAGGCTGAGGGGCAGCCAGGTGGCCGCATCTCCACTGAAGATTGCTGAGAAGGGCCCCCGATGAGGGACCCCGCGATACACGTGCACACACTCACATACAGGAACACACACACAGATACACTGACACACATACACATAGATACACACAGATACACAGACACACACACAGATACACACAGATACACAGACACACATACGCAGATAGACACTGAGATACTCAGACACACACACACAGAGACATACATACACACAGATACACACACATAGGCACACATACACAGATACAGATACACAGACACACATACACAGATAGACACTGAGATACTCAGACACACACACACACAGAGACACACATACACACAGACACACACACAGAGACACAGACACACAGATGCACACATACACAGAGATGCACACAGGCACACATACACAGACACACACACAGATACACACACAGGCACACATATACAGATACACACAGATACACAGACACACATACTCAGATAGATACTGAGATACTCAGACACACACACACAGAGACATACATACACACAGATACACACACACAGGCACACATACACAGAGATACACAGACACACACACAGAGACACAGACACACAGAGACACACATACACACAGATACACACAACCACACATACACATAGAGATACAGAGACACACATACACACAGATACACACACAGAGGCACACATACACAGAGATACACAGGCACACACACAGAGACACAGATACACACACACAGAGACACACACACAGGCACACATACACACACACAGATACACAGACACACACAGGCAGTGACATTTCCAAGGAAGTCTGTGGGCACAGCTCACCTCTGGACCATTGCAGAAGCTTCCAGTTGGCCGGCCCACCCCCATCTGTGCCCCCTCTCCTAGCACACCCTCCACAGAGCAGCCAGTGTCCTGGTAAAGCGGGAGTCACATCATGTCATTCCTCACTCAAAATCCCGATGGCCCCTCTCATTCAGAGTTAAAGCCAAGTTCTTCCTTCCAATGACCCCGAAGGCACTGCATGCTCAGACCTCAACCTCTTCCTGGCGCCTTTGTTCTTGCAAACAGTGCAGGAAGTCGGCCCACTTGATGTTCACAGGCGCCAAGCACAGGCCTACCTGGACCCTCCCCTCTGCCCCCCATGCCCTTTCCCCCGATGGCCACGTGGCTGACTCCATCCCAGCTTTTCAGTGGCATTTGCCCCTCCTTAGAGCGGCCTGTCTTGACCACTGTGTCTAAAAGAACATCTTCACCACGCCTCATCCACTTACCCATCTTGGTTTCTTTCATAGGACTTTGTCATTTGACATGAAAAAAAAAGGGAAAATGAAAGTTGCTTAGCTGTGTCAGACTCTTTGCAACCCCATGAACCATAGCCCACCAGGTTCTTCTGTCCATGGAATTCTCGAGGCAAGAACACTGGAGTGGGTAGCCATTCCCTTCTCCAGGGCATCTTCCCGACCCAGCGATCAAACCCAGGTCTCCTGCATTGCAGGCAGATTCTTCACCATCTGAGCCACCAATTCACATCTATTTATTTTTGTCTCTTTCACTGGACTGCAGGAACCATAAAAGCAGGCATTTTGCCTTTTGTTCACTCACATCTGAAATAGTCCCAGGCATAAAAGGTGAGTTCAGTTAATGCTTAATAAATGCTCAGTAAATTAAACAGTCATAAAATCACAATGAAATGAATTTCTAATGGTGGACTTTCAGACAGTACATGAATTTCTGTTGGACACAACACAGTATGGGGCACATAGGATGTACTAGAAACAATTTGCAAAATAATGGGCCTTCTCGATGTTCCTGTAAGGCCCCTTATGTCTATCTTAAGGCAAGTGGTTGGCTTACCCCCCTCGTCATTAGAAAAGTATTCAATGTATTGCACAATTACTGTTTTTTTGTCATTAGATGATTTGGTTGTTGTCTGACTGATCCTGACAGTGAGTACCTATGGGCACTTCTCTGTTTTCTTTCCCATGTGAGGTTCAAGGAAGCACACACAGTTGGCACCATCCCTCTTCCCAGTGGTCTCTCCTGACTTTAGGGGCCCACCCCAATTGTTCCTGGACCAGTCAAATGGAAAATTTAATTTCCAGCTAATTAACCCTGAATTTGGTGACCCTCCTCAAGTCATGGGACTGCCCCACTCCCAAGAGAGGCAGGCTCCCCACCCACACGTGGCCAACATTTGACACTGCCTCTGCGGGGAGGGAGACAAAAGCCCCCAGCCCTGCCATTGTCTGTGCTCGGGGTTCACGGGCAGGCAGACACAAGAGCCTGATGAATTCTTCATGACCCTCTGAAAGGGCGGTTCCCCCAGGCCCCTCCTGTCACTGGACACAGGTGAGCCCCTGAATGGAGGACATTATCTCCTGAACCAACCAGTTTCCTTTCTTGAGTGTGAACAGGGCTCCCTGAATCTCCTCTCCTTGGTGATGCCAACCCTGCAGTTTGACTGAAACCAGAGTCCCCACCATCAGGTCAAGGCAAGGTCACATCAGCTGCCAAAGGAACTCCCCTTCCTTCCACACCAGCACACCAGAGGGTGACTGAAGCTTCTGGGGTTCACAGCGTGAGACCCTGGTTCTTGGTAGGGCTGTTCCCTCACCCACTGCAGAAGGGGTCTCTAGAAAGAGATCTGCCTCTCCTTCCACAGGAAGAGTCCTGAGCAGGAGGCACCCACCCCCAGGCTTCCTCTCCCGGCACCCCGGAGTCCTGCAGGACTGGGCCTGAGCCGCAAGGGGCAGCAGTCTGACTTGGCGCCCTCTGCTGGTGGATCCCAGGCCGTGCGAGGACTGCAGGTTTCATGCCCGGTCCTGACTCTTGAGTGTCCAACCCACACTGTCTTCTGCCCTCAGGTTTCTCCCTCACCTAAGAAGATCCTTGAAGGAAAGAGGCAGCGGTTCTCTGGCCAAGTCCCTTCTCCAGAAATAAGTGACGGGAGGAAGGATGAGGCCTGGGGGCGGAGCTGGATTTGAATTAATGAGCTATATATTTTCCTTACCCTCCAACCCACAGCATTTGATGCCGCAGCCAATTTAACTTAGCCGTGAGATAATTTGTCATGAGGTTGTTTAGGATGGCGAAGCTGGGGTGGGGAGAGGAAGGCAGAGCAAGGTAGGGCCAGGCAGAACAGGAGACTTTCCCAAGTCCCCCTAGAAATCCTCCGAAGGGGAGTCCATTCCACGTGCCAAGAGCCCGAGGGAGAGAGTGTGGGCAGGGCAGTGCTCCTCCTCTGCAGAGCTAGCACAGGATCAGGGAGTGAGGGGCAAGGCTCCATGCATCAGAGCGCCCCAACCAGACAGACAGAGGCTTCTCTCTCCTCTGAGGGCAGGAGTCTGTGTGTTACTCTCCAAGGACTGGGGCCCACATAGAGTTATTGGATCTGTATAATCTAGGGATTGATGATTAGATGGATTGATTGACTGGATCCAGGGATCAGTGAGTGAGCCCCACCCAAAGCTTCTATGCATCTCACAGTGAGAAAACCAGAGCATCTGGCCTTGTTTCTGTCCCAGCCTCCTGCTTCCCTGAGGGAAACTCATCTTCAGATAGCTGGATGATCACAGGTCCTGCTCTGCCCAGGGAACTGCCCCAGTTTCCCCTGTTGTCCCAGGGAAATTGTTAATAATACTGCCTTTTACTCAGAGGCGTGTCTTGGTATGGAAAGTACACTGCATGGTCACCAACAGAAGAGGAGGCAGAAGAGATGCAGTCATCGCCCATAGCTCATCCATGGTTATGATCCGGTCTCCAGAAGTCCTAGGTTCTTCCCGCTAAACTGAAGCATCCATGCACCAAGGCCTGGCAGTCAGCATCACAGAATCAGACATTACCTGCCCTCTGAGACCTTCCTCCTCCAGGAAGCCCTCCCTGAGCAGGGAAGCCCCCAGGGACCTGCCCACATCTGAGCTTCGCCATCCCAACCCTGGCCACTGACTGTGTTTCTCCACCAAAACATGACTGGGCCAGAGCCCAGAGCGGAGAGTTTGCTCTGGAGGGGTGTAGGAGAGGAGCTGAGATGGGCAGCAGGGGCAAGATGGCCAGGATCTAGAATCAATCACTGCACATTCTCTCCTGGGACCTGTCACTCAACAGTATCCTGAAAGCCCAGCTGGAAAGGCAAGGATTCACATATCTGTGGGTACAATGCTAAGTCGCTTTAGCTGTGTCCGACTCTGTGCAACCCCGTGGGCTCTAGTCTGCTAACCTCCTCCATCCATGGGATTCTCCTGGCAAGAATACTAGAATGGGTTGCCATGCGCTCCTCCAGGAGATCATCCCAACCCAGGGATCAAACCGGCATCTCTTATGTCTCCTGCATTGGCAGGCGGGTTCTTTACCACTAGTGCCACCTGGGGTGGTACTGGAATTCACAGGATGATTGGGCCTTTTGCATTCCGTGGTCCTGGGGGTGGAGGGTGAGCGGGGAAGGCAGAGGGGGTTGGGGGGTGGCAGACCCTCTCTATTAAGAGTGCTATAAAAAAAAAAAAAAAAAGAGTACTATACATGGTTTTTCTGATAACACGTGGTCCTGACTTGTTTCCCCCACTCTCTGGTCATCCCCTTCTTCTGACTACCTCCTTTCTGGTGGGCAGCATCAAACGCAAGCTAGGGTGATGAGTTTTCTCTCCTCCCTTCTCTTCTCAGAACCTCACCTGCTCCAGCCTTTCCACTTCTGAACTTTCCCACTGTCACGAGCAGCAGGAAGCCTGCCTCTTGCAAGCTGAACGGGCCTCTGCCGCCCTGCCGTCTACTCTCTGGAATGTAGCACCACCTAGTGGCAGCCTGTGGCCTGACACTGCCACGGTGAAAATTCAAAGTCAACAAGTCTTCATGGAAAGTCAACCACATAAAGGCGTCATGCCAGGGCCATCAGCGGCAGGCAAAAGAGCAAAAAGAAAAACAAAGACACACAAATCAACAAACACCTAAGCTGTGCTCCCGTACCTGAAGGGGCCTGCCTCGCAGTCAGGAACTGAGCCTAATACATGGTGCAGTAGAAGCGGTATAACATGATGGTTCTGAGTGCCAGCTCCTGCCAGGCATCTGGGGTCCAGAGCGTGGCTCCAGCACTTACCATTTAGCTCCTGTAAGCCCCGACTTCCTCTTTTGCAGCACAGGAAGAATAAAAATCTCTCTCTTAAAGGAACATTGTAAAGATGAACCACATGGAAGGGTGAAAGCGCTTAACACTGCTTGGCAGACAGTACATGAATTTTTAAGTGGACGCTATTATTTTTGAGATGATAAAGTGATTAATTCAGGCTAAGTGTTGTAAGAATTCAGGGAAAGGTCAACCCAATTAAGAACTGGAATTATGACAGAAAATTAATGGACAAGATAGAACATTGAATTTGCCTGCAGGAAATGCAGGGCCTGGGGCCATGGGCGAGTTGGTTAACCTCTTTCGGCCTCATCTTTAAGTGGGGATAAGACAGGTACCTGGAGGTAGAGAATGCAGACAATCCTTGGGGTAACATCCTTCAGCCATTAACACATATGGCACAGCTAGTGTGTGCCAGGCTTTGGGAGTTCAGAAATGAAAAGACAGTTGCTGGCTTCACAATCACAGTCTGGTTCGTGTCACAGAGAGAAGTGGTGGGCTTCCTTGCACCACCCTCTTACCCCAACCCAAGACCTACACCAAACTCTGAAGGCCAGGTTGAGGGCCCTTTGTCAATGCTCTGCCCTCAGCAGGCAACACCTCCAGGGCCCCAGTCCCCAGAAGGGGCCAGGTGTTGGCGGAGATCAGATGGCAGCTCATCCCAGGTCACAGACCCGGCTCCTCCCTCTCAGGCTGCTGCCCTGCAGAGCCTCCCCAGCCCGGCACCCTCCCCTCCCCACTCTGGTCCAGAAACTATGCCTGAAATGTAAAGTTCCAACTTGTTCATCAGTGGACTAGGCACAGCATTCAGCGCCTGGGCTATTCAGTGTTCAAAAAAATTTGTCAAGTGGATGGATGAATGAATGAATGCTTTAAGAAAATAGCTCATGGCAGGACCCCTTCTTCCACAGCTATTCCAGCCCTTGGAGTCTTCATCTAGAAAGCCAAGTCCACTCAGAACCTGTGCTTCATCACTAGCCCCCAACTGCATACTTTTAATATACCCTGCTAATCATTTCCTCTGGGTCCTTTTGTCCCCCAAGTTAGATGATAAGTTTTCCTTGAGAGGGAGGAGCTTTTTCTTATATGCTGAATTTACAGTTCATGGATTTTCCACCATGGCTGCACCATTCCTGGATTCCATGCTAAATTTATTTTTCAGAGTTTGTGTCAGAGGAGAATAAAGTTGACAGTTTGTTGAGTCAGGGTTCTTCCTCCAGACCTCCTGACCTCCTTTTACAATGACAGGTCAAGTGATGATTGCAAAAGACCTAAAAATTTTAGAATGATGAGCAAAAACTAAATAAATAAAATATTAAATATATGTTTGATGTGCTTTATATTCAGAATATTAACAGTATAAGTACAGTGTGGTAGAGAACACGGTTTCCAGTAATTCAAAAGGAAGGCAATAATGCTTTTATTGTTCAATAAGGTAAAGATAAGATTTAGGACTTCAGAAAAAAAAACAGAAAAATATTTTAAATTTTTAAAATAAAAATTCTATAAATAAAAAGTAAAATAACCCAAATTAAGAACTTAATGGATGAGTTTAACAACTGACTGATAAAGGTAAAAGAGAAATTAGTTAAAAAAAAAAAAAAGGTCAAAAAAATTAATCAGAAGCAATCATAGAGAGACAAAAAGGATGGGATACACATAAGAATGTAAAAGAAATAAAGAATACAATGAGGAAGTCAACCACACATGCAAGTAGAATCCCTGAGAAAAGAGAACAGAAGAGAAGCAATAGTTGAAATCTCAGATGATTGAGATTTTTCAAAAACCAATGAAAGATTTAAAGCCACATTGTAAAACTGATTAAAAAAAACAAAGCAAAACCAAGGATAAAATCTTTAAAAGGAGCCAGAAAGAAGAGGGAGATTATCTTTGAAGGATCTCTTGATAGAAAGATGGCAGCCAGAAGACAATAGGAAGATATCTACTAAGTGTTGAAAGAAAGAGCTGCAAGTCTAGAATTCTGTATCCAGAAAAATATCCTTCAGGGATTAAAGTGAAATATTATTTTTTATTTCATATATTCTGAAATTTAAATGGAAAGGCAAATGACCTAGAATTATTAAATCAATTTTTAAAAAAAGAATAAAATGGAAGTAATTACTTTAGCCAATGTAAGGTTTACTATATTTCTACAGTAATCAAGAAAGGGTGGTATTAGTGGAGGGATAAATGCATGGATAAATGGAATACAATAGGGAACCCAGAAACTGACCCATGCGTGTATGCCCAACTGATTTGAACAAATATGTCAAATGGAGAAAGGATGGTCTTTTTAACACATGGTACTTAAACAATTGGACATCCATAGGCCACACACAAACAAACAAAAGAGAACTTCAAACTAAACCTCATACTTCATATAAAAATTAATTTTAAATGGATTGCGAACTTAGATGTAAGATATAAAACTCTTATGGGAAAACATAGGAGATCTTCAGAACCTTGGATTAGGAGAGTTCTTAGACATGACATCAAAGCAGACTTCATAATAGAAAAAAGCTGATAAACTGGACTTCATCAAAATTAAAACTTTTCCTATGTGAAAGACTCAGTTAAGAGGCTGAAAGATATGTGTCAAGCTGGGAGAGAATATTTGCAAACCACATACCTGACAAAAGATGTGCAAAAACTCTCAAAATTCAACATTAGGATGGGCAAAATGAGTGAAGGGAATCAAAGGGCCCAAACTTCTAGTTATAAAATAAATAAGTCATGGGGATGTAATATACAACATGGTGCCCATAGTTAATGATACTTTATTGCGTATTGGAAAGTTGCTAAGAGAGTAGATCTTAAAATTTCTCATCACAAGAGGAAAACTGACTAAACTTATTTGAGTGGTCATTTCCTGGTTCCAGGAACTCCATTCATGGTTAGATACTCAAGAAAAGTAAAAACATGTATCTACGAAAAGACCTGTAAAAGAATTTCATTTTTCAATTCATTTTCTGTGCATAATAGCTAACGACTGGAAATAACCTAAATTTTCATCAGTGGGAAATGGATAGAAAACCTGTGGCATATTCATACAATGAAATATTATTCAGCAAAACAAAAGGAAGAAATACATAATAGCCTGGAAGAATCTCAAAACAGACATGTTGTGTGAAAAAAAACAGATGCAGAAGAATGTGCACTAGGTGACATCATTTATATAAAATTGTAGAACAGATAAAATTAGGTATTGGTGATAGATACTGGAACTGCAGTTGCCTTGAGCAGAGAGGGAGAGGGATGGAGGTGGATTGGCTGGAAAGGAACATGAAGATTAAACTGAGATGGTGGAAATGTTCTGTATCTTAATTGCATTCCTAGTCTTATGGGGGTATACTTTTGCCCAGACTGATCAAACTACACTGAAAGTCTGTACAATTTATTGTATGTAAATTATAACTCAATTTTAAAAAGAAAACCAAATTATGCTGAGTATGTTTCTAACCACAATTAAATTAAGCTAGGAATTAATAATAATAAATATAACTGAAAAGTTCCCGTGTGAATGGAAATTAAAGAAATACATTTCTAAAACACCCATGAGTTAAAAAAAATAATTACAATGGAAACTTGCTAATATTTTGAACTGCGTGATAATAAAATGCTTAACACCAGAACTTGTTGGGTACTGCTAAAACACCAGAGGGAGATTTAATAGGCTTAAATGCATATATAACCACCAAAAAAAAGAAAAAAGCTAAAGGAAAATCTGAGCTTCCCAGGTGGCTTAGATGGTAAAGTGTCTGCCTGCAATGTGGGAGACCCGGGTTTGATCCCTGGGTCAGGAAGATCCCCTGGAGAAGGAAATGGCAACCCACTCCAGTATTCTTGCCTGGAAAATTCCGTGGATGGAGGAGCCTGGTAGGCTACAGTCCATAGGGTCACAAAGAGTCAGACACGACTGAGTGACTTCACTTTCACTTTCTTTCACTTTCAAAGGAAAATCTATCTCAAAAATTTAGAAAAGCAATAACAGAGAAAATCCAAAAACAAGAATTAGAGTTTAATAATAAAAGAGAAGAAATCAATTTAATAAAAATAATATTCAGGATAGATGATACAACTAAAAATTGATTCTTTAGAAAGAAAAATTAAAATGATAATCCTCTGGTGAGACTAATTAAGAAAAAAAGAGAGAAGGACCAAATAACCAATATAAAGAATGAATACATTACTATGCATGTTGTTGTTGCTCAGTCACCCAGTCATGCCTGATTTTTTGCGACCCCATGGACTGCAGCATGGCAGGCCTGCCTGTCCCTCACCATCTCCCAGAGTTTGTCCAAGTTCATGTCCATTGCATTAGTGATGCCATCCAACCATCTCATCCTCTGACGCCACCTTCTCCTGCCCTCAATCTTTCCTAGCATCAGGGTCTTTTCCAATGAGTCAGCTGTTCACACCAGATGACCAAAATACTGTACCTCAGCTTCAGCATCAGTCCTTCCAATGAGTATTCAGGGTTGATTTCCTTTAAGATTGACTGGTTTGATCCCCTTGCTGTCCAAGGGACTTTCATAAGTCTTCCCAGCACCACATTTCGAAGGCATCAATTCTTTGGCATTCTGCCTTCTTTACTGTCCAGCTCTCACAAATGTACATGACCGTTGGCAAAACCATAGCCTTGACTCTATGGACCTTTGTTGGCAGAGTAATACCTCTGCTTTTCAACACACTCTCTAGGTTTGTCATAGCTTTCCTGCCAAGAAGCAGTTGTTTACACATTCTACCCATATAAAAAGGTGAAAAGAGTATACTGAAAAACTTTGTGACAATATATTTCAAAGTTTACAGGAAATAAATTTCTAGTAACTCCTACTAAATTTCTATACAACTACTAAAACTGACTCAGGAAGAAATAGGAAATCTGAGTAGTCCTATCTCTTTTTAAAAAATTGATTTGTTTTAGTTGGAGGCTAATTACAATATTGTGGTGGTTTTTGCCATACATCGACATGAATCAGCCACGGGTGTACCTGTGTCCCCCCATCCCGACCCCCCTCCCACCCCTTTCCCCATCCCATCCCTCGGAGTTGTTCCAGAGTACCGGTTTTGAGTGCCCTGCTTCATGCATCGAACTTGCACTGATCATTTATTTTACATAAGGTAATATACATGTTTCTATGCCATTCCCTCAAATCATCCCACTCTCGCCTTCTCCCACAGAGTCCAAAAGTCTGTTCTTTACATCTGTGTCTCTTTTGCTGTCTTGCACATAGGGTCGTCGTTACCGTCTTGCTAAGTTCTGTATATATGTATTAATATACTGTATTGGTATTTCTCTTTCTGACTTACTTCACTCTGTATAATAGGCTCCAGTTTCATCCATCTCATTAGAACTGATTCCTATCACTTTTGTAATAACTAAATCTATAATTTAAAACTTTCACACAAAGAAAATAGGTTCAAGTAGCTTTACCAGCAAATGCAAATAAAACATTAGAAAAATTACACATACATATATATGTACTAGTTTTCTATTACTGTATAACAAATTACCACAAACATATCAACTTAACTCCCATTCATCATCTCACAATTTCCATGGGTCAGGCATCCAGGCACATAATAACTGGGTCCTGTGATCAAGGTCTCACAAGCCTGCAGTCGAGGTATCAGAAAATGCATCCTCATCAGATATTTGACCAGGGATAATGGACTTCTGGGCTCCTTCAGGTTGTCAACAGAATTTACCTCCTCAAAGCTGTAGAACTGAGATCCCATTGTTCTGCTGTCTTTCAGCATTTAGAGGTTTCCCACCATGCCCCGCCACACGGCCCTATTTGTAGATGTGAACACATATGTTTCTTTGCCTCTTCAAGACTGGCAGGAAGCTCTTTCTCTTCAGTCTGCTAGGACAGAGTCCTATGTTATGAAACATACTCACAGGAGTGACATGCCATCATCTTTGCCATATTCTTTGGATTAGAAGCAAATCACAAGTCCCACTCATACTCTGAGAGGATTATACAAGAATATGGGTCACTGGGATGCATCTGCCACAGTAAGTCAGACAGGAAGTGATTGGGATTAAATCTATGGACCTTGAACAGGAGAGTAAACACACTGATTAGCTTTTTTTTTTTAGATTAAGGATGCTTATCAAGGTTTCTAGGGTAACCACTAGAAGGCTAGGACTAAGATATATCTCTCCAAACTAATGGGGCGTGGGGGACGGTAGCCCTCAGTACACAAAAAAACAAGAAAGAGGAAAAAAGAAATGAAGAAAATTGGGGAAGTAACAAATGCAAAATAAGGTAATATAAATAAATCCACATTTACCAGTAATTATAATAAATGTTAATTAATTAACTTACCCATTAAAAACATTCATAAAACTGAATTTTAAATAATCTAGCTATAAGCTATCCACAGGCTTCCCAGGTGGCCCAGTGGTAGAGAATCTGCCTGCTGATGTAGGAGACCAGAGTTTGATCCCTGGGTCAAGAATATCCCCTGGAGAAGGACGTGGCAATCTACTCCAGTATTCTTGCCTGGGAAATCCCATGGACGGAGGAGCCTGGCGAGCTACAGTCCATGGGGTCACAAAAATGTCAGACATACTTATCAACTAAACAACAAAGCTATCTACAAGAGACATTCCTAAAACATAAAGACAGGAAGTCTGAAACTAAAAGAATGAGAAATATATGAATATATATACCATCAAACTATTATTCAGAAGAAAAGAGAATGGATAAATATATTGTGATTTGGTCATAAAGTGGAATACCATCCAACACTGCAAATGAGTAAACCACAGCTGCATTTACCAATATGGACAAAGGCTCCAAAATTGTTGAGTAAAAAAACAAAAGTCAAGTCATAAAAAAATGTGTGCACTATGATTCCACTTAAATAAATTTTTTAAATATTCAAAACTAAACTGTTTATTATTTCCGATATATACATATGTGATAAATTATAAAGGAATAAAGGAAGCTATAAACCTAAATTTTCCCTGGAGATGAGAAAGGAATTTGGAAGGCATACACAGGAAGTTTCAAAGATACTACAATGGAAAATTGGTGGTATTTTGAATAAAATAATAAGTGCAATATGTAAAAACAATTTCTTAACCTTGCTGCACAGTAGATATATATTCATTTTATTTTTATTTTGTATATCTTTTATATGTTCATATGTATATTCTTTTAAATGAATTTAAAATCCAATAGCTGTTTAAAATTTACCAAAAACCTAATAGCTAACTGTTTTCTTGACCTAAAGAAAAGGTCCAGCAATGGCACCATGAGAAGAGAGGATTTCCCCTGGAATTGCCATGAACTTAATGAGCATTAACTTTTAGCATCCAATAAGGTCATGTCTCCACTGACACAGCCCAGCGAAGGTACAGAACTGCTCACGACCAGGAAGCTATCTTGCAGCCAGGAGACCTACTCTTGCCGGGGACTTAAGGCAAGACCAAGGGATCTTTGCTCCTTTTTGTCATTTCAGTGACCCCGACAGATGTCAGCTCCACTGTGGTCACCTCAGAATTCTTGTCCAGGCAGGAAACTTGCCCACAATCCTATATGATACTGTATGACTGAGTCACTTTCTCATATAATGGGCTTCTCAGGTGGCTCAGATGGTAAAGAATCCACCTGCAATCCAGGTGACCCAGGTTTGATCTCTGGGTCAGGAAGATCCCCCGGAAGAAGTATGATAACCCACTCCAGTATTCTCTCTGGAGAATTCCATGGACAGAGGAGCCTGGCGGGCTATAGTCTATGGGGTCACAAAGAGTCAGATACGACTGAGCAAATAACACTACTACTCATTTAACACATTTTTTATAACACCTCCTGTGTGCCACACTATCAACTAACTGCTAGGGATACCAACAGACTATCACAGTATCATGGAACCAACATGGTCCCACCCTCAGACACTCCGCCTAAGAGGGCTGCAGACAAGCAAATGGGCACAGGCAATAGAGAAGATCTAGTGCAAAGAGGAAGTGAGCTCTGTGCATGAGAAGAGAAGATGGAAGGTTTGCAGGCTCAGTGGGCAAAGGGAATGGCCTCTGAGCTGAGAAGACAGAGGATTCTGTGATGCCTTCCTTCCAACTCTGACCTGACTTAGCTTCAGTAACATTTCAAGGGATTCAGCCTTTCTTGGCTCCTATTGTGTTCTTATAACATATTCAAGCTGGGGTGATAAACCCTGGTGTTGTAGGATTTGTCCTACAACAGGTAGGATTATTCAAAGCAGCCACTTTCCAGCTTCAGAAAGGACCACAGTTTCCTGCTCTGCCCTGGCCAAGGCCCCTAGCAGTGGATCTGGTCCAACTGACTGGCTGCCTGGCAAAAAGGACGGAAGAAAGTAGAACACAGGACTCTTGGCCTTCCCAACCTGAACATCCTTCATCAGAAACATGCAAAGCCAGTCCAGGCTCTTGACCTCAGTCAACCCAAGCCGTGGGTACCAAGAGAGGAGTCAGGGGTACTGAGAAGATGGAATGTTCATCTCCACTGGGGAGACTGGCTCCACAACTATCTGTGTGGTCTTTGTGTGGTCTCTGGCAAATCATGTCACCTCTCGGGGCCTCAGTTTCTGCATCTTCGAGTTGGGTGTAAACAGTGCCTGCCTCTCAGGATAGAAGTGGAGTGAAACAATTAGTTCAAGGGAAGTCCGCTGAAAGATGCAGAGCTCAGCCTTTAATCTGAAGTCAGGGTCAGGGTTCCTCAGCCCTTCCATCCCCACATAAGCCTGGAGCTCCTCCCCTCCCACCCACAGCCTCTGCTGGCACACTGTCCCACCCGACCAGACCAGGCTCACTTGGTTCCCAAGTCTGGGCTCCCAGGGGGCGCAGGGGAAGCTGAGTGCAGAGCAGGTGGGTGGGGAGGAGGTGATCCGACCGTTCACGCCTTTCCTTCCAGCTTTGGGCCAGCCCTGTTCTCATCCCTCTGAAGGGGAAGGCAGATGCACTCAGATTCCAAAACCTCCTTTCCGGGACCTCTTCTAGGATTTGTCCAGCTGGAAGTCAGCCCAGGGATGTTCCCATTGCCCAAAGGATGCTATGCACCCCAGCACCACCAGGTGGCCTCAGGGAATCAGACCCTGCCTGTATCTCCACTCCTGGGACTCTTGAGACAACGCACTATTTTAAAAGCGCAGAAACCTCAAGCAGAAGGGACCTTAGGAGCGAGAATTCAAGCCAGGCTTCTCAACTGCTTAAAGAAGCTGATGAAAACCACTGACCAATCCCCAGGAAGATGCCCCAGCACGTATACTCAGTATTGTCATACAACTTCAGAACAACCCTGGACACCCCTTCCCCCACCCCTCCCGCCAAACACCACCATGGAGCCCGTAGAATTTCTCGCAGCTCATCCTAGGAGTCCCTGCCCCGATCTCGGCCACCTACCTCATTGTCTGGATGATAAGTGAGTCCCACTACCTCCTCTCCCCGAGATCAAACCCCATGCCTGTGTTCATCCTGGTGAAACCTGGGTAAACTTCTCCGCTATGGAAACTGAAAAGAAAGTCATCAATGCTTAGCCTATTTGAAAGGAGGAGTTTATAAAAATGAGGGATTTTAGTGGTTTGGAGAATTATGGACTAATTGTCCAGGAGCCCCAGGCATGAGAAGTTTTTAAATCAGTAACTGGACACTCCTTTTCCCAAGAGAAACCATGGTTTCACCTGCATATTAGAGCACAGAGATGGGGGGTTGATTGGAGAGGGAGGAGGAGAAGGACATGGGGTAGACTCCCCCTTCCTGACACCCTGGGGTCCCAGGGAACGAGCGCGCTTAGGAGAACAAGCCGTAATCGTGTCAGGTCCGCACAGACACACCGCCATCCCAGGATGGCTGGTTTATCCCTAATAAAACTGTAAACTGACTAAGAGTCTAGGAGAAGGAAAAAAGCAAAACAAAAACTTAAACAGTGGGAAGAAAGTGGGAGACAGAAGTGAAGGAAGGCCAGTAGAAACGGTTCCCAGGCACCTCCCCGCCTTCTCCTTGGCACCTTCCACAGCAGGTAGCCTGGTCCAGGAGTCAGCTCGTGAGCAAGCAGGCCCTCGGGGCTGCTGTGTGTCAGGGACCCGGCCCCTGTCCTTCCAGAGCTCCCCGCAGAGTGGGGAGGTCAGACACTAACAAAGAATGAGTGTGACTGGTGTGGCAGCGGCCGTGTGAGTCAGACCAGAGGAAGGATGCCTTCCACTTGGGGTGTCGGTGAGCCCTCCAGTGGGATGGGACTTGGAGAAAGAAGGTCCAGAGAGGGTGGTAAGTGATACTAGGTAATGGTGGCGCAGAGGCTGGAGACAGGAGGCGCAAGTGGGTACTGAGGGCGCCAGGAAGCAAAAGACAGGGCACAGAACACTCTCCCCGTGACCAGCCACCTTTGGCATCTTCCTGCCACAGAAGCTTGACTGTACTCTGGCCCACATCTTTCACTCTCCTCATCCCCCAGCCACCAGGACCCCTCACAACGCATGTTTGGGACTCACTTGAGGAGACGGAAGCCCGCCCGCTTCACCTTCACTCTGCAAGCTTCTCACATGCGTTCACCACGTGCCAGGCACCACTGGGGGCACTGTTCCAGCACAAGACACCCAGCAGGGCGAAGAGAAACAACGTCGAGCCTCTTCTGTTCCTGGCAAAGAGCTTCTTAGAGTTAGGTCTTCGTTCCCAGCTCCCTCTCCGGTCTGCTATCAGCTGGAGGAAGGAACCGTTGGGTCCACCCTGAGTCAAAGTACTCACCGCTGGGCCTGTCAGTGGCTGAGATCAGGATGAGACCACGAGTCCCAACACAACATCATGGATGGAGTTGGGGAGAAGTAGTTCAAAGCAGAGGCAGTCTGACCAGTGTCCAGTGTGGGCCCTCGGGGAGCTAGTCTCACCTTTCATGTTTCAGTGAAATAACTGCACCCATAATTAATCCCAGTGGGGACACAGAGGCCAAGAAATATGACGCTCTGGAGACATATAAGGGGGATCCAAAAGAAAGGGGGGGGGGGAAGAAAGGCTTCTTTGAGGAAGTGATGCTTAAGCTGAGATCAGAGGGGGAGAGTAGGAGGAAGCAGGTGGAGAAAAGGGGAAGGACTTAGCTTTTGGGGAGAGGGAGCAGCAAGGGTGAGGCTGGCTGGAGCAGCGGCCCCGTAAACAGTGGTTATCAGTCTGCACTGTTTCAGAGGTGCCCTCCAGGCTACTGAAGACATTAAGGACCAGGCGGAAACATTGCCACCTTGGAAAAGGTGGGCAGATACCTGCCCTGTCAAACCCCAGAGAGACATCCACTATTCGTGGAGTGTTCCCCAGTGTGGGTAGCAGGTGACAGAACTCGCATGGGTTAAGAGAACCATATTCTGTCAGGTTTATGCTATTCAGAACTGCCAAAACCCATAGAATAATAATTCTGAAGAGCAGTTCTAGGGCAGGAGTTGCGATCCTGGCTGTACAACTGAATCACCTGAGACACTCGGAGAAACACTTGTCTTTCCAGACCAAGCAAATCAGGATAGCTGAGCTCAGAACTTCGTCATGGGGACTGAAAAGTTCCTGCGTGCGTGTGAGTTCAGTCATGTCTGACACCTTGTGGCCCCATGGACTATAGCCCACCAAGCTCCTCTGTCCATGGAATTTCCCAGGCAAGAATACTGGAATGGGTTGCCATTTTCTTCTCCAGGGAATCTTCCCGACCCAGCAATTAAACTTGCATTTCTTGCATCTCCTGCCTTGGCAGGCAGATTCTTTACCACTGCACCATGTGGGAAGTGCTTGAAAAGCTCCTAAAAGATTTTGATTTCTAACGAGCAGCCAGAGTTGAGAATCACTATCCTAGTGCAATCCTTTTTTTAAAAAAACAAGTGGAATAACTAAGACCCTTCTACACAATTATTTATCTTAGAAATGTACCCACATTTCTAAGTTCACATTACACACATATAGAGTGAAGATACGGCAGTGGTCATAGAAATCTCATGTTTAAAATAGGGTTGAACTTCAGGGAAAGTGGGTCCTACTTTCTCTTGCTTAGTCCAGGAAAGCAGTTATTAAAAGTTGATCTATAAAGTTGATCTAAAAGTTGATCTATAAAGTTGATCTAAAAGTTGATCTATAAGGTACATTTAAAAGAAAATAGTGTTATGGGTTACCACAAGCAAAAGAATGACATTAGATCCCTTCTTTACACATACACAAAAATTCACTCAAAATGGATCAAAGACTTAAATGTAAGAGCAAAAACAATAAAATGTTTAAAGACAAAAAACATAGGAGTAAATCTTCATGGCCTTGGGGTCTTGGGCGGAACAAAACTTTCTTAGCTATGACACCAAAAGCACGAGTAACAAACGAAAATATTGATTAATAGACTTCATCAAAATTACTAAGTTTGTGATGCAAGCAATACCATTGAAAAAATGGAAAAAGCACTCACAAAATAGGAGAGAATATTTGTAATTGCATATATGATAAGGCACTTGTGTCCAGAATAGAGAACTCTTACAACTCAACAATTAAAAGATAAATAACCCAAATAAAAAGTGAGCAAAGGATGTGACTAGACATTTCTTCAAAGATTTATAATAGCCAATAAGAACATGAAAAGATGTTCAACATCACCAGCTATCAGGAAGATGCAAATAAAAGCCAAAATGAAATACCACTTCACACCCACAAATATGGCTAGAATCATAACGACAGAGGATGTGGCAAAGATGTGAAGAAATTGGAACCTTCATACATTGCTAGTTGGAATGTAAAATGGTGCAGCTGCTCTGGGAAACAATTTATCAGCTTCTCAAAATGCTAAACACAGCGTTACTTACCATATGACCCAGCCATTCCGCTCATATAGATCCAAGAGAAATGAAAGCATATGACCACATAAAAACCCGTATGTGAAAGTTTGTATCAGCATATTTGTAATAGCCAAAAAACACAAACAACCTAAAAGAGCATCAACTGATGAATGGTTAAGTAAAATGAGGTATATCAAGGCAATGAAACATTATCCAGCCATTAAAAGGAATGCAGAATTGATACATGCTCCAAACATGAATGAATCATGAAATCATGCTCAGTGAAAGAAGCCAATTACAAAAAACCACATATTGTATGATTTCATTTGTATGAAATGTCTAGAAGAGGTAAATCTGTTTGAGATAGAAAGTACATGGGTGGCAACCTGTGGCTGAGAGGTTGGAGGGAGATAGAGAGTGGCAACCAGTGGATACAAGATTTCTTTCAGAGGTAATGAAAATGTCCTGAAATTGACTATGGTCATCGTTGCACAACTCTGTGAATATACTAAAAAACATTGAGTTGCACAATTTAAGCAAGTGAATTGTGTGGTATGTAAATTATATCTCAATAAATCTTTTTTAAAAAAACAGCATTAATCCTCACTTCCTTATTCTGGGTGGGACTGGGTCACTGCTTTCTTGCATTTCGTGTTTTCCATCCTGTTACTCTTTCTGTATTCTTACCCACTCGTCCGCCTGGGTTTACGCCTCTTATCTCGGGTCTGCTCTCTGTTTTTCTGTCTCTCCTCCCTCTCTTATCCTTCCCCCGCTTCATTCCTCACTCCCCAAGAATTCCAGAAAATTCTCAGAAGCACTGCTTTTGCAGGTTTGCTCATGCAGAGAGTTGATAAGTCACCAAGCTGGTGGCTTTCCAGCGAGTCCGCCAGCTTCACAGTTTTCCGCTTCTCACAGTTATGAGTGACCCCAGTACACTTTGCACATCACATAGATTGTGTCTTCCAAGGAAAAACAAAGCTGGGGACCGAGTCCGGGGAGCTTCCTGTGTCAGAGCCTCTGGCCACGTTGATTCCCCGGGAAGTGGAACAGTTCAGGAAACAGACTTTTCTGAAATCTCTTAGCCAGTTACCCCATCCTCTAAAGGGGACCAACGAGAGTAAGGCAAATCACGACAGAGGGGACAGCTGACAAAAACAGGAAGGCTGAGCTCCCCAAGCGTGAAGATCGCATTTTCAAAAAACGGCTGCGGCGATAGTTCCCATCCTGCCGGCTTGTCCAAATTCTAGGTCAATCCTCTTACAGAAGATGGGCTCTAATTCCCCTCCTTTTGAATATTGCTTCACTATAGAATCTTTCTTCTAATGAATGGAATCCAGAAGAAGTGGTGCTGTTTGATTTCTGAGGCTGGTTAGAAAATGTGATGTGTTCTGCCTCTCTCTCCACTCTCTTGGAAGCCCAGGCCTCATAGAAAGGCCACACATGTGTTTCAGTCAACAACCAGCTAGAGTCTCAACCCAGAGCCAGCATCAAGGAGGGTGGGAGGGAGGGAGGAAGGAGCCTTCGCATGCCTTCAGTTCCCAGCGTCCACACCCAACCAGCTGACAAGTTGAAGAAGGATGAGTTATCCCCAAGTCCTCCCCATACGGCAGATTCCTGAGATGTTAGTGATCTCTTACTGCACAACAAATTACCCCATAACAGTGTGGCTTGAAACACTTATTTTCCCACAGCGTTTGTAGATCAGGGGTTTGGGCATGGCTTGGTTGAGTTCTCTGTGTCAGAGTCTTTCAAGGGCTGTGATCAAGACTTCGGCTGGGACTTCAATCATTGCGAGGTGCCACTGGCGGGGTGGGGCTACACCTCCAAGCTCGTTCACGGGGTTGCTGGCAAGACTTGGTTCCTTGAAGCCTGTGGAATTATTGCCTTCAGTTCCTGGACAGGTGGGTTTCATGTCACGTGGAGGCTTACTTTGTGCAAGCCAAGAAGGCAACAGAGTAAAAACGGAGCAAGGAACATCACAAGTAACCTCCCATCATTCTTGCCATATTCTCTGTTCATTAGATGCAAGTCATAGCAGAAAAGGCTTTCACACTGAGCAAAATTAACATCTTGTTATTTTAATCCACTGGGCCTTGGGATGGTTTATTACACAGTGTTAGTTAACTAGAAAGCACCAAAACACAGGGAGAGGGGAGAGCTGAGTAGGAAAACTGTATTTATTGAATATTTGGGGTGTATCAGGATCATTTGGCAAGCTGACGCTTAGACAGGTTCAGGGAGCTGCCAAAGCTATTAATGGCATAAGGAGGATGAAACCAATTCTTTTAGATTCCACAACCTTTTCACTTTTCCACCCCACCTTCTGTCCTTTGAAGAGAAATCATCTCAAACCATTGGAATATCAAATAATATTTTACTGATGGCTTTTGTGTTTTCCAAATTTCTAAATTTAACCAGCAGAGGCTATTTCTAGGTGTATTTCCCCTCTCCCACTCCTTCAACTCTCAGTTATGAAAAACTTTTCCTGTTAATCTGTATTTTCCTCAAATTATATATTTTATAAAGCTGGCAGGACCAGTCCTCCAACCTTAGCTAGATTTTCCTCCATAAAAACAAGCTTTCTGGAATACTATTGCTTGCCCATGGTGAGGACATAGATTCCAGGAAGTTGCTTTTAATGCTAAAAAAAGAACACGAGGCAGACATCTGCTTGAAGAGAGAAGAATGTAAAATCCAACTGCTCCCACTGCTGGTGTCTCTGTCAGCACCCACAATCCCCTCCAGTCCTGCAAGAGGGGCCTCAGGCTGAACGCATAAAAACTGCGTGCTCACTGATTCAGCGACCCAGGATTGGAGGGAGGTAGACTTTTCACTGCAAACCCTTTTGCATAGTATTTTAAATATATAGTGTGCTTGTAAATTACCTTTAAAAAAAAACTGCTTAAAAATTAATCTCAGATGAGAGATTTCTGTTAAGAGAAATGGAGTTATTTGTCAGGATGGAGTCAATGATCACTACCCTCTCCCAGGGGCTGCTTCTGGGCCACCCCATGTGTGATTAAGACTGTCCTGAAAGCTTCCAAGGTGAGCTCAGGCCTGGGAACTCAGCAGAGATGGAAAGAGCATAGAGATGTTCTCGTTAGGGCCTCCTGCCTGTTGGGGAGACAAGGAAGGTTTTTCCAAAAGTAATGGTGCATTAAGGGGGATCTCTCCCAGGGCCCAAGAGTGGCCTCTTGTCTAACACTCGGAAATGAATTATCTGAGGAAACACTTGAGTAAATAAAGCACAAGACTTTATTGGGAAGGGACACCTGGGCAGAGAGCTAGAGGATAAGGGAACCCAGGAGAACTGCTCTGCCACGCGGCTCGCAGTCTTGGGTTTTATGGTGATGGGATTACTTTCCAGGTTGTCTTAGGCCAGTTATTCTGACTCAGGGTCCTTCCTGGTGGCTCACACATTGCTCAGCCAAGATGGATACCAGCAAGAAGGATTCTGGGAGGTGGTAGGGCATGTGGTGTCTCCTTTTGACCTTTCCCAGATTCTTTCAGCTGATGGTGGCTTGTTAGGTCCATGTTCTTTACTAAGACCTCCTGTCATAAAATAACACATGCAAATGGTTACTATGGTGCCTGGCCTGGGTGGGTGGTTTCACTCAGTATGTTACTCCTAAGAGTAGCAGATAATTCACAGCCTAGATGCTCAGGGGTTGATTGATAATCTAAAAGATGAGTCAAATCAAAGGATGGTCCCATTCTTTTGCAGTCTAAGTCATAATGACATTAATGATAATGAGAATTACTATGGTGAGTGCTTAGTCAGTTAACATTTAATTAAATCAATGATATGATTGAAATTACATCTACCATTTTATTATTTGTTATCTGTTTCTTGGTTTTCTGTTCCTCTCTTCCTTCTCCCTCCTAGTTTAGACTATTTAAAATACATTTTAGAATTATTTTATGTACATATTGACCTTTTAACTAGAACTATTTACATCATTTTTAAAGGTTACACTAGGAATTACACTATACACCCTTGATTTTTCACACTGTTAATATTGTACCATTTCATATAAAAACATAGAAAATTTGCAGTTATCCCTCATATTACTCCACCCACAGCACTTTTCACTGCTACTGCCGTGTGCATTACAACTACATATACTGTAATCTGTAAGAAATATTATAATTTCCTTTTAAAGAGTCATATGTATTTCAAAGAAATGGAGAGAAAAAACAGCTTTATATATTACCCAGATATTTACCATTGCTAATGTTCTTTAATTCTTCCAGGCAGTTCAAGTTTCCCTCTGGTATAGTTTCCGTTCAGCCTGAAGAAATTGCTTGGTCTTTCTTCCAGTGAAGCTCTGTAGGCAATGTAAAAGAACACCTACTTTGCCTTCTATTTTATAGGATATATTTACTGGATATAGAATTTTGAACTGACAATTCTTTCTCTTGACACTTTAAAGATGCTTTTCCACCATTTTCTAGCCTCCATGTTTTCTCTTAAAAACTTGGTGGATGTTAAAATTATTATTATCCAGGATGCCATGTGCTGTTGTTCTCTGGTTTCTTTGGGATATTCTATGTCCAGTTTTAACTCTAACGAACCTAGATGTGATATTCTTTGCCTTTGTCCTATGTGGGCTACTCTAGGTTAAATCTACAAATTTATGTCTTTTACTAAATATAGAAAAAGTTCAGTCCTTATTTCTTCAAATATCTTTTTGAAATATTCTTTCTTTCTTCTTCCTCTGAGACATTTATACGAGAATTTTTGATATTGCCCTAGAGGTACTGGAGACTTTGTTCATGTTTTAAAATCTTTTTTTTTTTCTCTTTCTTCTTCAGATTGGATAATTTCTATTGGTATACCTTTACATGCACTGACTTTTTTCTGTCATCTCCATTCATATTAGTCCTGAGAGTTAGAGTTCTCATTATTGGACAATGAAGTTACAAATAAGCAAGAGAGGAAAGCTAAAATGAACAGGTTGATTCCTGTCACACTGAACTAGTGTTGGACATCAGTAGAAACTCATTTATTAGGATGATGGGAAAAAGAGAGAAATAGATGTGTTCACATAAGTTAGTGTACATACACACATTCCCAAATCTATTCACTGATTTAGAAACAATGACATCCTCATAGCAATGAGTGCACCTAGTGTCCAGATCTTGGTTTGAAAGGAACAGGACCCCTTGGAGAAATGGTTCATTCCAGGGCTAGGGCAGAAGAAATAAAAGAGGAACTTTTGAGCATCTTGTGAAGTAAGGAAGTGCTCAAAAAAAAAAAAAAAAAGAAAGAAATTATGGGGGCTTCCCAAAAGACACAAGACCCTGGAAAGGCTCCTAATACATTAGTTTTGAATTATATCCCAAATAATAAAATAAATATGTTTTGTCCCATGGTAATATAAATCAATTGTTGACTAAATAAATGGGTGGAAGATGAGACAATTTCTCCCTCCTAAGAATTCCAAATAATCAATGTAGAACAAAAGAAGAAAACAGAAAAACACCATGACATTACAGTAACAACGGCTGCAGACAAGATTCAGCAATGAACGCTGAAACAAATGGGTGAAGGTTTAGGAAAACCCAGGGTGTGGCTTCCAAATATCTTCTTCAAATATTTATTCATTCTTGCCATGGAATATGTTCACAAATTCTTAAACACTTCTCCCTCCAGGAAGGGGACTTTAATTTTTCTCTCTCTGAGTGTGGGCTGGATGTAGACTCTTAGTCAACAAACAGTTTAAAATGAGAAAAATAAAAATAAAATAAAATGACAAAAAGACTAACAGTATAGTGGAGAAGCCTGCAGGCACCCCTAGAACAAATTGCTCAAAGTCAACATCACCAATAATAAGACACATTGACACCATGTACCCTCTGAAATGATACAATGAGGACATGTCACCTCGGTGGTAGTCCTCCCCAAGTTGCTGTTGAGATGCTGTCACGTCTGACTCTTTTGTGACCCCATGGACTCCTCTGTCCATGGGATTTCCCAGGTAAGAATACTGGAACGGGTTGCCATTTCCTTCTCCAAGGGATCTTCCCAACCCAGGGATTGAACTTGTATCGCCTGCATTGGCAGGCAGATTTTCTTTACTGAGCCACCAGGGAAGCCCCTGGCCTCCCCAGAATCTAATCCTGAGAAAGCTTTAGACTAATCCAAATTGCAGGAAATTCTGCAAAATATCAGACCAGTACTCCTACAAAGTGTCAAGGTCATGAAAGACAAGGAGAGAGTAGGAGTCTATCACAGATTGGAGGTAACTAAGACAAATGTGAAGATTAATGCAATGTAGTGTCTTGAACTGGATCCTAGAAGAGAAAAGGAGCTTTAGTAGAAAAATTGAGATAAACCTTCCCTTTAAAATGTATAACTTCTTGAGCATCAGGACAGAGTTATTCAACTTCCAAGGCCTTAATGTAAAGCTTTCAACACTGACTTCTTGATGTGTTCAAGTCAGACATAACAATAATAGCGCCATTTATTGCATGTTAATGGAAGCCAGATACTCAGCTCAGGATTTCACATACACTATGCCATTTAATCCTCCAAACAACATCATCAACAACATCATCAACTCTGTTTTACAGGTGAGACGTGGAGCTCAAAGCAGTATAGTAATTTGCCCAAGGTCACGTAGCTAGTAATTGCAGGAACCAAGACGTGAACTCAAGGAGTTTGGCTTCAGCCCTCAGACGCTTTAACTACTATGCTTGGTCTGTGGGAGTGTTTACTAAATTATTGCCTTGAGGAATTAGGAAACTCCATTACAGGGATACTTTGAATCATCCAAAATAAGAACCATAAAATACAAGAGGAAGAAATGTTTATATGATTCTTTCTGAAGCAGCAAAATCTATACCCTTGTTTTCCAAGCTTTAGTCTTCCTCCAGCCAGCAACCCGGTTTCTGCCACGGCTGACATAACCTGTGTTCTTAGTCACTTAATATCTTTTAAATCGACTCAATTGTTTTTGCTTAAGTAAATTATTCAAAAAGGAAAGTGACCTCATGTCGCTATTGTAAATGGAAAAGCAGTACCATTTACCTTAAGTAAATGGTAACCTAAAAATAAATACCATAGAAACAAAACAATGTCGATAGATTACAGTTAGATACTGGCGCTTGCCAAGGGCCTGAGCCTGAATGAGTTGTGTTCTCTCTTTGCTAAAACAAGGAAGATCTAACGAATGTTGGAGACCCGTCCGTGGCGGACCAGCACCAAAAGGTAAGCAGAATTGCCCAAAAAACTGCAGTCTTCTTTGTCATTTTGGAATTCAGTGACAGAAACCCCGCAGAAACTTAAACAAAGTAGAAACTATTTCTGTCTCACACAAAAGCCCACAGGTAGGAGGAATGGCTAGTGTGACACCCAACAGTGCTGAGAAGAGGCACACTCTCTCTTGTGGTCCCATCAGGGCAGCCCACACGGTAACTTCAAGGACCAAGATCACTTCTGCTCTTCAGGGAACAACGGGAGGGAAAAAGAAGGAAAAGGGAATACCTCTGCTGTTTGAGAATACCGCTCCACTTTCGCTTGCATCTCATTGACTAGAACTTATTTACATAGATTGGGAGACGGGGAAATGTTGATTTTATTTTGGGCAGCCAAGTATCTAACTTCAAAAAGGAAGGGGGATGTTGAAGCTGAAACTCCAATACTTTGGCCACCTGATGTGAAGAGCTGACTCATTTGAAAAGACCCTGATGCTGGGAAAGATGGAGTGCAGGAGGAGAAGGGGACGACAGAGGATGAGATGGTTGGATGGCATCACCGACTCAACGGACATGGGTTTGGGTGAACTCCGGGAGTTGGTGATGGACAGGGAGGCCTGGCGTGCTGCGATTCATGGGGTCGCAAAGAGTCGGACATGACTGAGCGACTGAACTGAAGTATCTAACTTCAAAAAAGGAAGGGGGAAATCTATTATTAGAGGAAAAGGGGGAAATGGATAGACAGTAGCAATGTCTGTGATTTTATGATTCTCCATGCCCCACCCATCTTCTTCCAGGACTCGTTTTAAGAGAATCACCTAAGTGATTCCAAGCTCAGGCCTTCAACTGACCCTTCCACTTGCTTCTGAGGTTGGCCTTGACCCTGCTGCTCCTCTGCCCATCTGATCTAAGGAAAGTACTTCTCCCCCCACTAAGGTTACACTTTGTTATTAGGCCCCTTAAACCTACCCTGCCTCAGAGCCCATCTCTTACAGGGCTCCCTGTGCTAGGTGGGCTGTGAGATGGGCACTGCTCAGGGAGTCATCAGACCTGGGGTGCTTTCTGACTGCCCCTCTCTGACCATGCTGCCATCCTTGATTCACTCTCAGAAACTCTTCATCACTGACCATGACACTGAAGAGCCAGAGGCAGAGGTCCTGGCCGTGGCCTGGAAGAATCCATGGCCCCAGCCTGAGTTGTGGGCTCTGATAACTCTGCCCTGAAACTTGAGGAGTTTCACACCTTATAGGAAAGTTACACCACATCCAACACAAAGACATACACAAGAGGTCTTCTCAACATGAGGACAGAGACAAAATTTGCCAAGGATGGTGTTGGCAACCATAAGCAACTTGGAGATGGAAATCATCTTATATCAAATGACCTTGAATTATAGTCTGCAGAGGAGAGATGTGACTTGACCAGGGAAAGGAGGGAAGTTATGGGCCATTGACAGCCTCAGAGATGAGTCACAGATGCTGGGGTTACCACCCACCTGGACCACTGAGACTGGAACCACCACCCCAGGCAGGGTGGAGATCATAAGGTTTTAGAGCAGGAGGCCATCTGAAGACCCCCCTGGCCCCATAAGTCTCCACATTTTCAAAATCAAAGACATTTTTAAAAAATCATCAACCCAACAGACTTTTGTTTTAATAGTTCCATGACAATTAAGTTGTACAAATTAATAATTAAATCACGTTTCCTGTATTTTGTACCTAAGACCCATATCTGCTGGTGAGAGGGCCTAGTGAGCCTGGCAAAATGATAAGACCAAGCTGAGCTTCCAGATCAGGCTGGAGGAAACCCATCGTTTTAGGTGGGAGGTTGAAAAACACCAGGAAAGAAATGGTAAGCCAACCCCACGCTTGGCATCTTTGCTGGTCTCCAGGCTCCTACCAGGTTGGAAAGAGCTAAACTTCACAGTCAATCTCCTCAATTTACTGGTGGGAAAACAGTCCAGGAGGGGAAATGGCTCAGCCAAAGTCACCCAGTTACGGATGGTGAGCCATGTCACACGCCTCCTGACTCATGACCACTGTCCTGCCCACTTCTACACCCTCCCAGTTGCTCAATCCCAAAACTCCAGCCAACAGTCTCAGAGCATGGTGTGGGAACCAGCTTAGCAGAGTCATGGGGAAGACAGGGGTTGCTCCCAAAGAAAGGTGAATCATCCACACCCAAGTGTACCAAGTAGCAGGGATGCCTGGATCAGGAAGCCAAGCCTGAGCCAGAATGCCATGGGTGCCATAAACAAAGCAGCCAAACGTGCCAGACCCGTTGTGATTACCGTGATGGTGGGTCTGAAGGCTGCAGTCTGTGACGGGTCCCAGGACACTCACCAGGCTTCTTAGATGATCTTATGCTGGTGATAAGTGAAAGCATTGTTTCCCCAAACACTATCCAGATATAACTCAGGAACAGATCACCCAGAAAGTAGTTGTAACCTGTCATGCTTAATAGGAGAATAAATTGCGATATGTTTTTATTCCCAGGGCCTGATGAAGGCACTGTGTCTCTCAGAAAAAGTGTCAAACCAGCCTGTGACACCATCTGGGAAACCAATGCATTAGCTCAGCTTTCTTAGTAGCCATGTGACCTTGAGCAGGCTCTCGGGGGTCCTCAGTGCCTCAATCATAAGTGGGAAGATTTGTCCCTGTGGTGGTTTGCTAGGACTGCCAAGACAAAGTAACCACAGATGGGGATTTAAACAACAGAAATGTATTCTCTGTTTGTTCTGGAGGCTGAAAGTCCAAGGTCAAGGTATCGACAGAGTCGGTTCATTTTAAGGGCTGTGAGACAGTTTCTGTTCCTTGCCTCTCCCCTAGCTTCTGGAGGTTTGCTGGCAAATTTTGATGTTTCTCCCCTTGTAAATGCATCACTCTGATCTCTGCCTTCATCGTCACATGGCATTCTTGGTGTTGTATGTATGTGAATCTGTCTCCAGTTTCCTTTTTTTGTAAGAGCATCGGTCATATTGGATGAGGAGTCCACCCTAGTGGCCTCAACCTAATTCATGACATCTGCAATGACCCCATTTCCAAAGGAAGTCATATTCTGTGGTGCCAGGGACTAAGACTTCAACATATGAATTAGGGGAGGACCCGACCCAACCCAGAACCACTCCCAGCCCTCCAACTCGGCACCAACTGTAAGGGTCACAGAAGGCCTCACGTGTGAAGGTACCTAGAGGCAGATAAGGCCAACAGGATGGAAAAGTCTGTGTGGTTCCTTCAGGCTGTGGGGGCCACTGAGATGTGGCTGTAACTCTGAGAAGCAGAAACCTGGAAGCACAGTGGTTTCATGGCTTCTCTGGACAACTCGGCAGACAGCCTGGTGGCCATGTTTCCATAAATGCTTGGTATAAAAAGGCACCCTCAGGCAACGGTTTTCACAGAGGCAGGGCCTCTTGGTTTGTCTGTGACTGAGGAACATTTGGTTTCTTTTCTGCTCCATCCGAGGGTCTGCTGCCATCAACAGCAAATTTGCTTTAAGTGGGACTGATTTGATGCCCCACCTCTCCTCTATCCCACTCATGTTAGAACTGAAACAGAAAGAACTGAGGCTAAAATAACTCAGTCCCCCACATGGTTTGGGGTGAGTAGACAGCGGGTTGCCATTTCCTATTGCCGTGTATAAATAAGCACTGATCACTCTGTAGGAAGCAGCCAATTCCCACACAAGAAGAGGGTCACCAGCCCCCCTGAGATGTCCCTGCTCACCTTGCCAGCTGCCTGGGCCACCCTCTCCTCCACCTGTGCTCCCTCCATCCTATGGCACAAAGAATTGGAGTAATTCATCCAAGGCCCCTCAGGTAAATGGCAGAAACAGCATTCAGACCCAGCCGGTCTGGCTCTGAAACACCATAATTCCTTCCATCAGACTGAAGCTGGACCACTACCCAAACCAAAGGCTCAGATGCATGATGTGGTATTGACTCTGGAGACAAGCTTGGCCTGGGGGATGGGTAGAATTTTCCACATTGTGCTTTAGAGTTTTTCACCTAAGTGTCTTGAAGAAGGGAGGCCAGTGGTGGGTGCAAAGGCTGGACCATCTGGAGCAAGAGGGAGCTTTCATGTCCCCTTCCCTCAGGGAGGCCTAAACCTATTGGAAAACATATCAAGCGTACAGACAAGGGTAGACTATTAAAATGTACATACTATTTAGCTTTATCAAATTTAACACCAAGCCATTTTTGCTTCAGATGTTTTACTTTTAAGAAATAAAACAAGAGATGAGTTGAAGTTTCCTGCACATTGTTCCCCTTTCTTCGGAAGAAACCACCATCATAAGGCTGAGTTATCATTCCCATGAGCATTGTATACTCTCAGTCCCCATGTATGCACCCATAAATATCTTACAGTAATGATGTGCAGGTCCTAAAACTTTTTCCCAGTGGAATCATACTGGACATTCCTCAGTCACTTCTTTCCACTCAACATTTTGCCTTTGCTTGTCTCGTGTTGATCCCTGTGGCTGCAGTTCACTCATTTTAACTTCTATAAAGGTAGGCCATAGTTTTAAACATTTGTTTTCTGGTTATTTTGCATTTTTTTTAATGCTAGAAATGACCTTGTATTCTTGTACCAATGAGGCTCCCACACTGTTCTGAAGCAGAAACCTAGAAGTAGGATGCCTGAGTCATGGGGTGAGGAGCATCTTCAAGTCTTCAGACAGTCACTAGACTTCCCTCCAGAGTGGTTCTACCAATGTATCCTCCCACCTGTAGAACTTTGAACTCTCCACATAGTTGCCTACACTTGGTATCATCAGCCTTTAAAATTTCCTGCCAAGCAAAATGAAATGGTGTCTCCCTGAGATTTTAATTTGCATTTTCTTTTACTGGCAGTGAGATGGAGCATCTTTTCATGGCTTTATTTTATGGGCATGAGTCTTCGGGTGTCTCCCGAGTGAGCTTCAAGGGGAAGTGCAGAGTAGCCAGAACTTAGATCTTGGGCCTGGTGCTTGTTAACTCTAGAAGCTCTCCTAACTCCTGGGTAAGAAATTCACTGTTGCCTGAATAGCCTGGAGGACCTTGTGAAGGGTGAAGGGGGAGAGTAACAGGGGAGAAGTGGCCTGTTTTGCCCTATCCGTCTACTAAACAACTGGAGTCCCGCACAGGCGCTGACCTACTGCATGACTGCAGTCAGGATGGCAGGTGCTCTCTTCTCTACAGAAGCCTTCTGGGGAGGCTGTGAGCAAAGGAAAAGGTAAGATCAAGAGACAAATGCCCTCATAAACCACAAGGTCATATTGTACAGCGCAGGGAGCTGTGCTGAATATTCTGTGACAAACCATAATGGAAAAGCTCATGAAAAAGGGACTCAGAGGGCGAGGCTGAAATGAATGAAAGCCGCTCAGTCAAGTCTGACTCTTGGTGACCCCATGAACTGTAGCCCACCAGGCTCCTCGGTCCATGGAATTCTCCAGGCCAGAATGCTAGAGTGGGTAGCTGATCCCAGGGCCGATGAATGTTTAATTTTGTCCATAGATTTGGCAACACACAGGTCCTTGGAGAGCTCCACAAGGCAGTGCCAAGAGAGCGTGTTCAGATTCAGGGTCGGAAACCCGCCCGGAGTGAGCTGAGGGAGCCGAAGGGTGTGCAGACGCCGCTCTTGACAAGCTCAGCTGCAAATGAGAGCAGAAGGGCAAGGAGTCGAGGGAAGGTGTTCTTTCACAAAGAGAGAGACAAAGCATGTAGATTCAAGGGAGAGAGAGATGCAAGGACGGGGCTGTGAGCCACTGGAGCGACGCTTCGGGCGACCCACCACGCACCGTCACAGGAGGTGGGGAGGTCGTGTAGTGAGGCTGGAAGGCTCAGAGGCCAGTGCTCATCTGACGGCTGTTCTGCCGTCTTCTTGGGGCAGGATGCTTGGTCATCAGATGCTCAGGTCGGGTGTCCCACAGGAAAGTTGAGACTGAAGCCAGCTTGAAACAGTCCTGGAGAACAGACGGGTGAGCTTGTTAAAGACTGCCGCCTCCCCACCACCACTTTGCGAACGCCTGTTCTAATTCTGCTGTTCTGACTCTGCTTGGATGCTCAGGAGGCTCTGGATGAGGAAGCCGTGAAGTAAGGCAACCCTGCGCTCAAGTTGGAAGTCCCTGAGACACTGAAGAGAGGGGAACTATCTCCCTCGGAGCTGCAAGCCATCTCTGAATAAGAGGCGGGGCCAGGACTCGAAGCAAGGACCCAGGAGTGGCCAGTGTTTCTGCGTGAAGATGCCTTCATGCCATAGGGAAGACATGGAAAGGTCAAGGACCAATGATGACAGGCTTGATTCAATAGTTCAGTGGTTTGCTTTCTCTTGATTCCACAAGTAAACACTTTTACTGTGTTCTTTTTTCCGTCAACTGAGTATATAGTATGGCAGAAGAAAAAAAGGTGGCTGATATTTTTTGGTTAATTACTAATACTTATCTCCTGATTTCTCTTTATTGCTTAAAAAATTAATATTGACTTAAATATTTTTCACTCCCTCTCCTTTTAAAGGTTTCTCATCCCCTCACTGACTATCTGGCGAGACGGAGCAGCAGTTTTAAATTTTTTTCTTTTTCATCCCCATTTAACAGACAAAGAAGCTGGGGACCCTGAGGAGATGTGATTTGCAAAGACTACCCAGCTTGTGAAAGGCAGGGTTTCAACTAAAGCCTATCAACTCTGGCTCGCAGGGTTGGGGTCCAAGTGACCAGGGGCTGGGAGTTCTAGCGCTGGCAGAAAGGACACCAGGATGACAGACATCGCCAGGATGCCCTGGCGACTCCTTGGGCGCCCTCTCCTGGTGGTCGGTGTAGGAACAGGATATCTTCTCCAAAGCGGGCGGCCCTCTCAGGGCAGAAAGCTGTGGAAAG
The DNA here is from genome assembly GCF_033118175.1 of Dama dama. NCBI lineage: Eukaryota > Metazoa > Chordata > Mammalia > Artiodactyla > Cervidae > Dama > Dama dama. The sequence continues at coordinate 47,729,868 of NC_083707.1, forward strand.
CACCTCTGATGCCAGAGAAAACCAGAGGCCTGCCAAGTTTGGCCTCTGCTTAGAGGGCACCAGGCCAGAACAGAACTTGGCTTTCACTGAGCCATGAGCAAAGAGCCAAAGAAAACAATGAGGGGACCCACAGCCCCTAGAAGCCAGCCCCCTGCCCCCAGCCCCTCTGCAGACAGCTCTAGTGACTCACTCCTCCCCAGGGAGCAGCCTGGGAGGAAACAGTGCAGGCGCGCATGGGAGAAACTCTGTATGGATGGACGTCAAGCAGGTCCTGGTCTCCAGGAAGGAAAAACACCACTGAAATCACCACGGTTGGCAACGGTGCTGCTCTCCAGGGTCCCGGGGTGTCTGGTGAGTGGCGTGCAGGAAGGACAGCGAGAGAGGGGGGCACGGGCTCAGCCACACCCAGGAGCCAGCTTCCCGGCCACAGCTGGACAAAGGGTCTGCTGCGACAAGCCCGGGATCGTGGACTGTCCGCCACCACAGGGCCAGGAGTGATTAAGATATTATGGAGAGAATCGTTTAGATTTTGCCTGCCCCAGGCTAACGTTTTTAAGGACTGTCATTTTGAACTTCTTACCAAAAGAAGAGTCTGAGGCCTGATTCTCTTCTGTATGAAATACCATCTTTGCAGCAAACAACAATAACAAAAAAAGATAATGAATCAAACAAGGAAACAACGAGGATATTCAAACCCATGCTCTCTTATTGCCGGAGCCCACCGAGCTTCAACCCCTGATGCCCAGAATGTCACCTAAACACACGCTTTTGCTCCTCGGTGTTGGCACAGTTAGGAAAGGAGAATGACCATGCTGGCAGGCCAGACTCCCTAGAACCTCACAGGTGGTCAGCTTCCGGCTTGAGAGAGGGGAGTCCAGAGATGGAGTTCTTCGGATGCAGGGCACTTGACTGAAACTTTAGGTTCGTCTGCTTTTACTGGACCACCTGGGCACCTGGAGACCCACTCTCAGTGCCCAGCACAGGTCCAGAAATGCACTCATTGCTCCCTTGGTCAGTGCATTCATTCACCTGCTGTCCTACGAGCATGTGCCAATGGCCGTTTTGTGCCTGATACGGGGTTGGGCTCCTGGGTGGATTCACAGAGCAAAGAGATGGTCTCCACCTTGAGTAACTGCAACGTGATGCAAAACAGGCCACCGAGCTGTGTTGTGGCGACACACGCATCTTGGGCTCCTGGCCTCCGGCCCCCCTGCCAGGACACCTGCTCCCTCACTTCCTTTGGGTCTCTGCTCACACTCCTCTGTCTCGGAGGTCTTCTCCCATCACACGCTATCACTCCCTGTCTCCTGACCCGGACTTATCATGGCACTTACTCCTCCTGATCTCGCATGTATTGATGGTCTTGCCCAGAGTGTCAACTTCATAGAGGCAGAGACCTTGTCCTGCTCTCTTTCGAGTTCTCAGCTCCTATACAGGGCTTCTCACCAACACTGAAAAGTAAATGTTGTGAAAAGAAAGAGCAGGAGGAATGGACACTGCTGTGACTTACATGTGAGAGGGCTTCCAGGTGGAGGTGTCCTAGGGCCGGGACTTACAGTAGGATTTGCCTGGGGTGGAAAAGAGAGTACCAGACAGCCAAGCAAAGGAAGTGGTACCTACAGGATTAAGGAGGTTGGAAGGAGGCAAGGCTGGGGGCAGGTGGGAATATGGCTGAAGGCCCTTGAGGCCGAAAAGGGGTACAGCCTCGTCCCTGAGCTGTCGGGAATGATCCAGAGTGATTAAGCAGAGGACAATAAAGGGACGGGTGTGCTGGGGTGGGGAGAGATGGAAGGAGGGCTGTTGGCCAGGAAGCACTTGATTTCGCAGTTTTCAGATGGCGCCAGCAGGGAGGCAAGTTCTGGGGAGGGGGCAGGGGGTCCCCAAGTACGGCCCAGGTGGGGCCTGGAGGGCTTCATGGAGGAGGTAAGCCTGGTGCAGGGCTCTGGAGCCCACACCAGATGGTAGGGTGGCCGGAAGGGGGAAGAGAGCAGGGCAGGGCACCAGGCCAGCTCCCCACAGCTGACATGCCCACTCCTCCCACCTCTGCCTCCCTGTGAACACCAGCATGTTCACTCCAAACAGTCAGTATGGACTGAGGCTAATTATCCAGCCAGGAAATGCCTGCGTGGACAAGGCCATGTCTCCCGACAGCCCTGGCCCCTCCTGGGCGGCCTTGAGGGTTCCCTGCCCGCTCTCCTCGTCTGGTGCCAGCCCAAGGCCGAGGACTCGTCCCAGACACAACTCGGCCCTCACCCCGCTCTGGACCTTCTTAGCTCCACTCTGATCCCCCACAACCCTGGCCCTCTCCCCATTACTGACCCTCCCCACCCTCAGAGGAGGCTTGGGGTTTCAGTCTCTCTGGGACCAGCAGGGCCTGAGCGAGAAGGGATGCAGGGCTGGGCTCCTCCTGCTTCTGTCCTTCAAAGGCCGCCCTTGGCTCCACTGGCCTCTCTGCCCTTCCTTCCACCTGCACACGGGGCCTCCTGGTGACCCACCAACAAGCCCACACCAGGCCTTGAGGAGGAAGACAAAGTCTGAAAATTAGCACGTCCAGAGATACCACCCACCTCGCTCGGGGCCGGGGGAGACACATCATACTTACACAGCACTGCTCCTTATAGCTCCAAAGTCACTTTTTGGTGCAAAAACAGAAAAAATGCATTATGTATGACTTGGTATCACATTTGATATATTTAGATAATTTTTCAGAAATGAAAACTAGCAAAACCTCTCTGGGAAAAGAAATCCCCATTTCTCCCCCCCACTGCCACCACCACCACCAAACTTTCAGGTTATTTTTGTGCCTTCCTGGCTCTGCTCTGGGGAGGGAAGGAGTTGGAGACACCGCCACCTGCCCCCCCACAACCCGGGAGCCCACCCCTGGGAGAGGGGAGCGTGCAGCTAGCTCTTCCTGGGTGTGTGGCCCCACCAGGGATGTCAAATTGATTAACTTCATCATGGTAGTGAGCTCCCTAATGTTTTTCGTTGCAGTATCTCGGCTCTAAACGATTGTGACCCAAGGCAATTTACAGTTACTTCCATTTTTTTTAATGAAGTCTGATTTAATAGTCGGAATGGTTAATGGCCTCGTCTGTCACACATAATAAAACAGAGCCTAATTGTATTTTAAAAAGGCCCTTTTGGTATGAACAGAAGCAACAACTTGATTGCCTTGTGAGAGAGGGCTTTGCTATGTGCTAAGATGGCTTCCCAAGGGCGCCACTTTCTCCCTGGGTCACTATTTCACCCTCCCCCACAGTTCTTTCTTCTAAAAAGGAATTCCTAATTCCCCAGCCAGTTAAAACCCTTGGCCATTCTGCCAGCTTCCTCAGGCTGCCCCATCCTTGGGCTCCCAGGGTTTTACACACCCCTGCATAATTACAGCCCTTCAGGCCCTCCCCTTAGAAGTAAATGGCCCAAAAAAAAAAAAAGTAAATGGCCCAACACCCATTTTACAGCTGGGAAAACTGAGACTGGCCCGCCCTACGGTCCCAGAGCCCCAGGGTGGCGAGTCAGGGAATCTCTGGTCTGGCTCTGTGACCAGCTCCCACCACTGACCCTCCCCACCCAGACAGCCCACCCATGCCAGCTCCTCCCCTGTGACGGAACAGGGCCCCTGTGAACAGGCCGGAGCCCTGGCCTCTCAGAGTCACCATGCTCCGTGGGGAAACTGGGGCAGGGATGAGTGATTCAACCAAGAGCCCAAGGCTTGTTCAAAGGGACCTGAGATCAAGTTTCAGTCCTTGAGCAAATAACATGCTTGCCTCCTATAAAATAAGAAAGTTTGGGAAATCCTACAGAAATCTGGCCATGGCCACTCCCCCACACCTGCCCCCCGAGTCTCCTGGTCTTCTGGCCTCAGCAGCCTGTGTTCAGGGCCCTGCCTCCCCCAATCTCTGCGCTCCCTGAGTGAGCTCACTCTGGAGCCTTCGGCGAGGTTTACCAGTTGGCCAAGCAGGTGTCCCAGGGAGGCCAGGCAGCTTAGTTGACACTACCCTGAATGCATAGTAGCCCTCCCCTGGGAGTGAGGGAGATCTCAGACAGGACTGTGGACTTGGTGCTGTGACCTTGAACGTGAACTCCCTCTGTGAAATCCAGCCACGCCTGGCTCGCCCTCCCCTCAACAACCTCTGGCTGTGGGGGCATCTCCACAGCCCTGCCTTCAGTGGGCTCTTTGTTGAGGGTAGGTGGGGGTGCCAGTTAGGCCCACAGAGCCCCTGTGGGCTGGAGAGAGGCCAGAGTCCCACAGATGAAGTGTCTGGCGAGGGGAGCGGCTTGAACCAGTCACGGTGTGCACCCTGCAGGCTTGGGAAACAAGGCCTGTCTGGACACTCCTGCCCTTCATCCTGGAGCTTCTTTCAAGTGCCCGAGGCTGAGCAGAGGCTGAGAAGCAAAGAGCATGTGGACTCTTGTCCAATGTCGTGGCTGGAGGCGGGATGGGTAGCTGGGAGATGCAACTGCCGCTGTCCCCTGAGCTGGGCGCGGGCTCGGGCCCATCTGGCTTCTCTGAGAAGGGGAAGGAGGTTGTGGGAATGGGGACCCTTCTAGCCCCTCGCAGTAAAGTACGGGGAGAGGGGGGCTTAGAGTCGAAGGACCGGCCTTCAGCCTGCCCAGCCTCCAAACTGTGTGGTTTGGACCCTGCTCCCGTCTGGAATGGGCAGGCGGTGATCATCCGGAACTGCAGGCTGTGGGCAGGCCACACGGGACCGTCCTCACCCGCGCCCGTGGAGAATCTACAGCAAGCAGAAGTCCTCCCCTCCCAAAGGGCAAAATGGGAAAGGAACCTGTGTTCTCATTCGCTGGCTCTCTCCCTCCTTCAATCTGAAAAGGACAAAACAATAGTCGGTACCTAGAATAGCTGTGGCAGAGGCCCCGCTGGAATGAAAAATTAAAAGGAGCCCTCGCAGAGAGAAAGCTCAGGGCCCTCATTGTTGCCGGAGCTGCACCTGGACACGGGGGCATCTTCTCCTCAGGGATGTCAGGAGAAGCGCTTCGTCCTGACTGGCTCTGGCCGCCCTCTCATAAATATCAGGGAGGAGACTTGGGGGTGAATCTAGCATCTCCCTTATCTCCCTCGTCACCCAGCTCAGGCTTCATTAAACACACCCTCAGTGTCCTCCCTTCCCTCTATCAGGCCTCCCTAGCAAAACCCCATGGCTGGTTACACCAAGAGTCTGTCCTCTCTGGGCCTGCACTCAGGTAAGATAATATAGCTGGAGAAAAGCAAGCAGTATCAGTCAGCACAGGTCGTTTGTTGTTCGGTTGCTAAGTCGTGTCTGACTCTTGGTGACCCCACGGACTGCAGCACGCCAGGCTTCCCTGTCCCTCACTATCTCCCAGCGCTGGCTCTAATTCATGTCCGCTGAGTCAGTAATGCCACCCAACCATCTCCTCCTCTGTCGCCCCCTTCTCATCTCGCCCTCAGCGTAAGTTATGCGGCAATAACAAACAACCCCAGGTCTCAGGCCGACAGAGAGCAGCTTCGCTCCACGTCGATGCGGCTCTGCTCGCCAGCAGCGTGTGGCCCCATCATTCGTGCTCCCTGAGATTTGTTCTCAAGGACAACGCTTTCCCTTTGTTCTCCTCCTACTTCTCTGGTCGTCTCCTGTTAATCTCCTTGTGCTGTGCTGTGCTAAGCTGCCTCAGTCGTGTCCGACTCTTTGCAACCCTGCGGACTGTAGCCCACCAGACTCCTCTGCCCCTGGGATTCTCCAGGCAAGAATACTGGAGTGGGTTGTCATTCCCTCCTCCAAGGGATCTTCCCGACCCAGGGATCAAACCCACGTCTCATGTCTCCTGCATTGGCAGGTGGGTTCTTTACCACTAACCAGGAGTTTGAGATGAGTTGAATCTCCTTACTAGGAGCTTTGCTGTCGGTGTCTTTAACTTATCTTTCCAACCCTTAGACTTTGGAGAATCCAAGGATTAATCCTCATACGCCTTACTGCTCACACCCACTTCCTCAGTGGGCTCGTCAGGCATAAGCATTGAGCATCATCTTTGCCAATATCTCCTCCACTTACATCTTTGCACAGTCATCACCACTAAATTTCAGATTTGTACATCCAACTGCCAAATCAACAGCTCCACTTGGACAAGTGAAAGATATTCAAAACTAAACTCTTGATTTTAACCCCCAAACCTACTACCCCTGACCCCTAGTCTCCCATCCTAGTTATTGGCAGTTCCATTCTTCAAGTCATTCAAGTCAAAAACCTCCAGGATGTCTTGATTCCACATCCAACTCATCAGCAAACTCTGTTTGTGCTGTCTTCAAAATACACACAGAATCTGAAATTTTCTCATCGCTTCTGTTACCACCCTGATTCAAAACGACCAACCTCTCTCTCCTGGACTATTACTGCAAAAGCCCTTTAACTGAGTTCTCTGCCCCTGCCCTTGCCCTTCTTCAGGAGAGAGTGATTCTTTAAGTTAAATCAAGGCACTCCTCTTCTGAAAATCTTCCAAGGGCGTCCGTCGCAGAGTGAAATCCAGTGTGCTCACCACAGCCTACGAAGACCTGTGTGACCCGGCCCATTGCAGCTACCTCTGTGTTCTCACTCACACCATGCCTGTGTCCCCAGACTCACCAAGCAACTTCCACATCACTTTGGACTGGCTCTTCCCCCCTCCTGGAATGTTCTTCTCCCAGAGACCCACATGGCTTGCTTCCAGGGGTCTCTGCTCAAATTGACTTTATTAGGGAGGTCTTCCCTAACCTTCTATACAAAATAGGATCCTCACAGTTTCAGACACTTTATATCCCCCTGTCCAGCTTGATTGATTTTCATATTATTTGTCATCATGGCCCTTTTCTGTCTCTCTCCCCAAAATAGAACGTAAATACCAAAGAGAAGTGATTTTATTTGTTTTGCTCATTGGTTTAGCTCCAGCCCCTAGAGCAGTGCCTGGCATGAAGCAGGCACCTAATAAACATTAGTATTTGTTAAATGGATGAATGTGTGAATGAATTAATGGGGGAGAGAGCAGAGTACAGTGACAGTAAGTAACTTATTCCCTTGCAACACAGGGTAAACGCTATTTTAGGCGTCTATTTTGTGAGACATTGAGCTTCTTCACTATTTAGTCTAGTTTCAATTGAGTTTCTGTTCTTTTCAGCCAAGGGTATCCTAGATGAATCACTGCCATTCAGGCCAATTGGCAGGGAGCAAGCGTGCACGGGCCCCAGCAGGAGACTCCTGCCAGCCGTCCTCTGCGGCAGCATGGGGTCAGGGAGCTGCCCCTTCTAACACACTTCCTGGGCCTCTGCCCTAGCTTCTCATCTAATGTGCTGGGACAATGTCTCAGAACACGCCACCAAGCTGGCTGTGCACCACAAAACCTATAGCCACCCAGCGTTCTGGGTCCCTGGATAAGAAACTTGCAGATGGGGGAAAGGTTATAATAGAACTCTGGTACTTTTCCCTGCACACCTAAGAACAGCCCCCTCAGCCCTTGCCCATTCTATTACAGGGACCAGGTCAGTGCCAGCCTCCCCTGGAGAAAGATGGAAGAACCAGGCAGTAGCAGGCCACTGCTATGAGCCAAGCATGCTACACGCATTTTACCTAGAAAGGAGTCTGCCATAGCGTGCTGGTTGTCTCCTAACGCCCACCCCTCTTTTTTTTCTATTGTTGAACTTCTCTTCAACTCACCCTGATTAGGCTTTCACTCCCATCACTTCATCAATCGGCTCCTGTCCCCATCATCAGTGACCTCCAGGATGCAAACCTGGGGATGACTTCTTGGTTGCTCCTCCAACTTAACCTCTCAGCATCAGCAGTACGTGGTGGTCTGACCCTTCCTCAAAGCACCACTCTCACTTGGTTTTCTTTCTTCCTCTGCCTGTTCGCCCTCGATCTGCCTGTTGGCTCCTCCTCACTTTTCTACACTCTTAACATTGGAGTACTTAGAAGTACTTCTGTCTCTTCATAACCACTTCCTTGAAGCTCTTACCCCATGACTTCGTATTAACTCACTGCTATGGATTGAATGTATGTGTTCTCCCCAAATTCACATGCTGAAATCCCCAATGTGATAGTATCTGGAGGCAGGGCCTTTGAGAGGTGATTAGGTCATAGAGGTGGAGCCCTCATGATGGGATTAGTGCCTTATAAGATGATGAAGAGACCAGAGCCCTCTTTCACTCTGCCTTTTGAGGACAGGACAAGAAGGTGGCCATCCACAAGCCAGGAGGAGAGCCCTCACTAGATCCTAACCCCACTGGCACCTTGGCCTTGGCATTTCCAGCCTCAGGAACTGTGCAAAATAAATTTCTGTTGTTTAAGCCACCCCCACTATGGCGTTTTGTTATTGCAGCTCAAGCTGACTAAGACACTCTTATATTTACCACTTCCAATATTCTTCATCCTTTTCTACTGGTATCATTTCCCTTCAGCCTGAAGAGCTTCCTTGAACATCTTTTCTGGTATGGGTCTGCAGAAACAAATTCTCTAGGCTTTTGTTTTTCTGAAAATGTCTTTATTTCACTTTCATTTGTTTTTGAGATATATTTTTGTAGGATATAGAATTCCATGTTGACACATCTTTTATCTTTCAACACTTCAAAGGTTTATTCATTGTCTCTTAACTTTTATTTTTCTGATGAGTGAGCCATCATTCTCACTGTTTTGCCTCTATATGTAACATGTCTTTTTCTTCTTGCTGTTTTTAATACTTTTTTCTTTATCTTTGATATATTGTTTTTTTTTTCATTTATTTTTATTAGTTGGAGGCTAATTACTTTACAATATTGTAGTGGGTTTTGTCATACATTGACATGAATCAGTCATGGAGTTACACATATTCCCCATCCCGATCCCGCTTCCCACATCCCTCTCCACCCGATTCCTCTGGGTCTTCCCAGTGCACCAGGCCTGAGCACTTGTCTCATGCATCCAACCTGGACTGGTGATCTGTTTCACTATATAGATAATATACATGTTTCGATTGTTTTAACAGTTAAACTATGTGTAATTAGTATTGGTTTTCTTTGTATCCATTTGACTTAGGATTCACTGATATTCCTAGATCTGTGAGTTGCTGTTTTTGAGGAAACTTGGAAAGTTTTGGCTAATATTTCTTCAAATATTTTTTCTGTTCCATTCTTTCTCTTTTCCTTCTAGAATTCCAATTACATGCAGCCCACACTTTTTTTATACAAGTCACTGAGGCTCTGTCCTTTTTTTCCCCCAATATGTTTTCTTCTGGGTATTTTTGTTTAGATGATGACTTGCCTTCAAGTTCACTAATAACAATCCTTGGTTGCAACCAATATTCTGAATTTTTTATTGCTTACATTGTACAATCCAGTTCTCTGGTTACAACATAATTCTTTTTTAGTGTTTCCATATTTCTCCTGAAATTTCTTATCTCTTTACCAGTTAATTCATTACTCTTATTGACTCTTCAGAAGCCTTATCAAATTTATTTTAGAGTTCCTGTCTGCTGATGGCAACATCTCTGTTATCTGTGTCTACTTCTGATTTCTCTTTGACTATGGGCTACATCTTCTTATTTATTTGGATTTTTTGTAATTTTGGACTTTATATAGGCTATTGTAGGTGATTTCTTACAGAGACCCTAGATTCTGTTATCTTCCTCTGAAGAGAATTGGGTGCTGTTTTGTTAAATAACTGATCGATCATCTTTATCCTGAGATGGCTTAATTTTAGGTTCTGTTATAGTGAGTCTCTTTCAGTTTTGCCCTTAATCGTAGAGTGAACCCCTTAGTCTTGGGGTATATCTTAACTACCGGAGTCCAGGCTTTCTGGAATTTCAAAGGGAACCCTGAGACCAAGCCCCTCTACATTCAGTGGGAAGCTGCAACCTCTGCTGAGTTCTATCAGTTTTCCAGTCATCGTTTTCCTCTGGGCACCTTGGAGTTTTGACCCCCACATGCTTACCTAAGGAATCAGGCAGGGATTTGAGAAGAACTCGTACACAGATTATGGGACTCCCTGCTCTGTGACTTCTTTCCACCTCAATTGTCAGCTTCTCTAGAAACTTCAGCCCAGTATGACTGCTAATTTCTGCTTTAGTTCTATTCACTATATAGTGCATGGGCCAGGGAGTACCCTCAGGAAAATAACCTGTATAAACATGGCTCTCATGCAGTGTGGTTCCCTTCTCTCAAGGGTTGAATCTCCTCTAGCATCTGTCTGTTGTAGGTCACTCTCCCATGCCTCCAGAGTTTATAATTACTGTCAGCAAAAGAGTTAGTCTGATGCAAGCTACTCTGTGGTTACCAGAGGCTGAAGCTTTATTCTTTTGGTTTTAGACACTCTATCATCATACAACTCCTGAATTTATATCTATAGGCTCAGTCTCTCCCTGGTATCCAGACTTGTATATCCAATATCTTCTGAATTGTCAAGCAGGCATTTCAAACCATACATAAGCTGAAGTAATCCCTTGATAATTTCCCCCACAAGATTTCGCCCCGTGCAGTCATCCCCATCACAGTAAATGGTACCTCTGTCCTTCATGCAAACTTTGAACACATCCTTGGCTCTCCTTTTCCCTTACATCTCACATCTAATCCATCAGCAAATTCTTACACATATTCAGAATGAAGTAATACCTCTGACATTTGCATAAAAATAAAATGATAGGAGTGTAATGAAACAAGATCAGCCATGAGATGCTAATTGTAGCAGCTGGGTGACAGGTAATGATTATTTGTTATCCTGTTCTGTTTTTATAAATATTTGAAAAGAATATACACAGTCACAAAATCAAACCACTTCTCACCACTTCCATTATTACCATCCTGTTCCAAATCATCACCACTACTTGGATTATTGCACATGGTTTCTATTCCTTACCTCTGTACAGGTATACTACTCAAATACACTCATCTCAAAACCTATTAACCCATTAATTGCTTTCCAGTATATTTACCAAAGACCAGCTTAAAACCCTAAGACCTCATGATAGTCAACAAGGCTCATTGTTATATCCCTGTCTTCAACTTACTCAATTCTCTACCATTTGGTCATAATTACTTTGTAGAATGTCCTCAATTTTGCTTTTTCTGAAGCTTCATCACGATTTGATTCAGGTTATATATTTGGTAGAAAATCCACTCAAACCACTGATCACTTTAAATCTTTTTTTAAATTTTTAACAGTTTTGGCTGTGCTGGGTTTTTTCGTTAGAGCTCGCAGGCTTCTCTTGTTATAGTATTCAAGCTAGTTGCCCTGCAGCATGTGGGATCTTAGTTCCCCATCCAGGGATTGAACCTGCATCCCCTCCACTGGAAGGCAAATTCTTAACCGCTAGACCACGAGGGAAGTCCCCACAGATCACTTTTTAAAGAAGGGTTCCACCAAGATTCTCCACTGTAAAGATACCATTTTCCCTCTTGTAACTGATAAATGATATGCGCAAATATGCCAACCCCTGATTAACTTTCACTCAATGGTTTTAGTGCCCACTGATGGTCCTTATGATTTAGTCATTGCTCTGATGGCTACATAATGGTGATTTCCTGCATTTACTGGCTGCTATTCTCTGTAAGTAAGTGCTCTCCCCTCTCAGGGTGGGTATTTTCTAGCTGCTGCGTTTAGTGCTGGCTTCCATGAAGTCTGAGGTGGTAAGTTTTGGTCAGAGACTGAAACAATTTAAGAAAAGTGAACTAGCGGCTCCAAGGATAAGAACATGGTCAGCAAAGGAACAGACAAAAGTAAACCCCTGGAGGTGCACCAAGCCTGGGGCACTTGAGACAGAGTGAGAGGGTCTGGGAGACTAGAGCAGAGAGGATGGGAGGAGAGAGGTGGGAGATTAAGTCAGGGCCAAATCTTGAGCACCTACTGGGCCATGGTCCAGGAGTTGGGATTCTAAGAACAAAGGAAAAACAGTGATGATCTTGAGCATAGGAGGGCCATAATCTGATTGACTTTTTTAGAAGATCAAGTCCTCTTACTATTTTTTTCACCTTTCAGATGGAAAAGTTTGAACAAGTTTGATTAATACATTGGGCTGATAAGGGCATGTGGCAAAAGAAATATTCTCATTCATAACTTGTGGTAGTACATACTTACAGAAATTTCATGGAAGGTAAGTGCAATATCTCAAAATTATAAATGGAATTTGATTCAGCAAGTCTATCACCGAGAATGTGTCCTACAGATATACCTGTGGGTGTGTAAAATGACATAGGTCCAATGTTACTCCTTGTAACATAGTATATAACAGTAAAACACTGGCAACAATCTAAGAATCACCAGCAGCCATTAAATATGGTACAGTATCCATAATAGTGGATGCAAAAACAGAAATGAGAGTGTACTTTGCTGACTAGCATGGAATATTTCCAAAAAATTATAACTGATAAGATTAACTTACAAAACATTTAAAATGTAAACTCTAGATGTCATGAACTACATCTTGGAAGCATATAAAAGAAGCTGATAACATTGATTACCTCTTAGGAAGAAGAAAGTAACTTCGACGTCCACCCTGTTAGGCTTTTTCAACTCTATACTTTATCAGTTCTGTTTCCTGTTCAAAGAGAAGATAAAACTAAGAAGACCACTCTGGCTTCTATGTGGAAATGAGCAGAAACTGAGAGACCAGCTGGGGCTGGGGGCCATGTGGTCCTTCATAGAGAACTGATGGTACCTGGGCCCAGCTGGTCGTGGGTGAACTGGTGTATCTTTCACAGCCATTAGAGCCCCTTCTTCTCTAGAAACTCCGGGTGTTACTGTCTCTCAGAGACTGTTTCTGAAAAAAGGAATAATCCCAATAGACTCTCCTTGTTAGGCCCAGAGAAGAGAAGGGCCTTGCCTAGACCACAGAGCTAGTTGGTGATGAGTCAATAGGAGATCTTAGGTCTTTTGAGTCCCAACTCAGTGCTGACTCATTTCTAATTACTAGAGTCTTGAAACCAAAGCCCACTTGCCTCCTGTCCCACTTTCCAAGCCTCCGCCTTTTCCACACCCTCCTCACAAACCCACAGCCATCACAGCTCCTATGGCTTCTGCGGTCTTTCCTCTCTCTAGACTTCCTTCTTGCCTGCTGCCCACCCCTGCCTTGGACCTCAGTTATCCTCCCCTCCTCCTCTGCCTGAGGCCCTCCACTACACACGTGCACCTGCACACAGGGCTGAACTCTTTCAAAGACCACCACCGAAGTTTCTCCACCCAAGCGACCTCCCAGGATGAGTCATCAGACCCCTGGCTTCTCTCCCAGGCACCCACCAGCATCCTCTTCCTCCCACCAGGCTCCAAACTTGCCCATCCTATATTCCCACCTCTTTGAGTCCTTTTGGCTAACCAGTGTAATTAATTTCATTTCTACTTGCCACTCTCAATAGAGTGTTTCTCCTATCAGTGCCCTGAGTCTGAGGCATAAGGGGCAGACATTTCAGGCAGCTTGCATTCAGATCCACCAACCACAGAGCTAGGGCGTTCCCTATCACACCACCACACCCCACTACATGTCAGAATGGGACCCAGGCCCCTAAACCCTGTGCTGGCTTTATATTCCTCATTCTACTCATTTAGTCTAATACTTAAAGTAAGAAGTCAATGGATCATTCTACTCATTTAGTCTAATACTTAAAGTAAGAAGTCAATGGATTAATCCTACCATGGTTCATAAATATCTGCATGTGAACTAGAGACTCTGGGAGCCACTAAGGAGAATAACTAATTCTTCAGTTAGGGAATGACAATCACTTGGCAGCAGACTGGGGTGTTTTTCCACAATAGGCTTTCACCTAATTCCAAAGATATTAAACACGACATCTCTTCATTCTTTTCCTGGAATGTGGTTAGGCTTGAGGGGTCTATGGCTTGGGTACAGTTTTGTACTCCGGAAGCCTTCCTGTACAGACTCTGTCTTGCTCGTACATGGCGACACTTTGGCCCCATGACACCACATGCAACCATGAAGAAAATGGAGCAGACAGGCCTCGGTGTAGGCAAGTAAAAAGCAAGTAGAAGCCACAAACCTCACGGTGGAGATAAGTTTCCCATGGGCTCAGAGGGACCCTGCTCTGGGCGCGAATGCCAGCCTCTCTTGTCTGGTGTGTTTACGCAGCGCAGCCACAGAGTGACGTTAACAAATGCTTTATGGACAATTCAATACACACTGTGCTCAGTGCCATCCCCTGACCTGTCTAATGCACTGTCCTTCATTAGCAACGTGTGGCTCAGGGTGCTGTGCAAATTCACAACCAGCTTGGGGCACTAATGTGACATTTCCATCCAGCCGTCACCATGCAGCTGGGGTAAGTTGGCTCACAGCTTGTCTCTCTGATTTTCACTGAGTCAGTATGTGCCTGCAGCACGTGCAGAAGAGGTCATCTCAAGAGGGCTCAATCAGGAAAAGTGAATAAATGAATGAATGAATTTATCTACATTTTAAAACTTTACAGCCGCTCCCTAGTTTGCCGAGCACTTTTGCAGTTGGTTACCCCTGGCAATCCTCTCCTGTCAGTTACAGCCTGGCAAGAGGACCTAAGATTCACACAGACAGGGCCCTGAAGACATCAAAGAGCATCAGGGACCCCAAGGGGCTCTTCTTACTTATTTGGCTGCACTAGGTCCTAGCTGTGGCATGAGGGATCTAGTTCCCTGCCCAGGGATTGAACCCAAGCCCCCTGCATTGGGAGTGCAGAGTCTTAGCCACTGGATCATCAGAGAAGTCCCCCAAAGGGCTCTGCTGTCCGAAAAGACTAGAAACCATGAGGGTATGTGCCACACTCCCCTTTTACATTTGAGGGCACAGCTCTATAGAGACACAAATTAGAAGACAGAGCCCCTGCCCTCATGGAGCACTAGGAATGTGACTATAAAATACAGTAGTCTGCCCTTATTCATGGGAGATTTTTTCTAAGAATCCTACTGGATGCCTGGAACAATGAATAGGGCCGAATCCTACACACAAACAAACCCATGATGAAGTTTGATTTATGAATTAGGTACAGTAAGACAATTGCTAGCATCACTACTCTTGTGCCTTGGGGCCATTAAGTAAAATAAGTATTACTTGAATTGCTATATAGCCCTGCTATATTGAAACAGTTCACCTTATAATCTAACTGGCCACTAAGTCAATAAACAATGGGGTATACTGGACAAAAACTAAACTAAACTAAAGAGCCTCTTGATGAAAGTGAAAGAAGAAAGTGAAAAAACTGGCTTAAAATTCAACATTCAAAAAATCAGATCATGGCATCCAGTCCCATCACTTCATGGCAAATAGATGGGGAAACAATGGAAAGTGACACGCTGTATTTTCTTGGGCTCAAAACTCACTGCAGATGGTGACTGCTGCCATGAAATTAAAAGATGCTTGATCCTTGGAAGAAAAGTTATGTAAACCTAGACAGCATATTAAAAAGCAGAGACATTATTTTACCAATGAAGGTCCGTATAGTCAAAGCTATGGTTTTTCCTGTAGTCATGTATGGATGTGAGAGTTGGACCATAAAGAAAGCTGAGCACCGAAGAACTGATGCTTTTGAACTGTGGTGTTGGAGAAGACTCTTGAGAGTCCCTTGAACTGCAAGGAGAGCAGCAAGCCAGTCAATCCCAAAGGAAATCAGTTCTGAATATTCACTGGAAGGACTGATGCTAAAGCTGAAGCTCCAATGCTTTGGCCACCTGAGGTGAAGAACTGACTCATTGGAAAAGACCCTGGTGCTGGGAAAGATTCAAGGCAGGAGGAGAAGAGGACGACAGAAGATGAGATGGTTGGATGGCATCACTGACTAGATGGACATAAGTTTGAGCAAGCTCCAGGAGTGGGTGATGGACAGGGAAGCCTGGGGTGCTACAGTCCATGGGGTCACAAAGAGTCAGACATGGCTGAGTGACTGAACTGAACATTAGACAAAGGAGAGATTGCATATCCCAGGTAGGATGAAGCAGGATGGTGCGAGATTTCATCAAGCTATTCAGAACATGTGCAATTTAAAACTTTTGAATTGCTTATTTCCAGATTTTCCATTTAATATTTTTGGACCACGGTTGATATGGTTAGCTGAAATCATAGTAAGCGAGACTTCAGAAAAGGGAGGATGACTGTACCACAAGTATTCTTAAATCAGTGGATCTGTTATGTTCTGATGAGAGATGCCCTTCAAAGTCAAGAGGGGCAAGGCAGTGTCAGGGATTAGAGCTCAAGCTCTGCTCCTCGAGCCCTGGACTCAAATCCCACCCTACCACTCATCAGTCAAGGGGCCTGGGCAAGATTCCAACCTGTGTGGTTTTCAGTTTCCCCACCTTTGAAGTGAGGATGTTACCAGGAGTGTCGTAAGGATTCAAGGAGATAATGTACACAGAGCCCTTAGCACACTGGCTACACACCTAAGACAATATGCCTCTGTGAGCCTTGCTTTGCTGGAAATATTTCTGGACTTTAAGAATTTATATGAGGGCTTCCGTGGTGGCTCAGTGGTGAAGAATCCACCTGCCAATGCAGGAGACATGGCTTTGATCTCTGGTCCAGGAGGATCCCACGTGCCGCAGAGCAGCAGAGCCCGTGGACCATAACTACTGAGGCTGTGCTCTAGGGCCCATGTTTCCACAACAAGAGAAGCCACTGTGATGAGATGCCTGCCTTTCACAACTAGAGAGGAACCTCCGCTCACCACAGGCAGAGAAGAGCCTGCTCGGCGACGAAGATCCAGCTCAGACAAAAATAAATAAATGTAAATAAATAAAAAAAATAATTTATATCAGAGGTAATTTACAAATGACAGAGAAAAGAAGTCCTACGGCTTTAGTTCTACCTTTATTGCTAACAACGAACAGCCCCTTACATGGTCATCCACTGGGTCACTTGGGCTGTTTCCCACGATGTGCCCTCTCCTAGTCAAGAAATACTGAAGGTGTCACAGGCAGAGCTCAAGGGAGGATTCTCAGTCAAGTCTTCCACAACAGCATCACAGGAGTCAGTCTGTCCTCCGCATCTTTGTCATCGTTGGTGGCCAGTGGGGAGGGAGAAGCTCTGTGTTGCCATGGAAACAGGCAGTCTCTACACTGCAGGTCAGGCCTGCAGATCCTCTAGTCACCCCCACCCCCTTCCTTTTCTTCAGTTCCCTAAAGCACGTGGTGGATGTCAGTGGGTGGTAAAGGGAAGTCAGTTATCCAGGTTAGAAGCAGGCAGGGTCAGGGGATAGGGGTTGGGGGACGACACCCTTCATTCTGGAAACTGAACCAGGGAGGAGGTTCAAGAAACCCGCAGGGGGTTTTAAAGTAGGTGAGTCAGTCTAGATATGTGCTGTCATGAACAGCCCACCCATCGCCCCCCTTCCTCGGGGCTAAAGAGGAGCCAGAACCAGAAAGACAATTAAGCACTCTTGACTGTGCGCCAGGTCTCCCAGGTCCAGGCCAGAGCTCAAACACGGGGCCGTGACTCCAGTCTTTTAAGAGCTTTGTTGGATGACATCCAAGGTTCAGCCTTGTCTGTCTGCAACTCCCTTTAAATCTTCTGAGGCTTCCCCACACAGAGCACTTCCCCACCCCCTCCTCACCTGATGACTAAGTAGTGAGGGAGATGTCATGTTCCTACCACATACCTGTTATTTGGGTAGAGAGTTCTTCATTCTCAACCCTGAAGAACAAGCTACCTACTTCCTTTCGCTTCCTGGTCTGAGACATACTTGGATATGGAGTGTGGTGGACTTCTACCGAAAACATTTTAAGAGGAGACTAGGTACAATTTTTTTTTTTTTTTTAGGCATAATGTTTTTATTTAATTCTTTTTCAATTGAAGTATAGTTGATTTACAGTGTTGTGTTAATTTCCATGGTACAGCAGAGTGACTCAGTTATACACATATATACATTCTTTGTCATTCTTTTCCATTATCATTTATCCCAGGATACTGAATGTAATTCCCCGTGCTATACAGTAGGACCTTGTTACTCATCCATTCTATATGTAATCGTTTGCATCTACTAACCCCAAACTCTCAGCCCACTCTTTCCCTACTCCTCCCCTTGGAAACCACAAGTCTGCTCTCTCTGTCTGTGAGTCTAATGATTTAAATGCATGATAGATTTCTACCCCATTTGCCAAAAGCCATCCTAAAGAGGGCTGATAAAAGTCTGTTAAATGCTGGTAATTATGTAGTGGAAACACGTACCCTTGCAGACATGAAGTCAGAGGGCTCCTACCATCCTGGCTGCCTAGACCAGTTCATCAGAGCACAGTCACTGAGAAGCCACTGCCAAACAACACAGCCAGATATTGCCAGGGCCTTGGAATGGCTTCTCATCCTAGGAAGAAGTAACTTGATGCCGGAGTTCGAGGAACCAAGCAAATTCCAAATTGTTCACATATGAAAAGAAACTAAACAGCCACCATTCAAGTCACTTCCCAGTTCTAGAACCTCCTGGGTTTTCTCTTGGCCCACTCCTGCTCTCTACCACTCGTCCCCTGCACCTCCTTCCTCCACGCTCGGCATCCCCACGGGGCCTCTGCTCAGGCTTTATTCTCAAAGTCAGTGCTGCCCACCCTCCCCTCCCCACTTTGGTCCAGCCTCAGTGCTCCTTCTAGGATCCTGAGGCATTTTGTGCTGCAGACTGTGCTTTTGATCTGATTCCACACTGCTTTATGATCGGAACTGGCTACATCCATGACAGCATCTCAAGTTCTCCCAAACAGGTAGAGTCTTTCTTCTGCAGTATCCACAGTGACCAGTGTTTCAAAAGACTAGTTGATCAAGCACCATATTTGATGTAGAAATGTAAATAAAAATAGCCCCAGGCATCCTCAGGCGCAACTAACTGTGGCTGAACCCTCCCTCTGGCACCATCTTCTAGATTCCGCATCCTCCTCCTTCTCTTGACTTGAGGGGCGCCGCTCCTGGTTTTCTCACGTCAAAACAGCTTCCTTGTTCTCCAAAGACACAGTTATCGACCTGGAGGTTTTCCGGTGGGAGTGAGCACCACTGTCCCCCAAGGTTTGGAGTGCCACGGGATGTTCCTTAGGACCACACTGCAGTATCTGCAGCTTCCACTGAGACCAATCTAACTCCTATCCCCCAGCCCTGAACAGAAGGTAAGGACTAAGCCAAGTTCACTTGGTTTCCAGGGAAAGGATGAGAACCACAAGGCTCGTGGCCCCTGTCGCTTTGTAAAAAGGCTGCCCTGGAACCCAGAGAAGTGCCTTAGCACCTGCAGGTACCATTCACTTCCATGAACTGGGTTGGACTGATCCTCAATCCCACCTCTCCCCCTGCTCCTACCCCAAACTCACTCTCATTTCAGGGCTTGCCAGAACCTGGAGTCGCCAAGGAGAAAACGAGAGCAGCTGATCAAGAGGGAACCCTGTGGAAGGCAAAAGAAAAAAAAAAAAAAGGAGTGGTGGAAGGAAGAAAGAAGCATACTAAGCATTTTGAGGGAAACAACTTAAAAATTAATGAGCTCTCAAGAAAGAAAGGCATCACAAGAAGATCAATCAGGAGAGTTTTTCTGAGCCCCTGTCAGTTGATCAAGAAACCTTTATTGCATGCCCGCTAGGCGTAAAGGCACTGCTGGGAATGTTGAAGTGGACACGATGATGTAGGATGGATTTTTTAAAAATGTTTGAGAAAAACTGATTTTAGCCTCTGACCTCAAGGAGCTTATAACCTAAGTGGTGCTGATTGAATCTAAACCATTCTTCCCAAAGGCCCTGATCCTGTTAAACTGCCTGTCAAGTTTCCATTCACGTGCACCCATGTCACCCCATGTGCTCCCATGTGAGTTCTTGTGTATCTACATCCTCATGAGGTTCCAAGCGCTGCTGCCAGTTGTTGCCATGGTGGGAGGGAATTTTCAGTGGCGGTGGTTAGGGAAGACTTCACACAGGAGAGCGAATTTAAACTGGGTCAAGAAGAACGGATAAATTTGGAAGTGCAGAGCGAAGGCTGGAGAGCTTTCCAAGGCAGAAAGGAGCTCACGATTTAGCAAGGAAATTGAGTGTACCTAGGCCTAATTATAACATGATAAATGCTCTCCTACCAGTAGAGGCAAATGACAAAGGGAATGCTTAGAAGGACAAGGAAGTTTGGAGCGAATAAAGAGAGGTCCAAAGAGATGTGAACTAGACTTTGAGGGATGAGTAGTGTTATATCAGATTGAAAAGGGAAGGACATTCAAGGTACTAGGACCAGAACAGGCAAACACGGAAGCCAGAAAGAGCATGTCTGGGGTGAGAACATCTATGTAGAGACAACACTTTGCTGATATTCAAGAATCCATCTTCCTCCTATAGTCTTCCTCCTGCGGTCTTCCACTAAAGCTAGGCCCTGATGCTTAATAACGGCAGGACAGAAAATGATATATACTAGATTAGTACCGTAACTGTGACATTTAGAGTCTTTTTTATTATTTTACTGTTCTCCGGCATCTCTAAAATGAAGATAAGGAGTCTTGAATGTCAGGTTTTATTGAGAATGAAAAAGGAGATCTTAATTTCAAAAGCAAAGCTTGGACAACTGAATGCGGAGTTTTCTCTAGAAGAGAGATAGGGGAAACTTGGGATATGAAGTAAGGAGAGTCATTTCATTAGGGAGAAAGTGGAATGACTCCTAGGGCAGGGACAGAGGAGAATTCAGAAAGGAAGAGTAGGTTGTAAAGAAATAATGCCCAGAACTTCACCTTCCTTCCTCTCAGAGTCAAAACTCGTGTGTGTGTGTGTGTGTGTGTGTGTGTGTGTGTGTGTGTGTGTAGGAGGCAGGATGAGGATGGAGAGTGAGACCGAAATAGCATGATGGGTGAGAGGACCACTTTCCTAGGCATAACCTGGCAAGCCACTCAGAGAAGTCCTTCTTATGACTCAGAGGCATACGCAACACAGCACAGCTTGGAGGCACCAGCTCGGGACTGGCAGAGGGAACAGACCAGGGAGTCTGATAATAGCCTGTTGGCTCCCCAAACTTGAGCAAGATGCTCAGGACATCCCAAAGTTCCAATCTCCTCCTTTCCCGAGTCAACCAGATGAACAGTCCTAAAGCCGGAAAATGAAGGCTGTTGAACAATGGAGACCTTGAAACCAAAGGCAAAGGCAGACTGGGGTCATGAACGGGATATACCAACATGTGGACAAAAGCCACAGAGTCAGTCACAGGCACTGGCAGATTCAGTGAGGGCAACAGCCACTGAATAGAGACAGCAGGAGGGCTCACCAGCAGCAAGGAACTGAGCACATGCACTGGGGAACCGCTTCCCCTGTCACCCAGAGATGACTTCTACTCCCCTACCTGCTAAAGCCACCTCAAGGAGGAAAATTGGAAGATGCCTCGAAAAGCTTAGCATTTATTCCAAAGAGGCAATTAGATGCACCAGAATAAGAGAATGAGTTATCTTTGATTGGCAAGTGTAAGGTCATTTCCCACTTCCCACACCCTCCTAAATAAAGCTAGATGGGGCTCACGAGGAATTTTAAATTAATGATATGAAATGAAGAAAGTGCAACTTTCTTTTGCACGGTCTGAGATGCAATGTGTGGGAGGTGGGAAAAGAGAATGGCATGGACAGGGCAAGTCTGAAAGCCCACAGGGAACACGGTCTAAAGCCGGGGTTTGCTCACTGACCATCATTTCGGGCTTTCTAAAATGCAGCTCCCACGCTCCTTTCCAGACCTGCTAAGTCAAGATTCCTCAGGGGAGGCCAGGGAAGCTGCATTTTTAAAAAAAAAAAAAAAAAAAAAAGCTCTTCTTGTGACTCCATTTGGGAAACTGGTCATCGAAACCCTGATATTAATTCAAGAATTAGTCTTGGACAGGACACAGCTTCCTCCCAGTCAAAGGGAAAAGACAAGTGCAGAATCCGGGGCAAGTGGAACAGAAAGGTGACTTTGGTAAGAGGGTAGGATGGAAGATCAAGGGTGGCTGGTACAAATGGATCTCAACACACGTGGCTGGGAACAGCGGGACAGAGTCCTAACAGGGTTGCAAAGACATTTGTCTGCATTTTCCTGTTGTCTTTGAGTGGGAGTTACTGAGTATGTACAGGCTCTAGGAAGAGGCAAATGGTGACTGAGAATCGAAAATCTGAGAAGGAATAACTGATTGGACGCCCTCTAGAGAAGCCACACAGAACCAGCTGGGCTCGGAGCCCATGGCTTAGTTTTGACATAAGACAAGTATTCCTCTGCCATTGGACTGAGGAGGGGAGGTGAAGGAACTGGTGGTGAGAAGGAAAATTCTGGAGCATCACGTGGTACTAGCAGGGGGGACAACCAAGGGACAGTAAAGTCACCTCTCAGCTCGGGGCCTCTTAGAACCCGGAGATAAGATCAACTTTCCTTGCAAATTTTAGCTCCTAGTCCATGTTTAGCAAAGACAAAAATACCAAAGGCTTTTTTCAGGGTGGGCTGTGGAAGTGGATTGGAATGGAAGGAAATTTTTTTTTTTTTTAACCATATCTACGTATTGTTCAGAAGTTTTGATTTTTTTCATGGAAAAAAAAAAAATCCTTATATAAGTGTGTAGCTTTTTTAAAAAAAATACCAAAGCATGACAGTTTTGGATTGTATGTAAAATATATACTTTTGGATAATACATTTTTAAGTTGGAAAATAAGAAAAGACAGAACTTCACCTAATAACTGCCTAAATGATTTACCAAAACATGAACAAGAAAGTAATCACAAACAGTTTACGGTAATATTACTAATAGATTAGCGTGGCATGTTTAATATGTATGTCCAATACATTTCCTATGTTCATTATATCTAAACACAATGCTAGTTGATGAATAAAATTCCTTGGTTCCACTGCACACTTTTATTTTAGGATGCTTGCAACAGACATGACAAAGAAACGTTTGGTTCCAAATACACCAGCCAAAGTAAATAGTCAAGGTGAGGCACATTAAAAAAAGTCATGCATGAATTGTCTAAAATCTGTCAAATAGCAAATTTTTGTGTTGCTCAACGCAAGTTAAAAAAATACATGTCAATTATGGCTTGCTTAATGCATTTTAGAGATTTTTCTTATGATTTGTAATAGCTTCCTCAACTAAATGTGTTGCTGGAGATGCTTCAAACATTTCCTGTTAAAAACACATATATCCAAAGTAAGGAGGAGAGGGAAAAAATGACACCATGCAGTGGTTTTCTCTGGTTTTTATCTGGGTGGGTGACTTTTTTTTTGCTGGTGTTTTTGTATTTTACAAAAATAATGGGTATTTATTATAAAGTTAAATCAAAGGAGCTCCATCTCTATGCTTCCAATAAAGGTCCACAAAATAGCTTCGTGTATTTTCATGAACGTGATCATCAACAGTAGTAGTGACCATTAAATGGAAGTGTGGGGAGCTCGTTCAAATCTGTGCTCGAGGAGAAATACCCAGTCTCCTGAGATATACGGTAAGGAAACAGGGGCACACAAAGTTGAAGGCTAAAACGTCAACTCCTTTTCAGGGGCTACCAAGCTGGGCCGTATCACAGAGAAACGCTCACTTCCCAACCTCCTCAACAGCAGAGACTCAGACTCTCCAGACAATTGCAATATTTGTGATCAAGAGGACACAGGTAATTGCAGTGTTTCCTTGTTTTAAAATGTGTGTCAGAGTTACGACATACTGTGATCCTTCGTTCTTACTGGTGAAGCTTTCCTAAAGCATGCCAGGTCTCCAGAAAGGGCCAGTGTGAGGTGCAAGAGGCAAACCGCTCCTTTGCACATAAGAAGTCCCAGAAAGGTTTTGAAAGTGGCGTGAATCACGTAACATTCTGTCATGTGATGATGGCCAGGGACAACCGCAATTAAGAACATAGAGTAGACAGAAATTACATGGCTTTGGTTTTAACTCACCTTCACGGTGTGTGTTAGAACAGGTTTCTACTGAATGCTCCATGGAGTGAATACAGGTGAGCTGAAGAGATCCCAGCGTGGGACCTTCATCTCCTACTCCTCACTGGCAAGTAAATACAAAGCCTGGGCATGCTGCACGGATGGCCTCCGGGCCTGATTCGCACCTCCTGGTACCCTCGTCCTCCTCTTCCTCCTCCTCTGTGGTGCCTTTCCATGCTGAGCTGAGCCAGGGGCTCCCTTCTGGGGAAGTCGGCAGGGAGGCAGGGAACCGCAAAGTGGCTTGTGGGGCTGAGCCCCCCTGCCCCCTCATGAAAACATGCCTGGGATGCAGGATGACACGCAGAGAAAGGCTGAGTCAAGTGAGCCAGGCAAACCTGGAACTACCGAGATGCCCTGTCTAAATCGCTGACCCACCTAATTTGTAGGCTGCATGTGTGTAATCGCATGCCACGGGGCTTTGAGGGCTGCTGTGCATTACCTCTGCGGCAACAGAGAAGCGCTCCCACGACTCGTCATCTCTTGGTACGGGATCTCGCGCAGCTTCTCTGAGACAGGTTTGGTGGCAAAGACCTTCCCTGCCACCACCTCCTGAGACTCCATCGACTGTGGATGCAGTCCTCCAGCACGGAGCTCCTCTTCTGGGTGATCCTCCTAACCACCCTGAACAGCAACTTCCTCATTTTGGAAGATTGAAGGAAAGGAGGAACTTGAAGCAAACTGATGAAATTATCTAAAGTTACCACAAACTGGCAGAATCAAGGCCCAAACCCAAGACCTCTGCTTGAGTTCAGCTGTATTTTCCATTACATCAGAAATGATAACCAAGGCTTACAACGAGCAGAATGTTATTCTGTCCAAAGTCATTCAAGACAGAAAAAGTTTGTTTAAAAAGGCAACTGAGTTTTATTTCATTATTCAAGATAACTGAAGTAGTTGACCATTACAGGGTTGTTTTCTTCAAGCATTCCACCCTTAGCACCTTGTCGCTTAAAATGTCTTTTGAAACATTGCTATTCACAGTTGAGAAACAGCCAGACAACCAAGAGAGACTAAATTATATAAATCTCCCACCATTTCTCATATCTTAGATTTTATCTTCAATACTCCTCTTCGGCCAATCACTAATTATGCAAATTGTAAATGTGAAGATTAGTTGCTCCTTGGTGGCAACCGAGTGAAATACCAGTGAAAATATAAATTAAAAGAGGATATATGAAATACGTATCCATTTTAAAGGTGATCTTCTGAAAGATGTAATAACAAATCAGACTCTCAGATATCTCTCCCTTTTGTGATTTTGGCTCTTAATCCAATGAAATGTTCTAAGATAAGGCAGTTTTCTAGGGTTACTTTAATTGCAGAAGTTTTTAAGGGTGGGCTGGAAATAGGAGGAAGCAGAACAGAGAATTAAGTAACATTTTGGTGAATGAAAGTCACAGACATTACTAGAAATTTTACTTCAAATTTAGTTTAGCTTGATTTTACTAATATATTTGATAAGCACCTAGATACTGGGATGATAAAAGACAAGAAAACAGCTGCTTAGTTAATGAAGTAGTTAAACTTTTAGAGGACATTTTGTCAGTGGTTGTTGCTTTGGAATTTAAAATTGAATTTTACTTTGCATCGTACTTCCTTTATGCATATAACTTGGAGCAGAAAATTCCCCCTTTAACAACTTCAGAACAAAGCAAGAAACCACAGTGGTTTGCAGGCCACTAATTCTGTTACAGATGAAAGCATTCAATTATCTCTATAAAATTCAATTCCTTAGAAAATGTGTTTGTGATTGACTAAGTACATTTTTAAAATGTGGTGATACCACATGCTATTATTCAAGATCTTGATTTAAAAGTTGGAATAAAGTAGCTTGTGGTTCTTGTGTAAAACAAAGACTCTAATCTATTTTTTTCAATGTAAAAATATTTTCAATACATTATCTTAAAGAAAAACCTGAATGAACTTTTGGGCCAACCCGATAAAAAGGCAACCTAGAATACTTTTGATTCCAGATGTTAAGCTGGGTGTGTGAAAATTATTTTTTTCCACTGCAGCCCAAACATACTTCAAAAATGAAAACTATTTCAAAGTGAGTCATCAATTATATTAAAATCTTATTTACATAGCATTTATATTTAAAATACTGTGATCAAATACTGCCAAGAAGAAATTAATATCACTTAAGAGTCAAGATCTCTCAAGAAAAAAACCCTTAAACAAGATTTAAAATCAGAGTTAATTCTAAGCTCAAGATGGGTGGTCTCAATGGAATCGCTGTTGGGCAGTGGGTAAGGCCTCTCTGATGAGTGCCACTTCTCACCATGAAAGTCTGCATATAACATATACACAAAATTTTGCATAAAATCTCAGAGGGCTCTCTATGATCCTCTCCAGCTGTGAGGAAAGTGTTAAATTTCACTCACACACATGTATATGTACATGTTTAAGTTCCCCCTTCCCCAAACAAGCACCCCACCCTGGGCTGGGGCTATGGCTGGTGTACTAATGTCCTCAAGCCAGCCAGCTCAGTAGCACAATCTCTATACAGATTGAGACCCAAGGTGTAGAGCTAGCCATGGATTTTACTCCTGGCTATCGAGGTTCTATTATTAGGTGTGGGCTTTGCAGTAGCTCCTACTCAGCTTGTGGCTGTCAGCTTCCTGCTCACCACACAAAGGAGCTCAGTAGTTGTCCAGCTTTCATGCACATTCAGATTCACAAGTTCTGTTCCAAGACCTCATTCTGACTGGCCCCAAAAGTCCTCTCCATCTCTTTGTGATATTATCTCTTTCCTAAACCACTTTTAAAGCAACCTTATTAGGTATTAATAGGTGCAAAGGCAGCCAACAAAACAATTGGAAGATTGTAAAATCTATGGCAGATACGTATCCCAAACTCAAATTTATTCTGTAACAAACAAAGTCACGAGGCTTGGACTGAAGACTGGGACACAGTAATTTACTCTGTACTGTCTTGCACCTTCCCAAAGATCATGCGGTCTTATCACAAACTTACTACCTGTAAGTCTGATTCAATGTTCTTGCCCTCAGTTAATGTGGTTGACTTTAAGAATGCAAACTAGCATCTCGGTATCTATTCACTGCAGCAGCAAACAGCTTTTATGAATGCTGTTTTCTTTTGGATTCCTACATTGGCAAATTTCTAATTTTTAGGTTGGGCTTATCTTCTATTACTTTGATGAAAAGGATGAGAGTGTGTTAAAAAGAAGCTGGACAACTGCATGGTACAAATACATTCTTGAGCAGTGGACGAACGTGGTCTTCACTCTAGTTCCTGGGCACATCTGGTGCCGAGAAGGGGTGCACCAAAATACATTTGTTTGGTATTAATAGGCGTGCTTCCCACACTGGGACTTTCAATCTATTTTGAAGCAAGTGGGATAAAAGCATTTGCCAAATGCAGGTAAAATCCAAACATGCAAACAATACTTCTCTCGTACTCTTCGGCCCACTGAATACGTGCAATTATGGACACGGGGGTTTGTCCTAAAAATCTCATGGTGCAGATAACCAGCATCACTATCAGTAGGTTAACACACAGGAATGTTCCCAGGGTGAAGTGACGACGGGAAAAGGATCTGTTTTAGTCACCTGTCAACTGAAGTCATGCTGAAAATCAATGGCTCCTTTTAGATTAACAGAGCTGTCTGGTGTAGCTAATTTAGGCAGGATTTAAGTAGGTTTCCTACCAATACAAAATTGTTAACAAAATCAAGCTAGTCTCTGGGTTGTTCAGTACCAAGTAGCATAGTGCATTTTAGCTTTTGAAGTCCTTTTTGATGCATCCTAAAAGTAAGCGTCTTAAATGGTCTGAAGTAAACAGCCTGCTAACGATTCAGAAGTATTGATTCATCCTAGGAACTGAGCTCTTGCAAGGCACAAAGAAAGTCTGGTTGATGTAAAAAGTTTGTTTCTCAATTATTTCATAATAATGATACAGTTATGAGTATGTATTATATACTATTTTTCAATGAAGTCTTTTAAAAATACCAATTGGTTTTTTTGCTAAGAGTACATTTTGAGAGTTAATGTGAATTTCACCTTCTAGTCTGTTGTTCACTGAACAATCATGTGTATCAGATCGTTAGCTTGGCACAGGAAAGCTCAGAAATAAACTAAAATGCGTAATCAACTAGCTCTGTGAGGTATGTGCTGTGTGCGTGTATACCAAGCAGTGTATATCTGTCTGCCAGGGAAGTGGGATAAACTTTTCATATAACACCAAACTTAAAAAATAAAAAGAGGCACTCAATAGCATAATTCCATTATGTGAAATACACACAAAAAAACTTTTTGTTTCCATATCATTTAGAGTGTGGTCAGCAAAATATAATCCCCTCTTAAAAAAAAAATCAGTTTAAATCAAGATCAATGAAAACAATAAAAAAAATTAGTCCCATAATAACATGGTAAACAACTCAAATGGCTTTTTTTTAATGCTAGGAAAAATGTTCACCTTTCAATGGTGACAGTACTGTTAACACAGGTAGAGAGCCAACAAGATAAAAAGTGAAACCACATACAGACACACACAAATATATAAAATTGGACCAGAAATCACAGGACATTTAAGCAGTGTTTTCTTAAGTAGAACTATTTTTTTTTTTTTTTGTACTTTAAATAGACTAAAGTATTTGGTGTGGGTGGAGGGAAGGAAATCAGTATTTCACAACTTTAACTTGAAAACCAGCTGAAATAAAGCCTCAGCTCATTGTTTAATTTTAAAAAAATGGAACATCATACTTCTGACAATCATAGGATTAAAGCTTACAAAGAACACATCTACCGTCTACATCACAGTGCACAGAGAGGATGCAGTCTGCAGACTGCCACAGGGGAACAAGAACAGACTCTGCACCCTTCATATTGCATTACAAAACCAACGCCATCTTAGAGGAGTCTTGCCTCCCGTGGTCGGTGTCGTAGCTGGTAAGCACCTGAGGGCCAGGAGGCTATCAGAACTGAGGGTGCTGCTCAGTGCGGATCAGAACACCAGTTCCTTGATCTGCCATTGGCTGATGCATTTAGTAATAGCAATACGACATTCACTGAGAATAAACATAATAATGCCACATTCTGGCTTCTTGAGCAGGACAGTCTGGGGAATGCAGAAGACAGAGCATCAGAGGCCGTATCTTTCCTCGAGAGAAAAAAATCCATGCTCCTCAGTTTTCTTTTACCATGAGAATTTAAATTTCAGATATAATAATTTAACCCCAT
Source organism: Dama dama (assembly GCF_033118175.1). NCBI lineage: Eukaryota > Metazoa > Chordata > Mammalia > Artiodactyla > Cervidae > Dama > Dama dama. The sequence continues at coordinate 47,758,867 of NC_083707.1, forward strand.
AAAGACATGATCTGTACTTACATATACACACAGGTTCTGAAGAACTTCACTGTCTAGTTGCCTCTTCTCTTTCATTCAACCACTGGTATTTTCCCTGGATTACTGTCAGTCTCACTGCCAAGAGCACGTTGGTGCCATTAGCTATTATTCGTCATAAATCTCACATCCCATCCACAGTAATAAGTGACCGGAGGACATGTGCCATAAGGCAGGTGAACTTAACTGAAACTAGTACAATGTTTAAGGTGAGGTTAAGTCACAGCAACAGCCAGGGCAATCAGCCCCTCCTTGCTGTGTGGGCCTGGGCTTTCCTGGGCTTAGCACTCACAAAGTTTTGTGTCCAAGGGGATCACCTCAGTCCCAGGCACGCCAGGGCAGGTTGCCACCCTAACAGCACTACTCATTCCTCCCTTAGGATCACTAGAGGAAGGGTAAGAATCTTCAAGAGCATATAGGGCTACTTATGAGGGAATCAGCTCAAAAATCTTTTTAGGACACCTGCTAATCGCTAGTTCCTAGAAGTCCACAAATACCTTACTTTAAGAACAGGTTGATCAAACCTAAAGAAACTGGTGAGCATGTAACAGTTCATCCTTGAAGCCTGTTTTCACATAAATCCTCTATAGGTTCTTCAGGTTTTATCCAGTTATATAGTACTTTACTGTATCTTTTTGAGATTTTTCAGAGCGAAATGAATAATCCAGTTTTATATCTTTTCATATTCTTTTTTTTAGGTGAAAATACTCTTTGCCAACTATTTCCCACATTCGGGCTTCATATGTTAACAAGAAGACTGCCAACTGGAGCCATTTCCCTCAGATTATAAAGGCCCAGAATTATGTTACTTTTAACTGTGCTCTACCAGAAGGTCTGGCCTTGGGGAGAGACGGCAAAAAAAAATATTCTCAGATATGCACATTTTTATTTTGCCTACAACGCTATGATCAAGCTCAACAACTGCACAATTGCTTTCATCTTAATCTTTATAGTTTTTCTTGTTTTGCCGTCTTGTATTACAGAAATGGTTAGTGTCACAGTTTCACTATCAGTAATAAAAAGATATAAATATTTATGCCTTAAAGGCCCAAGGTCAAAACAGCAAAAATGAAGCCTGAGGTAAAGCTGGTCTAAGAAATGACCATTTTGGGTTCTACAGTTTGCCAAAAAAATAGGGCATTTTTAAAAAAATGTAAAATCCATGCATGTGACCTACATGCTAATGTAAGAGATAATTCTTTCTCCTGATTTAATCTGTGTATATACTAGTTACATAAAACCGACAAATGACTACATTCTTAATGCAGGTACATACATTCATCAGAAAAGGACCCTAATCTTTTTCACCAACAATTTTTTTTTGTTTGAACAATCCAAGAATGTGAATAAAGAAAGTGACAAACAAGTATCATCTTAGGAATTATTGAGAAAGGAAAATCTCTTTGGAAGAAAAAGACTTTAGGAAGACTTCTATGCTGAGAACCAACTTTATGCCACAGCCGTGTAAACGGTACGACTTAATACAGAACCAGAAATACAGCAAATTACCTAGAGACTAACACTGAAAAACAGCCAAAAACTTTAAAGCCACAGGGAGAAAAAAAACAGTCAAGTGTGAAATGAAAAATATATAATAGTTAAGTATTTTTACAATTCTAAAACTTCACTTCTGTCCTTAAATCAATATATTATGAATTTCACGGTTCAATAAATAAGCATCTTTAATCAGAAGAGAAAGTAAAACCCTTCCCACCACCCCACCCACCCACCCCCAACCTTGTAAAAGAGCAGACTGGAAATTCTGGGGACAGTAAGAGGTTTTTTGTTTTGTTTTTTTAAAAGAGGGTAGAAGAATATAATCAGGAGTGGGGGGAGAAAAATCTAAAAGTTCTTTGTGTGCAGTTAATGAATACTCACTTCCTCTTCAGCGGCATTATTCTTTCAAAGGGCCCTTACATCTCAACCAACAGTGAAAATCTGGGTCTATTATGGATCTCATGGCAGCGAACCAACTGACACTGAAGTTAACTCAGGCTAATAATACACTCTGGTCAGATCCTCTGTAAATCAGAAATGACCCAAAGAATTTTGGAAAATTCATTTCTGTTGAGCACAGCTAAGAAAGTCATCTTTAGGCTATCCTTAAGTACAGGAAAACTGGACTCGGTAGTGGTACTTCCCAGGTTATCTAAAGCAGCAGTCTTACGCCAGGGGGAAAAAAGCATAGGGGCGGGGGGCACACAACCTAACATTATTATTAAGAAAGTTTTTTAATGTAATTTTAAGTCAGTACCTTCCACAGAGACCACGCAGAGCTTCTTTTTGATGTCAGTTTCAGTTCTGATTCTTAATTGTCAAGCTGCCTAAAAATGGCATACTAACAGAACCACGAAATTAGGACGCTAGCAGAATAAAAAATTTACCCTGATGGTCTGTTCATGAAAGGAAGTCTGCAAGCAACTTAGGAATTTTTTACTGAGATCTAAACAATAAAATCATTGAATACTGTTCAAATGTGTGCAAACCACCCCTACCGTTAAGATTTTTATGAGTGTATATGTATATATAAATCCATACATACACATTATATAATGTATTCCCTACTAAAAAGACTTAAGGCAGTTTATGCTATATATAAAGTTAGCTATTATATCCAAGAGAAAACAGTTCCTACCCAAAAAATTATGTGAACACATCAGACAACTTATCATAAAAGCGATCATGAGGCTATCTGTATCCAGTATAGCTCACATTTCCTGGTCGAGGCTCCCAACACAGGAATTCCACTCCCAAGAGAAAATTTGTCCCTCGATCCCCACAAAAGGTAGTCTGAACAGACAAAATATTTATGAAACCTTTGAAATGGAAGATAGTAAGAAGAACTCAACAGAATTCTGACACCCTCTGGACACCACACACTATCGTCATTACACTTGATTGTACTACATACAACAACTCAATATGCTCCAAGGTGGAAACTGGGCTGGTATTATGGGGAAATTACTGGCTGCAACTGCTGGAAAAGTTCATAATCCTAAACACTATTTAAACAGAATGTGATGATTCATGCTATTTGATCATCTCACACACACATACACGTTTAAACTGGATAGAATTTCTGAACCATTTGTAAGTGACTTAGCTAATCTGAACATCAACTTTTGTGGTGAAAAAAGTTAGGACCCTGGGTATGAACAGCACCATCCTTTTTGGTCTTTAGTAAAGTTCAAAGGAGAGAAACACTCTGATGTATGCAGATAAAACATGGTTGGAAAGGAAGGGGGCAATCAGCAAAACCACTAGGGATACGTGCTGTCAAGAGAAGGAAGAAAGAAAGAAATTCAGCTGATGAATAAAAAGGGCTCAGTAAAACAGAGTTCATGAAGGAAAGAAAATAGGCAGTAATTTGTTATGTCTAAACCTCAATGCGTTGCACCAGAGTAAGAGACAAGATCATGGGTTGCTTACGTCCACAGACTACTTAATTATCTAAAGAGATACTGGGGGAATGGTGGAGGGGCAGCAATCTGTGATTCAGAACCATTCAGCTATCAAAGTCAGGACTGTACATAAAGACAGATGTTAAGAACGGTGAGGATTGTCTTGCGTTATATTACATACCACCATCAACCAGACCTGGGAGGTGCTGATTACTGAATAAATGCTCAAAGTATTTAATTATTTTTTTTAAAAAGGATGTTAAAGATATATTTGGACAGTTTTTGGAAGAGGTAGAGAAACCAACTGGGTACATATTCTCTTTTATTTGATTTGAACTAGCAAGAGACTAGACTGATTGTTTTTCACCTTCAAAATCTTAGTCTTGATGAAACTGACAATAAAGGCACAAATAAAGTGAAATTAAAATAATTTTAACAAAGGAGAAAATCTGGCAATGTCTAAAGAACAGATGAAGTAATAAGCAAAAACCTTAAATATGATTTAAGGTTTTAAAAAACCTTTAGATATTAACAACTTGCAAGTATATATTCAGAATACAGAGTAAGAGTACAGAACAAGAATATTTAGCTTTCAAGAAAAATTAGGCAGGTTTTCTTCTGACAAAGTGACAGGTCCTGAGGGAGAAAGTAACCCCCACAAGACGAAGACTCAGTACCAAATCCCAGTCATCTTACCACTCAACATCCATCACACTGGCTGGGTGAAGAATAGGCATCAGCAAGTGTTCACTGAATAAATGTATATCATAATGTACAATTACAATTAGTTAGTATGGTGTAGTTCAAACCCAGTCAGGAAAGCAAACTTTTTTTAAGCAGTGAAACTTTAAAAAAAAGAAATCTATGTAGAACTCCAATACAGAATAAAAATGAAGCTGCCACTGGCCAGCCAGGCCAAAGTCAGTGGGAATATCCCAGCCTCCAATTCCCTAAACCAGCCCTAAGGTGTATGTAATCCAGTGTGAGAACCACCATTTATTTTGGAAATGTGATAGAAAGCATGATCCTTCAGTTCTCTTGCTGTTAAACTGAGGACATTACCAGCACTGTGTAGAAGAAATTCTTAATGATGTTGCTAATTTAAATAAAGATAAAATTATACAGAGCAGAGATCTTATCACTTAGAAGAACGAAAACAAACCCTATAAAGGAAAAAAATTATCAGCAAAAATTAGGCCACAGTGGACAAAACAAAATGCAAACCCAACATCTCATTAAAAAGCAAATTAAGGCCAGTGAACATATTCATACAAATGTAACCACCACCACCACCAAGTCAACTGCTTGACTGGTCTAACTACTGAAAACAATATGTGCTTCTAAAGAGTTGAGTCCCAGCTTCATACTGTACAGAAGAATCCCACCGTAACTGTAGAGATGTGATCCACTACTGAAATGCTACAGATGGTACTGCTTTGCTTAACATATCAATGCAAGAGTAACAGCCAGGAGTTTCTTCCATTTTGAGTTGTTCTTTGACCCCAGACAAAGAACAGTATTCCCTAACATCACACAACTTCTCAAGTGCAAAGGGCAGAACCTCCACACTTTCAACAGGTCTGACGGTGGTGATACCTGGGACATTTATACCATCCACAAGACAGGCTGGACAAGCAGTAATCAGTGGGCAGCAGGACGTCTGGAAGCAGCCAGTTGCTACAATGATGAAATTTGCCCAAGGCAGAATTAAAGCAAGGGTTGTTCCATTAAATGGCAGTGACCTGGTGCAAACTCTTTATAGTAAGGACTTGAGGAAGAGGAAATACTAACAAGAATGACACATGAAGCAGTCCATTACAAAATAAGGCCACCTTCAACTATTATAAATTGTAGAACCAATCTGATCCTCAAGTTTGGATCTGTGAAGAGGTTTTTGTATAAAGCATAAATACCTAATAAATGATGAGTTTCCTTTAAAGTACGCCTTTGCATTTGATGCCATTTTCTTTGCCGAGAAAGCCTATTTTTCCCTGGCTCTCCACATGGCTGGCTCCTTCCTCACGCATCACTTCTCGACAGAAGCTTTCCCTCTGCCTTGCTCTATCACAGTACCCTGTTTATCTCCTTCATAGACAATACGCTAGTTAAGTGTTAGAGTAACTGCTATCTCCGCAAAGGCAAGGGCCGGCCATAGCTGTCTTGTTCACCTTTACCCAAAGGCTAAGAAAGTTCCTGGCACACGTAACAGGTGAACAATAAATATCTGTAGAACGAAAAATCACTCTACCAAGTTTACATGAACATATACATGCATACACAAACATAGGAAAATGGGCAATATCTGACAGAAAACAATCAAATGCTGAAAGTATTGAAAATAACACCTGTACATACAGGTGAATATGGTTTTAAAACACAAGTACCAACCAAAGATAATCTGTCTTTAAAAATATGAAAACTTACTAGAAGGGGACCAGGAGTGGTTACTGGCTGTTCCTATTGAGATGCAAACAAGAAAAGTTTAAACTGGAATGAGTTAACAATAAACTAAATAAAATAAGGATTATCTGCTGTAGAATGACTTGCAACAGAGCTTTTGACACCTCTGGTCATGCCTGTCCCTGCAGAGCATGAAGTATGGTGGCTTCTAATAGTCACCACATATTCAGGATTAGTTAAGAACAGCTCAGACCACAGGTATTCATAAGATAAAAAACTTGCTAAACGGCTTCTCCCCCAAATTTTACAATTCAGAATTCATAATTATGTAAAATAACATAGATTTTATAAATTTAATACAACATACCTTAAAAACAGATGGCCCCTATCTGCTGATCAGACCTCAGCATTACTTTTCTAGGTATTCTGCCGAAGCAATTACATTTACAAAAGGTCCATTTCATAAGACAATCTGGTAATTAAATCCAATGAAATTCAACTCAAAAGAGCACTAGGTTTGCTACTGAAATATTTGAAAGTATCTTTTAAAAAAGAGTGTTTATATTTATAGATTGAATTTTCAGAAAGGATAAATATATCGAAATAATTGCAGCATATCCCTGAAAATAATTATACTGCCACCTGTGCATTTTTTATGAGGTGTAAAGATAAATCAAAAGACTGCCAGGTTACATAAGTCTATTATTACCTGCTGAAACTGAAATTTGGTGTAAGACAAAGGGACTTACTCCACATGAATTCTCATTGTACCCAGAATTAACTGGTGCTGGCAGTATCAGTGCAAATCACTGATGGTGATGGATGCCATGCTACACTGTTTTGGTGGAAAAGTAGAACCGGAGGAGAGGTTTAGAAAGATTTCCATGAAGTTTCCTTATAATAAGATTTAGCAGTAAGTAAACAAACACAGAAAGAATGAATATTTAAGACCCACTGAACACATTAAGGTCAAGGATTTCAAAAGTTAATCCACTTTTCTTCCCCCAAGAGTTTATTTTTGGTAAAAGGCAGAAAAATTAGTTTTTCTACAAGGGAAATCTGCTTCTAAATGATAATTTGAAAATCTTGATATATATTATATATTAAAAAAGACACACAAAAATAACAAAGAAGTGGGAATAACAGATTAGGTACTGTAACTTTATAAAGGCTTGCCTAAATCAAGAAGCAGCACACACACACCTAATTTATGCAAACTAAAAATGCATATAAACAGCACATACTGTGATACTGGGTCATGATACATTACCTGCACACGTAACTACTACTGCTACTAATAAACCTTTGGGACACTCAGTGTTATGCCCAACAAGACATCAGTAAGTCTTTAAAATCTTCTCTTCCTCCTTTACGGGAGAGTATTTCTAGACATTACTTTTCCCATCTAATATTCGAACATAGGAAACCAATTCCACAAGGTGCTTTAATTGATGAGACCTCAAGTGCTGTTTTCTCTTGAATTTTTGGATAGTAAACAGTCCACGGGGACCACACACAAATACTATGACAGAAGAGTTGGTATATTAAGTCTTTTGATGGGACTTGATTGGTTGATGAAGCTTTATGACATGCTTGAGCAACGTACTGAAGGGGATCCCATCTGAGTTAATACTTTGTCCAACCACTGCAGAGGTCCATTCAGATGAAGTTCAATCCAGCAAGGAGTGCTTGTTACCGTCTGCCTTCTGTTCAAAAGAATGAAAGAAAATAATTACAAAATCAAAAGAATAACAGGGATATGGAAGAACTAAGATAAACCAACAGGTTGTATATACTAAAACCTAGATTCTTTTTTGAACTAGTATTAAGTTTGGACAGCTATTATTTTGAAAACTGTTTAATCCTTAAAGTCTAACAAAGTATTTATAATGCTATAAATAATCACTGCCAGGGCAAGAGACACAAACCAGCACTGTCCCAAGCAAACCAGAATATATAAAGTCACTTAACTTATTAATCATCCGAAGAATAGAAAATACTCAAATAGAAAATGAAGTCCACATGGAACAGAGTTCAAACTTAAAGTATATCAAAACAAAAATTCTGACCCAAGCTTATCACAGAATGTTCAAAGCTGGGGTTCAACGTCCCCTGACAAAACCAACAACCAACCTCCCTTTTAGCAAAATCATGCAGGCTTTTAATAAGAAACATCTCTAGTACTTCAACTAAATGAGCTATCCTCTGAAAATCGCAAACTGTTCAAGGATATCCTATCACTTCCACATACTGATTTTAGTTTCTTATTTATTACACACAGTAAGTCAGTCAGTCTGTTTGCTTCAACATGACAACCCTGCAAACATGAGAAAAGGCCATTATCAACTCTTCGCCTCCAAGTGACACATCCTCAATGTAATTTAGAACTACTACTGTATTTCAGAGGGTGTGGCTTCCCGCAGCAGGTGGTGCTGGTGCCCCGCCGCTCCCTGGAGATTCTCAGTGTTCTCCAGCCCACTTCCAACTGCAGGAATCTGCATCTCTGCCTGAGATGCCTGCGCTGTCCAGAGATGGAACAGACCTCAACCAACGACATGGGAATTGGCATTTAAATGCCCAGTTTCCTTTCCCTCCAAGTGGGGAAATTCTGAGCGTTCTTGACTCTTTTCCCAAAGTTTTCCTAAGGGGACAGCTCTAGTGACCCTCCCACTAGAGGAGGTGGCTTAAGAACAGTGTTAGTGTTCCCTCCCCTACCTCTCTTCCCTACTTCCTCCTTCCTTGGCAGTGTTCCCTCCATTTCCTGAGTATACTTCTAGCAGGCAAACCCTTGTCTCAGGGTCTGAGCCTCACATTATCAGTGCCCCTGCCGGATTATTCACTTCACTACTAACTCACTTAACTGAGACATGAATTCTTTACACATCTGTATTTCCCCTTACTATGTCTCCTGATTTTTATGCTGGGAATCAAGCTGGCACTTAAAGAAACTGAAAAATAGTTTAGAAATACAAACATCAAATCTATTCCTCAGCACCTGTGTCATTAGGATAAAAGGTTCCACAGTTCACAGATATATGGGTATCTAAGTTATTTTGATCTGCAAATGTTAAAGGAAACTACTTTATTATCCAAAGTAGATGTACCTGACCTCCACTGTCCATGAATACATACTGCATATTACTGCTTCTTGTAGAGATTTTATATTATCTCTGGGTTAAAGAAGAGCAGAGACCACAGTGAATCAAAGACAGTATCTCTTTCCACCAATCAAAATTGATCTTAACAGGAGACCCATAGATATACATGGAATTCTCCCTGACCTATATGATTCATGTTTAATGCCACTCCATTTCTACCATGTTCTACAACATTGTAATCTTTCGAAGGAGAAAAAAAAAAAGTGTGACCTAATAAATTGATATCAGATAGTACTATCTGAATCTAATTTTAATACCAACTCAATCCAAGTTCAAAGGAAAAAAGAAACTCAGCATTGTTTAAAGTTATCCCATCTCAAAGGGGAAATGATTAAAACAAAAGAGAGCTACAGAGAAGTCAAAAAATGAATTCTTGCACTAACATAACTTGGACAAAATAGTGACAAGTCTCACTTTAGATACAAATATATATATAACACATTGTATATTTTTATAGAAGTTGTCAAACCAGTAGATCTCAAATCTCATCATCACAAAAGTCATACACCTCAAAATTTAAGACAAGGGATCAAGTTCAAATGAAACAAATTCTAAGAAGGGCCCAAACTGCTGAATGAAACAGGAGTATTATTACTATACCATATGAGTATCTTCTTAAGCAGACATTCAGACAGTAAGTAATGTGAACTGGAGAAAGACTAGCTATTTTATTTATAGTTTTATTCATTATTATGTTGATGAACTATTCCCTTTCTTTGATGCGGAATCCAATCAACTGTATAACCTAGCAACAGCCTAATTGATCTTACTCCCTGATGACAGATTGGTTCTGGTAAAACTCAATTATGTAACTGCTACCACTATCCTTAGAGAAGAGTCTAGGAGAGCTCTCCTCAGGTCCCGTCTCTACCACTGAGAACGTGTCCTTGAGCAAACTATTAAATCTCACCTAAGCCTATTTCCAAATAAACATTTAGTGTAGACCTTTTCTTTTTAAACTTTACAAAGACTGCAACCTTATAAAGAAAGAATAAAAACAGCAACAGTAACTCTTAGCCATGCTGAGAGGCGTGACATACTGCATTTAAAACACAGCACAGTGCCTGGTACCCAAATACCCCCTTCTATTACTGAATAATAACCCTTCCAATATGCCATTTATGGTATTTAACACTCTGCATTCTGTTACAGTGCCTGTCCATACACGTTTTAATTCTATGTTCTATAGTGCCAGCATAGGAATTTGCAATAGTTTTGAATCTAGAGGCCTCCAACTTTGTTATTTTACATAAAGATTTGCTCTCTATAAACTTCAATGAAAATATGGATAAACTTCAGAAGATTCAAAGAGTGCAAGAAAAAGAATTACATTCTAGAAATTTAAGAACTGAATATGTATTTCATACCGGTATTCTGCTCCCCACCCTTTCACAAAACTCATTCTTATGGTGCACATTCTAGTTAGCTGATACACGGCTTCAAAACCCTGATTAACGGACTGAGCCAGCAGAGCAGCAAATTCCTGGTTGTTGAAGATCTTCAGATTACAGCCTATGATTGAAAAAATATATAAAAACATTATGTATGAAGAAGATAGTATAAGAGAATCATTTTAAAAGAGCTACATATATTAGAATGGTGGTGGTGGTGCAGTTACTAAGTCACGAAACCCCTTGGACCCTCGCCAGCCACGCTCTTCTGTCCATGGGATTTTCCAGGCAAGAATACTGGGGTGGGCTGCCATTTCCTTCTCCAAAAGACATCTGAATATGAGCATGCACATCATCTCCTGATTCCGAAAATTAATAGCAAAGAAAAATTCAGCAAGTTGACATGATAGGCTTATTTATATTGTTGCATCCATACCTGGTGGAATTTTACACACGGTTGCAGGGTGCCAGCCGTATCTCTGGTTACAGTTGGGGCTCTGCACAAAGATTGCACTATCACTTAGGCACTCAGCAAAAACTTCCCCACCTATGTAATATAAGCGCACTCCTCTTCCTAAAAGGAAATATATATGGAATTAGTTTTACAACATTTACTACTTCAATATCACTTCTGAAGGATTCTTAGAGGAAAAGTAAAATGGTATAAAGTATCTTGATGATCTCTCCCATAGCTATGCTTTTCTGAAATCTAACTTTGAAACATACTACTGTATATTTTTCCAAGTATTTTTTCAACAATGATTTTATTGATTCGTAAAGATAATATGTGCTCATTAAAAGTACTTAATGTAGAAAAGTGGATAAGCAAAATAATTTCAAACAAATCATTTTTGAATAAAGCAATTTAATTCATTTGAAGGAATTAACTAATGTCTAGATTAATATGCCTTCATTATAATACACAGCTTTTCTTTAAAGAATCCACTATGCTTAAGAAAAAAAATAAAAATAAAAATTACCATCTGCCCCTTCTCAAACTATATATTATGGTAGTAACCAGATCTCTATTTACAAAAGCAGAATGAGGTAAGTAAAAACTATATTGGGAGATTTTAATATACCTCTTTCAGAATTTGACAGATCAAATATACATAAAATATAAGAAATACAAGGATTAAAAAAAAAAAACCAGGAAAAGCAGAATTCTTTTTTTTTTTTTTAAGCAGAATTCCAAGACAGCACTTAACAGTCTCATCCCTGGTGTGTTTATCTTCTCAATTATTCAGTCAAACACTAAGTAGTGCTTAAAGGAATCTTTCAGATGTATAGTTCTTAAATCAAGTGACCCCAAGAAACAAAGACTACCTTTGGTGGGCCTGACTTAATCAGGTGACAAGCCTTAAAGGAACTGGGCTGGTCCTAGCGAGAGTGACTCAAAGTGTGAGGGAGAAGAACTTAACAGTCTTCACTGCTGACTGTGAAGATGGAGCGGGCATGCAGGTGGCCTCTAGTGGCTGAGAGTAGCCTCTAGTGGACAGTCTGTAGGAAATGAGGATCTCAGTGCTACAACTTCAAGGCAGTGAACTCTGTAGTAATCACCTGTGAGCTTTGAAGGGGACCTCAAGCTTCAGATGAGGTAGGGTAAAAAAGCAGGGTAAACTTACTTATTTAGGAGTAAATATGGTAGGGTTAACCTGTTAAATTTCTATACAGAGCCCCAATAAGAACACAGAAAAATCAGAACTATTTTCGTTAAGGAAGGGTGGATATTCAGAGGCCTTTATCACCTACAAAACATCTGAGTACCTCAGTGAGATTATGTAAAATTTATACATCAAGCAAGATTTGAGAAATTTCACATGGAGCCAACTAACATCTCTGAAGTCACAAGCACTTTGCAATATCACACTGACTCTTTAGTGATCAGCATTACTTCTCATAGGAGGTAATGGTTAATTAAATGAAAACAGAAGCACACTATTATTAAAAGAAGTTTCTTTAAGGTGATGAGAATTATGTTCAGTTATTTTAGTAGCACTCAAACTATTTTTTCCCTCATTGTCAAAAAACAAAAACAAACATACAAAAAAATCCCAATGTCCCAAAATGTTGCTGTTCATATGTCTTAAATATATGCAAACTTACCATACTGTGTGTTAAAACTAAAAATTCAAAAAAAATTCATTAATTCATTTGAAAATCAAAATAGTAAACTTACTACATATTAACATAAACAAGTTTATGAAAAGTAACCATTTCCCAAAGTAAGTAAAAAATTAGTGAGAAGAGTTTTATATCTTTGCAAACCTCCTTAATGTCTGGCTTAAGACAGTAGAATTCTCATCAGAGTCTGTGTTTAACTTCTTGCAAAATCACAAGCCTTGTAGGCTCTAGATACTTCACTGTGGAATCACGAGAGTGAGAGTGAATGGCAAGCGGCACCTTAATGCCGTTATGAGAGCAGCTCTCCCTTCATACACGTTCAGAGAGGGCACTGGGGCCACCACAGTCTAAGCTTCTCTGAACCATTCCTGAACAAGTTCATGGTGGTTTTTGTTTTAGATATCTTGCTTCAGATTAATAGCATGCAGATCTGATATATGAATTCACTGAAGCACAGAAAAAACTAGGAGATGTAAACAAACTGAAAAAAAATCATGATTTGCTAAAATTACAATCCTAAAATCTGAACATGACAATTTTATGACTGGTAGAGGCTTAGCAAAGGAATTTTAACACATATTTACTGATGGACTTCCCAGTGTCGAGGGTGCCAAACAAAGAGAAACTCAAGATAAAAGTTCGCAGACGGAGGAAGGATCACCAGGATCACTATTCAAGGTGGTGAAGCTGTGCAACCTGACTGCACTTAAGCTGAGAGAAGGCAGGCTTTCTTGCACACAATCTCTTGATGTGGTAAACCACACAGTGCTCACGTTATGAGTATAAGGTATTGGTTTTTCACACAAGGAAAATAAACATACCTATATGTCTTCTTGTCATTTCTACCGTAGCATTTCTGTTTACGTTGGAGAGTAAACCTAGGCAGAACCTCTCAGAATTTGATGGATCTGTGAAGCCGTCTACGGTGAGTGAGGGCTGTGAGGCATGGAAGGTCTCTCCAACCCTCTGGTTTAATTCATAATATGCTATTGAACACCAAAATGCAGGCTCTGAGTAAGTAACTGGCTGCAAGTCTGGCAGGGGGGAAAAACAAACCCGTAAAAGAAATGTTGTGTGAACAATTCAAGCCATGTCAAGCCAAGAATAGATTGAATATCATTATCTTTACGTGTCCTATGCCAGCCTACACTGGCAATAGCCCAGGAAACAGACTTAACAACTACATCACGAAATCCAGATTCTAAAGATCACAGCAGATTTTCAATTTCTCAAATTCCCCCTATCTCCTTAAGTCATCCAAATCTTCAAACATCTTTTTTAGATTTTATGGTGGATTACTTGTTCTACTAGTAATTTTACCCCAGTTGCACCACATGTAAAATAAGTCAATTTGCATTATAAAGTTAATTTTGGGTAGGATCGAGTAGAACAAAGCTAAAGCAAGGATTAATGCATCAACAGCCAAAGATTAACAAAAAAAAAAAAAAACCTGTCACGACAGGATATAAAACATGACATATTTTTGACATTTTAACATGAGATTCTCACTGAGTTACCCCAATTACAAAAAGAGAAAGCCTGCATATATACAAGAAACAAGAAGTAATACAACACAAAGTATGCAAGAGGAAACAATATAAATATCATGGGAACACAACATATTTCATGGGAAAACAAGGACCATTTTATTTTTATTTAAGTGCTGTAATTTTGATTATAATGCATAAGGAATATCACAGAAAAAAATGACAATTTTGTAGAATAAATTCCAATGTGTAGAAACTGAAGAGAAATTGTGAAACAGTGTATAAAATGAAGACCACACACACAAACATACATATGCACATGTATCAATACAAATACGTATGTATTAGCAATCACACATATATATCTCCCATATCACATGTATATGTGAGCAATATGTCTCTATATATTTATTACAGTCTCATATTAATAATTGCTATTACAAAATATAATAGAAACTAAATATACCCATAAAATCTAGCCATATAAGACATAAAATTCCTCATGAATAATGCATATGATTTCTATGAATAAAAAATTAACTTCTTATATTCTTTATGTGCCAGGAGAAAAGTGTTTTAGTAATATCGAGGCACATTATCAGTATCATTTTTAAAAAAGCACTAATTTGAACAATCATCTGTTATTCTTGAGATCTCTTTCTCCTTTATACAGAAAATAACTACCAGAAAGGACATTTAAATAAAAAGGTGGAACAGTATAAAAACAGTAGGGGGAAAGTATTTGCAACTTACCCAAACTATGATTAACAGGGGAAAGAGTAGTAGGAGATAATTCTGCTGGAGATCCTGAAACAAAACGATTCAATTTTAAAACAGCTTAAGAAAGAAAGTATTTTCAAAACCTCTGACCCAATAATAAAATTTATTGTATCTAGCTGTATTATCATAACACAGATAATTTGCCAAGAATTCAAATGCTTAATGGGACATTTAATTTCAGGAGCTTCAATATATAAAAGAGAAAAAAGTCCTGGTTTCAAGTTACCTTCTTCCAAAGGCATTCAATGTTGCCAGTTCTTGCCACCTTTCCAGAAATATTCTACAAACCATATGAGCAAATATATTTCTGTGCCTCCTGCTTTTTATGTACAAATGGTAAACACAATTCTGAACTTTGCTTTTGTATTACATATTCTATATCAACATCTAGAGATGCTGGTACATTTCCTTACTATTTACTTACACATCTATCCATCTATCCATAACATTACATTATGGTATATTATGATCCCATGTTGATGCGTGTTCAGGTTATTTTCAATCTTTTGCTTTTAAGAACCAAGATTCCAATGAGTAACTAATCTTGCACATTTTGCATACTCTGAATTGTATCTGAAGGATAGACTCTAAAAGGGAAACTGCCAAATCAAAGGACTCTCAAACTGCCAAATCAAAATTTGGATAAATTTTGCCAAAATTGTCATCATCAAAGGTTGTATCAGTTTACACTCCCAGTCACAAAATAGTGAGGGGAGGCTCATGTGTTATTGCTGATAAACAATGCTGAGAACAAGGTCTTAACAAGTATAGTTTTAATCTGCATTTCCCTTATAAATGACACTCAGCAGCTTGATATTTGTTTGTATTTTATTTCCTTCCTGTAAATAGTCTGTTCTTTTCTTTTGCTCAATTTTCTATTGTGGTGTTGATCACTTTACTCACTGATTTACAGAAGGCTCTTTATATTTTAGCAATATTAGTCCTTTCATGGTACGGGATGCAAATATTTATGTCTTATTTTTCAGTCCAATTTTGATTAAACAGTACTAAAAAACTTCTATGTGACATAATTAACCAATCATTTTGGGGTATGTTACATTTTGATAAAAGTGGTGATGGGGAAATTCTTTTCTTACCCTTAACTTTAAAGAAATACTTCTAGTATCTGCCCGTTAAGTATGATGCTGGCTTTGAGGATGAGAGATAAAATTCTTTATTTAGAAATTTTACATAAAAAATCATAAGCAGTAAAGATCTGTAGATTTATAAGCATAAATGTTATGCTGCCTCAAAAGTCAAGCTAGAAGCTTTATGTCTTTTCTATGCTCTGTAACAGTTTAAATAGAATTGGAACAACAAATGCTTTAATAGTTTGGTAGAATTCCTGTGTGAAATCAATAATTTTCTAGGGTATATTCTAAGACATTATTTCTTCTATGAAAGATGACTGTTAAGACAGTTCTACACTCTGGAGTCAGTTTTGGTAAGCTATGTTTTCTTAGAAAAGTATTTGTTTCTTCCAGTTTGAGGTTAACTGGTTAAATCTAATCAAGAAAATAAGGAAGGGGCACAAACACAAAAAGTTAAGAAAAAGAAGGAACACCACAGACAGAAGAAAAAGAGTCAGACCTTACTTCACTCAATTTCAGGCAAATTTTGAAACATGTTTACTGTAAACTGTTGCTAAATAATCATAATTGTAGGATACACTTTGTTTTCGCATCATTATCCTCTACATATTTTGAGAATGTTACCCAAAAAAGCAAGACCTACAGCTCCCAAGTGTTAAAATTACAGCAATGGCACAGATGTAGAACAAGGTCAGAAGCCCCCGGGTGCACCTCTCCCTCTCCACACGACAACCATGAACGAAAACACCAGGCAACACAGGTAAAACAGCAACCTCCCCGTAAACAAACGCATCAAAAAATAAAGAACAGGTGATGATTCTTGAGAAGCCAGAACAGCCTTCTATAACGAAGTTCTTATGTTCTTTTTTTGTTCCTCACTTCGAAAAATCTGCTGGCAAGTCATAACAGGTACAGCTATGAAAGGTCAAAACATATTTAGAACAATGAACTAAAACCCACTGCTGTTTCCTGAAGCTAAGATAAAATAAACAGAGCCACTATTAGAAATGGAGGAAACGGCCCAATTTTTCATATCTTTTAACTGCTTACTCTATTAAATACTTATTAGAAGTGACCAGTAGAGTCATGGTTTATTAATTTTGACTGAGTCCAGTCGTATGTAATAAAAGTTAGCACTGAAGATTACGAAAAGTTGATTATAATCACATACAAAATGTTTAGAAGTTAAATTAAGATAAAAATGTATTAGGTACCAGAAGTCTTTAGAAACTTGTAATAATCTCACTATTTAAAGCTAGTTTCTATTACTTGCAGCTAAAACATCTAGAGAAATCCTTATGCACACAACCCTGTACACAAGTTTGCAAATATTTGTAGGATACATTTTTCAACAAGGAAATGTTGAGCAAAAGGAATGTGAGGTTAAATTGTTATAAGTACCCTCCCTGGATGTTTAATCCCACCAACAATTTATGAGCATTTCTTCACACTATATCACTACCTTTTGACATATGACAATTTAAAAGATTTAATGAGGCAACTCCAACATTTAAAATTTTTATTTATTTTTATTTTGTTATAAATAGTGCACTCATGTTCTTGACATCCATTTATCCATTAAGCACTGTCTTTAACCTCTTGACTTGTAGGAGGTTTTAAATCTAGAAATCAATTATGAGACTTCTTGTACATTTAAAAATATTTCCCCCCGTTTTTTGGTTTATCTTTCAAAATAAAACAATTTTAATAAAATTATTTATAGAGTAGTTTTAGCTTTACAGTAAAATTGAGCATTAATAATGTACAAGGGTTCCCATTTACCCTCAAATCTACAACCTCCCCTGCCATCAGTGTCTCACATCACAATGTACATTTATTACAACTGAGGAACCTACATAGACATTATCACTCAAAGCCCGTAATTTATATTAGGGTTCATCTTTGGTTGCTGTATATTCTATAAATTTTGACAAATGTACGATGACATGTATTCACCATTACAGTAGCATACTGAATACTTACACTGTCCTAAAAATCTTCTGTGCTTATTAATCCCTCCCTCCCCTGAACCCCTAGCATCACTGATCTTTTTACTGTTTCTATAGCTGTCTGTGTCTTTTCCAGATCGTCATATGGTTGGAATCATACAGGTATGTCACCTTTTCAGATAGGTTTCACTTGTAATATGCATTTAAGGTTCCATGTATTTTCATGCCTTTATTTGGCAGATTTCTTTTTAGCGCTGAATAACATCCCATTGTCTGGATGTGCCATAGTTCATTTACTCATTCACTTACTGAAGGATACCTCAGTTGGCAATTAATGAATAAAGCCGCTATAACATCCAAGTGCTGGTTTCTGTGTGTACGTAAGGTAAATTTTCAACTTTAGGTGAATACCAAGGGGCATGACTGCTGATTGTATGGTAAGAATGTGCAGCTTTGTAAGCCGCCGCCAATCTGTCTTCCAAAGTGGCTATACCATTCATTCTGCATTCCCATCAGCAGTGAATCAGAGTTCCTACTGCTCCACTTCCTTGCCAGAATTCAGATTCTGGTCATTCTAAAGGTATGGAGCAGTAATGTTTTAAATGTCATTTACTTAAGTTTATCATCCCTTTCTTCTGTGGTTTTATATCTTGCATAATTCTTGCTCAGATTATTTTAAAACTTCAAGTTCTCTCTAAATGGGATTCATTTTGATATGACTTACATATTTAGTATCTATAACTTTTTGAGAAATACTAAAATTAGTTTGAATTTCTTGAGCAAAATTAATGGCAAAGAAATGTATCTTTTACTTTTTTTAAGTTTCAGTATGTAAACTAACCATAAATTATCATTCAAATAAAAAAAGAGACATTCTTTCAAAAGGCATATATGGGAGGACAGAAAAGTTAAAGGCCTTAAAATAATTTCATTTTATAATCTTTAAATTCAAATTACAAAAAACAGTCCCAAAGAACTAAAATTATCTACACTTTTGTTTTTATACCAAAAAAAGGCTTAAACATATGCTTTAAAAAAACCTCATTTACTGAATACAGAGACCAATCACATTCACAAACCTTTCAAAAAACTGATCATCATGCTGGTTTATTCCTTCCACCATATCCCTACCTGATCACCAACCAAGTTCTACCCTCAGGAAATACTGCAAAAGCAGGCATCTCTCTCCATCTCTTCTGAAACAAGCCAGAGGAGCCTAGTGCAGTAGTATAGTAGTTAGGAACAGAATTTCTAGAATCTGAGATCCTAGGTGCAAATTCCTGTCTCTTTCTACCTATCCTCCTATGGCATTCATTGCGGTACTGCTTTTTATGAATTAAATACCTGCTTTAATAATTCAAAATGCTGCATCATAATTTTAATCTGTAAAATACTGTCAAACTTTTGACACAGAATCTTAGAAATTTGAGATTAAGCAAAAATAAGATAAAGGAACTATGTCAAATCCAGTTAAAAAAATACATACTCCCTTCATGTTTCTTTATTATGTTCTATGTAATTCCAAGTTTTCTATAAGCATGAATTGTGTTCAAAATGAGAGTACAGTTGCTCTTCCTTTGTTTTTATTAGTAACTTGTACAGGGTTCCCCTTATGGTTAGAATATAGAAGACTGTTGGAAAAACCCTTACTCCTACAATAAGAAAGTATCAGAAACACTAAAAAATTATATTTTTTATCAAAAGTGACCCCAAAACTACAGATTCATTTAAATTGTAAGTCATTTACAGAAAGGGATGAGCTCTTCCTAAAGTAGGGAGTGGTAACCATTTTCATTGCTGGGAGTATCTGCCAAGTTAGCACACACAGGACTGGTCTTGCCAAAGGACAAACCAGCTAAAAATTTAATGGCCACACACAGGCACCTGGAATCTGAGAAGCTCAAGCACAGATACGGTCCTCTTCGTTAGCCAATTCTAACTCCCATATCTGACTTGTTGAAGGCAAGTGAATATTCTGTAAACTTCACCTCCTATCAGACTAGAAATGAGGGAAGGTGTTCACAGTTTATGAGGTCAGAATACGGACGTCCCGTCTGGGTCCCTGATACACGCAATAGAGATAGAAAACAAGCGAGATCTCTGAACCAACGAAAGCCGGGGTTTTTTACACACGATGTTGATGGATGTTTACTTTTATATGAGACACATTTTATAACAAGAGTCACTTCATCAGAAGGATGTAATTCGAAATGTGTACCATTTTAATAACAGAGACTCAAAATACATGAAGCAAAAACTGACAGGACTGAAAGGAGAAAGAGATAAACCCAAAGTCACATTTAGAAACAAGTCAGAGTTAAGGATTTAAACAGTATCAGCAATGACCTCAACCAAAAATGACACCTAGACTAACACTACAACTGCACAAAATTCTTTTCAACTGTAAATGGAACTGTAAATCAAAGTAGGTATACCACGCTGTGGCATAAAATAATTCTTAGTAAATTTCAGAGGACTGAAATCATATACAGTATATATGAAACATAATGGAATTAAGTTAGAAATCAATAATCTAGAAAGCCCATACACTTCTAAAAAATCATGGATCAAAGAAATCAAAGAGGAATTAGAAAATACTTAAATGATAACAACAAATAATAATGAAAAATAACATTAAAATTTGTGGTATGAAGCTAAAATAAGGGTTGGAGGGCAATTTTCAGTTTTAAAAGCTTACTTTAGAAAAGAATCAATGGGAAAAAATAGAAAAGAATCAACGATCTAAATTTAAACTACAATGCTCTAAAAAGACCAAATTTAATGTAAAGTTAAGTAGAAGAAAATAAGGAAGAATAGAAACAAATCAAGTAGTAAAAAGAGAAACACAATAGAAAAATTTAACAAGCCAAAAACTGAGTATTTAAAAATATTAACTGATAAAGCCCCTGCAAGATTTATCAAGAAGAAAAAAAAATAAATTATCAGTATTATAAAATATAAGACATCAAGATTTGCATGATCTTGTAGACATCAAGGGGATAACAAAACATTAGAAATAACTTTATAGCAATAAAATTTACCACTCAGATGAAAAATATCTTTTAAGACACAAGCTGCCAAACCTACATAAAAAATAGAAAATAGAGAATCTAAACAACTCTCAATTTAAAAAACCCTCCCCTTTAAGAGATGGTTTCTCTAGTAGGAGCTATCAAGTAGTTAAGCAAGAAATAATAACAATCCTATGCAAAATTTTTCAGAAAATAGTAGAAAATCCCATCCAATATAGAGTCTATTACTGATACTGAAGCTACAGAAAACCATTATATGAAAACTGAAGACCAAAATCTCTTATAAACATAGATTTGAAAATCCTTTAAAAAAATTATCAAATCAAACCCATAAAGATTTTTATTGAAGTGCAACTTATCATAACCAAATAAAGTCAAAATTGGTTTGTTATCAGAAAAATCACTTTGTGAAATTCACTTCAAAAAGGAATAAAACTGTATGATCCTTTCAGGAGACACAGAAAAAGTATGGACAAAGTTCCATGGCCATTCATTACAAACTATTCAAACCACCAGGAACAGAAAGAAACATCCTCAATCTGATAATCTATTAAAAATCCATAATTAACATCTCACTTATTAGGGAATTAGTAAATGTATTCGCCCTATGATCAAGAACAATGTAAAAATATCCATTCTTAGTATTTTTATTCAACAGTTTACTGTAGATCTTAGCCAGGACAGAAAAAGAAGAAAGCATAAAAATGAGAAAGCAAGAAGCAAAACTGCTTTCAGAAAATCTTAGGATTCTACAGAATACTAGATACAAAAAGTGACTTTAGCCAAGTTCAGGGAAAAAAAACCAACAGACAATAATCAAATTTTACTCTATATTCTAGGAATAAACAATTAAAAAATAAAATTGAAAAATAAACGTATAATAGCACTAAAAGTTAAAACAGTAAAGCATGCATCTCATAACAGCTATACATCTATGCTAAAAACTATAAAACACTGCAGAGATGGCAAACCCAGTAAGACCATTACTCTAAAGTTCACAAACCTGACCCTTTTTTCCTGGCAAATTACTTTCCTATTTTGAGACGATCCTAATCATGACAATGAACTGCTCCTGCTCTGAGATCTCAATTCTCTCAATTTACTTCTAATCTTCATGCAGTCAACTTTCTTCTTTTTCTTAATGGTTAATTCATCTTCTTCATATTTTCTCTAAACACACTCATACAGTATTTACTATGAGTTAGGTACATGTAGCTACTGTTAACAACCCTATGAGGTAGGTACTATAATTATCCCTAGTTTACAGATAAGAAAACTGCATGCCTACATCGTCAAGCTAGCATAGAGAAGAGGGACAATTCAAGTCCAGGTAGTCTAGTTCAGAGGCCAATCATGCTATCCAGCAGCCATGCATCCGGTTAGAGATGCTGTCTTCTGAGTATAGCATGTATACATGTATACATGTACATAGTATAGTATAGTACATAGTATACTAGATACATAGTATAGTATGTATCTAGGGGTACATAGAATGACCAGATTGTAAGAAGAAAAAGTTAGAACTAAACCAAACCTGTATTTCTTATGATGTTCATTCAGCCTAATCCCTAATGTCCACAGGTTTTAAAGAATGAAGGCTTGACCAGAGAAATTAAAAACACAGAGCAAAGAAAAAGTAACAAGTGCCTGTTCATACAGTTCTGTATTTTACTTTATTTGTCCTCTGGCTTCATTTATTTATTTATTTTGGCCCCGAAGCTTGTGGGATCATAGTTCTCCCAACAGAGATTATTAAACCCGTGCCCTCTGAAGTGCAAGCACAGAGTCCTAACCACTGGACCACCAGGGAATGCCCCCTCTGATCACCCTTTTAAAAACTATTAACTCCTTCTATCCCAGAAGGGTTTCAAAGATTAATTTAATCATGTCTTCCCTCAGGAAAAGTATGGACCAGAGTTTAAAGAGAGGTCAATTTTGTTCTAAACTGGGATCCTACAGCACTCAGAAAATTCTTGCCATTGCACCAAGAGAACAACAGATAGCAGGCAGAAGAATAGTATTAAAGCAACTTTTTAGCATCTCATGAATCAAATATTCACAGTCACTGTCATTAAATACTTTTAAATGTGTCATTTTGAAAAAGATAGCAACATTTCCTCCACTGAAACAGAATTAGAAATATCAAGTTATGCTCAAAGCTAGCCCCAAAACAATGAATTCATTTTGATTTGGCTTATTCCCCCCCACTGGGTTTTGACCCATTACCATAACTAGTTATTACTGTTGTTGTTCAGTTGCTAAGTCATGTCCGACTCTTTAGGCTCCCATGGACTGCAGCATGCCAGGCTTCCCTGTCCTTCACAGTCACCCAGAGTTTACTCAAAGGCATGTCCATTGAGTTGGTGGTGACATCTAACCATCCTATCCCTCTGCCACCCCCTTCTCCATTTGCCTTAAATTTTTCTCAGCATTAGGGTCTTTTCCAATGAGTTGGCTCTTCCCATTAGGTGGCCAAAGTACTGGAGCTTCAGCAGCAGTCCTTCCAATCAATATTCAAGGTTGATAGCCTTTAGGACTGACTGGCTTGATCTCCTTGCTGTTCAAGAGACTCGCAAGCGTCTTCTCCAGCACCACAGTTCGAAAGTATCAGTTCTTTCGGTCAGCCTTCTTTACGGTCCAACTCTCACGTCTGTTCATGACTACTAGAAAAACCATAGCTTTGACTATATAGACCTTTGTCGTATAGTCATGACTACAGATGTCTCTGCTATCTCTGTATACATTGTCTAGGTTTGTCACAGCTTTCCTTCCAAGGCAATCATCTTTTAATCACATGGCTGCAGTCACCATCCACAGTGATTCTGGAGCCCAAGAAAATAAAGGTTGTCACTGTTTCCATTGTTTTCCCATCTATTTGACATGAAGTGATGGGACCGCATGCCATGATCTGAGTTTTCTGAAAGCTGAGTTTTAACCGAGTTTTTTCACTCTCCTCTTTCACCTTTATCAAGAGGCTCTTTAGTTCTTCCTCACTTTCTGCCATTAGAGTGGTATCACCTGCATATCTGAGGCTGTTGATATTTCTCCCAGCAATCTTGATTTCAGTCTATGATTCATCCAGCCTGGCTTTTCACATGATGTGTAAGTTAAATAAACAGTGACAATATACAGCCTTGACACAGTCCTTTCCCAATTTTGAACTGATCTGTTTCTAACTGTTGCTTCTTGACCTGCATACAGGTTTCTCAAGAGACAGGTAAGGTGGTCTGATATTCCAGTCTTTAAGAGATCAGAGTCTGTTCTGATCCACACAGTCAAAGGCTTTCTTACAGTCTTGCAGTTAGGGATGTCCTCGGCCTAGAGCAGCTGGTTGGAGGGCAAGTCCCTGCCCAACTAGTGTTCGATACGGAGCAAAAGTTCATGGAGGTCTGGGCCACCACCACCAGGCAGTGGCTACCACCATCACAATGGCTATCCGTGAACCTGGTCTTGCGGATGTCAAACACGAAGTGTGTGTTCTTGATCACATTCATTCAGAAGCACAGGGGCAGCTGCGGGCAGCTGGGCGCACGGTCAGCCAGGCATTGGCAGCCCTTGGGACACAGGGAAAGGGGCTGGCCTGCGGCCGCCCCGTCCTCCCAGATCTGGCCTACTTGGTGACCGTGGATTTCCATGCAGCCAGGAAGACAAGTCCAGAGTCAGGCAGTGAGTGAGAGATGCTACTGCTGCACCCTCTCCCCACAGCCCCAGGATGAGCTGTGCACACCCAGAGGTGCTCTCACGTGGGGTCACCCATGGGCATGGCCATGGTCCTCTAAGCCTGAGCACTTGCTCAGGACTGGGTTGGCTACGGAGACGCAGCCCTGCAGATAGCTGATCTCTGACCCCAAACACCACCTGTACGACAGCCATCAGCTGGGTTACCATCAGCCTCTAGCCACACGTCACTGTTTAAATCAAATAAAGATAAAATTCAGGTTCTTGGCTGCACCAATTATGTCAAGTACTCCTAGTAGCATGTGGCCACGTGGACAGCACACACCTAGAACCTTCCACCATTCCAGAAAGGTCCCTGGACTGTGGCCCACCAGGCTCCTCTGTCAATGGGATTTTCCCGACAAGAAAACTAATATGGTGCCATTTCTTCTCTAAGGGATCTTCTAGACCCAGGGGTGGAACCCGGGTCTCCTGCACTGCAGGTGGATTCATTACTGACTCAGCCACCAGGGAAGCGCATAACCAGTGATTATACTCATCTTATTGCTCCTCACATTTCAACTATATTATCCAACGGGCACTAATTGGAATCCTTATGGCCTTTTGTGCCTGGCTACTTTCACCTAATATAATGCTTTCAAAGTTCATCCACATTGTAGCATGCACCAGTATTTCATTCTTTTATGTGGTTGGATAATATTCCCAAGTATGGATATAACTCATTTAATTTATCCATTAATCATCTCATAGACAATCTAGGTCATTTCTACTTTCAGATTACTATGAATAATGCTTACATTTGCGTGCAAGTTTAGTTTGGACATGTTCTCAATTTTCTTGGGTCAAACTGCTGGGTCTTATTGTTATTCTTTATTTAACTTTGAAGAACAGCAAATCTTTCCAAAGTAACTGAGCCATTTTACATTCCCACTAGCAACATATGAAGACTCTTAACTTCTCCTATCTTCATCAAGACTTCTTATTCTTCTTTTTTGACTACAGAGCTTCCCTGGAGGTGCAGTGGTAAAGAATCCACCTGCCAGTGCAGGAGACCTGGGTTCGATCCCTGGCTCAGGAAGATTCCCTG
This sequence comes from Dama dama, assembly GCF_033118175.1. Lineage (NCBI taxonomy): Eukaryota > Metazoa > Chordata > Mammalia > Artiodactyla > Cervidae > Dama > Dama dama. The sequence continues at coordinate 47,784,481 of NC_083707.1, forward strand.
GAGAAGAGAATGGCAGCCCACTCCAGGATCCCTGCCTGGGAAATCCCATGGACACAGGTGCCGGGCAGCGATAGTCCACGGGTGCACAAAGAATCAGACTTTTTTATTACAGCCATTCTAGAGGGTGTGAAGTGATATGTCATGATTTTATTTGCATTTTCCCTGATGACTAATGATGTCATCAGAGTATATTTTTATGGTATTCACGTCTAAGTGTCACAGAAGCAACTGTCCATCATAGGGCAAAAAGGAACATGGCTGATTTAGGAATACAGTTCTGTGAGGTCCAGTGGTTAGGACTCTGTGCTGAGGGTAGGGAATGAAGAACCCCACAAGTCATTCAGCCAAAATTAAAAAGGAAAGAAAAAGATTTACAACATGCTATATCCAATGATCATCATCTACTTTTCCTGGTTATTTACTATTCTGAAAAGCTATAAAGTATGATTAGCTATAGCAGAAGCTTCTTCATTTGGAAATCGAAATAATGAAAGAATTTAAGCAACAGAATTATTGTAAAGAGAACCAGCCAAGCCCCTGCTATTTAGAAAATCACTTAGATTATCATAAATATAGAATGCTTTGTATAAACTGTGTAGAAAAAGCTATGCTGTAACTTGGCAGGTTGTGATATTAAGCTGTCCAATCCTTAAGATACAACCAGGATGGAATAAATCAAGATCTACAATTACAGGGACATCACAGCTACTTCACTGGTAACCTATCAGTTATTATGCATTACATGCACTCTATTATATAACAACTTTTCTAAAGTTTTGATGTGTGTAATATTTATTACATGTCAAAATTTTTTCTTCATTGTGTTTAAAGTTGATAGCTGAGTATTAGAAATTGAAACAGGTCAAGTACAATATACAGGGTACTTTATGTAAACAATCTACTATAATTCAGAACTATTAAGTTAAAAGAGCACTAAAAAGCTGATCCCCATATCTTACTTCCAAGTTCCTCTGAAAACCTGTTATTGGGTTAATTAATTAGAATCTTTTATCACAAAGACATTTATTCATAAAGTCCCTAAAACTTTAAACAGAAGCATAAAACACTTGAAAAATATCTGAGTGTTCCCCGATTTTTATTTAACTCTAATAAGAGAAAATCCTAACAATTATTCTGCGGAGCAGTACGTGTTAATCTTTCACTGACAAAGAGGGTCCTCTCTCTGATTGCTCAAATATGATTAAATCAAAATAAAAGATTTCATTTTTTTTGATAGGTATCCCAACTTTTCTAAATATAAGGGTTAGTAATAATTTTAATGAATTTCAAACACGACAAAATTGTGTATTTAACTACTGAGTAATTTTGAAAATATTTTTTACCTGTATCCATACTTTGGTTCAACTGTTGATCACTTGTTTCTCCATCTTCACTGATATATCCAGGAGGTGGCGTTTCTACAAAAGTTTAGAACAAATCAAGTACAGCTTCAATTTAATCTCAATGCCTTTTCTCCCAGCTACCAAAGATAACCAACAAATCACTCCAAATAACATATGAATGTTACATAACATCACTATAAAAAGCAGTATTGGATACTGAGGGCTTATGATTCAGGTTCCGATCCAAACCTTACAGGTGAATCCTTAAAACCCACTTGTAATACAATTGAGCTCTCTGTGCATATTTTCTTAGCTATTATTTACATATCTGGCTCGTTCTCATTTGTATATTTTCTGGGGCAAGAGCCAAAAATATAACTTCAAAGATGCCTCAGTTCTTAATCAGTATGTTTAAAAGAAATTAGTAACCAAAAAAAATTTTTTTAACCAATGGCCATCGTAAATGGGTACTTAGACACACAACATAGGCACACAAGATTCAGAATTACAAAGTAATACAGGCTGACAAACTACGCTAGGTTCTATAGGGCAAAATATGGTAATACAGTTCAGGAATGGTCTAGCCTGAATTCTATCTAAATAGTGGATTGCTTGAGTGATTTCTAAACAGTTAAGTCCTGAATGCTTGAGGTAGAAAATTAAATTCAAATGAGACTGCTACACAAAACCGAAGTCAATTACTTTCTGAAAATACATAAGATTCTAATGTGTCATTTCCAAAATGGTTTATGAACAAAATGTTTATATTCAGACAGTACTTGAATATCTAAGCTTCATGTAAAATAAAAAATTTATACAATTTTACCAATCATAATTCCAAGCAGGAAAAAGAAGTTTAGGTGATGCAGGTTAAAGGTCTCCTCCATGAACTCTTGTTGACAATCTCTCTTCAATAAGTTAATTTTAAGTTTTAACTTAAGTATCAAACTTTTCATTTTAAATGTCAGTGCCCCCAAATTTTTAATATGAGAAGAAAATAAACTCCTTCATAGTAATACGTGAACAACAAAGAATATAAAAATAAGAATATATACATTTATATGCTATTTTAAAAGTTAAATCAAATAAAATTAAGAAGAGCTAAGCTTTGCCAGTTTAACCACCCATGTCTCAAAGGTGTAAATAGGAAAAAATACTGAACTGATAAATATGCTATTCTTTTTCACTTTTCTCCATTATTATTTATATATAAAATAGTAAACAACAAAGGTATAATACTAGTGTCTTGGAGGAAATGTTACAATTTCTTTCACAGTGGAATAAAAAGTGAACACCAAGGTTTTGCTGTCAGTTGGAGCTGGGTAAAGACCCACTGTCCGGAAAAGCAGGTTAAGTATAATCCAGATGTGATTTTCCACTTTATAAAAGACCCAAATCTAAACAAAGATGATGGAAAATCAGCCCAAATATATCCACAGGTAAAAATCAAACATTTTGATTAACATCCTTCTACATAATCACTGGGTAGGTATCTTACAAGAGCGAATGCTTACACCTCAATTTCCTAAGGATTGCTGAATTATACTGATTTCCACTTCAGACTTAAGGACTCCCTCAATCCAACACACTACTCACATGTAACTACTTCCAGTCAAATTCCTCTCCCTACAAAATGCCTAGTGTTCACCCTGCTTCCCCTTGTCCTAGCCCCCATTTTCCACAATAAACTCTTTGCCCTGTACTAACTCCTCAAAATGTTTATGTTTCCCAATAAAAGCAGCTTTTATTCTTTAAATCTCCTTTTGGAATAAATAGTAGTAAAAGAAAAAGGCATTAAGATAGTCAGAAAACACTTTTTAACCTTAAAAATAGCTATTTTAAAAAAGTCTTCTTTTACCTTATGTTTTTAAAATTACCTCCAAAGAACAAGCATTATTTCCATGATGAGACACATTAAGGCAATTTTTTTACTATAGCTGAAACTCGAAGTTCCTTACACATTTTCAGTGGTATAAATAAAACATAAAAGTGGAATAGATTAATACTGCACACAGAGAAAAAAATTAAAACACCAAAAAATCCAACATACAGCTATATGCTCATGCTTATCCCTTTAGTTTGTACTGGACACATAATGTTATAGAGCAGAATTTGAGAATTATGTGGTTCATTTATTTTTCAGCATTACTGAGTCCCAGATGAAAAAGAACTAAAATAGAAGTTTCCTGATTTTTCAGTACAACATACATGTTGCTATGTCTGTAGAACTAAAATTTTTAAAAAGCCAAACCATAACTTATTTATTAATAGATGAATGTTTATGAACAAAATCTGTATCTATCTCACAGTTTAGGAGACTCAGAAGGCAAAAATACCTGGGATGTAATTACTCTGCGGCTCGATTCCTGCTGGGAAGTTAGTGTTTTCTGGAATGGAGTGGGTGTAGTCGTCCAGAGGGGGCAGCTCTGTTAAGATCTCTGTGTGCCGGGGCACCAACACCGGGGGCAAAACTGAAAGAGCGGAAGAAACCCAGTTAACGGCAGAGCAGATGGGAGCGGCCCTTTTCTCAAAAGTCTTCACACACAGAAAAGAATTAGCCCGATTAATTTCTGAAGTTTAGGACTGACTTATTTGGTATTATTCAGCTATTGAGAAACTGAAAACCTGATTATGATTTTAATTTACCACGAAGTCCACAATCTAAATCTCCAAGTTCTGATTTATCTTGTACTTTTGGGGAAAGAGTGATCCTGATCATATTATATGACCATCAGTCAGTCAGTCAGTTCAGTTGCTCAGTCATCTCCGACTCTTTGCAACCCCATGAATCGCAGCATGCCAGGCCTCCCTGTCCATCACAAACTCCTGGAGTTTACTCAAACTCATGCCCATCGAGTCGGTGATGCCATCCAGCCATCTCATCCTCTGTCATCCCCTCCTCCTCCTGCCCCCAATCCCTCCCAGCATCAGGGTCTTTTCCAACGAGTCAACTCTTCGCATGAGGTGGCCAAAGTATTGGAGTTTCAGCTTCAGCATCAGTCCTTCCAATGAACACCCAGGACTGATCTCCTTCAGGATGGACTGGTTGGATCTCCTTGCAATGCAAGGGACTCCCCAGAAGTTCATAAATCCTCATTGGAAAGGTTGCAGTAAGATTTGTAAAATCAAGCTTTTTTCCCCTAAACATAGCAGCATTCTATTAAGTTTCAAGTACTAAGTAAATTGAGTAAGTAAACTGACTGAAAGTCCTGCTGTGAGTTTTACTAAACTGCTTAGTTACAAATGATATCATTAAAGTACATCAAAAAACCAAAGAGCAAAATGACTTAAAACAGTTAATGCAGCAGACAGGTAATGAGACTTATTCAGTTCTAATCAGATTGTGTATCTATAGGATTAGAATTTCCTAGATATGCACTTTGATGTGAAATGTTATTTCAAGAAACTAACATATCTTTCCCTCTAAGCTATATTTTTCCATAACATATATCAACATTTTCTTAGTATTTTTAATTACCGCCAAAAAATTTACTGAATTCAAGGCAACTTATTAGAGCTTTATGCTCCCCTGGTGGCTCAGATGGTAAAGAATCCGCCTGCAATGCGGGGGACCTGGGTTTGATCCCTGGGTCAGGAACAAAAGGGAATGGCAATCCACTCCAGTATTCTTGCCTGGAGAATTCCACCAACAGAGGAGCTTGGTGGGCTACAGTCCATGGGGAAGCAAAGAGTCAGGCACAACTGAGCAACTAACACTTTCACTTTTCACTATTAAAGAGTTTTATGCCAAAGTTTCCCTGGGTCAATTAGGTGTAAGAGTACCTAACATACTTAAATTCAAGCATTTAACCAAAACAAGGGGAAAAAATCTAATTTTCCTACCTGGTGTCTCAACTCTCTGGTAGTGGTAAGGGTTTACACATACTTCATCCTTTTTAAGATTAAAAGCATATTCGCAGTTTTCAATTGCTTTGAGTTCATGATGACTGTGAAGATCAGGCCAGCGCCATAATCGGCAATATATTACATGAGGCAGTCCTTTTCGATGGGACACCTGAAGACGACCATCTAGGGACCTGTTGGGAAGCAAGGGGAAAAGAAAGATGGGAACTTTTAAAAACAATAAACATACTCAATTGGGCTAAACTAGTACATTAAGAGCATAAAGAAAGGAATGACAGACATTTAGTTAGTTTTAGTGAATACAAGGAAGAAAAATGTACTATCTAATGGATCTGATATAAAGGTAAGCAGCAGCACTAGGGTATTTTTCTTATAAACATGCTACATAAATGACTCAAATGTCAATCAATGAACAGGTAGCCGTTTGGGGAAAAAATGTTTTGTTGTTTTTTTTCAAGTCTCATACAGCTACACGTGAAAAATGTTATCAACATCTATCTTTAGTGACTCAAACTCTTACTTAGGGAGGCTTAAGGGCATTACTTCTGTAGGTGACTGAATTATCAAAAAAGGAACTAGTGTGAAGAATGGCAAATACCAACAATGATGTAAAAGTAACTTACTAAAACTAACATAACTCATTACCCAGTTGTGACTGTTTTGAGTACTGAGGTATATTTTCTATAGCTCACACATAAATGCAGATGGTGATGAAAATGATGCGATGAAATGGACAAATACCAATATGCTCAAAAAGAGAATAAGGTGATTAAAAAAAAATAAATAACCAAAACGAGTCAGCCTAGCATTATTTGTGACATAAGGGGTTCAGTAAATAACCATGTACTTATTAGTATAAAGATGAGATTTAGATGACAGCAAGAAATTTAGCAAAAACTGGTTATGTATCTACTGAAAAATTAGGCCAACAACAGATTATAATCTACCCTCACACTAAAATGAGAATATAGTTATCGAAGCTCCTATTCTTTAGGGGATGCAGTAATTTAAAGATTTAAAACTAGAATTTCATTGATCAACACGTCAGCGGAAACATTTAATATATTTTTAATACTGGCAAGCAGTTATCTTAAATGCCATGCCTTATTTTACATTAAGGAAACATCCTAGGCAAAATTATACTAAGCAACCCACTTTAGGTCTTCCAAAACACCCTCCCTCCCACAAGATCTCTAGGATTCCATAGAGGGCAGAATATTCACCTGGTTTGTTCAGAGAAGCTGTAAAGGCCTGTTGTATCCCACTGATCTATCGTATTTGGTGTACTCAGTCCCCAAATTTCAGAGCAAGTGCTGTGCATAAATTGAAAAACAAAAAGTTGACGTGAACATGGAAGCATGGTTATTCAAATTACCATGATGCAAAACATGGAGAATGTGCAGAACACTTCCTTCACCCAGAAAATATATGCCACTTCACTTTTTCACGGGCATTTAGTGCTGATTTCTATATTTTCTATATGAAGGAAGCCAATAAAATGGAACATGTGACTCCAGATAAGTTATGATTATGTTTTTAAAATGTGAACACCAATGCTCTCTAGCTTAATGAAATCATAACTGTGCCTTTTCCAATTTCCTCTACTCACAACAAAGGATCCTATGCCATTAAGTCTTACTAACAGTGCTTCATTTTATAATCCAGTTTTTTAAAAAAAAAAATCTAAAAATGGATATCAACTGGTATTTTTAACATAGATAAAATTTCAATTAAAACAGACATATATCCAGTTAAAATTTCCAGCTTATTTGTTTAAGATATATACATATTCAGTTTTACTGAAAATTATTATTGCTCTTATTACTACAAAGGACAAGGAAATGGATTTTGAAGTCATCCTAGCATAGCACACTACCTGAAAATTTTTAAGAAACTGCTACAAGGATTAAAGATATGTGAAAGCACAAAATTTGTAAAAGATACTATGACTATGCAAAGTTGCTGTATCTAGTTTTTCTTCATCAATTCACCTGAAAGACATACACCAGAAAGATTTTTTGAAAAAATCTGATTTGAAAATTCAAAAATCATAATTTTTCTTCCACATTTCTTTACAGAATAAGGACAGCCCAGATGTAAGTCCGCCTATTTTCCCTGCCACCACTTCCTTTGAATGAGAATTCTGAGAAGAGGAGAAAAGAAGAGCTTAATAAACAGTCTGGAATCCAACTACTCTCTGCCAAAGTGGCCTTGCCAAAGATAGCAGGTTATACTTTTTTAAAGATGAGGGTCAAAAGACAATTTCTGAAACTCCATTCCAACTTCTTACATGTTATGAAATGATCAAAACTTAAAGGAAGAGAAAGAAACATCTCAAAACAACTTTTGAGCATCCTTTGCTAACGGGCTCACTCACTCAGCATTTCAAAGGGCAGTGGTGAAAAGCGCTGCCTTCCTGAGGCTGGGCAACTCGTCCAGTCCGGTGGGGCTCCTCAGGGCCTCCCGCAGGGTCACTGAGCTGCATTGGAGGCTAGCGTAAGTGTAATGCAGGATGGCTTTGCAAAATGCATTTTCAGACACTCTGGAGCACCTTGTTGAGACATTTTACTGATTCTCTTGGTTTTTTTAGGCTTCAGAAGTCTAACTTCCACTTCTCAGACTACAAAAGTCAGAAAAGGCCAAACTGGAGGCTAATTCAGACCTTTTCCTTTCTCCCAAAGGTGTACTGACTAAAAAACCATGACATGAATGGTTCTTTAAGATATTTATCAACTATCTACTGGAAACATATAGCACCAAGTGGTTTAAAACAATAAAACCAACCCAGTTCTGGAGTGTCATGAATCTGAATTCAAACCTCCGAAGGAACAGTATACATCTTCCTCTTCTCTCTTTAAAAACAGCCAAAAGATCTATAAATGACTGAGAAGAGTACATAATGTGGCTATTCTGCTCTTATGAGGCTAAAATAACTATTTCATTCAAGAAACTCTGCAACTGACATGAGAAGCAGAAATGTAACAGGGCATGAAGAGCTTAAGCTGTGTTTTATTCAAGCCCTGAAATATATGAGAGAACAATAAACAGTAGCTGTTAAAAGCATGCAATCAATCTAGAGGCAGACAGAACTACCTCCCAACTCTTAACTCAGCTACTTTTCCACTGCCATCACAGGGTATTTAAGCCTCAGTTCTATTGACCATTGCAATCTCTCTCATGCAAATTGGAAGGTTTATTTAAAAATAATAAATTTGCTTCTATCAAGTAAAATTTTTCCTCATTTATATATGAAAATTTTCTTAAAGAATCAATCTATATCAAAATATACAAAATACCTAGGATAAATGTAATTATAAATGTGTCAAAACTACAAAAATAAACGTTTTAATTATTACTTAAAGAACACAAAAATCAACCAAAGAGAAAAACATACATCTTCCTAAATAGCAAGCTAACATCATAGCAATATCAGTTCTGCCAAATTTACATCTTTGATGAACTCTCAACAAAGATTAAAAAAAATTTTTAAGACTCAAACAAAATTACTCAACATATATAAAAAAAAATTACAAGAATGACCAAGAAAACTCCCACGAAGAAGCAACTGGCTCTACTAGATCCTGAAACACATTATAATCTTCAATAGTGGCAACTGTATGAAATTAATAAAGGAATACAAAACAGAATAGAGGTCCTGCCAGTAGGGCAGCCTCAATCGGCCAAACCTTCCTTTGGATAAAAATGATAGCCTTTAAACAAAATATATTAAAATTAACTATTTGAAAACAAAATAAAATCAACTATTTGATAACAGTGGAGAGACACAAAGCAGACAGAAACTGAAGGAAAGCCAACCTCTATAGGGGGTGCAGGACCAGATGAGATGCATTTGCGCGGCTCTGTAAGGCAACCCTCAGTGGAAGCTACCCAGGGGAACTAGACCTTAAGCAAAAAAACGGCAGTTTTAACGACCTGCAGAATCAGAGGGTGGATTTGGGGTTATCGGAAAGGCTGGAAAAAGAAGAGGGAAATCCCATAATGAAGGAAAGAAACCACAAAGGGGAAGAAGGGAAAAAAAAAAAAAAAAACATCAAAACAGGAGTGTGAATTCTGGCCAGACCCTAAACTGTCCCTGTGGGAGAGGCTGTGGAGGCCTGTTCAAAACCAGCACTTGAAAGTCTGAAAGAACTAAGCTCAGATTTCAGCTACTCCTTTGCTCAGAAGCAGTTTGCACTTTCAGGTGACCCAAAACTGTTTGTAAGAACAAAAATCAACACTCTTCAGAGAAAGATAAGAGAATTTAGTCTCTATGATATTTTGTCCCAAATATCCAATACAAAAATCACAAAATACTAAACAGGTGAAGAGATAAGAAACTGTTACCCCCTGGTTAAAAGAAAAAACAGCTGTTAGAAACAGACCATTAAAATGAATTAACAGACAAAAATCTTGAAGTAACTACTTACTATGAGCATGTTCATGGACTTAATGAACCAATAGGAATCTCAGGGAAACTATAAAAACAAATGAAAACTCTATAACTGAAAACTACAAAATCAGAAATTAAAAATTAACCTGATGGTGGGAGAAGACATAAGAGTCAGTGAATTTAAAGATGGATCAAAGACGTTATCTAATTAGAACTGAAATAAAAGACTGAATAACAAAATAAAAGTTTCAGTAGCACATGGAGTCCCCAAAAGAGGGCAGTTAAGAACAGACAAAAATATTTGCAATAATAATAGCTGAAACTCTTCAACTTCAGTGAAAAACTAAACTTATACTTCCCAGAAACTCAGTGAATAATAAGCAGTTTAAAAATAACACCCATGAAACAACCAAAAACACACTAGGGCATATCACTGTCAAACTGCTAAAAACAAACGTTGAAAAGAAAATCTTTAAGCTCGTGAGAAGCATGAAAACTCTTTCCAGAAAGGAATCCACCCAAACCTTTGCAGTAGAAGACTTGACCAAACTCTAACATGGCTTCTAGAAACCTAAGGCCTCGTCTGTGGTGTGACACAGACCCTCTGGAGTTCCTGCCTGGAAATGCTCAAGACTGCCAAAAGAATTTACCATTTGTCCCAGCCAATACTGATACATAGGCTTCTGGCCTCCTTTTCCTGAGGAGCATCTATTTTAAAAAGCTTACAATTGTAAATCCTTCCTGTCTCTTTGAAATGTATATATGACTCCTACAACTCAGGAGGGGAGGACCTGAAAACCATTCCTTTGAAATGTAACTGATCATCAGAAAAAAAGGGCCTCTGTCTGCCTCCCAGTCTGCCCTCTAAGGAAAGGCAGAAGCCTAACTTCTGATAAATGCCTTTCGGCAAACACAGATGGCCTCAATCAGTGACACTAACCAAACCTCTCGCCCACTTGCTGTATATAATTTTTCACTTCCCTGACTCTGTTGCAGACCCCACTCTTGACCCCCGTGCTACTCATTATTCCAGTCACTTCTGTGCAAACTGGAATTGGGCTCACATCTTACCACCCTGATGGTAATAGTTACTGAATAAAATTTGCTTTTTATCACCTTTAACCAATGACACGCAGCTTTGACAGCAACCAAACCACAACAATTCATACGCAGAGAGGCATAACAACAATTTCTCATTAGAAACAACAGAAGCCTGCAGGTAATGGAACAGCAGCTTTAAAGAGCACCAAGGGGAAAAAACCCCTCAACCTAAAACCATAATCAAGAAAATTCAGGATAAAGAGAAATAACAGATGTAAGTTAAATCAAGGGGGAAATTTTTAAAGAACTAAAAAGTATAGGTATGTAAGTAAATATAAAAAGATAGTATTCATTTCAGCTCTTCATTTCTACAGAAAGATGATGACCAACTACAGAAAAAACCTATAACTAAAAGTATTCGAGTGTAATTTAAATGACAACGGCAGCAGAAGAAACAGCAGGCGTTTTAGAATCACTACACTATTGCAAAGCTAAAAACACAGACTATCACTGGGAAAGCAACCCCCTCCTCAAACAGCCAAGAGATATAACTAAAGAGTATGTAGAAAACTATTAATAAAATGAAATACTAAAAAATAAGTCCAAAGGAAACAAAGAACAAATAACAGATGATAACTGAAAACAAAGTGTAAAGAGTAAAACAAGAGTAGGTCCAACCCTATCAGCGTTAACATTATACATAAATACACCATATACTCCAATTAAGAAAGACTTGTCAGAATGAATACAGTATGCAAAATGTCTACCAAAAAGGGTGTACTTTAAATATAATATATAGATGGGCTGAAAATACAAGAGTGGAAATATAGTTCATATAAGCAGTGAGTTTAATAAAGCATAGTACCAGAAATAGTAAGACTCATGTCTAAAAATACTACCAGAGATAAATATACATATTTCATTGAGAGGGCCAATTCATCAGAAGACCTGTATGCATTTAAAAATAAAGTTCAAAATACATGAAGTAAAAACCGACAGATCTAAAGAAAGAAATGAACAAATCAGTCATCAGAGTTATCTCACGAACTCTTAGGACAGTCAGACTATAAAAAAAAATCTATATATCATAAGAGTTGTACAATACTATCAACCACCATCTTACTGACATTTATAGAATCTGCTTCAAGTACACACAGAATATTTAACAAAGAGAGCAAAACAGTGCCTGAGAGTCAGGGGGTGGGTGGTAAGTGCCTGGTTGTTTAGAAGAGGTTAGAAAATTGCCTAAATCTTTCTAGAAATGCTAATTTCTTCCCAGAAATGGCTTTCAATTTACATCACTAAAAAAAAACCAGACCAAACTTAGGACAATTTTCTCCTTCCTTCCAGTCTTTGTGTATGGAGACATGTAGTTCAAGACCTCCCAAGAGGACTCCATCAGTTTTCATCATCATGTATTTTAAAAAGAATGGCATGTAATGAGAAGTTATCCACAGATCCTATGGTATGTTGTTGTTTAGTCACTAAGTCATGTCCGACTCTTTTGTGACCCCATGGACTGCAGCCTGCCAGGCTCCTCTGTCCATGGGATTTTCTAGGCAAGAATACTGGAGTGGATTGCCATGCCCTCCTCCAGGAAATCTTCCCAACCCAGGGGAACTCTCATCTCTTAAATCTCCTGCATTGGCAAGCAGGTTCTTTACCGTTGGAGCCACATGGGAAGCCCGAGGGAAAAGATCTTCAAAAGCAAAACATCTGGAAAAAGACGAATTACTGATACAACATGAATGAATTTCAGAAATATTTGACTCAGAGAAGCTGAACATGAAAGACTAGATTCTGAATGATTCCATTTACATAAAGTTCGAGAAGGGACAAAACAAACTTAAAGCGCAAAAAATCCCAACAGTAGCTGCCTCTAGAGGGAAAGAGAACGAAGAACTTCCTGGGTGACTGAATGAAACCTTCTTTATCTTGATAATACCGTAGTGATGGACAGGGAGGCCTGACGTGCTGCAGTCCACAGGGTCGCAAAGAGTCGGACTCGGCTGAGCAACTGAACTGACTGTATGTGCATCTGTCAAATCAAAAACTACTGAGCACCATGATTTGTGCTCTTTATGATTTGAAAACTTTACTGAAAAATACAAGCAAAGGGGGTAAAAATTCAGACAATGAAATAATAAAAATGGAAAGTAGCCAACAAAAAAAATTATATATTAATTTAGTATATAATAAAGTTCCCTATGAATTGACAAGGAAAGATCTCTCAAATAAAATATTAAGTGGAAAAAAAGTACAGTATTTTAGTAAGCTACTCTGTGTAAAAAACAAAAAAAGGACAGTAAAAATATCTTCCAATATCTGTGTAAGCATAGAGGAAAGACAGACAGACACACACACACACACACACTGTGAACCGGAGTTACTTGAGGTGGGGAGAGGGAGGAAAGAGAAAATTTTTCAATGTTTGTTCGTTCTGTTTTTACATATGCATGCATATATATGTGTACACATAAAATATATACAGATTTTTAAACTATGACAATGTATTGCCTTTTACCAAAATTAAACAAATCAAACAAAAGAATACTGCCAAAGAATTAAACGTTAAGTCAAGCTGTCTTGACATTTCTATTAAAAGATATGCTTCTAACCTTAGATAACTAAGAATAAGAAGTACAGATTGTTATTTTCTATTCTTCGCCATTTCAGCCCACTTAGGGCATTAGTTTAGAAGATAACAAATGCCAGTCGGAGGCCTGTTTATTCTGCCAGCAAAATGTCCTCTCTAACATAAGCCTTTGGTACCCATCTTCTTCCACATGCATTTATATCAATGGCCTGCACCTAGCCCCGTTTTAACTTGACTACTAATTCTTTAGGTATGCCTAGCAAAACAGGTCAATTTTTAAGACCTAGTAGTCTAGGGGATTTAAATCAGGCAGTTTTAATTACTCCCTCTTCTTTAAAGAGTCTTTCTACCCAAAGTTTTTATTTATGAACAAAATAAACCCCATAAGACCTTGAGCTTCTAAAGGTCTTTGTATACCTACCACGTAGCAAGCGAGGTAGCTGGTGACTAAATTAGTATTTTTATAGCATGAAATCTGAATCATAATATCCCCGGGCACACTAAATCACAATACTTCAAATAACAGTGAGGAAAATGGCTCTCTCAGGTTTTCAGTTTGTTAACAAGGAGTGGCAAGTTATAACTGCAAATATGGACAGTTCCCAAAAGATATTAAAAGAAGTAAACGCAGGAAAAATGTCAGAAAAACAGCACCGATTACAACTACTTTATAAAACTCTTCTGTACATTCTCTATTTCAATAAATCCAAAATGCAACATTATCTTATACTAAATAAGGAAAAACTTTCAATTTTATTTATATGATGCGTCCCAAAGTGAAGAAATGTACATCTGAAAACCAGTGAAATAAGTAATAACAATTACTTTCATAAGTTAGCCAGGCCATATGCCAGGCATCATTAAGACTTAATATATTATGGACCTCCTAAGAACCTGCAAGCTACTTACTATCTCGCTTTAAATTTAAGGAAACTGAGCCTCAGAGGGACAGTAAAACAATCTCCTAACAAGTGGCAGGGCCAAGATTCCAGCCCACTCTTGTCCAACAACACTTTCCACTTCACCAAGAGCTTTCTGAGCTTTTGTTTTCACAGCACCTCTGTCAGCATTTCTGTGACTAAAACCTGGGGATCCCTGGGCACCTCAAATACAGTACTGTCGAGAGTCTGCAATAGTTTTTTTAAGTTGTATTTTCATCCCAAGTAAATAGTAACATAAACCTTCTGGACACGTGTTCTGGATAACCTGGTAAACACCAGTCTCACTCTGCTGCATCATCTCAGCATCTCAGTTGGGATCAGGGTTTGACAATCACCTCAGCACCAAGGGTAAGTAGAGAGACTGACTTAACATGTGAGTGACGAGACCACACCAAAAAGGCCAAGTGGTATTAGGATGTGCTAAATAAACTATGCTTCCTAGTAGTCTTAGAGAAAAGAGGTACAGAATTTAGCAATACAGGGCAGATGATAATATGCTGACCTTAAAAGAACCTTAGTCATTCAGCACCACAATCACAATGGAAACAAAAAATCAATATTAACGAATCATTAACTTGATGCTAGAATTTTCTCAGTTACAGAACTCAGTATAAATTAGCCTTCTGATAATCATAAACCTTCACTAAATTATGTTTCTACACATTTAAACAACATTAAGAAGTCCACAAGAAATGTCTACATATCACTTGAAAGTGAAACATATCAATGCTTCACTGTTAATAAGTAGTAAGGAAGAGAAAGATGGGTCTGAAAACATTAAACGGATAAAAATACTTGATAGGAGAAATTCATATGTTCCAAAGAAAGTATTACACTTTACTAATTACAAAATAAACTGTAATAATAGCACTGTCCCATACACATTAGCTCAACATCTCTTAAATTTGACTATCTGACTTCAGGACAGTCTAAATACTCAAAAGTTTAAAAAAATTTGCATGCTAACTGGTTAAAGACAAAAACTGGTCTCAGATAAATTCAGCCTGGTCAAAATTTGATATAGTTCACCAATGCAATTAACATACAATAATATGCTGAAATAAGATATAACAGACCAAGCATAAGTCATCTACAAAGCTGTCTTCGCCTAGATTCAGTCAGATGAGCAAGCATGTCCATATCAGAATCTCATGCAAAGTCCTGCAGACCTTGTACTGGAGATTTCTCCACAATAAACCTATTATGTTTTACTAATTCATTATTTTTCATGACTTTCTTGCCTAAAGATTATATTTCTTCTACAAATCAAAAGGAGTAAGGATCTAGACCGGCATGAGGAAACCCACATATACAACACTGAATACTGAATAAAATTAACAGAATGGCATCAACAAAAGAAACTTTACTTGAGGCTCTAGTTCGATTACTGATGTACTCAAGAGAAACGAGGGGTTTCCCAGGTGGCACAGTGGTAAAGAATCCACCTTAAAATACAGGAGACACAGGAAACGCTGGTTCGATCCCTGGCTTGGGAAGATCCCCCAGAGAAGGAAATCGCAATCCACTCCAGTATTCTTGCTTGGAAAATTCCATGGACAGAGGAACTAGTGGGCATAGTCCATAGGGTTGGAAAGGGTCTGACGCGACTCTCAGCATGCATGCATGATATATGAACTTGTATGAAATAATTTGTACTGACCCGTCTAAAACTCTACTTATAACAGAGGAGTCCTTCCATTTTGTATGTGACTAGCAAGGCTAAAAGTTTATATCAGCTCAGGAATCAAGAGCTGATAACTGTAATAAAATAAAAATTATAGTCTCTATAATTCTATATACTAAATGTGTCTGTATACTTCACTTTATCACCATTATACAGCTGAGGCATGGGAACAAAAAACAAGAAAATGCCTATTTCCAGACAGTTTTTAACCTTCCCTCTATCACCAAGAAAGGAGCTTTAGGAACAACCTTGTTCTTAACAAATTAGCAAAGGATATAAAGGAACAACTAAGAAATTTTCATTGGCTACAGAAAACTTAAGAAAAAACTGCCAACATTTATTTTAAGCATTTGCTTTGTACCTGGCACTATTCTTCATATGTATTACATAATTTACACTCAATCCTATAAGGTGAATTAACATGAGTATTATTTTCATATAAAAAAATAAATGTGAGCAGTTAAATAATTCAAAAGGTCACAAAGCTACTGAGGTAACAGCCAGGATTTGTATCAACTTCTGGCTGGCTTAAGAGTCTAAATTTTTCAAGGTATACCTTTGCAGAATGATGGTTTAAAATCTGTAGGTTTAAGCTTTTATATGAACATGTATTAACTATATTTTCTCATTTCTGTATCCTTGACATGCTGGCATCTGGAGCTTTGATTTCAGAGAGACTACCCCCCTCCCAGGTCTAGAGACAGCAAGGGACTCCCTTGAGAGCTCATCTTTCAAACACAAACCAACAGATTCAGAGCTCACACCTCTACTATTTAATCAAACTCTTGACACACCAAGCTAATATTCTTCCTGCTCTAAATCAACCTACGGGTATATACTAGACAACTAGGAACCACCTCTATAGCCCACAGGCTGACCAAAATTACTAAAACTACCTAGTCCTAAACTTAACTCAGCATATCCACCCAGCACTGTCATTCCTTCCCTGGAAAACTCCAATGAAAGCTCGGAGCCATGCTGTCCTTGCCCCAGTATCTACTTATCAATCCATCTTATTTTTGATGTATTCAAAATTAAGTTGTAGATACTTTAAATCTAGACACTGAAAGCATGCGTATATTGTTAACTAGAGTTCACTGTTTACTCTTTCTTAGAGGTAACATTTACACAGAGTCAAACAGATCTTAATGGTACCATTTTGTTAAGTTTAAATTTTATCAAATACATAAATTGGGTAACTGTATCCTGACAAGAAGTCCCCTCCTACCCCTTTCTCAGTCAATCCCTGTCACCCCCTCCCCACCCCCAAAGGCAATCGTTCTTCCCCTGTGATGGTGGATGTGCAGTGGTATTTCATTGTGGTTTCACAATGTGCGTTTTCCCAATGACTAACAATGCCACACACTTTCTATTTGCTTAGCAGTCCTTTCCATATCTTCTTCTGTGATGCATCCAAATCCTTTGTCCATTTTTAAAATAGGCAATTTCCTTCTCACTGCCGAGTTAAGAAATACTTTATAAAGTGCGGATACCATCCTCTTGTTAGAAATATGTTCTGCAAATATTTTCTTCCACTCTATGACTTGTTTATTCATTTAATGGTTTTTGATGAAATGCTTTTTAATATTGATGGAAGTCTAACTCAATGTCCTCTTATTGCTTTCCATTTCCTTTAAGAAAAAAAAAAAAAAACCCACTGCCTACGTCCAGGTCACAAACAGCTGAGAAAAGAAGAGAAGAGAAAGGCAAAGGAGAAAGGGAAAGATACACCAACTGAATCAGAGCTCCAGAAAACAGCAAGGAGACATAAGAAAGCCTTCTTATGTGAACAATGCAAAGAAACAGAGGAAAACAATAGAATGGGAAGGACTAGAGATCTCAAGAAAACTGGCAGTATCAAGGAAACACTTCATGCAAGGATAGATACAATAAAGGAGAGAAATGGCAAGCACTTAACAAAAGCAGAAGATATTAAAAAGAGGTGGCAAGAATACACAGAACTATACAAAAAAGATCTTAAGGACCTCGATAACCACGATGGTGTGGTCACTCACTGAGCCAGACATCCTGGAGTGTGAAGTCACCGGGTTTCAGGAAGCATTACTAGAAACAAAGCTAGTGAAGGTGAGGGAATTCCAGCTGAGCTATTTCAAATCCTAAAAGATGATGTTGTTAAAAAGCTGCATTCAGTATATAAGCAAATTTGGAAAACTCAGCAGTGGCCACAGGACTGGAAAAGGTCAGCTTTCATTCCAATCCCAAACAAGGGCAATGCCAAAGAATGTTCAAACTATCATACGATTGTGCTCATTTCACATGCTAGCACAGTAATGCTCAAAATTCTTCAAGCTAGGCTTCAACAGTAAGTTAACCGAGAACTTCCAAGATGCACAAGCTGGGTTTAGAAAACGCAGAGAAACTAGAGATTAAACTGCCAATATCCACTGGATCACAGAAAAAGCAAGGGAATTCCACAAAAGTATTTACTTCTGCTTCACTGACTAAGCTAAAACCTTTGTGTGGATCACAACAAACTGGAAAATTCTTAAAGAGATGGGAATACCAGACCACCTTACCTGTCTCCTGAGAAGCCTACATCCAAATCAAGAAGCAACAGAACTAGACATGGAACAACTGGTTCAAAATTGAGAAAAGAGTTTGTCAGTGTTGTATATTGTCACTCTGCTTATTTAACTTACGCAGAGTACACCATGCAAAATGCTGGGCTGGATGAATCACAAGCTGGAATCAAGACTGTGGGGAGAGAAATATCAACAACCTCAGATATGCAGATAATAACCATTCTATTGGCAGAAAAGTGAAGAGGAATTAAAGAGCCTCTTGATGAAGGTGCAAGAACAGAGTGAAAAAGTGGGCTTAAAACTCAACATTTAAAATACTAAGATCATGGCATCTGGTCCCATCACTTCATGGCAAAGAGAAGGGGAGAAAGTGGCAACAGTAACATTTTATTTTCTTGGGCTCCAAAATCACTGCAGATGGTGACTGCCTGCAGCACTGAAATTTAAAAGATGCTCGCTCCTTGGAAGGAAAGCTGTAACAAACCCTGGTGTGTTTAGTCGCTTCAGTCCTGTCTGACTCTTTGCGACCCTCTACACTGCAGCCCACCAGGCTCCTCGGTCCATGGGATTCTCCAGGCAAGAATACTGGAGTGGGCTGCCATTTCCTCCTCCAGGGTATCTTCCTGACCCAGGAACTGAACCCACCTCTCTTATGTCTCTTGCACTGGCAGGCGGGTTCTTTACCACCAGAAGGTTCTGAGAAGCCCCAGACAAACCTAGACAGTATATTAAGAACCAGAGACATCACTTTGCTGACAAAGGTCCGGACAGTCAAAGCTATGGTTTTTCCAGTAGTCATGTACAGATGTGAGAGTTGGATCATAAAGAAGGCTGACAGTGAAAAAATGGATGCTTTTGAACTGTGGTGCTGGAAAAAGCTCTTCAGAGTTCGTTAGACAGCAAGGAGATCAAACCAGTCAATCCTAAAGGAAATCAACCCTGGATATTCATTGCCAGGATTGTTACTGAGGCTGACTTGGCCACTTGATGGGAAGAGCAGACTCACTATAAAAGACCCTGATGCTGGGGAAGACTGAAGGCAGGAGAAGGGGGTGAGGGTGGACGAGATGGTTGGATGGCATCACTGACACAATGGACATGAGTTTGAGCAAGCTCCAGGCAATAGTGAAAGACGGGGAAGGCTGGTGTGCTGCATTCCATGAGGTCGCAAAGAGTCAGACATGACTTAACAACTGAACAAACGTAATTCAATTTGTTCACAACAAATTGGTCACAACAACAAGGTCACAAATGTATTTTCCTATACAAGTTTGATAGTTTTAGCTTTTAGATAAGAACTCTGATTCATTTAGAATTAATTTTTTTGAATGGTGTAAGGTGGGACCAAGGTTCCCTCATCCACATGGACAGTCCAGTTCTCCCATTATTTGCTGAAAAAGACTTTCCTGTCTCTATTGGATTGCTTTGGCAAACCTGTCAAAAATCAAACAACTATTTGTTGGTTGTTCAGTTGCTAAGCTCTGACTGACTCCTTGTGACCCCACCAACTGCAACACACCAGGCCCCTCTGTCCTCCACTATCTCCTGGAGTTTGCTCAAATTCATATCCATTGAGTCAGTGATGCTCTCTAATCATCTCATTCTCTGCTTCCCCCTTCTCCTTTTGCCTTCAATCTTCCAGAGCACTGGGTCTGGCTCTTCCCATCAGGTGGCCCCAATAACCAAGAACCCACATCTCTTATGGTTTTATAGAACCCATCTGTTTTAAGGTTCTCTATTTTATCCTCTTTATCTGTTTTTATGACAGAATCACAATATATTATTACTGTAGCTTCACACAAAGTCAGATAATTTAAGTCCTCGAACACTGTTGATCTTTTTCAAAATTGCTTTGGACATTCTAGGTCCTTCCTATGTATTTCCATGTAAATTTTAGGATAAGTGTGTACATTCTATGAAAAACAAATACATATATTTTTAGGGTTTGATGGAGATTGATTTGATTCAGATTAAACTGGAAGAGAACTTAATACTACTGAGTGCATCAATTCACAAATATATGTCAGTTTACTGCATGATAGTTAAAACAGGAAGGTTGTCTCAGAGGTGTCTCCATCGGTCTCCTCCTGAAAAAAGGTCCCATTTCCTTTGTTCCTCAGAGGTTGAGTAACTTCAAAGACTGTATGCTGGACATGGAACATTACATGCTGGGGATGTCAGATTCCTCCAAGAGTTAACTGGTTTTGTTTGGGCAGGTAATTAACTTGTTTGTGCTCAAGCTGCAAACTGTTCGTCCTCCAACAATTTCAATCAGTTTTCACCTTTAGCCAGACTGCACTAGTTCTACCCCACACATACATGGCTTTAGGGGTCAGCCTAGGGATTTTGGCAGAGTTTTAAAGGAAAATCTGGACTCCTCTTCAGTGGCTGGCTCCATGCTAGAATTCTCCCGTCACTCATCAGCAACTCTGGTTCTGGTGGTCCTCAACCCTGATCTCTGGTTTTTCAGGCCAGAAAAGGTGAAATTCATATTGAAATTTTAGCTGCTCTATCCATTCTGCATGGATAACAGCAATAAAAACAGAAAATTTGCCTGTCACTTCCTTCCAAGGGTCAAATCTCCTTCAAAATGTCTATTTTGTTTACCCTGTAGTGACTTATCTTTCTTTTTATTCTGTGCAGAGTTGATAATGTTTATCTGAGGGAGTGTGAGTCTGATAAAAAGAATTATCTATGTGAGAAGAATTCTCTCCCTGTTTATTTAGTGCTTAATTTTTAAGATTTTGAAATTTTAATATACAGATGATCTTTTAAAAATGTATTCTTAGATGTTTTAATTGTATTGATGCTATTTACAGAATTTTCTTAATATTAATTCCACTTGTTTGCTGTTAATGTATTGAGTATGAAAATATAACTCATCTTTTAAAATACAACCTTGCTAAATTTACTCATTTGCTTTAGTGACTGTTTTCGCAGCTCCCTTGTTTCTTACATAATCACATCATCTACAAAATGTAAGTGCTTTGACCCATTCTTTGAGCTCTTTATGCCTCTTATATTTCATTTGCCTGCCCCACTGCACTGCCTAGGTCCTCAACTATTGATAAAATAATGAACTGAAGAAGACATAAGAATGGATATCCTTGTCCTATTTCTGCTCTTAGGGAAAACATGTTATTTTTTAAGTATAATCTTAAGCTGTCAGTTTTTATTAAATGTGCTTTATCAGACTGAGGAAATGTCTTTACACTTCTCATAAGCTGGGAGTGTTTGTCATGAATGGATGATGAATTTTTATCAAATGCTTCTAACCAAGTACAGTGATCACATTGCTCTTCCCCTTTGTTATTGCTCTGAATTACACTGATTAATTTTTGAATATTATAAACTACCCTCTCTCTCACTGTTGAGCTAAATCTCACTTGGTCATGATGTGCTCTTTGTATATTGCTGGAGGATATGTGTTTTGTTAATTTTTTATACCTTTGCTCATGACTAATATTAATCTGTAAATTTTCTCCTTTTTGTGCCATCTTTGTCAGGTTTTGGTATCGGGGTTACAATGACCTCATAAAATAACTGTTTTTCTGAGTTTCTGTGAGATTGATGTTATTTCTTGTACAAATGTTTTGAATTTACCAGTAAAACCATCTGGACCTAGAGTGTTCTTTGTGAGAGAGATTTTGATTATGAGTTCAATTCTTTTTCATTGATATAGGGCTATCCAAATTTTCCACTTCTTCTGCACCAGCCATAGTAACATGTTCTTAAATTTGACCATTACAAATGACTGGCATAAAGTTGTTGAAAACATATTCATAGTATGCTTTTAATGCCTATAGGATCTAGCATAATATTATCTCTATCATTTCATACATAGCTAATTCATGATTATGGGCTCTTTCACTCTTATGTCCATCAGTGTTATAGGAGAATTTATCAATTCTACTGATCTTTCTAAAGAATCAGCTTTTGGATTTATTATCTCTATTGTCTCTTTTCCAATCACTGATTTTCTGCTATTTTTTATTTTATCTTCCTTCTACTTACTTTCTATTTTCTTTGACCTTTTCTCATTTCCTAGGTGACATCTTAGATATTTTCTAGTATAATTATCTAAAGCTATAAACTTCCCTGTAAGCACTGTTTTAGCTACATCCCACTTATTTTACATGGTGCAATCTGATTATCCTTTAGTTTTGATATATATTCTAATTTTGCTCACAGTTTTCTTCTAAATAACCCATGGGTCAAACAATTATGACAATTTCCATTTTTTAATACATGTCATATTGGTATTGATTTCTACTTTTGTTCTGTTCTTGGCAGAGAATATATTCTGTTGACTTTTAATCTTTTAAAATTTACTGAACCCTGCAAATAGTCTTTCCTGGTGACGGTACCATGAGTACTTGGAAAGACTTAATACACTGATTTTAGATCTACTTTTCTATAAATATCAAAATAGTAGTGTAATTTAGATCTTCTATGTCTTTACTCACTTTTTTAGTCTTATTTAACTATAACCACAAATTTGTGATTCTGACACATTAATTTTATCAAGTTTTACTCATATATTTTGAAACTTTTATTAACTAGATACACGTTTATGGCTATGGCTTCTCAGAGATGTCATTTTATCATCTTCTGGCTCCGCTGTTTCTACAAAAGGTCACATGTCCTTCACATCATTATTTCCTGGTATGTAACATGTCACACTGTTCACTGGCTGCTTTCACGATTTTCTCTTTCATGGGTTGACTATGATGCACGTAGTGTAGTTTACTTGCATTTACCCCTATTGAGTTTTATGAGGACTCTGACTCTATTTTGACGTTCAACTGCAGAGAGTATCAGCAAGTTCCACCATGTCTTCAACCCTCTGCCTCAAACGTGAGCAAACTGGTAAGGAAATCCTTGTGGCTGGTGGGAATTTTAAACCAAGAAAGCTTGGGTACACACAGGAATGCAGGAATTATCAACCCAGCCCCACGACTCCCATTACTTCCTTCTCAAGTAATTTTTGGATCAGTCTGGAAGCCTGTCCTGCTTTTCCCGAAAGATTTATCATATGAACAATAATCTTTTTCATTCCCTTTTAATATATGTTTGGCTTCATCAGTCTCACATCAAAATCAAATTTGGGGAGGGATCCATCCCACATACAATTCACACAGATCAAGCACTTACTATAACATCGGGCACAGTACTAAGTTGTTACACATACTAGATCACTTAATCTCCCAACAACCCACAAATAAGGCAGTTACCCACTTGACAAATGAGATCATCAAAGCACAGAGATAAAGTGACATGTCTAAGGTTGTACAGCTAGCAAGTGGTGGGGACAGAGGCTGCATTCTTAATTACCAACTCTATTCTGCCTCTTACATAGTTCAATAAAAATAAAAACATGGCAAGATAAAATTAAACCAATAACTTTGGTACAAAATTTTAGATAAGTAAAGCATTACAGAATGTGCTTAACTATAAAAACTAGAGCAGTCACTATGAAAGTTAATTTCTCAGGAAAAAAAAATATTCTTTGGACAATGAAATCAGTAGATTCACTCCCAAATTAAAACAGGAGAAGACAACAGAATTTCCATAGAGTCCAGTAAGATAAAAGGGATACTTTTAGTCTTCTTGGTTTGGAACAGCTCTTCTTCGAAACAAAAGGAAGGACCAAGTAATAGCTGAAAAAGTTACTGACCTTTCTCTTTAAATGTTATCTTGAAACTACTACTTTGAAATCTTGCTAGGTTCTTCTACGCTTTTGAAAAAAAGCAAAATATCCCCCACACAAATAAAATAGTCCCTACCATTAAAAAGATTTAAATATCAATTCTAAAAATAGTTGCTCAAAATATTTCAAGTTCTTCCAAAAGAAAAAAAAAACCAGAAACTTTTACTTAAAAAAAATAAGCCAGCACCAAAATAGGCTCAAGGACATTTATTTTAATAATACAACTGATGGATTCTTTAAATTTATTTTAATACATATTCTGTTTTTAACAATTAAAAAAAAATAGTATCCTAAAAGACAAGAAATCCTAACAAAATATAACTACATGGTCATTTCAATCTATTAAATGCATAAAACTTAAAATAAGAATTGCACTACAGAATAGAGTTCTGTAAAAAACTCAACTTATTAATCACACATTTTTGTGATGCTGTATGTGGCTGTAAAGAAATGATTTTTTAATTTGACAATTCTAATACTAGCATCCTACAAAATAAAAACTAACTCACATTTGTATAGCACTTTGAAGTTGACAATGGGATTTTACATATAGAGGTTAAAATGTTTTACATAGTTAATGCAAATCATATAAGCAATCACATAAAAATTATGGGAAAATTACTGTAAGTTAATTACTTTTCATTATAAACTTCTATTCATTATCTAACTCTGAACTTTTACATCATCCTTAAGAAAAATACAGCCTCCCTTAACTTCCTCTCCCCCACTGGCCTAGCAAACTTGGGGTAAACCAAGTTACGGAAAAATTATATCCTCTTAATACATTAAAAGCCATAAACATAAGCAAGGATCATAAAAGAAAAAAGTCTGGGATGAGGGAGATAATCAAGAACCTTACATACTTTAGTTCTAATTTAAGCATTATTCATGATAAGTTTCATACAAGTCTCAAGACAACCAATTCACATTGTTTATAATAACCCAAAAGCGAAGCTAAAATAATACTGGATTCTGAGAACAGAGATTGAACAGTTCAAGGGGAAAAAAAATGTGATGATAATAAAAAGACTCTAGTTGTAATAAAATCATCCCTGGGGAGAAAGCATCACTGGATAATTTAGCAGGTATAGTCAGATTTTTTGTTAGGAAAAAAAAAAAATTTTTGTTAAAAAGCTATGCACTTCATGGAGATGTATGTAACATTCCTCCATTCTCCCCATTCAGTCTGCTTATCCCCAGTGTCACTAAATCTGGATTCCCTAGTTTTCAAAAGGAGACTATAGACAGTTCTTTGAAAAGCTGTTGAGTATTCCCATATCATTACCCTCAAACAAACTCCTTTTCAAACTGTTTTCCTCATTTCTGCATAAAATCTCAAAAAGGTCACATGGTTGTTCTTGTACACAATATATATAAATATATAAAGCATATAAATATATGTAATTAACAAAAACCTCTTTGAAAAAATTTATATTTTACTACTCTGATCTAAATCAAAACTTACTCTGTCATTCAATTTTGCTAACTTCAACTCTTCCAGAACTCTCCAGCTGTTACTTTTAAGGGCTCTGTAGGTTCTGGGAGAGCAAGAAGAGAAGATTTTAGAGGAGGAAGGAAGAGCCCTATAAGGTCAGAAGCCCAAATGCTACCTTTTTCCTGCAGGTGGTTCCTGCTGCAAGAGTTTCTCTGGCTGTTCGGCTTGGGTCACTCTGACTCTTCAAGTTGATTGTCTTGAGAAGATCAAGAGGCTCAGCTTCACCTACCTTAGGAAAGCTCACCTGGCCTATGGGAAACTTCCACCGATGTAAGAGCAGCTCGGCTGCGCTCTTACTTTTTTTTAGGCTTTTTCAGGTGACAGTCAAGTACCAGTCTATTTATCTCCCATACCTCAATTCAAACCGAGGAGTTCCCTGATGCCCCTCAATCTGGATAAAAGAAGGGAAATGTCACAGCAAAAACCTACTTTCTACAAGTTTTCATATGGGATCCCTCTCACAAACTCTTTATCACGGTGAGGAGGTCAGTGATAGGTTAAACCTAACAATACTTGTCTCAGCTAATCTCTCCTACAATTCCTGCATGAATAGTACAGCACCTCAATTCTGATTGTAGGTTACATGCAACCAGTTCTCAGATTTGGGGGTCTCTGAATAAATATCATAAGAGTCTCACTTTAAGTAGCTGTTACAATTTTACTTCAAGGTAAGATGTAAGCAGGTCATACACAGCAAGCTAATGTTCCCTGTTGCAAAAACTGGAGGAAAAAAGGTAACAAAAAATATTTATTCAAAGACAACAGTGAGCAATTAAAGCAATGAGATTCAAACGAACAAAGACTGTGAGAAGAGAAGACACTTTCTGGTGAATAGAAAACTGTCTGTGCCATTTCCTTCCCTGGAGTCACTTGTACATTCCAGGTACAAGCTGAGCACCAGGTTCAGTCTGGGAAAAGAAATTCTAATGAAGAAAATAAACACAGCCAAACTCTGACAATCACAAGATTCTCCTCCCTCAAAGATGTCTGCCTGAGTTTAAAAATGCAACCATCAGGAGGATCAAGCACCAAACTCAAATTATGGAAGAAGAGTTGATATGAATCTCCCACAATGCTTGAGGGACTGGGTGATAGAGACCTGCCTAGATTTCAATCAAAATCCCAGGGGAATCGTATTTGCAGAAAAAGGAACGTGTCATATATGGCTGAGTGTCTTTGCTGTCCACCTGAAACTATCACTGTTAATCAGCTATATTCCAATATGAAATAAAAAGTTAAATAAATGAATGAAGATACTTTTCTATCTAACGACAGAAATAAATAAATAAAAGGTATGTGCCAGTGCAGACTAAAACAAATTAAAATGGCAACCAAGCCTCAGCCCAGATCAGCCACTGAGATTAAAGTGATCAGCCTGTCTACCTGACATAAGAAAAAGTTAATGACTCTTTGGGGAAAGCATCACTTGTAGCATCTATAAACACGGCTACAATTTTTTAAATGCTTATTATTTTAATTAGGCTGATTCTAGGCTGTTAAGTGAATTCTTCAAAGCAAATACATTATGTGAATTGGACAAGAAAAGTGGGGATGATGTTTACTGTAATGAGTGTTAAAATTTAAAATTAAATAGATAATAGTAAATCTGGGTAATAATCCTGTAATTTTATAAAGGAACCTAGGTTCTAGGGCAGGTATGTTTACTCTGATAAGGTAAATGATAAAAATGCCCCATGGAAGAATGTATTATATACACAAAAGGACTTTGAATACCAGGATCCTACAGCATGCACTACCTCAGAAAAAATCACAATGCAAATGTAGGCATCAGATAAAGGTTAAGGGTCTTAGCAATGTGTCTTTCAAACTGTTAGCAATGTGTCTTTCAAACTGTGTTTCACAGGAGCCTAATGGAAGTGTTCATCAGAAGTCTTTCACAACTCATACACAGATCATACAGACAGAAAATGACAAGTTGGATGCTGAGGCTGATAGTCTCAAAGTTCTAGTTTGCAATTTATACACTGCTTCACTGTTTTGACTAATTGATTTTATAAATATTAGTTATACTAAATCATGATAGTTATCTGGCAGAAGCGTTTACTAAGCAAAGATAGACAATTATAATTTAATATGAGTTTTCTTAGAAAATCTGGAAGGAAAATGAAGACATGGCATACCTGAGAACATTTCAAATAAATCATATTCATGACTATAGCGCTTTACAGCAAATAAACCAACAGTTAAAGTATTTCAGAAGACCCCAGAAGAGTACTGTGAAAGAACTCAAGATAGTTCTGACCCCTTTCACAGATGAAGAAATAGTCAAAAATAGTTACATGCCTTAGGATTCACATACATCAGTACTGAAGAAGCTTACAAGTCATCAAACTTCAAATTCAGACTTCTTTCTGTCATAGTACTCCATATATATTATCTCATACACACACACACACACATCTACATATGAGGGAGAAAGAATCATTCTTATTTTCTTCTGAAATAAAAAAGCAAATAATTTAAGAACTGAAGGATACTACAGTTTGGTTTTTAAAGACTTTTCTTTAATTCTTCCTGGGTTATCCAGAGAAGCAAGAGTAGGAATATGAAACTAAAAATAAAAGCTGACAATCTGCATAAAGTTTACTTCAATTACTCTGATGTTTAAAAATTTGGAAGATGAAAAACAAAATCCAAATGTCAGTGACAGCATTAATAAGATACTCAGTATCCTAGAAGGATATGTAAGACATTAGTAATACAACTGGGTGAGGAGATGGGTGATGACAGGAGGGGAGAGAGTTGTTTTCCCGCTGGATAATGTGTGTTCAAATGTGGAATCATGTACAACACATACTACTTTTATCTTTTTAAGGAACAAACTTTTTAAAGGAAAAAATGTAAACACATGTATTAGAATGTTAAGAAAATGAAAACATTGTTTCCCTGTAACAAGAAAGTTGACTTAAAGGGTTTTAAAAAATATAGAAGAATAGTCCAAGTATTGCCAAAAAAGTTTTTTTTAAACATCTAATTGTGCTGACTACAAAAGTAAAACATACTTTCATAGATAAATACTAGGGAATAATTATAGGACATTTCTCTTTTTAGGTAATCCATAAGTAATCACTATTAACAATGTGGCATCATTTCTTCTCAAGTTTCAAGATTAAGCATTAACACTTTTATGTTTTATCAACTTAAGAAAATTCCTATTCCTAATTTGTTAACATGAACACTGGATTTTATAAAAAGCTTTTTCTAGATCCATTAAGATCAGAGCTTTCATAAATATGAATATGCAGTGTCTCCTATTAACTAACCTCCTACAGGTGAATTATACTAGCATTCCTGCAGTAAACCTTACCTACTCATGATTTGGTGGTTTTGTTTTTATAATTTAAGTTTTATTTATAATTTTTGCATCTATTTTTATGAGTAAAATTGGTATAAACTTTACTTTTGCTATTCAATTTTACTTTACCGTTCAACCCTGGTATAAAATGAGTTATGCAAGTTTCCTTTACAGTCAAGGAAACTATGGGTTATGATTGGATTTATCTAATTCTTTGCTATTAAAAACATTGATGAAATGAACACCAGAAATCTTTGACCATATTCCTCACTGTTTCTTTAGGATGAACCATCAAAATGTCATAGACAGTCAAACACAAAGTTAACACCTTAGGAAAGTCCTTATAATGTATATTTACGAAAAAAAATTCTGCATTCCCGCTTATTTGTGTAAAACAAACATTATCAAATTAGCATTCAGACCTCACAGCCTCATTTTTAACTTTACAAGCTCTATCTCCACTGCTGTTTCAATTTTGTTTTTCTGTAGATAATATGCACTGAAAGCCAATTTTCCCTCTTTTGACTGATTTGTTAAACATCAGTTGCCGTTCTGATTTCTGACTGAGTTGTCTTGAGATGGAAAAGCTTCATGAGACTTTATTTATACTATTCAGCTCACTGCAGCTTAGTAGGTTAAGTTCTACTCATGAGTGACTTTGTGTCACCACAGACAACAGTGGGAAGGAAGCAGCGACACACGTGCAGCCACAGCTACCCCTTCTTCAGAGACAAAGTGACGAAGGCAGAGCTAATTATACGGGGGGGGGGGGGGGGAGGGATACAAAGTCAGGCCTATGTTTCTACGCACAATTTAGTCCCACTCTAACATTAGCAGATGGAGGTGGAGGGAAAGAAACTGTTGAGAGTCAATGAGACACTGACCATTTAAGAATATTTGCCATTTTAAAAATTTAAGTAATTTATGCTTCATGTTCATCAATACATGATGAAAACATCAAGACATCAATACCTAAAGGTATTTCATTAACAACTCACTTGCAATTTTAAGCTAACAGACATAAAGTAAATCCATTTTGCATTACATCTTAAATAATTTTGCTTAAGCTGAGGTTTGGATTCCTCCCCAACAGGCCCTTTCTGCACCCACTCTCCCTGTTTTACAGTTGACACCATGACGAGTTGACCAAATGTTTAAGGATATTTAGTAGTTAAGAAATGACTAATAATCTGATACAATTTTCAACTATGAACAAGAAAGCAAACTTCAAAAAATATATGGTCCCAAACAGTATAAGAAACTTACATTTTTCAATAGACAACAGCCAATATTAAATCTACATTTCTTGTGGTATTAAAAAAAAAAAAAAACCCACCAAATTAGACAAGCAAGTTTCTAAGCTTCAAGGAACCTTTATTAAAGAGTGAAAAACAAGATACTGGACAAACAACACTTCACTTTCATTAATCAGGTGAAAGTGCTGCGGAAAAAAAAAAATCTTTAAATGAAGAAAAAAAAAAAAAAACACCTCTGAAACCAGACTGTAAATGAAAAATGGACAAGAAGGAAAAGAAATCTGACTAAGGGGACTTCCATAGTTTAAACACAGAGTCTATACATTTTAATCAAGAGGCTGCTACCTACTGAATCTCCTTAAGAGACAGACTGCACGACTCTCCTGGCAGCTCCGCTCCGCCAGCACGTCACCGCACTGGCAGTAGGGCCTTAAATGGAGCTGTGCCAAACCATGGCCCCATGTCTTCCTGGACCGCGCCGCTCCCTTGGATGAGGAGGAAACATACTAACCAGTCTCCAGCTCCACTCTTGACAGTCTCGTGGCCCTTTTCCTCACTTCTTTACCTAAGACTCTCTTGATGTCTCCCCTCTCACCCACTCACGCTCAGGTTCAGTGTGAACCCCCAGCACGGGATGCAGGGCTTCCTCACTACCACGCAGCCTCTGAGGCCTGCCATCTCCCGTCTCCTCCCCTACACTCCCAGGACCCCGGTCACCAGGCCTCCCCACCGCCACACTGTCCATACTACAGCGCCACTCTGGGTGAATCAAGCTTCTCCTAACTAAACTCCTCCTTGACATCCATCCAACTCGGCCACCAATCTTTCTTCAGGAGGAAAATTTTCACAAGCTGCGGAATAGGGAAGGCTTCCCACTTTGGACACTACTCCCTGGGCATACGTCTTTCAGAATGCCTATTGTACGTTATAAAACTATCTTTCTTATTTTTTCAAGTTTACCTCCCTTACTAGGAAGTAAGCAACTCAACAGCAAAGACTATATGTTGATATTAACAACTGTTCACTGAACTGAAATGTCAGGCATCTATAAACATTTCTAAAAATGAAAGAGTAAACCAAGAAAAGCGACTCTTACTTAAGAAATACATGAAACAAGCAAGGTAAAAGAAATGGATAATTAATCTACCAAACAAGGCAGGAAACATTCTGTTAGTATTTGCAAGTAGATAGGCTGGTGTTACTAGGCTCTATTATCAACAAGCATCCACAGTGTATTTCCCAAAACTCATTAGAAACATGTCAAGTAGAATGGTTTCACATGCCATATGCTAGCCTATGTGTATGACACTGCAAACAATCATTTTACAAAATGCAATAAACTGACACTCCCTCAAACTCTATAATGTGCACAATTATAGCAGTACAAATTAAAACCACTTGCTACTTTATTTCAAAAAACACTATTTCTCAGAGTGGTACTACTCTGAAAATGATTAAACTTACACTAATAAAATGTCAACCTCTCAGGTAACACATCCTTCTAATACAAGAGGCAGGTCTTCAAGACAGGTTCTGACCAACTATGACACACAGGAAGCTGTCTTACATACGGTTCTTTGTTAAAAGTAATGTTGTAACTCAAATAAAAACTATACAAAATTCATCACAATGTGAGCTGCCTCTGTTAACTCCTTACTGAAGTTTTAACCAAAGGAGGAGAAAATAGTCAGTCACTACTGCGCTAGTGATAGAAAATCTTTGACTCTTTATTCAAATTTGATCACAGAAATTACAAAAGCATACAATGAAGCATTTAGGCAATGAAGGTAAATGAAGACAGTGGAGATAAAAATACAATCTAAGTATTTTATTTGGCTTGATTAACCTTCTCACTGTTCAAGAAAATGATTTCTAAAATAAGTCTTAATGAGTCAAACAAAATTAATGTGACAGGTTTAAGAACAGCTATCTTATTTTAATAATCACTACTGATGGGTGACTTGAAAGTAACAAAATTTCAGTAACGTTCCCTTAGATTCCTTTAAGCAACTTTCAACAGTAAGGCCCTCAAATTTCTTACCTAACAACACTTACCTTGGTATGGTAACACATTTAGTATTACAATTCTGAGTGGTGATGGCTTTCTCAAGCTCATCTAATCGTCCTGTTTTCTTCAGCTTCTTCACCAAACTTTTAACTGCTTTCTCACACCACTTTTCTTCCTGTCCATTCTGCTCTCCTCCACCCGCTCCTCCAGATCCACCAGCTGACTTCTTCCATCCCAACAGTCTCTTCACAACTGGTGGAGTGAATGGCAAGATGGACGACATGGTCTTACCGAAAGCGGTGGTCCACGCTAAGAAAATATCCTCCTTAATCTAACCTAGAAGAGACACCAAAAGAATAGTTTAGAGCCTAACTTTACGATCAACCACTAGTTTTAGCACAGTACCAAAAGCCAATTACAAGATGAAACAAGTTCAAATTATTACTTTCACAAAAGACGTTCAGAGTTATCTTTTTCACTCTTGAAAATATCTTTACCAATTTAAATGAACTGTGAAAAAAACAAATTCTTCTGAAAACAAGACAACGTTATAAGTGGATAAATATAATACTTTTGCAAGTAAAATCTCATCTTTATCAACACTAGACAAGTTTCTCATTACCCATACTACTTTATTTTTAATTTTTAATAGTATCAATAAAGTATTTTCACCAAAAGAAAGTTTTCCTCACTTTTTGGCATTTCAATCTATTCTCAAAACACGTTAACAAAAGATACTTTTTAATTTACAAGCCAAACAACCCCAGAGTTTTTTCAACTTTCATAGCTAAGTATCATAAAGGAAAATCTAAAGTTGTAACAAAGGAAAAGGCATCAAGTGTGAAGTAAACAAGAAGGAAGAAATAAAAGTAAAAAGAGTCTGTGAAGAAAAGACTTGGTTCACTTTTACCATCCCCTGAGAAGACTGTTAATTAAGCTTCTTTTTAAAAAATGTTCATTTTTATCTAAGTAACAACATGTATAGGGAATAAAGTCAAATACAGCTCCTCTTCTTACACCAAGGTACAAATTCCTTAAAATCTTTTAAATTTATTCTTGCTATTTATACCTCAGTAATGATAGCCCTTGAAACCATCAAGTTTAGATATACTTATCGACTTTTCTACAGGAAAATCAGGATTTACACCACAGCCACTTTCTTTCCTCCAACTTTAAAAATAACTATCTCCCAACTGCAGTTTTCTACCTGATGACATTAGTAGTAAACTATTATACAATCCTGTGCTCCTTTCTGTACAACTCTCTCCCTACAGCTATGTCAGTTTCTCATCCGCCCAGTTTCCTCAGCAGCCACCGCAAATTCTTCCCACACTCTCCACAAGCCCCTCCATTACAATTTAATGTCAATGGCTGTAATCTCAAAATAAGAGATAAGATAATTTGCCACTTGAGGACAGAACTGGAGAGTTCAGATTTGAGAAGAATGGAAAATATTTCAAAATCTAGCTCTGAGAAATTCAGTAGAAAATCCAACTACAGCAAAGTGAAATAACAAACTCAATCAGGTATTTGCTAGATTATATACCAGAAAGTATTCCATAAAGGAGTTCCACTTCTAATCAGGATGTAAAAGATCACAACAGATCATCACTTTCACCCTAACAATCAATACAAGACAGAAAAGATATAAAATCATGGTTTTTCTGAACCCATCAGTAAGTTTAAGATTCAAAGTAACCTGAGTGGAACTAAATTTCAAAAAGTGTTAAGTCTTGATAGAAAAAGGAACCCACAGGTGGTCTCTTTCCTGGTGGAGTGGCTATGGAGGAATAATCCCACCACAGTGAGAATAAGGAGAAATCAACCTAAATTTTAATACATTTTAACAGCAACTTGTAAGCTGACAAGATATATCAGAATTCCAAGGATTCCACAGAACAAGTCTGCACTACTCAACCACTCAATCCCACAGACCTGCGCCAAGTGTTGGCCAAAATGTGCCAAAGGGTAGAGGACAAGGCTTGAAAGCTTTGATAACCCAAGAAGCTAAAGGTCTTCCTCAAATGCCCTGCAGAGGAGAGGTAAGAGAAATTAATCCAAGAGACTCCAGACATTGAGCTGCCTAGGCTGATGTGGGACAGGACAGCTGAGACAAGAACTTCTACAGAGATACTCTGTAAATTGAACTACCAAGGCTAGGGTAGGAAAGGATTGCTGACAGAAAGCACTGGAAGATACAAGAGCCTGGGGTAGCACTCCAAAATCACAAGAACCCAGAGAAAAGCAGAGAAATCACCCAGAGTTCAGAAAGCTGATGGCTCAGATATAAAGCATAGGGAGAGAACTAAAATTACAATAAGACAACAAATCTTGTAGAATGTGAAGTCTTAAGCCTACTCTCAAAACACTTGAGCTAATCAAGCTGAAGTTGCAAACAAGCCGAGAACTAGGTCAACCACACACACATCTTATCACTTAGCCTCACAAGAAATGATGGGCCCTTGCATTGATTTTACAGAAACATTCAGCATTCAGTCAAAAACTACAAGACAGAGAGAGTAGCAAACCATAGTGAAAAGAGGACAGTATTAATATAATCAGATCAGAGGGCCTAGATTTGGAGATTATCAGACATACTTTTAACTATGATGAACACTGATGGGAGAGAGAGCATGAATAACAAAACAGAGATTTTCATCACAGACACTGAAGCTATAAAAAAAGATCACAGAGAAATGTGAGAAATGAAAAATACAATATCAGAAATTAAAGATCTCTTTAGATGGATTTAGAAACAGACAGAAATAAGCAGTGAATTTGAAGACAGGCCAAATTAAAGTGCTCAGATTTAAACACGAAGAGGAAAAAAAAGTATGGAAAGAAATCCCAGAACATCCAACATCAAATGTGAACTTAGGTTTAAGGGGAGTATAACTGGGGTCCCAGGAAACAAATGGGGCAGAAAAAGCATAAGAAGAGATAATGGCCAAGAACACTGCAAAAATGATATCAGACATCAACCCACAGATGCAAAGGAAACAGCTAACAGTCAATCTGCTGAATATTTCAACCTACTGAATATTAAAGATAAAAGTAAAGATAATGGAGAGCTCCTCCCCATTAAGTGGCATCTCACATGAAACAAAGCCTTCAGCCAGGAGAGGAGATGCAGAAAGCCTCCCACACCCCAGGCCCAAAGGAAGATCCCCCTGCCTCAGAGGGAGGACCAGAGACCGATCTGGGAGGGTGGGGGGAGCAAAACCGACTTGTGCACCTGCCACGTGACAAGCCATTCACGTGTAACATCACGTTGGTCCACTCCTAGAGAAGGCAGGAAATAGCATCACCCCCAGCAGCAAACGTGCCCTGAGGCTGAGGAATGAGTATGAAGAAAAGCTATCTGACTTCACACTCAGCATGCCTGGCTCTAGGTGAGTGACCACACCGTCGTAGTTATCCAGGTCATTAAGACTTTTTTAATATAGTTTTTCTGTGTATCCTTGCCACCTCTTCTGCTTCTGCTAGGTTCTTAACATTTCTATCCTTTATCACGCCCATTCTTGCATGAAATGTTCCCTTGATATCTCCAATTTTCTTTAAGAGATTTCTAGTGCTTCCCATTCTATTGCTTTCCTGTATTTCTTCGCACTGTTCACTAAGGCTTTCTTATCTCTCCTTACTATTCTCTGAACTCTACATTCAATTAGTATATCTTTCCCTTTCTCCCTTGCCTTTTGCTTCTCTTCTTTCCTAAGCTATTTAGAAAGCCTCCTCAGACATCACTTCATGGCAAATAGATGGGAAAACAAAGGAAATAGTGACAGACTTCACTTTCTTGGGCTCCAAAATCACTGCAGATGGTGACTGCAGCCATGAAATTAGGACACTTGCTCCTTGGAAGAAAAGCTATGAAAAACCTAGACAGCATATTAAAAAGCAGAGACATCACTTTGCCGACAAAGGTCCGGATAGTCAAAGTTGTGGTTTTTCCAGTAGTCGTGTATGGATGTGAGACTAGGACCATAAAGGCCGCTGAACACCAAAGAATTAATGCTTTTGAACTGTGGTGTTGGAGAAGACTCCTGAGAGTTACTTGGACTGCAAGGAGATCGAACCAGTCAATCCTAAAGGAAATCAACCCTGAATATTCACTGAAGGACTGATGCTGAAGTTGAAGCTCCAATACTTTGGGCCAGCTGATGTAAAGAGTCTACTCATTAGAAAAGACCCCGATGCTGGTAAAGACTGAAGGTAGGAGGAGAAGGGGATGAAAGAGGATGAGATGGTTGAATGGCATCACCGACTCAATGGACATGAGTCTGAGCAAGCTCTGGGAGATGGTGAGAACAGGGAAGCCAGGCGTGCTGCAGTCCATGGGGTTGTAGAGAGTCGGACACAACTGAGCGACCAAATAACAACTTCAGACAACCATTTTGCCTTCTTGCAGTTCTTTTCCTTTGGAATGGCTCTGGTCATCACGTCCTGTACAATGTTACAAACCTCCGTAACACTGTAGTTCTTCAGTCACTGTTTACCAGATCTAATTCCTTGTACCCATTTGTCACCTCCACTGTATAACCATAAGGGATCTGATGCCGCTCATACCCGAATGATGCTGTGGTCACTCACCTAGAGCCAGACATCCTGGAGGGTAAAATCACTGGGCATTAGGAAGCATTACTACAAAGAAAGCTAGTGGAAGTGATGGAATTCCAGCTGAGCTATTTAAAATCTTAAAAGACGATGCTGTTAGAGTGCCGCACTCTTATGTCAGCAAATTTGGAAAACTCAGCAGTGGTCACAGGACTGGAAAAGGTCAGTTTTCATTCCAATCCCAAAGAAGGGCAATGCCAAACAATGTTCAAACTACCATACAGTTGTGCTCATTTCACATGCTAGCAAGGTTATGCTCAAAATCCTTCATAGCTAGGCTTCAACAGTATGTGAACCGAGAACTTCGAGATGTACAAGCTGGATTTAGAGAAGGCTGAGAAGCCAGAGATCAAATTGCCAACATACACTAGAACATAGTGAAATCAAGGGAATTTCAGGAAAACATCTACTTCTGCTTCACTGATACTAAAGCCTTTGATTGTGTGGATCACAACAAACTGTGGAAAATTCTTAAAGAGATGGGAATACCAGACCACCTTACCTGTCTCCTGAGAAACCTAAATACATGTCAAGAAGCAACGGTTAGAACTCGACAAGGAACAGACTGGTCAAAATTCAAAAAGGAGTTTGACAAGGCTGTCTATTGTCACCCTGCTTATTTAAGTTCTATACAGAGTACATTATGTGAAATGCTGGGCTGGAAGAATCACAAGCTGGAATCAAGACTGCTGGGAGAAGTACCAACAACCTCAGACATGTAGGTGATACCACTCTAATGGCATAAAGTGAAGAGGAACTAAAGAGCCTCTTGATGAAGGTGAAAGAAGAGAGTGGAAAAGCTGGCTTAAAACTCAACATTCAGAAAACTAAGATCATGAGATCCG
The DNA here is from genome assembly GCF_033118175.1 of Dama dama. Classification (NCBI taxonomy): domain Eukaryota; kingdom Metazoa; phylum Chordata; class Mammalia; order Artiodactyla; family Cervidae; genus Dama; species Dama dama. Next base: position 47,822,127 of record NC_083707.1, read on the forward strand.
GTCCCATCACTTCATGGCAAATAAATGGGGAAAAAGTGGAAACAGTGGCAGATTTTATTTTCTTTGCTCCAAAATCACTAGAGATGGTGACTGTAGCCATAAACTTAAAAGACGCTTGGTCCCTGGAAGGAAAGCTATGACAAACCTAGACAGCGTATTAAAAAGCAGAGACATCACTTTGCTGACAAAGGTCTGGATAGTCAAAGCTATGGTTTTTCCAGCAGTCATGTATGGATGTGAGAACTGAACCATAAAGAAGGCTGAGCAGCAAAAGAATTGATGCTTTTGAACTGTGGTGCTGCAGAAGACTCTTGAGAGTCCTTTGGACTCCAAGGAGATCAAACCAGTCATTGCTAAAGGAAATCAACACTGAATATTCACTGAGAGGACTAATGCTGAAGCTAGGGCTCCAATACTCTGACCACGTGATGTGAAGAATAGACTCACTGGAAAAGACCCTGATGCTGGAAAGACTGAGGGCAGGAGAAGGGGGTGGCAGAGGATGAGATGCCTAGACAACATCACTATTCAATGGATAGGAGTTTAAGCAAACTCTGGAAGCCTAGCATGCTGCAGTCTATGGGGTCACAAAAGCCAGACAGGACTTAGTGATGGACAATACAATAATCTGAAAATGGGCCAGAAGCAAGCAATTGCCTTTGGCCAAATTCTGCACTAATACAAAGCAAAGGTCTGCTACTACTAGAAGGAAAAATCCTTAACAAAATATTAGCAAATCATTCCCAGTACCATATATAGAAAATGTGATACATCATCACCAAGTGAGGTTTATCCCAAGGAGCAAAACTGGTTTACCAGTTTAAAAAAAAAAAAAAAAACCAAGCTCTTCATTTACAGTATACAAGAAAAATCCGTATGATTCTCTTAACGGATGCAGGAAAAGAAAAGCATATGAAAATGCTAATTTAACATCTATTGTTGTTTACTCACTAAGTCATGTGTGACTCTTTTGTGAACCCATGGATTATAGCCCACCAGGCTCCTCTATCCATGGGATTTCCCAGGAGAGAATACTGGAGTGGGTTGCCATTTCCTTCTCAGCAATCTTCCTGATTCAGGGATCAAACTTGAATCTGCCGCATTGGCAGGCCGGTTCTTTACCGCTGAGCTACCACAGAAGCAATTTAATATCTATTCACGATTAAAAACTCTAAAGAGAATTAGAAACTGAAACAAGGAAGAAAGGATAACTGAAAAACTACAGCTGGCAACATATCTAATGATCAAACATTAAGTCCCTTTCAGTTATGACTGAGGATAAGACAAGGATGCCCACTGTCACCATTTCCATTCAGTAACGCACTGGGTGTTCCAGCCACTGCAATAAGGCAAGAAAGAAGTAAAACACACAAAGACTGGCAAGAAAGAAGTATATTCTCTGGTGATATGACTGTCTCTATTGGAAACTGCATAAAAATCTATAAAAACACTAGTACAATTAGTAAGTGAACCAGTAAGGTTTTAAGATAGAAGGTCAACATATAAAACTAACTATATCTCTACATACAAGAACAGAAAAGGAAATTTAAATACATAACTGCAACAACAAAAAACCTATAGGTCAATCTAAATAAAGATACTCAGGGCCTTTATACTAAGAAATGCAAAATATTACTAAGGTAAATGAAAGAAGACTGAAATGAATACAGACCATGTTTACAGACTGGAAGACTCAATATTGTGTAAATGTTTATTCTTCCCAGTTTGACATATAAATGCAAGCCCTATTGAAATTTCAGCAGGATTTTTTTTAAAGAAATTGATATGCTAAAATTCCCATGGAAACAGGAGATCTAGAACAGTAAAACCAATCCTGAAAAAAGGATGATTTTGGAGGACTTATACCAACTTATTTCAAGACTTCGTAATCAAGATCATAGAGTATGCATAAGAAAAATAAAGAGAGTGAAATACAAGAGTTCAGAAATAGACACACACATATACAGTCAACTCATTTGCGACCCAAGTGAAGTGAAAGCCACTCAGTCATGTCTGACTCTTTGCAACCCCATGGACTGTACAGTCTGTGGAATTCTCCAGGCCAGAATACTGCAGTGGGTAACCTTTCCCTTCTCCAGGGGATCTTCCCAACTCAGGGATTGAACCCATGTCTTCAGCATTGCAGGCAGATTCTTCACCAGCTGAGCCACAAGGGAAGCCCAATACTGGAGTGGGTAGCCAATCCCTTCTCCAGCAGTTCTTCCCCACCTAGGAATCGAACCAGGGTCTCCTGAATTGCAGGCGGATTCTTTACCAACTGAGCTATCAGGGAAGCCCTTGCTATCAAGGTTACCAAGGCACCAAGTCAATCTATTTTCAACATTTTTTCAACAACATGGAAAATAGTAAGCCTCAATCACTATCTCATACCATCCTCAATGGGAAAGGAAAATCTTACCTCTAGAAGGAAACAAAAAATACTTTTATGTCCTTAAGATATAAAGAGCACTAACCATAATAAGAAGTATAAGTAACACAAACCTCATCAAAACTTACAATGCTTGCTTACCTAAAGACACCTTTAAAAAAACAAGTCACAGATTAGAGAAAAAATGTTATAAATATATATGGCAAAGGACTACTATTCAGAATATGTAAAGAACTGCAAGTCAAATAAAAACATGAACTCTGTTTTTTAAAAAAAATAGGCAAAAGACAAATTACAGCTATTTCATGAAGAGGATACAGGAGTGCAATAAGCACATTAGGAAATGTTTAATCCAACCAGTCCATCCTAAAGGAGATCAGTCCTGGGTGTTGATTGGTAGGACTGATTTTGAAGCTGAAACTCCAATACTTTGGCCACCTGATGCAGAGCTGACTCACTGGAAAAAAAACCCTCATGCTGGGAAAGATTGAGGGCAGGAGGAGAAGGGAATGACAGAGGATGAGATGCATAGATGGCATCACCGACTCAATGGACATGGGTTTGGGTGGACTCTGGGAGTTGGTGATGGACAGGGAGGCCTGGCATGCTGTGGTTCCTGGGGTCGCAAAGAGTCGGACACGACTGAGCGACTGAACTGAACTGAATATCAACCACCTTCAGAAAAATGCAAGTTAAACTCACAATGCATTACACATCTAAAGTGGTTTAAAAATATTCTGACACCACCAAATGCTGGTGAAGACGTAGAATGTATTAGTTTGCTATTGCTGCTGTAGCAAATTATCACAAACTCAGTGCCTTAAAACAATACAGATTTACCAAAATGAGTTTTAATAAATTAAAGGAAGTCAAAGTATCGTCAGGATTGGTTCCTTCCGAAGAGTCTAAGAGGAGACTTTGCTTCCTTCCCTTCTCAGCGTCTGTTGGCCTCCTGTATCCCTTGGCTTTGCCCCGTTCCTCCATCTTCAAAGCACATCACTTCAGTCTCTGCTTCCACTGTCATACTGCCTTCTCTTTCTGTAATCAAACCGCCTTCTACCCTCCTGTAAGGACACTTGTGATTACATTTAGGGCTCATCCAGATATTTCACAGAAACCTCCACATCTCAAGATCCTGAACTACACCTGGCAAGTCCCTTTTGCTGTATTACATAATATTCACTGGTTCTGGGGATTAGAACCTGGGTGTCTTTGGGGACCATTACTCGGCCTGACACGTGTAGCAACCGGAACGCTCACACCCTATTGATGTGAGTGTAAAATGGTCCTGGGCCTTTGGAAGACTGGCAAGCTCCTAAAAAGTTCAACATACATCTACCCTATATCAAAATAATTCCACTCCTAGACCTATATTCAAGAAAAATGGAAACTCAGGTTCACAAAAAGACTTGTACAAGAAATGTTCACAGCAGCCATATTCACAATGCCCTAAACTGGAAATGGCCCAAATATCAAGAAAACTGGAAAAAAAAAAAAATTAAATTGCTGTATATTCGCACAATGGAATACTGTTCAGGGACAAAAATGACTGAACTACTTATACACTTTACAACACAGATGAATCTCAAAACTCTCATGCTGGGAAAAAAATAATAAAGTTATTATTTAAGAACAAAATATACAAAATATACACTGATTCCACTTATGACTTCTAACAAGTGGGGAAACTAATGTAGTGACAAAAGTCAAAATAAACTGTCTCAGGAAAAGGGAGGAACACACAGAGGAATGCTTGGCCAGAGGCACAAGTACCTTTCTGGGGTGATAAAACTATTTTCTATATTACTTTGAGAAATAATTACATGTGAGTAAACAATTAGCAAAACTCACAGAACTGAAAATTTAAGGTTTGGGCATTTATCACATGTAAATCACAACTCAGAAAAATTAAAAAGCACCTAAACAAATACACTAAGAAGTTCCAAATAAGCAAAGTTAAAAGGATTTCTTAACTAAAAAACTTATCAAACCTTCAATATGCCAACTCATACTGTAAGCTGCAGAAGGGAGGAGGCGGCAGCTGACCAACAACGCAAGTAAGCCTCTATGTGTCTGCCACAACCTGGAGGTGGGCCTCTACAGGCACATCTAGGTGTGTGCTGAGGAGCAGGGACAGGTGTGGTGGGGGGAGGGAGTTATTAAGAACAAAAACCGAGAGCCCAAATGACATCCAATCACAGACTTAATTGGGGCAGTGGCGGCAAGGCTGCAGTACAGGGGGAATACGTTTACTGTTTAAAAAATAATTAAGTATAACTCTCAGAAAAGGACTCTGAATTCTCAAAAGGTCATTCTCAAAAGTGATTTTCCAGCTAAAGATACTGAGGCCTTGGTATAGTTTGCTAGAAAATAATGGTCACAACCTAATTATCAATAATCATTATCATATTCACCCCCCTCAAAAGGAAAAAACAATTAACAGGTCCCCACCCTAATTCAGGAGAATGTCCCAAGGGTCCCAAATTTCATAAATTTACTTGGCCATAGTAACTCTTTTATGGGGACACCTCTGGAATTCCACATAGCAACACTGCCCTGACATCCTTGATAGCCCAACTGTGATTTATATGCTAAAAATCTGAAAGGAGTCAAAAAATTAGATTATGTGACTTCCTTTAAAGTTTTCCCACTGTGAGGTAAGTAAAGAACAATGAGAACTGGACAGTAGATAGCACCATTAAGCGGTCTAGAGTGGGAGATGCTGTAAAAATGCACATAAATAAGCATACATAAAAGTGCTGTATATTATAGTATACTAGAGTAAATGTTATAATTGAAAAATACTATAGCATATAAAACTACAACCTGACAAAACAAAGCAGACACATAAAACTTCACCAAACACATGTAGATGTTTGCAAACCAAAGCAGACATTTGCAACTAACAGGCAGCAAAAAGCTCATTTGGCCACGTTTAAACTCTGCTGAGTCCCTACTGTGTGCCACAGGCACGCTCTGGTGCAGCCAGCTGCCTGAGCCTCAGGACCGCGTGACAGTCTCATCCGAGCGCCCAGAACAGGCTCCTTAACTCAGCCTCTGGAAGGGAGACGCATCACAAAAGCAACGACAGAGCAGAAGTGTGACGAGAGAGAGAAAATGAACAGCAGGCAGAAAGTTCAGTATGTCTGAGACACAGGAAACGGTTTAGGAGTTACAAAAAAAGAAAAAAAAAATGCAGATATTGCTAGAACCGAATACAAGGAAGCAACAAGGGAGAAGAGAGGGAAGAGCGAGGCCAATCCAGTTTAAAAAACCGAAGACAGAAGTTACCGCTAATATTAAGAGCATTACTTTAGTGACTGCAGAAAACAATTCACATGTGTTATTGGCCAACTGGATATTGACAGTTTAGGGAAAAGGAGGGTTTGAAGATAATGGTCACTAACCAGGGTAACTAAGCAGCACGGAATGGTGCATTAATCACTATTCAGAACACAGAAACAGAAGCCAATCTGAAAACTAAGGTTATAGGGTCAGTATTAATACATGGCTTTACTCGTGTTCATCACGTGACCAGGGGACGGCCGCAGAGGGTAGGCAGCGGAGGAGAGCGCACACCCGAGCAAGGCAGAGCCAGCAGTCCTGTGGAGAAGGCTCGGGTCAGAGGACACGCCAGGCACCGCCTAAGCTCCACACCCATTTTATCCTTAGAATAAAACTCTTGTTCCTAAGTTAGAGGAAAGAGCCCTGTTCCTTGCGAAAAACTGCCAGAACAAGCAAATACAACAAGATGCTATCTAAAAGTGCCTCTATACCTTTAGTTCAATTAATTCAGCCATGAGAATTACAGCTAGGAAAATGAATAAAAATTAAACTTTTATATTACCAGCAAAATGAAAGGGATTCCCAGTGTCTGGAAGAACCTGAGTAAACAGGGTCTCTGTTTCACATTTTTTAGGAAAAATGTTTCTTGTGAGTTAAGATATATTCTTAGGGATCTGAAAACTTTCTATAAAATCTTCTTTAAAAACTTTTTTCTTCATGGAAATGAAAACATGAAAAGTTTAAGCCTATTCTGGGTCATCTGAACGGCCTCATGACCTGCTACTGCCTCGATATCAGGGTCCCATGTCTTGAAAAGAGAAGTTATGATCACTTTGGAACTATGTGATCACCATAGTTACCAGTCTTCACTTGTCATGTCTTAGTAATCATGGCTGGTTAACTCCTGGCTAATTATCTCTGGAGACTTTTTCAATTATGCAATAAAATAATTTTTTCAGTAATGCTAATACACTTTAATTAGTTGGGCACTTTAAATAGCTACAGTATCATATATGCAGCCAAAAGTTCTGAAATGTAAACAGACTGAGTTTAGGTTTTTATAAGGTATCAATTTCTGCATGTTCCAACTTGAGGACAAAACAGAGTAAGAAAGTAAGAAAATTAGATTTACGATCAAGTTATCAAAATATGAATGAATCTTTTACATAATACAGATTTCCTTCAGTAGTGTGGTAGCAAGCTCTGTACTAAAGTCAGAAATGTTTTTCTCAACATCTGCCAAGAATTGAAAAGTTCAGATACTAACCCTGCTCCTAATTCCAGCTGTGATACTTAACATAGTGCAAATTTCAACAGAACAGGAAAACTTCACAAAGAAGAAAGCTTACCAAGTGACATTTTAGTAAAACTGGGATTCCAAGATTACTCACTGGAAAGTTTCAGTTAAGTAAGAGGTCTGATTATCCCGAACTAGCAAATAAAGCCCTCAAGTTATTAATAACTGTAAAACAGTTTTACAAATGGCATTCCCTACATTTCACTTCTTCAGTCTTCAATTTGCTATTCTTCGTATACTGCTTTTTATTCTGATAAAAAACCCTATCAACTGAATGTGTATTACAAAAAAAAAACTCTCCAAATCCTCAGAATGTTTTTTCATTTTCTTACATTGTCTTCTAGCATACAAATTTATACTTTAATCAAAATATTTTATGATACAATTTTGTTAATTTCTAAAGAAATCTCTTTCTGCATTCAAATATAATAGCAAACATGTACTAAGTGTTTACTCAATGACACATTAGTTTAACAGTCAGCTAAGCATTAACTCATTTGATTCTCTTAAGAATTCAGTGGGGTGGGTACTATTATTTACAAATGAGGAATCTGAGACAGATACCTTGATTTTATAAAGATATTGCTCTGACATTCTTGTAGAAGTCTACATTTGCTTTTCACATTTGGTTTTTAACTTACCAGGACTTTCCATTTAAGGGGTGAGATGGCAGTCTGTGTCTCCTTTAAGGATGCCTATCTTACCAGCGTGTGCGTGTGCATCCTCAGCCTCAGTCGTGTCCAGCTCTTTTTGACCCCATGGACTGTTAGCCCACCAGGCTCCTCTGTCCAAGGGATTTCCCAGGTAAGAATACTGGAGTGGGTTGCCATTTCCTCCTCCAGGGGATCTTACTGACCCAGGGATGGAAACTGCATCTCCTGTACTGCAGGCGGATTCATCACCACTGAGCCACCTGGGAAGCCTATTTTATATATAAGCACCATTTATTAAACAGTTTATCTTCTCTTTACTAATTCAAAATGCCACTCCTGTCACATATCAAATCCCTGTAAATAAGTGTCTCATTGGGGACTTCATATTCTGCTCATTGGTGTGCTTATTTACTACTACTGCTTTCAAGCAAGTTTTGACATTTGAAAAGTGAGTCCTCCCTCACTCTTTTTAATTTGGATGTTACTTTTAATCTGATGGACCTCCCTGGTGGCTCAGTGGTAAAGAATTGGCCTGCCAATGAAGGACAGTCGGGTTCAATCCCTGGGTTGGGAAGATCTGGAGAAAATGACTACCTGCTGCAGTGTTCTTCCCTGGGAAATCCAGAGGAGGCTGGCGGGCTACACCCATGAGGCTGCAAAAGAGTTGGATGCAACTTAGTGACTGGGCTTCCCTAGTGGCTCAGCTGGTAAAGAATCTGCCTGTAATGTGGGAGACCTGGGTTCGATCCCTGGGTTGGGAGGATCCCCTGGAGTAGGGAACAGCTACCCACTCCGTATTCTGGCCTGGAGAATTCCACGGACTGTATATAGTCCATGGGGTCGCAAAGAGTCGGACACGACTGAGCGACTTTCAATTTCACTTTAGTGACTAAACAATGACTTTTAATTTGATGTTGTCAAATTCCACCAAAACCCTATGGAACTTTGGAAGGGCAATGAATTTGTATTAATTTATGACACTATATATTCTTATTTATGAAAATATTTCCATTTATTTTGGACTTAATACCCATCAGTAAGTTGTCTAATTTTCTGCATAAAGGTGTTACATATCTTATTAAATTTACTTTTTCCTCCAGTTATCGTGAATTTTATTGTGGTTAGTGTTTATTTTTTTAAAAAAATAAGTATTTCAGTCATACAAAAACATATATTGAAATACCCTTGGATCACCCATCCAGCTCTGTCAACTCAGCATTTTGCAGTATATGATTAGATACAAGACATGACAGACAGATTTAGCTAAAAGTCCCCTATGAACACCTTTATTATCCCACTGTCCTTCCTCTTGCTTCTCAAGAGATAGCCATGATTTTTACTTTCCCCAATGGTCATTAAAAGGTTTTGATACACATGGTATCCGTAACAATAAAGTTTTGCACACTTCACTGCTCATGTCGCTTCATTCTTTTCACTATTAGAACTATTCATGCCAATACATACAAATAACCTGCAGCTCTAGGGCATTCACTTTAGCTGTCATACAGCATTCCACTGTATGACTCCAACACAGTTCAGTGTCTAGTCTCCTTCTAAAGAGTAGGTTGTTCCCAATTACCCACTCTTACAAGCTCCCATTAGTAGTTTGGTATATAACTTCTCATTCATATATGAGAGAGCTCTTTAAGGACAGAAACTTCTGAACTTCTTGATCAAAACAGAAACCCCACAGCAAGAAAAACGATTTTTCACTGCAGCCTCACACAGACACTTAAAACAGGCATTTTATTATATGTTATCCTCTGCCATCTCTCTTAAATTGAGGGTTGTGAACTACTGATGACTACGAAATCAACTTAGTTGATCCTGAGCAGTATCTTTTTTAAAAGAACAAAAAAGAAAAAACAAAAACAGAATACAGTAGAAAACAGATCACACTCAATTTCAAAAATTTTAATTCGGCCTCTGTCTCATATAGTATCAATGAATTTCCCACCACGGGTCTGTAAAAAACCTATGAAAAACAATGCCTTAGGACAATATACCAAAAAGTGGAAATGCTGCCTGGCAGGACATGCACATGTACATCTTTACCAAGTACTAACAACATGATTACACTAATTGTCATTCTTACCAGGGAAAAGTGAGTTCCTATTTTACCCACTATCACATTACTTGGTCCCTCAAACTTTCGTCAAAAGCATGAGTGCAACATAGAGGAGGGCTGTCAACACTTAGCATTTCCCCAATTACTAAGAAATTTGAGAACATTTTCATGTTTACTGATTCTTCAGGATCCTGTTCCTTTGAATCGTTTGTTCACATTCACCATCTTTTCCTTGTCCGTGCTTAGTCCCTCATCGTGTCCGACCCTCTGCAACCCCGTGGACTGTAGCCCACCAGGCTCCTCTGTCCATGGAATTCTCCAGGCAAGAATCCTAGAGTGGGTTGTCATTTCCTTCTCCAGGGGAACTTCCTAACCCAGGAGTCGAATCGGGGTCTCCTGCATTGCAGGCGGATTCTTGATCAGCTGAGTTACCTGGGAATTCTTTATATAATCATCTTTTGTTAATTACACAAGCCACATATATCTTCACCTAGCAAGTGACTTTTAATGGCCTTTTTTAAATAAAGTATTTCATTTTAAAGAGCTCAAATTTATCAGTATTTTAAAATATGTATACATATTTTAAATTATGTATCCTTTCATATGCTGTCACCTTTTAAAAGTCAAATTGCAAAGTTTTGCTGTTCACCATTGCAATCTATTTTGGTGTGTGATGTAGGGTAGGTATCTTCTCCTCCCCAACAGAAACAATCAAGTACACCAGTACCATATATTGAATCATTTCCCTAGTGATTACAAATGCTACTTGTGTTTCTAGGCTTTTTTTCCCTTTCCTTCCATTAGTCTATATCTGAAACAAATACCATCACATCTTAACCATTAAAGCTACAGAATTATGTCTTGGTATCGGACAAAATGAATTCTCTTTCACCTTTCTGCAATTTTACTTGGAATGACACTGACTTTATAAATAAGTAGAGGAAAACTGATATGTATGATACTGCATCTTCTATTCATAAACACAAGTATATCTTCTTATAATTGAATATTATATGGGTCTTATAATTTTTTCCATTAAGGTCCCACAGGTTTTTATTTTTTCCTAGGTATTTTGTAGTTTGTGTTGCCATTTTAAAGGGTGTTTTTTTTAAATTCAGATTTTGCTTGTTGTTGGCATATAGTAATGCATTGGTTTTTATATACAATTGAGCCTTGAATGAGAAGATTAGAGATGCTGACCCTCCACATATTTGAAAATTCGCATATAACTTTACAGTTAGCCCTCTGTATCACAGTTCTACATTTGAAGATTCAATCATGAATGGGGTAGTACATAGTTACTGAAACACACACACACACAGAAGTGGACAGGCACAGTTCAAGTGTCAACCATATTAACTTTTAAAAAAATCAACTTTATTGAGGCATAGCTTACATACAATAAAATGCATGAGATGTTAAAAATGTAATTCAGTGAGTCCTGATAAATACATACCTCCATATAACCACCATCCTTGTCAAGATACAGAATATTCTCACTGTCTCAGAAAGTTTCCTTGGATTCCCTTCTGAGTCAATATACCCTTCATATTCCTGATTTATATCAAAGTAATTTTTACCTGTTACGGAAATTCACAAAGTTGTAATCACGCCACAGGTACACTTCTTTTTTTTTTTTAACAAAGACCATTTACTCAAATTAACCAAGTTCCCTTATATTCCTAATTTTCTAAGAAATTCTGTCAAGAATAAGTACTGAATTTTATCATATGTTTTCCTTCACCCATTGAGATTATCATAGAGCTTTCCTCTTTTGATGTGTTACTGTGATGAATTTCATTTACAGGTTTTCTAATGTTTAACCATTTTTACGTTTTGAGACAAACCCTAATTAATCACAGTGGCTTTTCTGTTATGAGCAAATACTAACACATTTTATCCAAAATTTCATTGCTGCGCTTATTACTGAGGTGTAGCCTGTGTGTTTCCCTTCCGATACTACATCTGTCCTGACAGCTGGTGGTACTAAGATTACAGTAGCCCAGCAAAATGATTTTTTCTCATATGTTCATTCACTGCATCTCTTCTAACAGGACCCAGACCACGTAACATTTTACGTGACACTGGAATTACTGGTTCTTCCCAAGTTTTACAGGACTTGCGCATCTGGGATTTTCACTTGGGGTTTCGATTTTTTGAAATTTTTATTTAATTTCATTTCTTTGTATTTTCTAACCATGAATTAAGATTTTAAAATTATAATCTAATCAAGTTTCACATCCTTAGGCCACTTTTGGTCATTTATTTTGCCAGAGATTTCCATTTAACCTGTTTTCCAATCTAAAGGCAAAAAGCTGTTCAGTGTTCTCAGTTTTGAAATTTCAGCTTGTCCACAGTCCTATCCCTTTTTTCATTTCTAATATATTTGTGCCTTCTTTTTCTCCTCTATCAATCTTGGCTAACTTAAGTCTTTTCAACTTAGCGCTTTAGGTCTAGTCACTTCAATTATATTTTTCCCCAATTAATATTTCTCAACTTTATTTCCTTCCTTTTTCTAACTCATTATATTGTATAGTTAATGCATTTATTTTTCTTTACTAAACATTCTTAATTCTTTTTTTTTCATTCTTAATTCTTTAATAAACATTTAAAGTTCTAAATTCCCCAGGCAGGCAAATGAGTTTTTGTTGTATCCCAGTTTTGATAAGCAGCATTTTCATCATCCTAAACATTTCTCATGTTTACGATTCGTTCTTAAATTTAGAAACGTTTTCCAGCATACCACTATGGATTCAGGAGCTGATGCTATCCTCCTGTTACGTTTCTAACTTAACTGCACTAGGGTCCCAGAACATGACTTGCAGGGTACAAATTCTTAAGAATTTGTCAACATTTGCTTTGAGGTTTGATACATAACCAAGTTTTATAAAATTCCACAGGTATCTGAAAAGAATATATCATCTGTAATCGTTGCATGCTTGCTAACTGCACATTTCCAATCCTGTATAACCTTATTTTTTATCTATCTTTTCTTAAATTATTGTGACATATATTAGAATCTCCTAGTACAATTATTACACATTTGTTGATTTATCCTTGTAATTCTGCCAGTGTTACTATATAGATCGTTACAGACTGTCCTATCACACCCACCTTGCCCTGCACCCAAATTCTTATGCAGAAATCTAATTCCCAATGTGATGTTATCTGGGGATGGGGCCTTTGGGAAGTGATTAGGATCATGAGAGTGGAGGCCTCCTGAATGGGATTAATGCCCTTTTAAGAGAGACCCCAGGGAATTCCCTTGCCCCCTTCTGCTGTATGAGGTTACAGCAAAAAGACAGCTGTCTATGAAGTAAGAAGCGAGCCCATACCAGACACCAAATCTGATGGCACCCTGAACTTGGAATTCCCAGCCTCCAGAATTGTAAGAAATAGATTTTCACTGTCTAATAACGTACCCAGTCTACAGAATTCATTACAGTAGCCCGAATGGGGATTATGCCTAACACAACTTTTTGCATTTCTTTACTTTAAAACTACGTCATCCTAGTTTTAAGTGTATCTACTAAGAGGCATTTAACTAAATTTTTTTTTAATTTTCATTCTCCTTTAACCAGTAAACTTAATCTGAAATTATGTACTTTCTATCATCTTATTTTGTTTTCTACTTCCTAAGCAATTTCTTCGATTCTTTTTTCTCCTTTCCTGGCTTCTGCTTGAATGATCACATATTCATCATTTCAACCCCTTCATCCCCACTGGTTTGGAGTTACACATTATATTCCAATTCTTTCAGGAGGCACTCCTGAAATTTTTAATGTAAAACTTTAATCAGTGGTTGTAGGTGAAGACAGCAAACAAAAACCAAAATCACACACAAATAAAGGAATTTAAAAAGAAAAGACAATAAGAAGAAAGGCAAAATTCTGATAACTGGAGAATGGATGAATAATAACTGTGAACAGATTTCAGAAACTACTACTAACTCTAAGCTACCTGTACAGAACCATTCTATTTACACAGCAGAATTCTCAAAAGGTTAAGTCGTGGACACCAGCAGGCATAACAGGAGCTGAAGACCGGAGGGGGAAGGCGATAAGAGAGACAGGATTGAGTGGGAGATATCTGAGAAGCAATCACCTACTTAGATCTGCTCCTCCACTGGGTAACTGCCCCTTTCCCTCCGCAGAAGACTAAACCTTTATTCTTGGCAGAGAGGAAATGAGTCTACCTGGACTGGGGAACGATCTGGGTCCTGTTAGGAGTAAATGGACTCCATGCTAAATGCAGACACTCCCCAGCCCTTTCCTTCATTGAGTTCTGGTTCCCAAAACACTAGAAGCCAGACCTTTACCCATTTAGCCAGAACAAGACTCCTCTCTGGGGTACCTGACCAACCTAGGAGGAGAAACAGACAAGACACTGAAATCAAGACTTTACCAACAAACAGTCCACTCAGATTATTCTTCAATGAAACTGAAAGGAGACATGCCTCACTCATATGTTGAGTTTCCAATCAACTTTTTAGACCCCTACTTTCTTAATTAAGAATTACTTGGATTATCTGAAGAAAAATGAAGCAAAAACAGAAAAACAGCTTTAAGAAGTTTATATAGAGAAAGAAAACACTGTCAAAATCATCACTACACCCAGAGAAATGAGAGAAAATATAGCAACCCTGACCAAGAGTAGCATGTTTTACAGAGGAAACAACCTTTACAAAGGGAACCATTCAAACACTAAAAGAAGAGCTCTTGGATTGCCCAATGTCCAAACATCAGAGATGACAATGGAGGGAGGGGGAATTATCAAAGAAATCAAGAAATATCCCCTGAACTGAAAGATGGGAGCTTCCTGATCGAAAAGGTCCATCAAGACCCCAGGCCAATGGATCAAACATGCCCACATAAAGGCTGGTGGCTGTAAAACTTCTGAATGCTGAGGAGACAAAGGAAGAGCCAAAAGTTCCCAGATATAAATTTTTTAAAAGGTCATATAGAAAAGAATAAGAATGGATTTGATTTTTGGAACAGTAACACTAAGTGAAGCCAACAGAGCAATGCTCTCGTAATTCTGAAACACAATTATTTTCAACCAAGAATTCTATTAGCCACCCAGGATTGAATAAGGGTATTTTCAGACATACAGTATCTCCAAATATTTTCCACATACACTCTCTCTTAAGGAAAGTCCTGAAGGGAAGGATATGTTTTATGAAAAGAAGGGAGAGCAAAAGAATAAGAGATCTAACAAAGGAGAAAGGCTAAGGAACCCCACGAGGGTGGAGGGGGACCCCAGGACGACTGCTGTGTACAAGTGTCAGAAACCAGTGCAGATGGGAACGGGTTCAAACAACATGCACCAAGAACGATACCGGGCTTCTCTCCAAAGTGGACAAACATCGTGAAAGTCAATGGAAGCATGACTGTCACTGATGAGACCTACTAAATGTTGAGAATGAACGTGACAATAAATAACCACCTGGTCTGCGTTAACCAACATCCAGATTTCTGATCCTATAGATTAGAATGCAAAGGAAAAAAACCTGCCTGTTAAGAGGAACTCTCATATGTTCAGACATGTTTATATACATATGGAATTTTAGACCCAGTGCCATTCAACAAAAATAGGATGCAAACCACACATGTTAATTGTAAACTTTCTACTAGCTACATTTTAAAAAAAAAGGTAAAAATAGTTGAAAGTAATCAGTTAAAAGTAATCCGCCAACAGTCGGCCATGACTGAGTGACTGAACTGAAATGAATCATTTTAATAATGCAATCAGTTCAGTCCAGTCACTCAGCTGTGTCTGACTCTGCGACCCCATAGGCTGCAGCACGTATGAACTTATCCTACCATATCTAAAAAGGGTTTTCCCAGGCGGTTCAGTGGTAAAGAACCCACCTGCCAATGCCGGAAACAGAGACAAGGGTTCCATCCCTGGGTTGGGAAGAGCCCTTGTAGTAGGAAGTGGCAACCCACTCCAATATGCTTGCCTGGAGAATTCCATGGACAGAGGGGCCAGGCGGGCTGCAATCCACCGGGTCACAAACAGTTGGACATGACTCAGCACACACACAAACATCTAAAATACTATTTCACTGTGTAATCAGTATTAAAGATCAAAATACTTTATTTACAGTAAGTTTTTTTTTTTTAACTTAAGTATTACAAATCCAGTGTGTTTTACATATGCAGCCCATCTCAGTCTAGACTAGCTACATTTCAGGTGTTCAAGGGCCACATACAGCTGGTGGCTATCTACTGAACAGAGCAGCTCTAGAAGGATACAGAACTGGATAGCAGGAGGTAAGAGATCTGAGGGAGAGTTACTTTTCATCATTTACTATTTTGTTCCTTTTGAATCTGGCATCATGTGCTCTTATTATTCAAAAAATGAATAAAGTGCATTTCCTAAAATATATTATAAATGTAGATATCCTCTGACCTACTTCTAGAAATCTCATCTATGGATGTATATAATGATGCAGAAACAAAGTTATTTGTTGCAGTACTATTTTTAACAGAAGACTGGAAATAAACGTCCATCAACAGAGGACTGATGAAATATATTATAGACACAGATACAAAAAAATACTGTGCAACCAAAAGAAAGCTAAAAAGTAATTATATACTGACAAGGAATAACCTACAGGATGCATTATTAAGCCAAATACAGGACTTCTTTTTGTAATAAAAGGTAACACATGCACAAAGTTGCTCATATATGCATAATGCTTTCAGAACAATACAAGAAAACCTCCTAATGCTACTTGCCTTTGGAAAGGCAACTGAGTGGCAAAGGACAGGCATATCAAAAAGACTTCAATGTATCTTTTGAATTTCAAGTTTGAATACAATAATGTATTACCGACTTTAAAAACCCACTATTCAAAAGACAAAAACAAAAAACCGACTATTCTACATCTAACTAGTGTCTGCTTTTTATTTACCATGCTTGGCATTCATGGGATACTTAAGCCCATCTACAAAGATTAGTGTTTTTCTAGTTTTTCCATAGACAAGCTTGTTTTTCTCAGAGTCCACAGAAGTTTCAATGATAATGGAACAGATACATACTTACATGTGTGCATTTTAGTATACATTTTAGTATACAGAATTTTATCTCCTTTTCCCAAATGGCCATAGCATCCCAGCCCCAGCTACTGGATTATTTATCTAATAAATTCCCCAAGGTTTTTCCTTGACACTAAATGATTTTCTAAGCTTCTGATACCTGGAGACTTTTTTCTCCCTCGCCTCCCACTCTAAATCAGCTATGTATGTATGTATGTATATGTGTGTGTGTGTGTGTGTGTGTGTGTGTGTATAAAGCTGTGCATATTATTTAATATTTGAAGGAGGAGAAAAGGGCCTTATCTAATGTTTCTTTGTATGATTTTAAGAAATCTAAATAAAGGAAGTACAATCAATGATGGCAAACACTGACGTAGTATGATAATGGATAAAGACAGCTAAACTTGGCAGCTCAGAATTCAGTGATGACTTTTCTAAGGGCAGCAGGAAGGCAAATATGGAAATGGGTGACAAAAAACATGAAGTTCAAGTCTAGAACAAAGAAAGTCATTCAGTGTTGAAAGTAAACGTAGATGTCAAACATCTTCAAATTAAAAGTATAAAACATTTCCCAAATATCCATATATTTATTTCAAAAGAAAATCAAGTTAGACATTTCAACATCAAATACGTGAAAAGTGATGGTGCTGCCTCAAAAAGAACACCTAAGTTCCTGCTGAAATAATAGAAAATTGCTATTAGATTTTTGACAATCCACATTCAAACATGTATCACACAAGATAGGGAAAAAAGCAAGATACATTAATGACCTGGATTTTTACAACTGTTTTAGTCAAAGAAACCAGGACAATAGAAAGCATTAATGAACACACACACACACATAAAAACCAGTTTAAAAAAACATACTTCTCAATCTTCACTGTAACTTATTCCCAAAGTTATACATTAGTAAGGAAAGGCACTGCCAACCGGAAACCCAACCCAAGTTGGCCCCATGGAAAGCAATGGGTAATGTGCCTTTTAAACAAAAGCAAAGAGAAACATCCATGTGTTCAATTTTATGGACTGTTAAAACCTAATGTCAGAGCTTGAATTTAACCCTAAAAAGCAGGTCATTAGTTCAGAGAAAGTCCACATTAAAGGAGGACTGCTGTGCAGAGTCTATCTGTTCTTCAGTTCAGCTACATTCCTTTCACTTTTAATGAGCTGTGTGGAATCCACAGGTCTATATTCAGCTTATAAACATAAAATTACATACTCCTTTATCATCCCCAAATTGTAAAAAAGGATGCAATTATTAAGAGACTACACAAGCCCAGACTCAAATCAGCACAAATATTCATTACTCCAACTTCTCTTCAAATTCCCAGAGTCTGTATTGACCTTCTGCTGAAGCAACAACTTAACACCCACATCAACTGGGTACAAGTCCTCAGGTGTAAAAGTCCAATTAAAACAAAGACTAGAGAATGTCCAACAGAATTTTCTTTAAAATTAACTAAAATTAAATTCAATATTCATTTCCTCAGTTACAGTAGCCATATTTTAAGTGCTAAATAGTCACATGTAGCCGGTGTCTACTATACTGAATGGTGTGGGTCTACAGCAAAGATTCTTCTCTACAATCTATTATTCCTCTAGAGCCTCAAAGGCTTCCTGGGGGTAAAAGAATGACAGGAAAACTGTACAGGCAGGACTTTAGTAACTGCCACTTTGCTTACATTCTGAGACTCTGTATAATGTCGCTGTTGCTGGCAGGAGCCTTCCTTCTGGGTGCTGTTGTGTTCACAGGTCTGTGTGAGGTTTAAGTACTGTTTAGAGCAAAAATGACCAATGCACAAACCTCAGGCCAAAGCGGGACCCTCCTGATACTTAAAACATCACACAAAAAGTTTAATTGGCCAGCTTACCTGAACTACAGCCTAACTACCTGTCTATAAATTAAAAGCAAGATCTAAACAAGGAAGATTTGCATTCACTGCCACAGATAGAGCATCTCTAGTCAACAAAAAAGTTTCCACAGTTCATTCAAATCAAGGGAGAAAGCCCATGTGCCCAGCTTCCACTGCACCATTTATCAGGAGTTTACTCTGTGAACTCTGAACACCCGATTCACCACCACACATTCTGTAATGAAGGGTGTGATTAAAATGGAGCATTTCTTTAATATTTACAAATCCTTAACCATTATCTCTTTACAGAAATTTTGGAAAAAGCTGAAGTAACATATGCAAATGTACTTTATCTTAAACAGGCAAACTACAAGATCACAGATTTACTACACTGCATCCTCAGAGTTTTTGAATTCAAAGACTCAAGGTAGTAAATTTGATGAACTTGCAGTGGCTCCTCCCAGTTATTCTTCCTTACTAGCTGAATACTTTAAACCTGAAGCTATGCCTACGCTCTCCAAGAGAAGGGCGGTAGTGGGAAAGGGCACTACAGACTGGTTAAGGAAATGCAGGTTTTCAGATGCAAACTGGACATGGGTACTGAAAAGATCAAAACTAAAGTCTGCATTTACATTTCATTGTTCCAAAGTAATCCCAAGATTTTGAAAAATTACAGCACTACCTAGAAGAGTTAGTGACAATTTCATAGTAAAATTTTAATGAGAATGAATCACTTTAGGATTTGTTTTCTTAAAAGCACAAACCTAAAGACAGATCTAAATGACCAGGTATCTGTTCTCTATCAATGTGGCTCACTTATTATCCAAAAGAAACCCATACACTCTAGAATG
The DNA here is from genome assembly GCF_033118175.1 of Dama dama. Taxonomy (NCBI): domain Eukaryota; kingdom Metazoa; phylum Chordata; class Mammalia; order Artiodactyla; family Cervidae; genus Dama; species Dama dama. The sequence continues at coordinate 47,841,566 of NC_083707.1, forward strand.
TACGGCAAGTGTGTAAGCCACAATTACCTCAACTACCTTAATATTTCTGGCTATCTATAACTAGCCAAACCAAAGGCAGGGTCCAAACCCATCTGACTTGGCAAAATTACATTCTTCCTACGTGAAACTACTGAAATTGAAACTCAGAGCTATCCTTGAGATTCCTACCTATAATCAGTATTGAAGTATGTCCTAATTGAACAGATCACAATTATACCAATCTGAAGAAATGATCAAAATTAAATCAGAGATAAGCAATAAGCCTCAAACTGTGCATTTTTAAACACAAAGGACTGGTTTACTCTTGTACTACTAGTTTTTTTAAAAGTCCTTTTTTTTTTTTTCCCCCAAATAGCTAAGGCTATAATTACAAGGTCACCAATTAATATTAACATTCGATGGAGTAGATGGTTTAGAAAGTATAACCCAGAGATAGGAACGAGGAAGATCCAAAAAAGTTATCAAGGCTAATATTGAACAGAAATCACTTATAAGAGGCATGAAGACCTCAATAGACAGACTAGCCAACTGTCCACACTGGTTCTAGAAATTACTAGCATACTTAATCTTAAAACCCAAGTGAACAATTGTACATGACATCCCTGCAGACTGACAAACAGAATGACTTCCTCTGAAGTGTGTGGGTGTGGGTGCTGTACCATTCAGATCACCCTTCTTTACTATTGGCCTAGCATGAAAGATTTTTCAGTCTGGAATGAAGGCCCC